>NW_027361694.1:10562500-11230000 GCF_039654945.1 Dendrobates tinctorius
CCACATGCTACCTAAACGGGGAAAGAAATCCTTCCCACGGAGGGCTTGACTATTACCCATCTAAAGGGGTTAAAAAACCAACCCCAACATTACCTCAACACAGTCCTCAAATGACCAGGTGGTCCAGGTGTCACCCCAACGCGCGTTTCGGAGCCGATTGCTCCTTCCTCAGGGGGTTGGTTTTTTAATATAGGTTTTCCTGTGTAGCTCTGTGATATACTTTTAAATCTTGGCCTCTGTTTTCCTTCAATATACCATATGCCTCTTGAATAATAGATTTGTATATCTCTCTACCTTTCCTCTGTGACTGGTGGTGGTCCAGGGTGTCTTTAGGCACTATCTGCACTTTAGTCTGCATTTTGCACATGTCTGCCTTCTTGTCCTTTTATGTCCTTTCTAATAAAGAAACATTTATATCATGATAAAGGATCTTTTGGTCGTATTTTTGTGGTTTCCATATATATACACCATGTATAGGGGGGCAGCACCTGTAGGGCAGGACTAGTGTATATATATATATATATATACACCGTGTATAGGGGGGCAGCACCTGTAGGGCAGGACTAGTGTATATATATATATACACCGTGTATAGGGGGGGAGCACCTGTAGGGCAGGACTAGAGTATATATATATACACTGTGTATAGGGGGGCAGCACCTGTAGGGCAGGACTAGTATATATATATATACCGTGTATATGGGGGGCAGCACCTGTAGGGCAGGACTAGTATATATATACACCGTGTATAGGGGGGGAGCACCTGTAGGACAGGACTAGTATATATACAGTCATGGCCAAAAGTATTGACACCCCTGCAATTCTGTCAGATAATACTCAGTTTCTTCCTGAAAATGATTGCAAACACAAATTCTTTGGTATTATTATCTTCATTTAATTTGTCTTAAATGAAAAAACACAAAAAGAATTGTCCTAAAGCCAAATTGGATATAACTCCACACCAAACATAACAAAGAGGGTGGACAAAAGTATTGGCACTGTTCGAAAAATCATGTGATGCTTCTCTAATTTGTGTAATTAACAGCACCTATAACTTACCTGTGGCACCTAACAGGTGTTGGCAATAACTAAATCACACTTGCAGCCAGTTGACATGGATTAAAGTTGACTCAACCTCTGTCCTGTGTCCTTGTGTGTACCACATTGAGCATGGAGAAAAGAAAGAAGACCAAAGAACTGTCTGAGGACTTGAGAAACCAAATTGTGAGGAAGCATGAGCAATCTCAAGGCTACTAGTCCATCTCCAAAGACCTGAATGTTCCTGTGTCTACCGTGCGCAGTGTCATCAAGAAGTTTAAAGCCCATGGCACTGTGGCTAACCTCCCTAGATGTGGCCAGAAAAGAAAAATTGACAAGAGATTTCAACGCAAGATTGTGCGGATGTTGGATAAAGAACCTCCACTAACATCCAAACAAGTTCAAGCTGCCCTGCAGTCCGAGGGTACAACGGTGTCAACCCATTCTATCCGTCGGCATCTGAATGAAAAGGGACTGTATGGTAGGAGACCCAGGAAGACTCCACTTCTTACCCCGAGACATAAAAAAGCCAGGCTGGAGTTTGCCAAAACTTACTTTAAAAAGCCTAAAACATTTTGGAAGAATGTTCTTTGGTCAGATGAGACAAAAGTAGAGCTTTTAGGGCAAAAGCATCAACATAGAGTTTACAGGAGAAAAAAGAGGCATTCAAAGAAAAGTACACGGTCCCTACAGTCAAACATGGCGGAGGTTCCCTGATGTTTTGGGGTTGCCAAGCTGCCTCTGGCACTGGACTGCTTGACCGTGTGCATGGCATTATGAAGTCAGAAGACTACCAATAAATTTTGCAGCATAATTTAGGGCCCAGTGTGAGAAAGCTGGGTCTACCTCAGAGGTCATGGGTCTTCCAGCAGGACAATAACCCAAAACACACTTCAAAAAGCACTAGAAAATGGTTTGAGAGAAAGCACTGGAGACTTCTAAGGTGGCCAGCAATGAGTCCAGACCTGAATCCCATAGAACACCTGTGGAGAGATCTAAAAATGGCAGTTTGGAGAAGGCACCCTTCAAATATCAGGGACCTGGAGTAGTTTGCTAAAGAAGAATGGTCTAAAATTCCAGCAGAGCATTGTAAGAAACTCATTGATGGTTACCGGAAGTGGTTGGTCGCAGTTATTTTGGCTAAAGGTTGTGCAACCAAGTATTAGGCTGAGGGTGCCAATACTTTTGTCCGGCCCATTTTTGGAGTTTTGTGTGAAATGATCAATGTTTTGCTTTTTGCTTCATTCTCTTTTGTGTTTTTTCATTTAAGACAAATTAAATGAAGATAATAATACCAAAGAATTTGTGTTTGCAATCATATTCAGGAAGAAACTGAATATTATCTGACAGAATTGCAGGGGTGTCAATACTTTTGGCCATGACTGTATATATATACCGTGTATATGGGGGGCAGCACCTGTAGGGCAGGACTAGTATATATATATATATATATACACCGTGTATAGGGGGGGAGCACCTGTAGGGCAGGACTAGTGTATATATATATACACCGTGTATATGGGGGGCAGCACCTGTAGGGCAGGACTAGTATATATATATATACCGTGTATATGGGGGGCAGCACCTGTAGGGCAGGACTAGTATATATATATATATACCGTGTATATGGGGGGCAGCACCTGTAGGGCAGGACTAGTATATATATATATACCGTGTATATGGGGGGCAGCACCTGTAGGGCAGGACTAATATACAGTATATATATATATATATATATATATATATATATATATATATATACACCGTGTATAGGGGGCAGCACCTGTAGGGCAGGACTAGTGTATATATATATATATACACCGTGTATAGGGGGGGAGCACCTGTAGGGCAGGACTAGTATATATATATATATATACACCGTGTATAGGGGGCAGCACCTGTAGGGCAGGACTAGTATATATATATATACCGTGTATATGGGGGGCAGCACCTCTAGGGCAGGACTAGTATATATATATATATATATACACCGTGTATAGGGGGGCAGCACCTGTAGGGCAGGACTAGTATATATATATATACCGTGTATATGGGGGGCAGCACCTGTAGGGCAGGACTAGTATATATATATATATACCGTGTATATGGGGGGCAGCACCTGTAGGGCAGGACTAGTATATATATATATATACACCGTGTATAGGGGGCAGCACCTGTAGGGCAGGACTAGTGTATATATACACTCACTGGCCACTTTATTAGGTACACCTGTCCAACTGTGTGTTAAGACTTAATTTCTAATCAGCCAATCACATGGCGGCAATTCAGTGCATTTAGGCATGTAGACATGGTCAAGACAATCTCCTGCAGTTCAAACCGAGCATCAGTATGGGGAAGAAAGGTGATTTGAGTGCCTTTGAACGTGGCATGATTGTTGGTGCCAGAAGGGCTGGTCTGAGAATTTCAGAAACTGCTGATCTACTGGGATTTTCACGCACAACCATCTCTAGGGTTTACAGAGAATGGTCCGAAAAAGAAAAAAAATCCAGTGAGCGGCAGTTCTGTGGCCGGAAATGCCATGTTGATGCCAGAGGTCAGAGGAGAATGGGCAGACTGGTTCGAGCTGATAGAAAGGCAACAGTGACTCAAATTGCCACCCGTTACAACCAAGGTAGGCAGAAGAGCATCTCTGAACGCACAGTGCGTCGAACTTTGAGGCAGATGGGCTACAGCAGCAGAAGACCACACTGGGTACCACTCCTCTCAGCTAAGGCCGGTTTCACATTAGCGCATTTTCAGCGCGCGCACGGCCGGGGGTAGCTCTGCCCCCGATCCGGCTCTCTGCCCGGCGTGCCCGCCCCTTCCTTGTAGCGCCGCCTCCTAGCGGACAGCGGCGCCTGCGATCGGCGCACCCTATCTTTAGCATAGGGTGCGCCGATCGTGCGCAGGCCGTGCGCTAGTTGCGCTTTGACCTGCGCTGCGCACTTTTGACGGTGCGCTGTGCGCGCCAAAATCCGAAAAGTTTGATTTTGGCGCGCACGGCGCACCGTCAAAAGTGCGCAGCACAGGTCAAAGCGCAACTAGCGCACGGCCTGCGCACGATCTGCGCACCCTATGCTAAAGATAGGGTGCGCCGATCGCAGGCGCCGCTGTCCGCTAGTAGGCGGCGCTACAAGGAAGGGGCGGGCACGCCGGGCAGAGAGCCGGCTCGGGGGGCGGAGCTACCCCCGGCCATGCGCGCGCTGAAAATGCGCTAATGTGAAACCGGCCTAAGAACAGGAAACTGAGGCTACAATTTGCACAAGCTCATCGAAATTGGACAGTAGAAGATTGGAAAAACGTTGCCTGGTCTGATGAGTCTCGATTTCTGCTGCGACATTCGGATGGTAGGGTCAGAATTTGGCGTAAACAACATGAAAGCATGGATCCATCCTGCCTTTTATCAACGGTTCAGGCTGGTGGTGGTGGTGTCATGGTGTGGGGAATTTTTTCTGGGCACTCTTTGGGCCCCTTGGTACCAATTGAGCATCGTTGCAACGCCACAGCCTACCTGAGTATTGTTGCTGACCATGTCCATCCCTTTATGACCACAATGTACCCAACATCTGATGGCTACTTTCAGCAGGATAATGCGCCATGTCATAAAGCTCGAATCATCTCAGATTGGTTTCTTGAACATGACAATGAGTTTACTGTACTCAAATGGCCTCCTCAGTCACCAGATCTCAATCCAATAGAGCATCTTTGGGATGTGGTGGAACGGGAGATTCGCATCAGGGATGTGCAGCCGACAAATCTGCGCCAACTGTGTGATGCCATCATGTCAATATGGTCCAAAATCTCTGAGGAATGCTTCCAGCACCTTGTTGAATCTCTGCCACGAAGAATTGAGGCAGTTCTGAAGGCAAAAGGGGGTCCAACCCCTTACTAGCATGGTGTACCTAATAAAGTGGCCAGTGAGTGTATATACACCGTGTATAGGGGGGCAGCACCTGTAGGGCAGGACTAATATACAGTGTATATATATATATATATATATATATATATATATACACCGTGTATAGGGGGCAGCACCTGTAGGGCAGGACTAGTATATATATATATACACCGTGTATAGGGGGCAGCACCTGTAGGGCAGGACTAGTGTATATATATACACCGTGTATAGGGGGCAGCACCTGTAGGGCAGGACTAGTGTATACATATATACACCGTGTATAGGGGGGCAGCACCTGTAGGGCAGGACTAGTATATATATATATACACCGTGTATAGGGGGGCAGCACCTGTAGGGCAGGACTAGTATATATATATATACACCGTGTATAGGGGGGCAGCACCTGTAGGGCAGGACTAGTGTATATATATATACACCGTGTATAGGGGGGCAGCACCTGTAGGGCAGGACTAATATACAGTATATATATATATATACACCGTGCATAGGGGGGCAGCACCTGTAGGGCAGGACTAGTGTATATATATATACACCGTGTATAGGGGGGCAGCACCTGTAGGGCAGGACTAGTGTATATATATATACACCGTGTATAGGGGGCAGCACCTGTAGGGCAGGACTAGTATATATATATATATATATATATATGTATATATATATACCGTGTATAGGGGGGCAGCACCTGTAGGGCAGGACTAATATACAGTATATATATATATATATATACACCGTGTATAGGGGTCAGCACCTGTAGGGCAGGACTAGTGTATATATATACACCGTGTATAGGGGGGCAGTACCTGTAGGGCAGGACTAGTGTATATATATACACCGTGTATAGGGGGGCAGCACCTGTAGGGCAGGACTAGTGTATATATATACACCGTGTATAGGGGGGGAGCACCTGTAGGGCAGGACTAGTGTATATATATATACACCGTGTATAGGGGGGCAGCACCTGTAGGGCAGGACTAGTATATATATATATACCATGTATATGGGGGGCAGCACCTGTAGGGCAGGACTAGTATATATATATATATACCGTGTATAGGGGGGAGCACCTGTAGGGCAGGACTAGTGTATATATATATACACCGTGTATAGGGGGCAGCACCTGTAGGGCAGGACTAGTATATATATATATATACCGTGTATAGGGGGGAGCACCTGTAGGGCAGGACTAGTGTATATATATATATACCGTGTATATGGGGGGCAGCACCTGTAGGGCAGGACTAGTATATAAATACACCGTGTATAGGGGGGGAGCACCTGTAGGGCAGGACTAGTGTATATATATATACACCGTGTATAGGGGGCAGCACCTGTAGGGCAGGACTAGTATATATATATATATACCGTGTATATGGGGGGCAGCACCTGTAGGGCAGGACTAGTATATATATATATATATATATACACCGTGTATAGGGGGGCAGCACCTGTAGGGCAGGACTAGTGTATATATATATATATACACCGTGTATAGGGGGGCAGCACCTGTAGGGCAGGACTAGTGTGTATATATATATATATACACCGTGTATAGGGGGGGAGCACCTGTAGGGCAGGACTAGTGTATATATATATACACCGTGTATAGGGGGCAGCACCTGTAGGACAGGACTAGTATATATATATACCGTGTATATGGGGGGCAGCTCCTGTAGGGCAGGACTAGTATATATATACACCGTGTATATGGGGGGGCAGCTCCTGTAGGGCAGGACTAGTATATATATACACCGTGTATAGGGGGGGAGCACCTGTAGGGCAGGACTAGTATATATATATATACCGTGTATATGGGGGGCAGCACCTGTAGGGCAGGACTAGTGTATATATATATATATATATATATATATATACACCGTGTATGGGGGGGAGCACCTGTAGGGCAGGACTAGTGTATATATATATACACAGTGTATATGGGGGGCAGCACCTGTAGGGCAGGACTAGTATATATATATATACCGTGTATATGGGGGGCAGCACCTGTAGGGCAGGACTAGTATATATATATATACCGTGTATATGGGGGGCAGCACCTGTAGGGCAGGACTAATATACAGTATATATATATATACACCGTGTATAGGGGGCAGCACCTGTAGGGCAGGACTAGTGTATATATATATACACCGTGTATAGGGGGGAGCACCTGTAGGGCAGGACTAGTATATATATATATATATACACCGTGTATAGGGGGCAGCACCTGTAGGGCAGGACTAGTATATATATATATACCGTGTATATGGGGGGCAGCACCTGTAGGGCAGGACTAGTATATATATATATATATACACCATGTATAGGGGGGCAGCACCTGTAGGGCAGGACTAGTATATATATATATACCGTGTATATGGGGGGCAGCACCTGTAGGGCAGGACTAGTATATATATATATACCGTGTATATGGGGGGCAGCACCTGTAGGGCAGGACTAGTATATATATATATATACACCGTGTATAGGGGGGCAGCACCTGTAGGGCAGGACTAGTATATATATATATACCGTGTATATGGGGGGCAGCACCTGTAGGGCAGGACTAGTATATATATATATACACCGTGTATAGGGGGGCAGCACCTGTAGGGCAGGACTAGTGTGTGCATATATATATATATACACCGTGTATAGGGGGGCAGCACCTGTAGGGCAGGACTAGTATATATATATACACCGTGTATAGGGGGGCAGCACCTGTAGGGCAGGACTAGTATATATATATATATATATATACCGTGTATTGGGGGGCAGCACCTGTAGGGCAGGACTAATATACAGTATATATATATATATATATATATATATATATATATACACCGTGTATAGGGGGCAGCACCTGTAGGGCAGGACTAGTGTGTGCATATATATATATATATACACCGTGTATAGGGGGGCAGCACCTGTAGGGCAGGACTAGTATGTATATATATATATATATATATATATATATACCGTGTGTAGGGGGGCAGCACCTGTAGGGCAGGACTAGTGTATATATATATATATACCGTGTATAGGGGGGCAGCACCTGTAGGGCAGGACTAGTATATATATATATACCGTGTATAGGGGGGCAGCACCTGTAGGGCAGGACTAGTATATATATATACACCGTGTATAGGGGGGCAGCACCTGTAGGGCAGGACTAGTATATATATGCACCGTGTATAGGGGGGCAGCACCTGTAGGGCAGGACTAGTATATATATATATACCGTGTATAGGGGGGCAGCACCTGTAGGGCAGGACTAGTATATATATGCACCGTGTATAGGGGGGCAGCACCTGTAGGGCAGGACTAGTATATATATACACCGTGTATAGGGGGGCAGGACTAGTATATATATATATGCACCGTGTATAGGGGGGCAGCACCTGTAGGGCAGGACTAGTATATATATACACCGTGTATAGGGGGGTAGGACTAGTGTATATATATACACCATGTATAGGGGGGCAGCACCTGTAGGGCAGGACTAGTATATATATATATACCGTGTATAGGGGGGCAGCACCTGTAGGGCAGGACTAGTATATATATACACCGTGTATAGGGGGGCAGCACCTGTAGGGCAGGACTAGTATATATATACACCGTGTGTAGGGGGGCAGGACTAGTATATATATATATATACACCGTGTATAGGGGGGAGCACCTGTAGGGCAGGACTAGTATATATATATATACCGTGTATAGGGGGGCAGCACCTGTAGGGCAGGACTAGTATATATATATACACCGTGTATATGGGGGGCAGCACCTGTAGGGCAGGACTAGTATATATATACACCGTGTATAGGGGGGAAGCACCTGTAGGGCAGGACTAGTATATATATATACACCGTGTATAGGGGGGCAGCACCTGTAGGGCAGGACTAGTATATATATACACCGTGTATAGGGGGGCAGCACCTGTAGGGCAGGACTAGTATATATATGCACCGTGTATAGGGGGCAGCACCTGTAGGGCAGGACTAGTATATATATGCACCGTGTATAGGGGGCAGCACCTGTAGGGCAGGACTAGTATATATATACACCGTGTATAGGGGGGCAGCACCTGTAGGGCAGGACTAGTATATATATGCACCGTGTATAGGGGGCAGCACCTGTAGGGCAGGACTAGTATATATATACACCGTGTATAGGGGGCAGCACCTGTAGGGCAGGACTAGTATATATATATATATATATATATATATATATATACACCGTGTATAGGGGGGCAGCACCTGTAGGGCAGGACTAGTATATATATATACACCGTGTATAGGGGGGAGCACCTGTAGGGCAGGACTAGTATATATATATACACCGTGTATAGGGGGCAGCACCTGTAGGGCAGGACTAGTGTATATATATATACACCGTGTATAGGGGGGCAGCACCTGTAGGGCAGGACTAGTATATATATATACACCGTGTATAGGGGGGCAGCACCTGTAGGGCAGGACTAGTATATATATATACACCGTGTATAGGGGGGCAGCACCTGTAGGGCAGGACTAGTATATATATATATATATATATATATACACCGTGTATAGGGGGGCAGCACCTGTAGGGCAGGACTAGTATATATATATACACCGTGTATAGGGGGGAGCACCTGTAGGGCAGGACTAGTATATATATATACACCGTGTATAGGGGGGAGCACCTGTAGGGCAGGACTAGTATATATATATACACCGTGTATAGGGGGGAGCACCTGTAGGGCAGGACTAGTATATATATATACACCGTGTATAGGGGGGCAGCACCTGTAGGGCAGGACTAGTATATATATATACACCGTGTATAGGGGGGCAGCACCTGTAGGGCAGGACTAGTATATATATATATATATATATATATATACACCGTGTATAGGGGGGCAGCACCTGTAGGGCAGGACTAGTATATATATATACACCGTGTATAGGGGGGAGCACCTGTAGGGCAGGACTAGTATATATATATACACCGTGTATAGGGGGCAGCACCTGTAGGGCAGGACTAGTATATATATATACACCGTGTATAGGGGGGCAGCACCTGTAGGGCAGGACTAGTATATATATATACACCGTGTATAGGGGGGAGCACCTGTAGGGCAGGACTAGTATATATATATACACCGTGTATAGGGGGGAGCACCTGTAGGGCAGGACTAGTATATATATATACACCGTGTATAGGGGGGAGCACCTGTAGGGCAGGACTAGTATATATATATACACCGTGTATAGGGGGCAGCACCTGTAGGGCAGGACTAGTGTATATATATATACACCGTGTATAGGGGGGCAGCACCTGTAGGGCAGGACTAGTATATATATATACACCGTGTATAGGGGGGCAGCACCTGTAGGGCAGGACTAGTATATATATATACACCGTGTATAGGGGGGCAGCACCTGTAGGGCAGGACTAGTATATATATATACACCGTGTATAGGGGGGCAGCACCTGTAGGGCAGGACTAGTATATATATATACACCGTGTATAGGGGGGCAGCACCTGTAGGGCAGGACTAGTATATATATATACACCGTGTATAGGGGGGCAGCACCTGTAGGGCAGGACTAGTATATATATATACACCGTGTATAGGGGGGAGCACCTGTAGGGCAGGACTAGTATATATATATACACCGTGTATAGGGGGGAGCACCTGTAGGGCAGGACTAGTATATATATATACACCGTGTATAGGGGGGAGCACCTGTAGGGCAGGACTAGTATATATATATACACCGTGTATAGGGGGGCAGCACCTGTAGGGCAGGACTAGTATATATATATACACCGTGTATAGGGGGGCAGCACCTGTAGGGCAGGACTAGTGTATATATATATATATATATATATATATATATACACCGTGTATAGGGGGGCAGCACCTGTAGGGCAGGACTAGTATATATATATACACCGTGTATAGGGGGCAGCACCTGTAGGGCAGGACTAGTATATATATATACACCGTGTATAGGGGGGAGCACCTGTAGGGCAGGACTAGTATATATATATACACCGTGTATAGGGGGCAGCACCTGTAGGGCAGGACTAGTGTATATATATATACACCGTGTATAGGGGGGCAGCACCTGTAGGGCAGGACTAGTATATATATATACACCGTGTATAGGGGGGCAGCACCTGTAGGGCAGGACTAGTATATATATATACACCGTGTATAGGGGGGCAGCACCTGTAGGGCAGGACTAGTATATATATATACACCGTGTATAGGGGGGCAGCACCTGTAGGGCAGGACTAGTATATATATATACACCCTGTATAGGGGGGCAGCACCTGTAGGGCAGGACTAGTATATATATATACACCGTGTATAGGGGGGCAGCACCTGTAGGGCAGGACTAGTATATATATATACACCCTGTATAGGGGGCAGCACCTGTAGGGCAGGACTAGTATATATATGCACCGTGTATAGGGGTGCAGCTTGCTGCAATAAGGGCACAGATCAAAGCCTGCCCCTCATCCGCCAGCGCCCCTCCAGCCCCTTTGTATGCAGTTGCTAGGATGCCAGTACGCTAAGGCCGAGTGTCCGGGGCATGTTAATCAGATGGTTACAGTGCACAATAATGTCTGTGCTGGCTCCACTGCTCCATTCTGTCCTTTCCCTTTTATCCTCCTCCGTGTAAGTTTGTTTCTGGGACAATTGGTTTTGTAGTTGAAAGTGCAGATGTAACACAAGACACTGTGAGCCTCCTCCTGCAGTCTGGTCCCTGGCTCGTGCATCTACATGGTGGAGGGGAGCAAGGAATGACATTTGGAAAGGTGTAAGATGCTCCTCCTAGATATAGCTGGCAGTGGAGAAGCTTGGGGTCTTGGAAACGTAACATCAGATGAGAAACACTGCACACTGCCTATCAGAGAGGCTGCTGTATGATCACTAGCGCCAATGCTTATGGTCATATGTCTATATGTATGTCAGGAAAAAATATCTACTTTTTATATTATTCAGTGTGCTGCCTCCAATTGCTTTTTATCTATCTATCTATCTATCTATCTATCTATCTATCTATTTCATATCTATCTATCTATCTATCTATCTAATATCTAACCCATATCTATCTATCTAATATCTAACCCATATCTCTCTACATCTCTTTGTGTATATATAGTATATATAATTTATTGAAAGGTGTGAAAACTTGTTTTAACTAGGAATGTATACTGTTCATCCTTTCAGCATCACAAACCTAAAGTTGTAGTGTAGACTATTTGCCATTTTTAAGATTTGAGTTATTCAGCAGTAATCTTCATTGTAATTTCCGGCCCCCCGGTGTACTGTGAATATGTCACCATACAAATCATACTGTACAGAGAATGCTTAGTAATTATACTTTATTGTCAGTTTTTATTGTAATTGATAGGTATATGACGCCACTTATTTACCAAATCTGAGCAGTTTATTAGTTCTTTATTTTCTTTTTCAGTAGACTTTCCTGATGTAAATAATGACACTAGACTTGTGAAAATCTTTGTACTAAAAGGAACCTGAGAAACAGCATTGATATCACAGATGTAATTTCTATAAGGACTACGTTACATATTAGCATCGCTAGCTCTTTTCCTCTTTCCTTTATTTTCTCTTACACTGACTGATTATAGTTTGGCCAGTAATGCTCACTTACTTACATTTAATGTCTTTTTTGTACACTTAAATTGTTTTTACTACAAATGATCTTTCAGGTATTTTTTCCCTCTTCTGATCCAGTTTACATACTGTAATTGTCAGCAGTTTGCCCCCTTCATACTCAATTGTGCTGCCAAGGAAAGATGATTTTTATGTGGTCATAAAAGATGCAAACAAACAAATGTTTGTCCTTTACGCCGGGCAATGATCTGGAACAAATGTTCTTATAAACAATCATTCAGGTGATTATTGCCCCATGATAAACATTAACATGACTTTAACATGAGAGTAGCCTGTAAACCTACCAACTGTAGAAAGTGCACAGAAAATGGACCCTGTGGTATATTCCTCTCTGGAAGTATTAAAAGATAATTAAATCTTCACCACATTGACTGTTTTGCTACAATATTACATAAAGAACCGCACTGTATAAACAAAATCTGTTATTCATCCACAACCAAGGACCAGACTTGTGGTTAGCAGCACACTTTATAACATGGAATTGAAACCAAAGAGCCATGTAAAGAGTTATTCCCAAAACAGCAAGTTATCCCCTAAGTTGCTGATTGCTGGGGGTCCAAGCACTGGTAACTCCAGCCCCCCAGCAATCCAAAGAATGAGGCTTTGGATCCCCAAGAAAATGTTTCTACAGTGCCATATCTCGAACAGAGTGGAGATGCGCATGCTCGAGCTCTACTCCATTAATTGTCTGAGGGACTGATGGAGAAAGCCAAGTACACTGCTCTGCTTTTTATTATTATTATTTATTTTTAAAGCACCATTGATTCCATGCTGCTGTACCTGTGAATAGGGGTTTACATACAAAATAACAATATAGATTGCAATGAACAAGCTATCAGTGACAGACTAAAATGAGAGGACCCTGCCCTTGCGGGCTTACAGTCTAGGGAATAATGGGAAAGGAGACAGTAGGTTGTGGTGAGGTGACAGAGGGCAAATTGCAGGCTGTAAACTTTCTTGAAGAGATGGGATTTCAAGCTCCGTCTGATAGTTGTAGGATAATCAGACGAGTTGGGGCACAGAATTCCAGACAATGGTGGATGCTCAGGAGAAGTCTTGGAGGTGATTGCGTGAGGAACATACATACGTGGAGGAATAAAGATGGTCTTGTGTGGACTGTGGAGATTATGTATGTGAAGATGTTAGGAGATTAGTTCAGAGATATATGGAGGAGACAGATTATGGCGGCTTTATAGGTCAGTGGTAGATTGACCTGGATATGTTGGGGAATTGGGAGCCAACCAATGAATGGATTTGCAGAGGGGAGAAGTGGAAGAATAGTGAGGAAATGGGTGGATTAGTCAGGCACCAGAGTTAAGGATGGACTAAAGAGCTTTAGCAAGGAGGTCACAGAGGAGGATATTACAGTAGACGAGGCAGGAGATGATGAGGGCATGCGCTAACATATTAATCGATGCCAGGGTGGCCACCATTTTTGCGGATGTTTTCAGTGTATAGGGGTACCGCTTCATCAACACACTTTGCAGGGTTTTATTGTTTTGCCGCCTTGCCTCCTCACAGCACCGAGTAAAGCTCTGAAGGCTAAGGCTGGAGTCACACACAATGTATAAAAACACAGTCTGTATTTTACGGTCATAATACACGGAAATGTTCCTTGAACAATGATCCGTATGACATCCGTTGGCAAGGCGTGGCTGCATTTTTTGCGCATGTAAGTATCCGTATGACATCTGTATTGCATCCGTATGCTGAGATTTTCTCGCCGGCTTGTAAAATGGACATATAATGGGTCCCAATGACAGGTTAAAACACAAATGAAAGAATAGCTATAGACACATAGAATGCATATATATATATATATATATATACACACATACATGTCATTGAGACATATATATACTTATATTTCATAGAGTTCTACATAGCATAATAGCCGCTAAATCAATTGCTGGCTTCTGTAAAATCATTATAAAACCCGACATGAAATGACACATGGTTTAGATACAGTAAACCATTTCATTTCATTTAGTTTTTTATATGTCTTTGACTAATAATTATATTAGGATATGTGTGTAAAATTTTGGACAGGTAGGTGTTCAATTAACGGGTAAATTCTTTGAAAAAACATGCGTGTGCTCCTGCAGTAATTTCTCCACCAGAGAGGGAAAGCCAGTGTGTGAGGGCAGATATTAAAAGCCTAGAGAGGGACCATTGCTTTTGCCCCCCCCCGGCTAAAGAAAATCTGCCCCCAGCCACCCCAGAAAAGGCACATCTATAAGATGTGCCTTTTCTGGCACTTAGCCTTTCTATTCCAATTGCCTTTAGCGGTGGCTAATGGGTTAATAATAATGGGTTAATGTCACCTTGCTATTGAAAGGTGACATTAAGCCGGGTTAATAATGGAGAGGTGTCAATAAGACACCTATCCATTGTTAACCTTAGAATAGTAAAGGGTTAAATAAAGACACACACATTAATTAAAAATTATTTTAATGAAATAATCACACAAAGTTTTTGACCACATTTATTATTCTGCTAATCCAAAAAAATCCCTTATTCTGTAAAAAAATAAAATAAAAAACCAACAATATACATACCTCTCCTCCGTTCAGTCAGGTCCCCCGCTGCAATCCATCACAAGGGGTTAGCTAGTTTACAACAGGGACCATTGCTAATGCTACCGGCCCTGCTGTAAACCACTGCAGTATGAATTAAATCATGTCTGCGCAGGCGCCCGGGTTGACTGGAGATGAACTAATAAGCATGGGAAAGTTTCTGAACTTTTTCCCTCGCTCCTGAGTTGACCTCAGGTTAGCCAGGGACTCCTCGCAGCCTCACTGACTGCCGCTGACGTCACTGAGGCAGCATGGTGTCCCTGGCTGACCTGAGGTGAACTCAGGAGCGGAGGAAAAAGTTCAGAAACTTTCCCACGCTTATTATTTCATCTCCGGTCAGCCAGGGCGGCTGCGCAGGCATGATTTAATTCTTTCTGCAGTGGTTTACAGCGGGGACAGTAGCATTAGCACCGGTCCCCGTTGTAAACTAGTTAACCCCTTGTGATGGATTGCAGCGGGGGATCTGACTGAATGGCGGAGAGGTATGTATATTATTGTTTTTTTATTTTATTTTTTTTCATAACAAGGGCTTTTTTGGATTAGCAGAATAATAAATGTGGTCAAAAACTTTGTGTGATTATTTCATTAAAATAATTTTTAATTAATGTGTGTGTCTTTTTTTAACCATTTACTATTCTAGGGTTAATAATGGAGAGGTGTCTTATTGACACCTCTCCATTATTAACCCGGCTTAATGTCACCTTCCAATAGCAAGGTGACATTAACCTATTATTATTAACCCATTAGCCACCCCTAAAGGCAATGGGAATCGAGAGGCTAAGTGCCAGAAAAAGAAGTCCATCTTATAGATGAGCCTTTTCTGGGGTGGCTGGGGGCAGATTTTTTTTAGCCGGGGGGGCAAAACAATGGTCCCTCTCTAGGCTATTAATATCTGCCCACACTCACTGGCTTTCGCTCTCTGGCGGAGAAATTACCGCGGGAGCCCACATAATTTTTTTCAAAGAATTTACCAATTAATTGAACATCTACATGTCCAAAATTTTACACACATACCTTAATCTAATTATTAGTCAAAGACATATAAAAAACTAAATGAAATGAAATGGTTTACTGCATGTAAACCATGTGTCATTTTATGTCTGGTTTTGTCATGATTTTACAGAAGCTGGCAATTGATTTAGCAGCTATTCTGTAGAACTCTATGAAAAATAAATATATTAAATGTATATAAATATATGTGTGTCTCAATGACATGTATGTGTATATATATATATATATATATATATATGTATTCTATGTGTCTTTATCTATTCTTTCTATTCTTTATTAAACATGTCAGTGTGATTTTCCTGTATCGCGCACTGAATTGCCGGCTTTTGTTAAAGGACACCTGTGCGTATTTCTCGCAAGGCACACGTCTGGTCCGTGTGTAATCTGTAGTTTTCTCACCCCATAGACTTGCATTGGCGTATTACAAGCATAGTACGCTGACAATCGCAGCATGCTGCAATTTTCTCAGCCCGTATAATCCAGCTGAGAAAAATCGGCTGATGGGAGCTGCCCCATAGATTAACATTGGAACGAGTGCAATGCGTGGTTTTTGCGCTTCGCACTCGTCCGTATTTCTCGCTAGTATGACTCCAGCCTAATTCTCATGCAGATCAGTGTTCAGCCATAGCTTGATCAGCTTATTTAAGGCATCGGAATGCAGATTTCAAGGTATGATTTTATTCAGCTTCCAACGACCTACATGCCCATATAGACGGCTTTAGGAGGGTTGATCCTACTGACAAATTCCTTTTAAAAATCATGGAGGTCATACAAGATACTTGATGTAATAGTTTTTGATGTGGGGGTATATTTGTTTTTGCATCTACTAATTTGAGTAAAATTAAGTTTTTGTAGTGAAAGTGATATTATTAACCTTTCATGTTATCAGTGAAAAAAATGTTCTATGACACCTGTCAAAATTTTGAAAATGATGTTTTGTTTGTATTCAGTGAGATATTGATTAAAATCTTACTTTTCAAAGGAGATGTACTCATTTATGATGAATGCTGTATGTGTGTATGAGAGTGTGTGTGTACATATTGATATTAATGAAATATCTATTTCAGCTTTGGTTATTAATTTTGTTGCTTTGTGTTTCTCTATATTTATTATTGCTGCAAAGTTCACCCTTCATATTTTGCAAATTCTAATGATTATCAAGCAGATAAAAGAATTGTCCAAAGGTCCGTCCTGTTTTTTTTGGCCTGTGCTTCATAGTCATGAGGACAAGTAGGCCTCTTGCTCTGCCCTTTTTGCTGCTTGAAAAATGTCTTATACAAACTTGCCGAACTCAACACATCTCCAGCATTGTCCAATGACCAAAATCAACAGTAACATGCTGTCACTTTGCAGGTAAGTTCGGCCATGTGCACACTCAGTTAAATTGCAGTGAACAAGATTATGGTTGAATCAGTGTGTTTCAGTGCTTACTAAATATTTAGAATTGAGAGTCCTCAGCGGTTGAGACTAGTGATGAGTAGTGATGAGCGAGTATACTCGTTACTCTGGTTTTTCCGAGCATGCTCGGGTGTCCTCCGAGTATTTTGGCGTGCTCGGAGATTTAGTTTGTGTCGATGCAGCTGCATGATTTGTGGCTGCTGGACTGGCTGAATACATGTGGGAATGCCTGCTTGGTAGGGAATTTCCACATGTATTCAGGCTGTCTAGTAGCCATAAATCATGCAGCTACTTCGACAAAAACTAAATCTTCGAGCACGGAGGTCACCTGAGCATGCTCGGGAAAACCTGAGCAACGAGTATACTCGATCATCACTAGTTGATACCATCTTTTCAGTTAGCTATTGAAAGGTAACAAATTTCAAGCTTTCAAGACTACTCAGGTCTCTTCATCAGGCATATAGTCTAGCATATCAACCAATGTCCTAGTAATTAATTAGGGCACTTCACATAAGGATATAACACAAATCCCATATGCTACTATACAGGATAGCGAAGAGATCCCAATTGTTGTAAAACCAATTTTTATTTCAAAATTTTTTTAACAAAATACATCTAAGGCTGGTTTCACATTAGCGCTTTTGTGCGCAGCGCATCTAGCGCAACCGTGCGCACAGCGCACCTATGTTTAACATGGCGGGCGCATGGTCTTGCGCATGTTCGCGTTTTCGCGGGCATGCGCTTTTTTGTCTTTCGCGCCAGGCGCGCCAGGCGCAACATGTTGCATTTTTTGGTCCGCCCTGTCTCGTCAAAACAACGCATGTGCACGCTTGCGCACGGAATGCGCAAAAATAACACATTGCAGTCTATGGTAACGCGTGCGTGCGCATGGTCTTGCGCACACGTGTGCTTTTGCGCGCATGCGTTTTTTAGGTAAACAAGTCTGGAATGTGGTCTAGACAATGGAAAACCACTCCCAAAAACCAAGGTGATAAAAGATTGTGTGGGCACTGGAATTCCCCAATATGCTACAGACTGCTGCAAGAGTCACAACAAAAACCCAAAGCTATACCAATGTAAGTATAAAACCTAATGTCTGGCTGAATTTTGAATACATTTCTATGTACTTTTATGTCTCTTTTTTTTATTGCAGCATGTCTTCTTCATCTGGTGAAGAATATGTCCCCGGGACAGGACAAGAGGCACAAGAAGTGAGTACCATGCTTCCCTATGGATTGGTAAAAATATACACATGTGGCTAATTTTTTTTGTTACATTTTAAGACCTCATCCTCCACCACACCACCACCACCATAGGAAAGGCAGGAGCAGCAAGGCCCAGTGCGGGCGGGAAGACAGAATGTAAGTACAGACGGTCTGATTTTTTTTTTTTATTGTCATTGCTTTTTTATGCCTTTTTTTTCATCTTCATTTATTTGTTTAATTTTGTTCTGTATTTTTTTCAAATTTTTGTTTGGGTTAATTCCTCTGCTGGCTTTTTTTTTTTTTTAAAGTTGATTTCTATGCTTGGTTATTTTTTTTTTTTTTTTTTTGGAACTGTATTGAAATAATTTTATCTGGTGTTTTTTTTTTTTAATGTTTTTTGGTAATTTTTTATTAGTATTTTTTGGTAATTTTCCTGCTGTTATTTTTTGGTTCTTTTTTTGGTACGGTTTTTTTTTTTATGTTAATTTCTATGCTGGTTTATTTTCTATGTTTTTTTGGTAATCATTTCTTAATGTATTTTTTTTAACATTTTCATGCTGGTTTTTTTTCTGTGTTTTTTATTCATGCTTTTTTTGCTTGTATTTTCATTTAAAAAAAAAAAAAATTTTCATGGCTGGTTTATTTTCTATATTTTTCATTTTAAAATTGTCTTTCTTTTCTAGGCTCCACAATGGGAGGAGGACCTCGCCCTGGACAATGACGAGCTCATCCGTCTAGTCCAGGAGCGAGTCCCGCTGTGGGACACCCGTCACCAACTGCACTCGGACAACGTGGTGATCCGGCAGCTCTGGAACGAGGTGGCCGCATCGCTGATGGATGGCTGGGACAACGCCTCTCCCCGGGTCCGCAAGGATTTTCGTAAGTATATAAATGCAGTGTGATGCAGCAGTGATCTTGGCCGGGATCACCCAACTCCATGGAGTTTCTAGCATCACACACAGTTGGGTGATCACGGCCTCCAGTGCAAACTCTTATTTTTTTTTATTTTTTTTACCCACAGTGAACAAAGTCAGAACCCGTTGGCGCTCGATGAAGGACCGCTTCAACAGGGATATCCGTCAGGAGAAGCAGGTTCACAGTGGTGCTGCGGCAAGGACCGGCACGAAATACAGATATCATCGTGCCTTGGCATTTTTAAGACAGGTCCTTGCCTCCCGAACGTAAGTATTTTCTAGTTGTATTGTGTTTTATTCCGTGCTTTTCTATTCCACAGGAGTTGGCGATTGTTAATTTATGGTAGTAATTTCTTTCTTTTATTTTCACAGCACCTGGAACAGCACCCTGCAACCCTTCTTCAAGCTGCCCCGGACCCGTCTCAGCCATCCAACAGCGAGGAAGCATCTTGCAGGTCTGCACCACAGTCATCTGGAGACCAGGAAGCTGGTCGCTCAGGTGTTCCCCTGTCCCAGGTCTCTGCCACTGGTTTTGCGGGCACTTCCCGCCAGCAGCAGCAGAGGACCTCGGACAGGCCTGTCATGCCCGAGTTCGTTGAACTGAGCTCGGTCTTTCCGAGTAGCCTCAAGGCACTCTCCGATAGACTTGAGAGTGGTTTCCTCCTTTTGGACCAACGCTACAAGTCTATCGAGGGTCGCCTTGAGCGCCTGGAAGTCGACCTAGCCAGACCAGCACATCATTTCTATACACAAATAGCTCGGGACACGGCGGAACACCTTACCCCTGAACTCCAGTTGACTGTCATGCAGGCCTGCAACAATGCTTTTATGCAGGCTATGCAGCAGAGTAGGTATATGCAGCAGTCAGCGGTGGCATTTCCACCGGTGCCACCGCTAACTCGATTCACAGCATTACCTACTTCTGCTGTATATCACTGCACGGCTACCACACTTCCAAGCCACACCGGACACCAATATACCGCCCAAAGTCCGAGTGCAGCTGGACACTTCCCCGCCAACACCATGCCAAGCGCTGCTGCCGCCACCACCACCACCACTGGATGGCCCGTCGTCACCACCCCTGCCTGGAGTACCACCACCACCAGCACACCACCCGGAGCACCACCCCTGACTGGGGCAACACTGCCACCACCACCATCACCACCACCGGGAGGACCACCCCGGTATGGACCGCCACCGCCAACACGCCTGCATGGATCGCCACCACCACCAGCACCACCACCTCTGAGCAGCATCAGCTCGGGGACCCGCATTCACTATTTACGGCCCCTGCCAGGACATCCACCACCACCACCAGCATGCCACAGCAGCTACAGGATCCTGGCAGGTGGTCCACAAGCTCCAGGCGGTCCCCCAGCTCCAGGCGGTCCCCCAGCTACAGCCGGTCCACGGCCTCCAGGCGGTCCCCGGGGTCGAGCCAGTCCTCAGGCTCCAGGCACTCCAGGCAGGACAGCAGCACGCTGACGGGCCACCATCATAAAAAAAAAGAGGAGGACTCTAACCCTCCCTACTCCCTCACCTCCCACTTCCCAACTTTCCTTGTCTCCGCTGCCTTCCCCCACTTCTTTGGTTCCTCCTTCCCCTAGAACCCCTTCCTCCTCCCTAAGCCGTTCCTCATCCCTCTACACCCCCCAGTTTCCACCAACTGACCCCAAGTAAATTTATTTCTTTTTTTTTTTTAAATCTTAAATTCTTTTATTTAAATAAAGTTTAACGTTTGATTTGAAAATAATATTTGGTTATTGTGTCGTTCGCCGCCTGCACACACTGTGCCGTACACTTTGTGTTTTTGACACCTCATAGCTCCAGTACTGACACATGTTTCTTGTGTCAGTCCTGGAGCAATGTGATGTCAAAAACACAAATATATGACTTGTATTTTCATCCACCAGGCTCTTCAGTCTGCTAATATTGGTTAGAACAAAACCGTTGGCACAACCCTGAGAATTGTAGGTGGTGCCCAAGTAGGATCCCAATCCGTGAACTAAATGTATATAAACTTGGCACACACCAAAGGTTTCTGATGCAGAAAGGTGATTTTTAATTATACAACAGTACATACATACACAGACGTTTCGGTCTAGGACCTTCATCAATGTACGATATATTGTACTGTGAGATTCTTAGTGACTGGGCTTTGTGTGGAGTGTATTAAGACACAGTACACTGGGTACAGGAAAAACAAACCGGTAGTTTATTATTAACAAACAACAAAGCTATTAGACCATTTGATCCTGCCATGCTACACGACCCATATCGGATAAGAAGAAGTCCGCAAATTGGTCCCTCATTTGGGCAACTTCGACTGATGACTGACAAAGGGTTGGTAGCAGGTTCATCCATGTCAAAGTTCGGCCGCTCCTTTGCCATAACAAAATTGTGCAGAACCATGCACGCCTTCACCACCTCATCCACTGTTTCAAGTTTGAGATTGATGGCGGTGCTGAGAATTCGCCATCTGGACACTAGAATGCCAAAGGCGCACTCTACAGTCCTGCGTGCCCTCGTAAGCCTGTAGTTGAATACTTTCTTGGAGTGGTCCAAGTCACGGCTGGAGTACGGCTTGAGCAGGTTTTGGTACATCTGAAATGCCTCATCTCTAACCACTACAAATGGCAGTGGTGGAGCTTGGGTTTGGGGAAGAGGCCGTGCCAGTGGAAAATTGAACTGGTTGCCGTACAACCTCCGGCCCATATCAGAGTTTTTAAAAGTCTGGGAATCGTTGCCCCGTCCGAATGCCCCTATGTCCACCGCCACAAACCGGCAGTCTGCATCCGGCCATGAGTACTGTAGAAAAGTACTTCTTGTAGTTGTAGTACTCAGAGCCACTTCTTGCGGGTTTTGTGATGCGGAAGTGCTTCCCGTCCACCGCTCCTAGGCAGTTCGGGAAATTGCAGACTGCCCAGAATTTGTCCGCTATTTGAAGCCACTTTTCGGCGGTGGGCAAGGGCAGAAACTCCGGACACGGAACATCCCACAGAGCCCTGCAGGTGTCGGCAACAATCCCGGATAAAGTGGAGATTCCCAGCCAGTACTGGAAATGCAGGGATGAAAGACTCTCTCCAGTTGCCAGGAACCTGCAAAACATAAAAAGAAAAACAATTTATATTTCTGTCTAGGGTATTAATAAAAACACTGAAAATAAAAAGTACATGGCATAACTATTTTGCATGTTTTTTTAATACAACATAGCAGAAAAACATTTTATAAAGGCTTGTGGTTAGTACATGACAGAAGAAAAACCATTATGCAAAAAAGCAATTTCCCAAAAATAATGTTAAAATTCATTACCAAAAAAACACAGAATTTTTTAGCCAACAAAAAAAAAAAATATGAAAAAAAAAAAAATTATGCAAACATAAAAACATTACATACCCTAAGGTGACGAGGAGCCTTTCTTCGGGAGGAATGGCACGCCGGAGCTGAGTGTCCCGTCTCCGGATGATTCCTTCAACCATACCCAGCAAGTCCAGGAAGCTTTGCTGGGACATCCGGGTATACTCTGCAAATTTCTCCTGGTTTTTCCTGGAGCTCGCTGTACAGCGTGTGATACGCTCCACGGCTTTCCCGGAGTTCAATTATTGGATGCCTCCAAAACCGACGCCGCTGCCGTCTATGCTGTCTCTCCGTCTCCCTTTGTTGCTGGCAAGAAAAGGCATACGCCTGAGACAGCGCAATGTCAAGATCCAACTTGAATCGGAAATTATCCAGACACAGGTCCATCTTGACACCGGAAACAGCAGCAAAATCTGAGGAATTCATATAACAGGGTCTATATAAAACATTCCAATAACACACGCCCACTGGCGTCCCATTGGTGTACTCTGTTTCTATTGTTTTTAAAGGAATGTGAACTGTCACACCTAGAAACGCATGCGCCAAAAAAACGCAAACGCATGCAAAAACGCATGTAAAACGCAAGAAACGCTGCTTTTTTTATGCATCAGCGAACGCATGACGCTTACAAAACACGCATTTGTATTGCGTTTGCATGCGGTTTTCGTTGCGTTTTTTATGCGCACGATGCGCTGCACAAAAAAACGCTAATGTGAAACTAGCTTTAAAAAGCAAAATGACGTTTTTAGGGAACGCTGGAGCACATAATTACAATAATACAAAAATAAGACACATATGATAATATCACTCCATAAGATATATAACGCTATAATCAGTGTTTCCTCAATAATAGAAACAGTAAATAGAATTAATACTATTTGGCAGCAGTACAAAAAATCATGTGTGTACAAAGAAACATACAAAAAATCACAGTGTTCAAATGAGCTAACGATATCACATGCACTACACATCCAAATCTCTGTCAACTAAATGTATACAGTGGGGCAAAAAAGTATTTAGTCAGTCAGCAATAGTGCAAGTTCCACCACTTAAAAAGATGAGAGGCGTCTGTAATTTACATCATAGGTAGACCTCAACTATGGGAGACAAACTGAGAAAAAAAAATCCAGAAAATCACATTGTCTGGTTTTTTTTCATTTTATTTGCATATTATGGTGGAAAATAAGTATTTGGTCAGAAACAAAATTTCATCTCAATACTTTGTGATATATCCTTTGTTGGCAATGACAGAGGTCAAACGTTTTCTGTAAGTCTTCACAAGGTTGCCACACACTGTTGTTGGTATGTTGGCCCATTCCTCCATGCAGATCTCCTCTAGAGCAGTGATGTTTTTGGCTTTTCGCTTGGCAACACGGACTTTCAACTCCCTCCAAAGGTTTTCTATAGGGTTGAGATCTGTAGACTGGCTAGGCCACTCCAGGACCTTGAAATGCTTCTTACGAAGCCACTCCTTCGTTGCCCTGGCGGTGTGCTTTGGATCATTGTCATGTTGAAAGACCCAGCCACGTTTCAAAACTGTGGTCTGAGGTCTGAGAAGACCGGTATAACGGACATGGAGAAATCCCGAAGGGGGGTGGTAGCCCAAAAGGGGGTGGAGTCCCAAATTGGGGTGGTAACTCAAAAAGAGGTGGCGTCCCAGAGGGGGGCGGTGACCCAAATTGGGGTGGTGACCCAAATTGGGGTGGTAACCCAAAAAGGGGTGGAGTCCCAGGAGGGGGCAGCGACCCAAATTGGGGTGGTTCAGCAAATGGCAGCACTGGTTGCCTCAGTGGGTATGTCTGGGGAACCGCAGTCTGTGTGTATGTCTTTTGAGGAGTGCGGCATGTATTTTCCGGATAATGATGGGCCACAGGTGTGTACCGTGATGCTGCACCGGGAAGGAGTCTCTGGTAGACTGGACTCAGAGAGTCAGGTGACTCTGACTGTAACTCCTCTCATTTTATCTCTGGCCGAGAAAAACGTCAGGGTTCGCTGTAAACACGGGGTCATGGTGAACTATGCCGTAGACAGAGTAATGTTCGAGGGGACCAAAGGTGGTGAGTGCCAAGGGGGCGGGATACCACGGGACTTAGTCTATGCCTTGGAGCGGGGCCGGGACTTTGTTTTGTTTGATGACGTATGGTCGGACAATGGGGACGTTTTGACTGTGGGGCCAACAGATATTGAGACAGTGACGGCTCCTAAAGTGGACAGGTCAGAGGTAGAACTGACCGGAAGAAGTACATCTACCCAACTTAAGGACCTAACGTCTCGTGACATGACGGATGGTGGGCTGGGAGATGAGACGACTGGACTAGACACATTGGTGGATGGTAACTGGAGGGTTCACTCGACTGGTGCGACTGACCCAGTGGTACCCTTTGACAATATAATTAAAGAGGTAGTGGTGTGACACGTTCTGGCCAAAAGAGAACAGGATCATGAGATATAGCTGATAAAGGAGACAGTGGAAGGACATCTCGAACGAGAAAGAGTCCTGAGACAAATGGCCGAGCACAGGGTTGAGGAGCTCGAGAAAGAAGTCTTGTAGCTCAAAGAAACTGTAAGTGGTCTTCTGCGGGAGAAGAACTTGGACAGTGATGAACAGAAGCCGGGTCCAATTGGTGGTGGGACGAAGCGGCCGGTGACCATCTTGGCAAACGGTCGTGAAGAGATGAGATCTCGTGAAGTTGGGGAGCAAAGAGCTGAAGAAGACAGTCACCCGGTCGGGTCAACTGTAGTGAGGGAAGTGTCCGTGGTAAATCCAGAGCCTCATGGCCTGGAAGAGAGCAAGGCCACGACCTTCGAGTTTGTGATTGATGTACCAGAAGACATGAAAGAAGCCTGTGCTGAGGAAGGTGTGCTTGAGGCTTTCCAAGAGGCGGTCAAAGCGTGTAAGGTGCACTCGGCGCCTGAGACTCGGCAGTTGGTGATAATATCAGCCAGGAAAGACACAGCAAAGCGGGTAGCTGTCCTGAAAAACATGCATCTGCAGTGTCTCCAAGTCAAACAGTTGGTTAGGCGGAGTAATATGAAAGCTGTTCGACGCCTAGAGTTAGCAAGGGAGGCTATGGATCAGCTTGGTTTGCGGAAAGATGCAGTTCCAGTACCCAAAGTTCTGATTGGGAGAATCATTGGAAGATTTGGGAAGGTAATGCAAGACCTTGTGAATATCTCTGGTGTGGTGAGGGTGAGGATCCCTCCTGATGATGAAGACCAGGTATCCAGTGAAGAGGGTAGGATTCCCATCATGGTGGTTGGCTCTGTGGAAAGCCTGAGAAACTTTCGGATGCTCTTGGAGTATCGAGTGGGGTACCTGCAAAAGATTGAGCAGTTGAGGCTGGACCATCGGCGAATAAATAAAGAGGTACGGAACACTTGGTGGCGGCCGCCTTCAACCCAAGATGTAAGGACCCGAAGGGTTCCTCCAAGAAGTGACATGGCAGATGGCTGAAGAATGTCAGCAAGTAGTAGTTCGTCTGGCAGAACGAAGCTGAGAGACTGTAGTTCCTGTGAGACGCTGAATGAGTCAGACTCAAGCCAGACAGTAGGCTTAACTAAGACTGATGACCGTACCAACCGGAGGAGCTGGTCGGGGAACAGTACATACAGGAAGAGGAATGTGGTGACTAAACAGTGTCTGATGACGCAGACAGGCTGTGACTGGAGGGCCAAAGATCAGGGCCAATATTCTGACCGCTGGGGGCAGGGGAGGACTAACGTAGAGATGAGGCCGTATGACAGATGAAGACGGTTCTCTCGACCTGTGGTGCAAGGTGTAATGAGTGCCCGGTCTCGAGAGCCTGGTGTAATGTTGTGTGTTCAACCCCACAAGTTTGAACAGAGGGGGGAGGTATGTGGTGTAGTGACCACTGTGTCCGCTAGGGGGCGCTGTGTGGATGTCCCAGGACGAGAGTATAAGTATTTCCAGTGTCCTAAATGATTGTAATGTGTCTTAAGCTGAATGACTGTAATGTATCTCAAGGTGGGTGACCTTGAGATGGAGACATATGGGTGTGTTTAAGAACGCTAGTATAAAGTGTGTATGAATGGTTCAAGGACCTGTGATGAGGTCATAACCATGTGACCCGGTGGGCGTGGCTACGGACCATATAAGGTGGCCAGGGTAGGTCACATGGGGTGAATAAAGAAGCAACCGGAAAAAACAGTGCATAAACATCCAAGATAAGTAGAAATCTCATAAATCTTTATTACAGACACAGATAAAAGTTGGCATGACAGGAGTGACACAAAGAAAGCGCACAGAGATACATAGCATCCCTACGGTATACAGATATGGTAAAATGTATCTCCATTTATAGTGTACACAAGCCGACCAGTCATAGCAGCGTAAAGGGTAAAGTCCCCAGACCGTCAGGCAACCCAAAAAGGGGTATAGGAAATCAAAGTAAAGACATAGTACTCATACCTAAGCGGGACACTAGACCTCAGGCGCAAGGAAAACAGCCCAACGTGTGTTTCGGAAGCAAAACCGCTTCCTTCCTCAGGGGGTGTGTCAAAGACGCCACTGTGTGTACTTTAAATAGGGGTCCAAATAAACATAAGCGCCAATCAGGGGAGCGACCAACCGCCAACCCACCAACACATCCGGGCTGGCGCCGACAATACACGGGGCCCCGTGATGTCAGACGCCAGACCACGGGCAGATGGGGGTGGAGCTAGGCACGCGTCACCCGCGCATGCTCAGACGGCCATGAAATAATCGCGGCCATCTTGGATGGGGGCATAACAGATGGCAAACTAGGAAACATGGTATATAACATCATAATTATACAGAAAACGTGCCAAATATTTTCAAGCATCAGATTACTCGCATAATAACTATGTTAAACATATTGGACAAATATCCAATATCATGGGTAGATGAGGGTCACCCGCGCATGCGCAGACGACCATAAAATGTTCGCGGCCATCTTAAATGGGGTCATAACTGATGGCAAACAATAGTAAACACCAAATATCAATATAATTATATAAAAATTCATAAGTTGCTACCAAACATCAAATTATTTTTGTACTAAATATATTAGAAATGGTAGTTTGATAACAAGAGATATAGGGTGACCTAACATATACCAGTTCTATAAAAACTATAATTATAGTAGAGTACATAACATACATCAATTCTATCAGAAGCTATGATTATAGAAATATACTCAATCCCATTACAATCACAGTGGGAAGAGTTAAACCAGAAATAATGTTATTACAATATTGTATAAGGTTTATTTAAATAGATGGTATATAAAACAATCTTAGTCAACCTCATTGTTACAAATTACCCCCATATATATAATTAAATACACATATACACAACAAAAGAAGAAAAAATAATAGCAAAGGTATGTATAGCTATATATTAAGATGTGTACAGATGGCCACCACTTTAAAAATCCACCCATACAAAAAAGAAGAAGAACTGGCAGCAAATGGATCACATCTTCATCTTTATATACAGGAAAGTATCATCCTATTCATCAGAAAGACTGCCACATTCATCCGAAGCCTCCAAAAGATGTTTCGGACCCAGACAACACAGCCAGGAAAAATGCCAAATCTAAAAAACTGAAATAAAAACAAAGTTAAAAATGACACAACATATGTCACTCCAAAAGTGTAACAGCACCTCAACAGGGGAAGGGGGAAGAAAAACGAGGAAAAGAGTGAAAAAATTAATCACAGAAATGGGACGAATGAAAGACAT
The DNA here is from genome assembly GCF_039654945.1 of Dendrobates tinctorius. Lineage (NCBI taxonomy): Eukaryota > Metazoa > Chordata > Amphibia > Anura > Dendrobatidae > Dendrobates > Dendrobates tinctorius. The sequence goes on from NW_027361694.1 coordinate 10,591,341, forward strand.
TCGTTAAGACCATATGGATGGACTGTTTTCAATTTCCAAATCCATTTAGCTTCTAATTGACTCAGTCTTTTAGAGAGACCCCCACCTCGAATATCAATTTTCAGGGCCTCAATGCCCCGTACCTTAAGTAGGGTGGAATCACAGTCATGGCGCTCCTTGAAATGTCTAGGTATAGTCCTCAGGGTGGAGGCATCCGTGTGGCCATGTGCCGCCTGAATCCCCAACACGTGTTCCCTGACTCGAACCTTAAATTGGCGCGTAGTCAGGCCTACATAAATAAGGCCACAGGGGCACGTAGCATAATATACGACATATCTAGTCGTGCAAGTAATGCGCTGTCTAATAGTGAAGACCTGGTCTCCACTAGAGTTATTAAATTCAGTACAACGCAAAATGTTGGGGCAGGCAACACAATGGCCACACGGATAACAACCAACCCTGGGGATACAACCGTCCAAAAATGTAGTTTTAGAGCCCCCAGAATAGTGACTCATAACTAGATGGTCCCTTCAATTTTTAGACCGTCGGAACGCCATAGCTGGTCTCTCTGTTGTAATCCTATTAATGACTGGGTCAATGCGAAGAATAGGCCATGCCTTATCAAGGGCAGAACGAATAGCCTCTGATCTAGAACTAAAAGTAGTAATAAACCTAACAATTTGATTTCCCTTGGACGCATTGGATATCCCTGGTCTATATAATAGATACTGCCTAGTAGCATGCTTAGCTCGATTGAATGCTCTTTTGATGGATCTCCGGCTATATCCACGTTCTAAAAATCGTTGACGGAGCTCATCTGCACGATGAAAAAATGTCTCATCCGTAGAACAGATACGGCGCAGTCGTAAAAATTGACCGATGGGTACCGCCTTAATGACATGTTTCGGATGTGCAGATGAGGCGTGCAGTAAGGAATTTGTCGCGGTAATCTTTCTAAATATGTCTGTTTGCAACATCCCATAGGGATCCCTCCTTACAGTAACATCCAAAAAATCCAATTCGTTGGCATTAGATGTAAAGGTAAGTATAATATTACGGTCATTGTTGTTCAACTTCGAGATAAGCTGTGCAAGGTCGACGGAGCTGCCCTGCCAGATGAAGAATATGTCATCAATGTACCACGTCCAGAGGGGGACGCGGCACATTGACGCATCCTCATCTGACAGAAAGAGGTCCCTCTCCCGCAGCCCCAGGAAAAGACCAGCATAGGTGGGCGCAAAGGCCGCACCCATGGCGGTCCCCTGGAGCTGAAGGTAGAAGGACCCATCTACCCATGATATTGGATATTTGTCCAATATGTTTAAAATAGTTATTATGCGAGTAATCTGATGCTTGAAAATATTTGGCACGTTTTCAGTATAATTATGATGTTATATACCATGTTTCCTAGTTTGCCATCTGTTATGCCCCCATCCAAGATGGCCGCGATTATTTCGTGGCCGTCTGCGCATGCGCGGGTGACGCGTGCCTAGCTCCACCCCCATCTGCCTGTGGTCTGGCGTCTGACATCACGGGGCCCCGTGTATTGTCGGCGCCAGCCCGGATGTGTTGGTGGGTTGGCGGTTGGTCGCTCCCCTGATTGGCGCTTATGTTTATTTGGACCCCTATTTAAAGTACACACAGTGGCGTCTTTGACACACCCCCTGAGGAAGGAAGCGGTTTTGCTTCCGAAACGTACGTTGGGCTGTTTTCCTTGCGCCAGAGGTCTAGTGTCCCGCTTAGGTATGAGTACTATGTCTTTACTTTGATTTCCTATACCCCTTTTTGGGTTGCCTGACGGTCTGGGGACTTTACCCTTTACGCTGCTATGACTGGTCGGCTTGTGTACACTATATATGGAGATACATTTTACCATATCTGTATACCGTAGGGATGCTATGTATCTCTGTGTGCTTTCTTTGTGTCACTCCTGTCATGCCAACTTTTATCTGTGTCTGTAATAAAGATTTATGAAATTTCTACTTATCTTGGATGTTTATGCACTGTTTTTTCCGGTTGCTTCTTTATATATTATAGTCAGTGTATCCTACTTTTGAATTGCGTTGGGCTTATTATTATTTAGATTTTCACTATATTTAATCTAAATCACATATACCTACTCTTTAGCCCTATGCACTGTCAATTTTGTTGCTTATTAATTGTTGCTGTGTTATGCACAGGTACTTTGACAGACGATATGGATTTCCGGGCCAAAGAAAAATCTTGGCTCTCGCAAATGGAAAAGGTGTTTGGCATGAATATGGCTGGTGTACAGCCGTCGGGGGATATCGGATTAGAGGATAAATTCACTACGGTCAAATCTTTAATAACTAAACGATTCAAAATTTGGTGGAACCGTATACTCTTGGAAAAGTATAAAAGCAGTAAAATGATTCCGAGAGGTCTTAGAGTGAGAGTTGTACCATCTTTTCCTGTTGAGGATGAAACATTTATTTCTAAATGGGAGGAGTCATGCAACAATTGCTCTTTTTCTCTTTTACAATGTCTGGTTGATTACAATACATCTACTATTACTAATTTAGACACTTTGATTGATACGGCACTTGGGGAGTTTCGTGCCGATTGCCCTATAGATAAACTTCCTAAATTTGAAGGAGATCTTGATAAATCAATGGATATCTTGGTCAAAAAGATTCAGGAGACTCAGGTGTCTAAATTCAATAGGGACATTAAGGACTACCAGTTCAAAAAGGTATATTTATGGAGAAAAAGCAATATTCAACAGTCCAGCCTTCGTAAAGCATCCTCCTCATTGTCGGTTTCATCTTTAAGTGGACGCTCGGATATTTCCTCTTCATCTACCTCTGCGATTGATGAGATCTCGAGGCTACGTGATCATACATATCACCCATATAAAAGAAATCTGACGATGAAACGTGACAATAAGGTGATTAATCTAAGCGATGTAAAGTTGTCTGATGCTGATTTGCACCTCCTCAGTAGGGGCCTCTCCTTCTGTCCAGCGTCTCATTTTGACCTTTTTGACACAATTAAAGATTTACATTTATTTGCTCGTACATTGTTGTTCAAGAGATATTTTGATAATGACATCCGTTCACTTTTTCCCACAGAGGAGGAACAGGAGGCTCTGAATATACTTGAGGAACTATCCACTGAAAGTTGTCCTAATGGAGGTAAGATTCCTCCTTCTATCCGTCCACGGTCAACTAAATTTCCACCTTTTTCAGCTTGTACCAATATTGACATGTTTGTCCGGGTGGTCACTGAGGAGCTCTACAAAATTCCTAGTTTTGTGATGCATGGTAATCTCGTAAAGGAGGAGAGATGTAGATTGGGATTTTTGCGGAATCTGCCTGGTATATTGATCAAACCAGCAGATAAAGGTGGTAACGTTGTCTTGTGGCCAGCTGAGATGTATGAGAGGGAGGCATTCCGACAACTGAATGTCCATACTTGTTATAGAAAATTGACTTATAACCCCCTCTCTACATACTTATCTCAGCTGGAAACAATTTTGAAAAGATCTCTACGAGATGGCGTTATCACCAAACCATTATTTTCAGCATTAATGGTTGCTGAACCTAAGATCCCAACTCTGTATCTGCTCCCTAAGATACATAAGAATTCCTCAGTGCCACCCGGATGACCTATAGTGTCTGGACGTGGCAACTTTCTGGAAAATATAAATAAATGGATAGATTACCATCTGCAACCTCTTGTTATGAGCCTCCCTTCCTTCCTCCGTGATACTGGGGATCTGCTGCGCAGGGTCGACGGACTTTGCCTTGAGAGTGATACTCTTCTAGTTTCAGCAGATGTGGAGTCCCTATATACTAACATCAGACATTCGGACGGCCTGAGAGCCGTGAAATTCTTTTTGGAGACCTCTTCTTTGGCTCCCAGACTTAGGGACCTTCTGCTGGAACTATTAGAGTTCACCCTCACTCACAATTTTTTTTTGTGTTCAAGGGATCCTTCTACCTTCAGCTCCAGGGGACCGCCATGGGTGCGGCCTTTGCACCCACCTATGCTGGTCTTTTCCTGGGGCTGTGGGAGAGGGACCTCTTTCTGTCAGATGAGGATGTGTCAATGTGCCGCGTCCCCCTCTGGACGCGGTACATTGATGACATATTCTTCATCTGGCAGGGCAGCTCCGTCGACCTTGCACAGCTTATCTCGAAGTTGAACAACAATGACCATAATATTATACTTACCTTTACATCTAATGCCAACGAATTAGATTTTTTGGATGTTACTGTAAGGAGGGATCCCTATGGGATGTTGCAAACAGACATATTTAGAAAGATTACCGCGACAAATTCCTTACTGCACGCCTCATCTGCACATCCGAAACATGTCATTAAGGCGGTACCCATCGGTCAGTTTTTACGACTGCGCCGTATCTGTTCTACGGATGAGACATTTTTTCATTGTGCAGATGAGCTCCGTCAACGATTTTTAGAACGTGGATATAGCCGGAGATCCATCAAAAGAGCATTCAATCGAGCTAAGCATGCTACTAGGCAGGATCTATTATATAGACCAGGGATATCCAATGCGTCCAAGGGAAATCAAATTGTTCGTTCTGCCCTTGATAAGGCATGGCCTATTCTTCGCATTGACCCAGTCATTAATAGGATTACAACAGAGAGACCAGCTATGGCGTTCCGACGGTCTAAAAATTGAAGGGACCATCTAGTTATTAGTCACTATTCTGGGGGCTCTAAAACTACATTTCTGGACGGTTGTATCCCCAGGGTTGGTTGTTATCCGTGTGGCCATTGTGTTGCCTGCCCCAACATTTTGCGTTGTACTGAATTTAATAACTCTAGTGGAGACCAGGTCTTCACTATTAGACAGCGCATTACTTGCACGACTAGATATGTCGTATATTATGCTACGTGCCCCTGTGGCCTTATTTATGTAGGCCTGACTACGCGCCAATTTAAGGTTCGAGTCAGGGAACACGTGTTGGGGATTCAGGCGGCACATGGCCACACGGATGCCTCCACCCTGAGGACTATACCTAGACATTTCAAGGAGCGCCATGACTGTGATTCCACCCTACTTAAGGTACGGGGCATTGAGGCCCTGAAAATTGATATTCGAGGTGGGGGTCTCTCTAAAAGACTGAGTCAATTAGAAGCTAAATGGATTTGGAAATTGAAAACAGTCCATCCATATGGTCTTAACGAATGTCTTTCATTCGTCCCATTTCTGTGATTAATTTTTTCACTCTTTTCCTCGTTTTTCTTCCCCCTTCCCCTGTTGAGGTGCTGTTACACTTTTGGAGTGACATATGTTGTGTCATTTTTAACTTTGTTTTTATTTCAGTTTTTTAGATTTGGCATTTTTCCTGGCTGTGTTGTCTGGGTCCGAAACATCTTTTGGATGCTTCGGATGAATGTGGCAGTCTTTCTGATGAATAGGATGATACTTTCCTGTATATAAAGATGAAGATGTGATCCATTTGCTGCCAGTTCTTCTTCTTTTTTGTATGGGTGGATTTTTAAAGTGGTGGCCATCTGTACACATCTTAATATATAGCTATACATACCTTTGCTATTATTTTTTCTTCTTTTGTTGTGTATATGTGTATTTAATTATATATATGGGGGTAATTTGTAACAATGAGGTTAACTAAGATTGTTTTTTATACCATCTATTTAAATAAACCTTATACAATATTGTAATAACATTATTTCTGGTTTAACTCTTCCCACTGTGATTGTAATGGGATTGAGTATATTTCTATAATCATAGCTTCTGATAGAATTGATGTATGTTATGTACTCTACTATAATTATAGTTTTTATAGAACTGGTATATGTTAGGTCACCCTATATCTCTTGTTATCAAACTACCATTTCTAATATATTTAGTACAAAAATAATTTGATGTTTGGTAGCAACTTATGAATTTTTATATAATTATATTGATATTTGGTGTTTACTATTGTTTGCCATCAGTTATGACCCCATTTAAGATGGCCGCGAACATTTTATGGTCGTCTGCGCATGCGCGGGTGACCCTCATCTACCCATGATATTGGATATTTGTCCAATATGTTTAACATAGTTATTATGCGAGTAATCTGATGCTTGAAAATATTTGGTGCGTTTTCTGTATAATTATGATGTTATATACCATGTTTCCTAGTTTGCCATCTGTTATGCCCCCATCCAAGATGGCCGCGATTATTTCGTGGCCGTCTGCGCATGCGCGGGTGACGCGTGCCTAGCTCCACCCCCATCTGCCCGTGGTCTGGCGTCTGACATCACGGGGCCCCGTGTATTGTCGGCGCCAGCCCGGATGTGTTGGTGGGTTGGCGGTCGGTCGCTCCCCTGATTGGCGCTTATGTTTATTTGGACCCCTATTTAAAGTACACACAGTGGCGTCTTTGACACACCCCCTGAGGAAGGAAGCGGTTTTGCTTCCGAAACATACGTTGGGCTGTTTTCCTTGCGCCAGAGGTCTAGTGTCCCGCTTAGGTATGAGTACTATGTCTTTACTTTGATTTCCTATACCCCTTTTTGGGTTGCCTGACGGTCTGGGGACTTTACCCTTTACGCTGCTATGACTGGTTGGCTTGTGTACACTATATATGGAGATACATTTTACCATATCTGTATACTGTAGGGATGCTATGTATCTCTGTGTGCTTTCTTTGTGTCACTCCTGTCATGCCAACTTTTATCTGTGTCTGTAATAAAGATTACGGAGTGAATTACTTATACGATGGACTACTTGCTAGAGATGGGGTGCACCTTACGAAGACTGGAAAGCATGTATTTGGAAGTCGCCTTGCTACACTTGTAAGGAGAGCTTTAAACTAGAACAACATGGGAAGGGAAGCAAAAGACCAGAAAAAGCCATACACCTGACAAATGCTATTGAGAACTCTGCTATTAGAAGTGGAAGGCAAGAACAAAGACAAAAGAATCTAATTAATAAAAATATTGGAGAAAGAGAAACCAATCACAATCTAAAATGTTTCTATACTAATGCACAAAGCATGGGCAACAAACAAGGAGAATTGGAACTACTAACACAGGAAAAGAAATATGATGTCATTGGAATCACTGAAACTTGGTGGGACAATACACATGATTGGAATACAAGACTAGAAGGATACAACTTATTTGCAAAAAACAGACTTGATAAACGAGGAGGAGGTGTCGCATTGTATGTTAGAAACGCGTATATCTGCACAGAGATTGAAGCTTCAGAGACTGGAAGTTCTGTGGAAACTGTTTGGGTAAGAATACAAGGACAGAACAATGGAAAGGACACCATTGTAGGCATTTACTACAGGCCGCCTGTGCAAGCTGAAGATATGGATGAACTCTTTATGCATCAAATGGCCAAGTTCTCCAAAAAATATGACATAGTTGTCATGGGAGATTTCAACTATCCAGACATTTGTTGGAAATCTCTCTCAGGCAAAACTAACAGGTCAAGGAAATTCTTATCCTCTCTTGCTGACAACTTTATCTTCCAAAAGGTAGGGGAGAAAACAAGGGGAACTGCTACCTTGGATCTAATCCTTATAAACAGGGAGGAAATGGTTGAGGAGGTAAAAGTGGCTGGGACCCTAGGAGGTAGCGACCATGCTATTTTAGAATTTTGGATAACTAGAGGCGGAAGACCTGTGAAGACTCAGATGTCAAGGTTAGATTTCAGAAAGGCAGATTTTAAGGGTTTCAGAAAGAGAATTGGAGGGATCCAATGGCTGGATATCCTTAAAGACAAAAATGTCCAGGAAGGATGGGAAATCTTGAAAAATGAAATTCTCAAAGCACAGTTGTTAACAATTCCAAAAAGAGGGAAGAATAGGAAGCATTTAAGGAAACCAGGATGGATGAACACAGAACTTAAGCACATGCTAAAAAGGAAGAAAAAAATGTTTATAAAATGGAAAGAGGGAGGCATATCTAAAGAAGAATATAATGCTGTTTGCAGAACTTGCAGGGCACAAATCAGATTAGCTAAAGCTGAAAATGAATTGAGGCTTGCAAGAGATGTCAAAAGCAATAATAAAGGATTTTGGGGATATGTCAAAAGTAAAAGAAAAGTCAAAGATGCTATAGGATTTTTACAGGATGAAAATGATGAAATGGTAAGACAGGATGTTGAGAAGGCTGAACTTTTAAATTCCTATTTTGCATCTGTTTTCTCTGAGAAAGGAAATGTAACATCAACTGTTATTCACTGTCCTATTAAGGGAATAGAAGAATCCAGGATATCTATAAACAGAAAGATAGTAAGGAAACACTTGGCTAACCTAAATGAATTCAAGTCTCCAGGACCAGATGAATTACACCCCAGAGTACTGAAGGAGATAGCAGAAGAAATTTTTGAACCCCTCTCCATAATCTTTGAAAATTCTTGGAGAACAGGAGAAGTGCCAGAAGACTGGAGAAGAGCAAATGTTGTTCCTATCTTCAAAAAGGGGAAGAAGGTGGACCCAGGCAACTATAGGCCAGTGAGTCTGACTTCTATACCAGGAAAGATCTTTGAACAAATTATTAAACAACATGTATGTCAATACCTGGATAAGAATGAAGTGATTAAACAGAGTCAGCATGGGTTTGTAACTAATAAGTCATGTCAGACTAACTTAATTTCCTTCTATGACGGTATCACTGATTGAGTGGATCAAGGAAATGCTGTAGATATAGTATATCTTGACTTCAGCAAAGCATTTGACAAAGTCTCTCATAAAATCCTTATTGAAAAAATGACTAAGTATGGAATGGACAAGGCAACTGTTAGGTGGATTCATAACTGGCTTAGTGATCGGACCCAAAGAGTGGTCGTAAATGGCTGCACATCCAGTTGGAAGAATGTCTCAAGTGGGGTACCACAGGGCTCTGTCCTGGGCCCTGTATTGTTCAACATCTTTATCAATGATTTAGATGAAGGAATTGAGGGTAATCTGATTAAATTTGCTGATGACACAAAGCTAGGAGGGATAGCTAATACTAGAGAAGAGAGAGAGAGGATTCAAAAAGATTTAAATAAACTGGAGAAGTGGGCAGCAACTAACAGAATGATTTTTAACAGGGAGAAATGCAAAGTACTACATCTGGGCAATAAAAATGAAAAAAGCATATACAGAATGGGAGGAATAGGGCTAAGTGACAGCACATGTGAAAAAGACTTGGGTATACTAATAGATCACAGACTGAATATGAGTCAACAGTGTGATGCAGCAGCAAAAAAGGCAAATGCAATTCTAGGATGTATTAACAGAAGCATACAGTCTAGATCACGTGAAGTCATTATTTCCCTCTACTCCTCTTTGGTCAGACCTCATCTGGAATATTGTGTCCAGTTTTGGGCACCACATTTTAAAAAAGACATCAACAAACTGGAGCAAGTTCAGAAAAGAGCGACCAGAATGGTGACCGGTCTGCAAACCCTGTCTTATGAGGAAAGGTTGCAGGATTTGGGAATGTTTAGTTTGCAAAAGAGAAGACTGAGAGGAGACTTAATAGCTGTCTACAAATATCTAAAGGGCTGTCACATTGTAGAAGGATCAACTTTATTCTCATTTGCACAAGAAAAGACTAGAAGCAATGGGATGAAACTGAAGGGGAGGAGACACAGATTAGATATTAGAAAAAACTTTTTGACAGTTAGAGTGATCAATGAGTGGAACAGGCTGCCACGAGAAGTGGTGAGTTCTCCTTCAATGGAAGTCTTCAAACAGAGGCTGGACAGACATCTGACTGGGATGATTTAGCGAATCCTGCTTTGAGCAGGGGGTTGGACCAGATGGCCCAGGAGGTCCCTTCCAACTCTACGATTCTATGATTCTATGCTTCTATGATTCTATGATTTATGAGATTTCTACTTATCTTGGATGTTTATGCACTGTTTTTTCCGGTTGCTTCTTTATATATTATAGTCAGTGTATCCTACTTTTGAATTGCGTTGGGCTTATTATTATTTAGATTTTCACTATATTTAATCTAAATCACATATACCTACTCTTTAGCCCTATGCACTGTCAATTTTGTTGCACATGGGGTGAATGCAGGGACCTGGTTGGTCCGTTTTGGAAGGCCCCATCTGGGAGAGATGGGGGCTGTCTTCCTGACAGCAAGGAACGCTGTGTTGAATGGCTGCACGTGCCTGATGATTACCTAGAGGGAATGGACGTCTGCAGCATGGTGAAGGAATCATGAGGAGACCCTGACGTGGGTGAGATAACTGAGGTTGAAGAGCCTGTGCATGCATAACCTGTGTGACCACAGGGATTACAGAGCTGAACTCTGTCAGGGACGCTATGCTGATTAAGTGAACTTTATGTTGCTGCTGTGGGTTTATGATGCAAAATAAACCGCATGGACTATGATTGTTTATGGAAAACCCATGCCGGATCTGGTTTTGTGGCTGCTAAGCGAGTGTCCCCTACTTGAATAACAGCGCCAACTTACAATATATATATATACTGTATATACACAATAAGGTCCTTCTTAGTATCAGATTTCAGGAAAAGAAACTGGAGAGGCTGCAATGATTCAGTGATTTGTGTATTGGATAATATAGTCTTTGTTTTGGAGTGCACTGCCGTCCTCATTGTTTCACCATTAATCGGCTCCATGTGAAATTCCTGTTGTGTTTTATGGCACAAATTTCAGGATATTGATATACAACTATCTAATAATCTAAACCGGCGTTGCTTTGAACAAAAGATGCCCGTGCCTGCATTATTGCACATTATTGCCGTGAACAATAACATTCCTGTAATTGCAGATGAATAATACAGAACAAATCCTTTGTGGGGAATAGGCAGCGGCTCTGCTGCTAATACAATGCAATATATACCACATTCATTATGGGCTGAACAGATGCAGAAAGGTTCAAGTGTTTTTTAAATAATTGTGCTGAAACAGTAAGGGTGTGTACACACGGTGCAGATTCTTCAGCAGTTCGGCAGCAGATTTGGCCCTGTAGAACTGCAACAGAACTGCATGTGATGTACAGTACCATTTAAGGCTATGTAAAACAAAAACCGCTGTGCACATGCTGTGGATTTTTCCGCGCAGATTTGGTGCGGATTTAAAACTGCAGCATGTCACTTCCTTTGTGCAGTTCTGCTGCAGTTTTCCACCTGCTCCGTTATAGAAATCTGCAGGCGAAATCCGCACAAAAACTGCACTAAATCTGCACTAAATCTGCAGGTAAAACGCAGGTCATTTTACCTGCGGATTTAGCAAAATCTGCGCTGAAAATTCCACAGCAGAATCTGCAACGTGTGCACAGAGCCTCAGGCTGTGTGCACACGCTGCGGATTTTGCTGCGGTTCCGCAGCGGTTTTGGCCGCTGCGGACCCGCAGCAGTTTTTGCTGCGGTGTACAGTACAATGATTCCCTATGGGAATCAAAAACCGCAGTGCAGACGGTGCGGAATTTTCCGCGCGGATTATCTGCGGTTTTCAATCCGCAGAAAGAATTGACATGTCAATTCTTTCTGCGGATTCTCCTGCGGTTTGCCATCTCCTCCATTGAGGAGATGAAAAACCGCAGGGCAAAACCGCAGAGCAATCCGCAGGTAAAACCGCAGGTCTTTTGACCTGCGGTTTCACCTGCGGATTGTACAAAATCCGCGCGGATGAATCCGCACCTTTTCCGCAGCGTGTGCACACAGCCTAAGGCTGGGGGCTGCTGTTTTTAGGCTGTGGGGGGGCCAAGAGCAATGGCCCCATACCAGCCTGAAAATATCAGCCCTCAGCTCTCAGCTTTAGTCAGGATGGTTGTCTAAAATAGGGGGGACCCCACACCGTTTTTTTAAATTATTTATTTAAATAATTAAAAAAAACTGTGTGGGGGCCCCTCTATTCTTGAGAACCAACCTTGATGAAGCTGACAGCTGAGGGCTGCAGCCCCCAGCTGTAAGTTTCGTCTGGTTGGTTCACAAACTGAGGGGGACCCCACATCGGGTTTTCATTCATTCTGCTCTCCTGCTCGCTGTTGCCGGTAGAGCAGGAGAGAATGACAGCAGCGTTCAGCACCAGCCGCAGGGGAAGAGCGCTTACAGTAGCCGCTTCTTCCCTGGTGGCCATCCGTGTACACGGAGGACAGTGTGAACTGTTCTCCGTGTGCACGTGTTCAGCATTTTTGCGGACCTTGCGCTCCCACGAACACTGACATGTCTCCGTGGTTTTCACATGGACCGTGTGTCTGTGAAAACACGCTGACATGTGCAGAGGCACATTCATTTTAATGTGTCTACGTGTGTCAGTGTCTCCGGTACGTGAGGAAACTGTCACTACAAGTACCGGAGCCACTGACGTGAGAAACCGGCCTTATAGGCAGAGAGATGCAGGACTAAGTGATGAGCGACTGTGCTGGAACAAGGTGTTATCTGAGAATGCTCGAGTGCTAATAGGGTATCTTCTGCATGCTCGAATACGATGTTCGGGTCGCCATGTTTGCATGTCTTGCAGCTGTTCGACAGCCACAACACATGGAGGGATAGCTAAAGGAGCGCCCCGCGGGGCCTGTGGGTACTCGGTACTGGGCCCGTCGACTTCCATGGGGGACGGTGTCACGGCGGCGGCGACCCGGTCCGTGGCCCAGAGGCGTCCAGTAATAAAATAGGGTATTTATGTGGTAAAAATGAAAATAAAGTTATTAGATGGTGAAATACGTGACACCACCTGTGGTATTCTGATCAGAGGTGACCAGCACTGCGGTGTTGTTCCTCTGGGATGGATGTTGGGCGCAGCTATGATGTTGTAGCCCTCCACAGGTAGGGCTGTAGTCCCAGGGCAAAGATGTTAAATAAATAGTAAAAATGGCTGTAAACGTTGGGGTACAGATAAATGAGAGAAAGACACAGAGAGGTGCAGTTTCTTTAACTTTTTACTGGTAATAGGTTGCAGTCCGGAGTACCACATACAGGTGATGGAATGAGGCCGGCTCGCTTGGAGGCATTCAGTGGATCCACCTTGCCAGGTGGGGATTTAGGACCTTCCTTTCTGCGCTGTGTGTGTGGGTCTCCACTGTATATAACTATGCTGTGACCCTCTATTCGTGATGGTTTCACTAACCTGTACGGCTGTCAGCGTGAGCCTATTCCACGGGTACCGTACTCTTCACCGTCGGCCCCAGGCACCTTATCCGCTAACGTGCCCTCAGGTGTTCAATGTGCACAGGAATTTATAATCCCCTGCACTTTCAGATTCGGCTATCAGGGCGTACAGTTCCTGTCAGCCTAGGACTCTGATGTCCCTTTTCTCTTTATTAGCACTTCAGTCAGGGGTCTGCTATATGCAGTATTTTAGCTTCCCTAGAGTCTCTCAGTCTCTGCTCTTGTCCTTTCCCTCTTCACAGATCAGCTCCCTGTCTTCATCTGACAGGATCTTCCAGAAAGATCTCTTTACCTCACGTCCTCACGTTTAACTGTCCTTTTTCCTCACAGCTCACAGCTGTTTCGTTTCCATGACAACCCCCTCAGCTGATTTCTAGCTGACTCACCAACCCCCTCTGCTGGCCAGAATTTATAAGGCATCTCCCTTTTCTGACCTGCAGCAGGAAATTGTGATTAAATCTATGCTGCCTGGCATGGGGTCCCTTTTCTGCCTCCAAGCATGACTTCACCTCTTAGAGGGAGGCGATGTCACTGTGACAACCTGACTCTGGGGTGTCACATTCCCCCCCAGTTAAGTTCAGAACTCCTGGACTGAGGAAACATAACAAGAATTGTTAATAACAACAATTGATGAAAATTTACAAAGTCTTAAAAATGTAAAAATTATCAAAAACCAGACAAGAAAAAGAAAACAATAGCACAGTTACTGCAGCGACCAGTCCTTATGCTGCTGTCCAGGAATTGTCTTTGCGCTTGTACCTGGAGTTTGGTTGGTGGGAACCACCTTAACCCACTTTGTGTGTTGTCCATGGGCGTGGCTACAGGGCACTCTGTAGATGGGCCTGTTTTTCGCCACGCCAGCGGCTTATTTCCAAGGCCTTTTTGGAGCAACTATTTACAAATACAGTTCTGACCACACATAGTCCTGTGGCCCAATTGTCCTTTAACTAGTTATTGCGAATACTTAAAAAGGTTCATACAGTAAGTCTCTGTAGGCTCTCATGCTTAACGGTTACTACTATACATTCTTATTACTTTATTTACATTACGCAATCTCTGTAGCGGGCAGGGATTTGACCTCTAGTACTACGAGTGGATCTATGCAGTATAAGTATTTCTGATGACCTGACCTGTTCTCTGATGTCCACTGTTGGTGCATTAGTCACTACGCTATAAGTAGACTTGTGTAAGATAGGTATTCTATACTGCCTTCTCTCTACTCCTAGACTCACCATGAGATTGTGAGATTCGCTGTTAGCAGGGGACAGATTTCCGAATTCTTCTGCAGATGTGGTATCTGTTACTGGAGCCATTTCATTTAGAGTCTCTTCTTCATCTGGTGCAGTAGGCTGATGAAAGGTTAGTACTGGTACTACTATTGCCTGATTTACTTGTGTCCACGTTCGAGGAAATTCTCCAAGTATAGTTTGAATCTTTTCTTCCACCTCTGCTATGGGTTGTGGAGTGTCTTGGACTTCTTTCTTGTCCTTCAGTTGATCAGGGCACATCTTTAGATGATCTCTTGAGACTGCTTCTAAGGTTTCTCCTCCATCTTTGCTGATGATACATACTTTGGTGTTATTAAAGTCTGAAGGTATCACAGTGTATGGCTCTGCTTCCCACTGGTCATCTAGTTTGTGAACACGTCTCTTTCTTTTGAGTACTTGTTCTCCTGGTGTCAAGGGAACTTTAGGGGCGTGTTGGTTGTAATTTCTTTCCTGCCTCTGTCTTGCTTGGGACAAACTTTTCTCCACACATTCTTGCACTTTGCGGTATTGTTGCTGCCGCTCTGTATCCCAGTCTGCATCTGGTGATATTGTCTCAGATGCTAAGACTCCCATGTCTAAATCAATGGGTAACTTGCCAGGTCTTGCTCTCATCAGGTAGGCAGGAGTGCAATTTGTAGTGTTTACCGGTATATGATTAAATAGATCTACCAGATCTGGCAACTTCTCTTGCCACTGGGTTCGTTCTTCCAGAGGTAAGGTCTTCAATAAGTCAATGACCACTTGGTTCATCTTCTCACACATGCCATTTGTCTGTGGATGGTACGGCGTCGTTCTGATTTTCTTGCAACTGTACATGTTACAGAACTCCTGGAACACTTCTGCCTCAAAGGCTGGACCTTGATCGGTGAGCACTTGTTCAGGGTATCCGTGCGGTCGACAAAAGTGCTGCTGAAATACCATGGCTGCTGTCTTCGCTGTTTGGTCTTTAACAGGCACAACTACCAAGAACTTTGAGTAATGGTCCACGGTGGTCAAAGCATAGGTGTAGCCATTCCTACTTGGAGTTAACTTCACGTAATCCAAGGCTACCAGTTCAAGCGGCTGTTATGTGATGATCGGCTGTAATGGGGCTCGCTGGCTGTTTCGGTCTTTTCTGCGCAGGTTGCATGGGCCACATTCTTGGCACCACTTCTCAATGGAACTCCTCATGCCAACCCAGTAGAACCTTTCACGAAGTAGGACCTCCAACTTCTTCCAACCGAAGTGTCCTGCTCCATTGTGGTACGCCTCTAAGACCATTGTTGCATCCCTCTTTGGGACTACCACCTGCCAGACCAGTTCGTGTGTCCTCGAGTTGATGTTCCTCCGACACAGTTTACCCTCCTAGATGAACAGTTTGCCGCTTTCCTTCCATAGCTGCTGTGCTTCCTGTAGGTCATCTGGACCAGGGTGTGCATCAGCTTGTGCCAGCCACTCCTTTACTAGGCAAACAGCTGGGTCACTGTCTTGTGTCTCTGCCCACTCATGATGAGGTAATGGATTCAACGTTACCTCTCGTACGACAAAGCGCTTATTCCTCACTCCTTGAGAGCGCTGGGCTGCAATTGGACGGTGGAAGGCGGGTAACTCGATTTCTTTGAGTTTTTTTGGATCTTCTCCCCTGTCTGGTGAATTGGGCATCCTGAACAATGCATCCGCATTAGCGTTCTTATGTCCTGCTCTGTACTTGATGGTGAACTCGTAGTTGGACAGCCGGGCCATCCATCGCTGCTCAAGTGCCCCAAGCTTTGCCGTTACAAGGTGGGTTAGCGGGTTATTGTCCATGTAGATGGTGAACTTTGTGGATGTCAAGTAGTGCTTGAAGCGCTCTGTTACTGCCCAGACTATGGCGAGGAACACCAGCTTAAAGGAACTGTAGTTGTCGGGGTTCCTCTCAGTGGGACGAAGCTTCCTGCTGGCGTAGGCAATCACTCTATCTCTGCCTTTCTGCACTTGTGACAGCACTGCTCCCAATCCCACGCTGCTGACGTCAGTGTAAAGTACAAACGGTTGGTCATAGTCAGGGTTGGCCAGGACCTCATCTCCTGTGAAGGCCAATCTCAACTCGGTGAAGGACTCTTCTATCCTTTTGTTCCACTCGAACGAAAGATTTTTGTTCTTGGCCTTCTTGGATTGGCCCACTAGAAGATCTTGCAGCGGTGCTGCTGTCTTGGTGAAGTTCTTGATAAATCTTCGGTAGTAGCCTACTAACCCAAGAAATTGCCTCACTTCATGAATAGTACTGGGTCTTTGCCAGTCCCGGATAACGGTGACTTTGTCAGGATCGGGTGCCACACCTTCCGCGCTCACCACATGGCCTAGGTACTGCACATTGGGTTTCAAAAGGTGACTTTTGGACGGCTTTACTTTCAGGCCAAAGTTTGACAGGGCTTCGAATACCTCGGCTAGGTGCTTCAAATGTCCTTCGTAGGTTTTGGAGAAGACGATGATGTCATCCAGGTACAGCAGAACGGTTTCAAAGTTTTTATGTCCAAGGCAGCATTCCATTAACCGCTGAAATGTTCCTGGTGCATTGCTGAGCCCGAACGGCATGTAGTTAAACTCGCAGAGGCCCATTGGTGTTGTAAACGCTGTCTTCTCTTTGTCTGCCTCTGACACAGGAACCTGCCAATACCCACTGGTGAGATCTAAGGTAGAGAAATAATTAGCAGTTCTCAGTGCAGCTAGTGATTCGTCAATTCTAGGCAATGGGTACGCGTCTTTATGTGTAATGCTGTTAATCCGCTTGTAGTCCACACACATTCTCATAGTACCGTCTTTCTTCTTAACGAGGACTAATGAAGCTGCCCAGGGGCTGTAACTATCTCTGATTACCCCAGCCTCCTTCATCTCTCGTAGCATACTCTTGGCACATTGGTAGTGTGCTGGGGATACAGGCCGGTAGCTTTCTTTAATGGGTGGATGATCTCTGGTGGGGATATGATGCTGAGCCCCTTTTGCCTGCCCAAAATCTAGAGGATGCTTGCTGAAGACCCGTTCAAATTCTTGAGCCACCCGGTAAGCCCCTTGCTTTTAGTGTGAAGGGGTAGAGTCAGTGCCTACGTGTAGCTGCTGACACCAATCCTCCTGTTGCCCTTCAGAGCCATTCTCTTCCACCTTGTCAGACGGAAGCAAGGGTTCTAGTGTCTCTATTGCATTGTTACTGACAGTGAACAATTTAGAAAGGGTGGCATACCGGGGTAACTGGACCTCTCTCTCCCCACAATTTAAGATTCGTATTGGTACTCTCCCTTTGCAGACATCAACTACCATTCTGGCTGTCAGGATAGTGGGTCTACTATCAGAGTACATGGGTTCTACCAGGGCTTGGTAATCTTGAACCCTGAGGCCTATTGCTGCCCGACACCAAATTTACATTTCACTTCTGGGAGGTACTGCAATGGTGTAAGGATCACTTACTCTGACACTGCCGACTTCTCCACCAGACAGCTCTACCTGTTGTCTCTGCATCAGGGCTCTGATCTCCTTTTGCAGGACCCGTTGCTGACTGGAGCTGGCGGTCTCGGCTACCTGTTGTAACAAAACAATAATTTCTCCAAGACAATTTTCAATTACATTAGTGCCTAAAGTGATCATAGGATGGCATTCTCGTTTGTCAATATCTACTATTATCAAACCTTGCGATTGCAATTCTACTCGGCCAATCTTGATGGTCACCTCTTTATATCCCATCTGAGACAAGGGCTGACCATTGCTGGCAATAATGGTAAGGTCTTTATCTGGGCGGTGAGTAATGTCTGAATCTGCCCAGTACTGCTTAAAAAGAATATATGGTATCGTTGTCACCTGGGAACTGGTGTCCAGTAAAGCGTTCATCGGAAAACCGTCAATCACAACAGGCAAGACTGGTCGTCCTCCTACGTAATTGTCTCGCCAATTTGGTGGACCTGATCGTCTTACTCCTGAGGGTTGGCCCTTTGCCCCAGGGTTTGCTTGTTTAAATGACAGTATCTTGCTAGGTGTCCTGCCTTGTTGCAGCGGCGACAGATGGGCTGTCCGTCCTCGTCATAACGATCACTGTCTCTCCCTCTGGTCGGTGGGATCCTCTTCTGCTGTCGCCACGGGACGTCTTCTGGACTGGAGGCCAGCTGGATCTTCTTCTTTGGAATCACTTGCAGGGACGGCACAGTTTTTGTGAGTGTAGCCACACTTTTAATTAGTTCCTTGACTTGGAGACGTAAGTCTGCAGCAGAATCCTTTTCTTGGAACAGCTTGTCAGTCTCAATAGGGGTCTTTGGAAAGGATAATGTCTCCTGCTGGTATGTAATTGCAGGATGCTTAGAGGGCTCTGTGCTGCTAGGGTTCGGTTCACGCAGCACTCTGATGGCTCTATCCTTAAAGTGTGCAAAGTCCAATTCAGGATTTTGTAGGGCCATTATGCGCAGCTGTGTCCTTTGGTTGTTAGACTGGAGTCCCTCTATGAACTGCTCTGTTAGTAATCTATCTTCATCTTGCACGCTCTCAGGATCAACCTGCTTTACAGCCCGTAGTGCCTCCTGAAGATTAAGGGCATAGTCCCGAATACTGTCCTGCACTCTCTGTTTGCACCCAAAAAATCTCATTTTTATCTCTGTTGCAGTGCGGGTATCAAAAGTGTCTTTCAGTCTGGCTAAGATTTGTTTGACAGTTCTTTTATCAGTGTCCGGCCAGGTCTTTACTTCCCTTTGGGCCGCACCAGTTAACTGGCCAATGAGGATACTGACTTTTTGACTCTCAGACAGGGGGTACACTTTGAACAAACTACATAGTCTTTCTTTAAAATCGCTCAAGGTGTGCGACTCCCCTGAGTACTGAGGTAACCAGGCCGCTCCTGGTATATATGGCATTGATAGCGGCATTAAGGGGGCTGCAGCTGCGACCGCTGCTGAATCTTCACCCGCGTTGAGCTTTTTCTTCCTGCTTTTTCACTTGCTCACTAACGTCAGAGCAGGGCAGGGGCTTCGCGTCGTGCTTTATTTCTGGCTCTGTCCACAATTGCATGTCCCTCTCTGCTCGCACACACTGTGTGATGCAGTTATAGTGATTATTTGAAAACATAGTGAAGTCTTTAGCACTCAATTTAATAAAGTCTATGGCGCACAGTACCCAGGATTGCTAGGTTCCTTTTTAACCAGTTTTGCTAGGCTCGCTAAATCCTGTTCGTGACGCCAGTTGGAGTGCCCCACGGGGCCTGTGGGTACTTGGTACCGGGCCCGTCGACTTCCATGGGGGACGGTGTCACGGCGGCGGCGACCCGGTCCGTGGCCCAGAGGCATCCAGTAATAAAATAGGTGAAAGTTGTGTGGTATTTATGTGGTAAAAATGAAAATAAAGTTATTAGATGGTGAAATACGTGACGCCACCTGTGGTATTCTGGTCAGAGGTGACCAGCGCTGCGGTGTTGTTCCTCTGGGATGGATGTTGGGCGCAGCTATGATGTTGTAGCCCTCCACAGGTAGGGCTGTAGTCCCAGGGCAAAGATGTTAAATAAATAGCAAAAATGGCTGTAAACGTTGGGGTGCAGATAAATGAGAGAAAGACACAGAGAGGTGCAGTTTCTTTACCTTTTTACTGGTAATAGGTTGCAGTCCGGAGTACCACATACAGGTGATGGAATGAGTCCGGCTCGCCTGGAGACATTCTGTGGATCCACCTTGCCAGGTGGGGATTTAGGACCTTCCATTCCGCGCTATGTGTGTGGGTCTCCACTGTATATAACTATGCTGTGACCCACTATTCGTGATGGTTTCACTAACCTGTACGGCTGTCAGCGTGAGCCTATTCCATGGGTACCGTTCTCTTCACCGTCGGCCCCGGGCTCCTTATCCGCTAACTTGCCCTCAGGTGTTCAATGTGCACAGGAATTTACAATCCCCTGTACTTTCAGATTCGACTATCAGGGCGTACAGTTCCTGTCAGCCTAGGACTCTGATGTCCCTTTTCTCTTTATTAGCGCTTCAGTCAGGGGTCTGCTATATGCAGTATTTTAGCTTCCCTAGAGTCTCTCAGTCTCTGCTCTTGTCCTTTCCCTCTTCACAGATCAGCTCTCTGTCTTCATCTGAAAGGATCTTCCAGAAAGACTACCCCCTCAGCTGATTTCTAGCTGACTCACCAACCCCCTCTGCTGGCCAGAATTTATAAGGCATCTCCCTTTTCTGACCTGCAGCAGGAAATTGTGATTAAATCTATGCTGCCTGGCATGGGGTCCCTTTTCTGCCTCCAAGCATGACTTCACCTCTTAGAGGGAGGCGATGTCACTGTGACAACAGGACTCTGGGGTGTCACACTAACAAACAGGGAATATCTGCATGCATTTCAGCTGTCGAACAGCACTGAGACTTGCAGCCACGGTGACCCAAATATAAAATTCGAGCATACAGAATATACTCTATTAGCACATGAGCGTGCTCAGATAGCACCTTATCCGAGCTCGCTCGCTCATCACTAACAGGAATGCTCTGCAGCCATTGCACCCCAACACACAAGCAAATATACAACCACATCTACAAATGTGCTCCACAGGCTGATTCAGGCATTGATAACTGAACCACAATTATTTATTGAATCTTCACCCATTCAACATTATCGCAACCAACAAAAATTAGTTTTATTTATTATTATTAATATTATTATACATTTATATAGCGCCATTTATTCCATGGCGCTTTACATGGGAAAAGGGGAAATATAGACAAGTACAATAAACATGTGCAAGACAAGGGACACACGTACAGAAGGAGAGAGGACCCTGCCCGCGAGGGCTCACAGTCTACAGGGATGGGTGAGGATACACTAGGAGAGGGTAGAGCTGGTTGCGCGGTGGTTCAGTAAACCGAGGATCACTGCAGGCTGTAGGCTTTTTGGAACAGGTGGGTCTTCAGGTTCTTCTTGAAGGTTTCCATTGTTGGTGAGAGTCTGATGTGTTGCGGCAGAGAGTTCCAGAGTATGGGGGAAACACGGGAGAAGTCTTGTATGCGGTTGAGGGAAGAAGAGATGAGGGGGGAGTAGAGGAGGAGATCTTGAGAGGATCGAAGGTTGCGTGTGGGTAGGTACTGGGAGACCATGTCACAGATGTATGAAGGAGACAGGTTGTGGATGGCTTTGTCTGTCATGGTTAGGGTTTTGAACTGGAGCCTCTGGACAATGGGAAGCCAGTGAAGGGCCTCACATGGGGGGGCTGGGGAATAGCGAGGAGACAGGTGGATTAGTCGGGCAGCAGAGTGTAGGATGGAGGCTTAAGGGAGAAGAGATGTCGTTCGATAGTTAGACACAGAGGATGGGTAGAGGGAGGGCTTTTTGAGGATGGGTGTGATTGAGGCATGTTTGAAGGATGAGGGAAAGACACCATTTGTAAGAGGTTGAAGAGGTGTGTTAGAGTTGGGATGAAGACTGTGACAAAGTTAGGGATGAAGTGGGACGGGAGCGGGTCAAGCGCACAAGTGGTGAGGTGTAATCTTGACAGGAGGGTGGAGAAGCTGGTTTTGGAAGAACAGGGCTGAGCGGCTAAGAGAGGCATTGGGGGCTGCGGGCCAAAGCTGTCTATGATCGTATCGATCTTCTGCTTAACCCCTTCACCCCCAAGGGTGGTTTGCACGATCATGACCGGGCCAATTTTTACAATTCTGACCACTGTCCCTTTATGAGGTCATAACTCTGGAACGCTTCCATGGATCCTGGTGATTCTGACATTGTTTTCTCGTGACATATTGTACTTCATGATAGTGGTAAAATTTCATTCAAATAACTTGCGTTTATTTGTGAAAAAAACAAATTTGGCGAAAATGTTGAAAATTTCGCAATTTTCCAACTTTGAATTTTTATGCCCTTAAATCACAGAGATACGGCACACAAAAAACTTGATAACTAACATTTCCCACATGTTTACTTTACATCAGCACAATTTTGGAACCAAAATTTTTTTTTGTTAGGAAGTTATAAGGGTTAAAAATTGACCAGCGATTTCTCATTTTTGCAACACCATTTTATTTTTACGGACCGCATCACATTTGAAGCCACTTTGAGGGGTCTATATGATAGAAAATACCCAAAAGTGACACCATTCTAAAAACTGCACCCCTCAAGGTGCTCAAAACCACATTCAAGAAGTTTATTAACCCTTTAGGTGCGTCACAGGAATTTTTTTGAATATTTAAAAAAAATGAACATCTAACTTTTTTTTCACAAAAAAAATACTTCAGGTTCAATTTTTTTTATTTTACCAAGGGTAACAGGAGAAATTGGACTGCAAAAGTTATTGTGCAATTTGTCCTGAGTACGCTGATACCTGATATGTGGGGGGGAACGACTGTTTTGGTGCATGGCAGAGCTCAGAATGGAAGGAGCGCCGTTTGACTTTTTCAATGCAAAATTGGCTGGAATTCAGATCGGACGCCATGTCACGTTTGGAGAGCCCCTGATGTACCTAAACAGTGGAAACCCCCTACAAGTGACCCCATTTTGGAAACTAGACCCCCCAAGGAACTTATCTAGATATGTGGTGAGAACTTTGAACCCACAAGGGCTTCACAGAAGTTTATAACGTACAGCGGTACAATTAAAAAATCATATTTTTTCCACAAAAATGATCTTTTCACCCCCAATTTTTATTCTCCCAAGGGTAACAGGACTGTAAAAGTTATTGTGCAATTTGTCCTGAGTACGCTGATACCTCACATGTGGGGGTAAACCACTATTTGGACGCATGGCAGAGCTCGGAAGGGAGCAGCACCATTTGACGTTTTTGGCTGGAATTGAGATCGGACACCATGTCGCGATTGGAAAACCCCTGATGTACCAAAACAGTGGAAACCCCCCACAAATGACACCATTTTGGAAACTAGACCCCCCAAGGAACTTATCTAGATGTGTGGTGAGCACTTTGAACCCCCAAGGGCTTCACAGAAGTTTATAATGCCCGGGCATGAAAATAAAAAAATCGTATTTTTTCCACAAACATGCTCAATTAGTCCCCAATTTTTTCATTTTCCCAAGGGTAACAGAGGAAATTGGACCAGAAAAGTTGTTGTCCAATTTGTCCTGAGTACACTGATACCCCATATGTGGGAGAAAACTACTGTATGGACACACGTCGGGGCTCGGAAGGGAAGTAGTGACGTTTTGGAATGCAGACTTTGATGGAATGGTCTGCGGGTGTCATGTGCGTTTGGAGAGCCCCTGATGTACCTAAACTATTGAAACTCCACACAAGTGACCCCATTTTGGACACTAGACCCCCCACGGAACTTATCTAGATGTGTGGTGAGCACTTTAAACCCCCAAGTGCTTCACAGAAGTTTTTAACGCTCGGACGTGAAAATAAAAAAATCATTTTTTTCCACAAAAATGATATTTTTGCCCCCAATTTTTTATTTTCCTAAGGGTAACAGGAGAAATTGGACCCCAAAAGTTGTTTTGCAATTTGTCCTGAGTAGGCTGATACCCTACATGTGGGGGTAAAACACTGTTTGGGCGCATGGCAGAGCTTGGAAGGGAAGGAGCACCATTTGACTTTTTCAACTTAGAATTGGTTGGAATTGAGATCAGATGCCATGTTGCATTTGGAGAGCCCCTGATGTGCCCAAACAGTGGAAACCCCCAATTCTAACTCCAACCCGAACCCCAACACACCCCTAACCCTAATCTCAGCCCTAACCCTAGCCCTAGCCCTAACCCTAGCCCTAACCCTAGCTCTAACCCTAACCCTAATGGGAAAATGGAAATAAATACATTTTCTTTTAAGTTTATTATTTTTCCCTTACTATGGGGGTGATAACGGGGGGTTTGATTTACTATTTATGGCGGGTTTTATGTTTGGCGGCTGTCACACGCTAAAAGACGCTTTTTATTGTAAAAATAGTTTTTGCATCACCACATATTGAGAGCTATAATTTTTCCGTATTTTGTCCCACTGAGTCATGTGAGGTCTTATTTTTTGCTGGACGAGTTGACGTTTTTGTTGGT
The DNA here is from genome assembly GCF_039654945.1 of Dendrobates tinctorius. Lineage (NCBI taxonomy): Eukaryota > Metazoa > Chordata > Amphibia > Anura > Dendrobatidae > Dendrobates > Dendrobates tinctorius. Next base: position 10,615,634 of record NW_027361694.1, read on the forward strand.
ACCATTTTCGGGCACGTGACTTTTTTGATCGCTTTTTATTCCAATTTTTGGGACGCAGAATGAACAAAAACCAGCGTTTCATGAATTTCATTTGGGGGGTGCGTTTACACCGTTCCGTGTGCGGTAAAAGTGATAATGCGGTTTTATTCTTCGTGTCAGTACGGTTACAGCGATACCTCATTTAGGTCTTTTTTTATGTTTTGTCGGTTTTATGCAATGAAAACTATTTTATATAAAAAATAATTATTTTTGCATTTTTGCTTTATTCTGCGAGCTATAACTTTTCAGCAGTACCATGGATATTTATATGCACCTTTTTGATCGCGCGTTATTACACTTTTTGTTTGGTGGTATGATAATAAATCATTATTTTTTGCTTCGTTTTTTATTTTTATTTTTTAAGGGGTTCGCTAAAGCGGTTAACTAATGGGACAGTTTTATAGGGCAGGTCGTTACGGACGCGGCGATACCTAATATGTGTACTTTTATTGTTTTTTTTTATTTTTATTTCCAAAAAATGGATTTATTGGGGGAATATTTTTTTTTTTTCTAATTTATTTGGCGATTTTTTAAAAATTATTTTAACACTTTTTTTAATTTTTTTTTAACTTTATTACATAGTCCAAGGTGGGACTTCACTGTCCTGTGACAGATCGCTGATCTGTCACATCACAGATCACTGTGACAGATCAGCGATCTGTCACAGGCACTACTGCAGACTTCCTCATGCCTGCGCTTTGCAGGCACTGAGGAAGCCAGCTCCCTGCAGGCCCCAGAAGGCCCCCGTCTCCATCTTGGATTCGAGGGCCTGTAGGGAAAGAGACCCCCGCAGCAGCGCTGCACATTGCGCTGCCGTGGGGGGCTCAGCGAAGCACGGAGAGAGCCCCCTCCCTGCCGCTGCTTCCCTTTAAGGCCTCTTTCACACTTCCGTTTTTGACAATCAGTCAAGATCCGCCAATTTTGAAAAAAAACGGATCCGCCATTTTTCTTTGCGGATCAGTTTTTTTCCCCATTGACTTTCATTATTGGCGGATCCTGACTTATTGCCGTCCGTTGCATCCGTTTTTTTAAGGATCCGCCACATTGTTAGTGTCCGTCAACATCCTCAAAGATTTCCAAACGGAGCTTGCAACGTTTTTTTTGCCGGCGGATTCTCTCTCTCTTTCTCTTCCCCCCCGGCTAGCGGTTCCTTTAAATTTCCTCATTTTCAGGATCCGTCTAAAAACGGATCCTATGCCATCCGTTCACATCAGTTGCGAACGGATCCGCTTGTCTGCCTTTTTGGCGGATTTTAACTGATGCAAATAACTGACGTGTGAAAGATTCCTAACCCCCGGTACACCGCGATCATGTTTGATCGCTGTGTGCAAGGGGTTAACGTGTCAGGGCGGTCCGTGACCGCCCCTGACACATTGTGCCGGGTGTCAGCTGTGATAATCAGCTGATACCCGGCCGCGATCAGCGGCGCTCACCACGTGGGCGCTGCTGATCGCGCTAGACGTACTATCCCGTCCATGGGCATAGGGGCCCGGGTCCCATGGACGGGATAGTACGTGTGATGTCAGAAAGGGGTTAAAGAAGGAGGCAAAGTCTTCAGCAGAAATGAGAGGAGAAATGAGAGATTAGTTTTGCAGCAAATAAATCTGTAGCAAATCACAGCTACTCCAATTGCCCTGAAAAGATATGGATAACACTTTGAGGTCTCCCAAGACTGTGTCCAATGCCTTTAAATCTCCTAAATGCAAACAAAGCCTTAATGATGTCAATATGACCTTGCCTATGTATGGCTATGGGAAAATGGATGGTAACCATCTCTGCCCCATCTACAGTATTTTGAGGCCAGCTGGTACATTGCCATTTGAGTTACTAGAGTTAGGGACACTCCTGATTGAGCACACCTTGTCACGGTGTGATGGCTTTATGCTTTTTTTTATGTATAAAAAAATGAACTAAATATCCTGTTTTTTACATGCGTTACTATTTACTTACTGCAGTGTTTCTATGTATTGTTTTTATTCTAGATTATACTTGTCTTGTAATGGCCAGAGAGTATTAGTGGAATTTGTAGGTGCACTTTCCTCCAACCCAGAAGTCTTATAATAGAGTTCCCGTTATACACTACAGTGTATGTGAGGTCTAAGGAGGATATAGAAACAGATGTTCTGGCCCTTGTTTTTGGTTTTGCTTCAGTTTCTTGTACTCCATACATTTGGGAGTGTGGCCTCTGTCTTGGCCTGTACAACTTTATCTGCTCCACTTCCCACAGGCCGGTGTTAACACAATTCTGACCAGGTCATGCTCTGCCCCCATTTGTTTTGAGGCCTGCGGGCACATAGCAAGGTGATTTACTAGAGATAGGGACTTGCCTGATTGGGTTCACCTTGTTGCGGAGAGAAGGCTTTTCTGCTTTTTTGATCAAAAAATGTCACCTAAGTGTCAAATGTTTTTTACATGTACTATGATTTATTTACTTACTGAAGGGTTTCTATACATTGTTTATATTCCAGGTTATATTTGTCTGTTATGGCTATGCTATTCTCTGTGATGTGTTATAATATGTGATAGCTGCAAGGCATTATTGGGAAGCACATCCAAGGTCATGTAAACCTACTCCGGCTGATGCATAGAGTAACAGAAGAGCGGGCATCTTTAGCGACTTACATTAATCGAGTAACAAATTATTCAAATTTTCCATATCCAGCAAATTTCCTTTAATTCTACAATGAAAACCAAGAAGGAAAACACCGGACGGGAACAAAGTAGTAATAGGACAAGAAAAGAAAACTAAGGCTAAAATACCATTATTAGTGAGGGTAAAATGTAACACTACAATTAAGAACAAGGTGCGCACACAGACGGCAAGGTAACACAAAATATAGATTAATTAGTATAAATAAACAATATCAAAAATTAATCAATAAAAATACAATGCCCTAGAAACATCTACCAAAGAATTATATACATATTGCACATAGTAAAAAAGGTTAAGAGAGATCATATATTGTCAATGTGACCAACAAGAAAATAAATAAATAAAAATGATAAAAAAAATATGAAGAAGTGTATATGTGCACGTTCCCTGCAGAATGAATAATAAATAATTGTGTCATACAATACTGTGCAAACAATAAAGAGACAACTGGAAAAATAAACAGTGATGTGTCAACAATAAATTCATGTATTCAATTAAATAAAGAAGCGACAATTAAACTGTAATAAATAAAGTGCATGTGCAAGGTGAAATATGGGAAAAAAGGAGGAAGAACAAAGAAAAGGAAAAGGGGGAAAGGGAGAGGGGAACGTGGGATGAAAATAAGAGGATCTAGATTGGCCACTGATATAGGTCACAGGATGTTCAATACACTGATAGAGCAAGAGTGCTGTAAATCATATGAATGTATAGTAGTAAATAAAGTAACAATGCTATTTATAAAAATAAGATCCAGCATCCAATGGTCACCAGCAAAAAAATTTAAACCAATGCATAGATGAAAGGGCAATAAATACCTGGGAGTATGGAGACACCGTGTGTGAAGCGCCCCGACGCGCGTTTCATAATCTTTCCTGACGAAGATAAGATTATTATGTTATTTTTTAACAGATCAAGCCTTTTGGGCATTTTACTTAGAAATTAGACTACTCATTACAATATTTTATTTATTGTAGTATTTTAGTTGTTTCTGAGAAATTTGGGCTACAATTCATAGGGTTATAATTATAGAGATTGTCATCTGTCTTTGTCAGAACAACATGAAGTAAAAGAGTTGTCTCAATAAATGCTGTATAATTAGAGGGAATCTGTTTCAAGCGTGATGTAGGGGCAGAGACCCTGTTTCCAGCAATGTATTAATTACTGGACTACTTGGTGTAGTTTTGGCAAAATCACTTTTTTACAACAAGAAATTATCACCAGAGGACTAGTAAATCTGCTGCCATGTAGTTCTCCATATTCATGAGTTTTGTATTACCCCACCCCCACCACTGATTGGCAGCTTTTTGCCTAAGCATAGTGTACACAAAGAGCTGCCAATCAGTGGTGTGGGTGGGGTTATTCAGAGCTCATCATTAAGAGAAATGATCTGCAGCAGATAAAGCAGTGATTTTATCAAAACTACAGTAAGCAGTCTGGTAAGTGACACATCGCTAGAATCAGTGTCTCTATTATGCTACTCTCGGTTAACAAAAATCTGGCAACAGATTCCCTTTAATCAATCTAATCCTTCCCTTTCAGAAATAGGTGCTGCAGCAAAATTATAATGGACAGTATGCTTCCACTATAAAATGAATAAGTGGAAATGACAGCACAGTTCCATAGTCTGTATAAATGCTCGCTGTCTGCATTCTCGTCCTTTTATACGGTAACTTGTTACTTGTGACTTCTAGAACTCTGGACTGATCGGGTTTGATATACCATCTTTACATTCTTATATGCACAAAACTAATAGTGATTCCTACAACTATAGTTTAATAGACACTGGTATATAATAAAAGCCAAAGAAAAGTAATTTAAAAGTGGAATTAAAAACCTGAAACTGTGACTACAATGATGAATTTTCTATGGTTAAAATGTATCTGTGGTGGAGGTGAAAGCTGAATGATTTAAGTAAAACATCACACACAGATCAGCAGCTGTGATTTTCATTGTCCCAAGTCACCAGTGTTTTATCATAAAGCAGCGGACCTTGAAATAGAGTCAGTGCTACAGGACCGAAACGTTGGCGAATTAGGACAATAAAATGTTCCATGTGTTAGGGGCTAGTACTTTCTGAAGCTCCCCATGAACCAGCATACAGATGTCCTACAGCACAGACCTGGACCTCCAGCATCCCCCAACACAAGCAAACAGCTCGTAAGAGCCAAGGGCCAGCCTATAATTCACTAAGTTTTGTTAAAGCTTATATGCAGCAGCACTTTATAGCACCTCGGAGAGTCTGCATTTTTGTGGGATTTAAATATTCCCTAATTAGGTGTCGGCTTTCAGCAGAAAGAAAACGAAGCCTCTATTTCATTTAGCGCTGCCATTTTAATTCACTCTTCTCTGTGTAAAATAAGTAGGTAATGAAATGTTAAGCAGCTGCCGTAAAATATTACATGACTGGCCGGCTGCTAGTGTTCATGATCTCAGTTACTATTGGTTTTCAGCTGCCATAGGTATATACAGGTTATTAATGGAAAACTGCCTTATCACCTGCACATGTATGCACTGCACAACTGGGGGCTAATGAACAGTTCAGTATGTAACAGAGTCCAGCAAGGGTCAGTTTGTAAAGTTAAGAAATTCATTTATATAATCTCAAATGGCTCTTTTACAACTAACAGCAATTGTTCAGAGAACGGAAAGAAACACTTTCCAAAAGGAAAAAAAAATGCATATTTAAGGGAATTAGAATCCTAAAACTTAAAGGGATGTTCCCATCTCCACGATTTTATCCCAATATGTAGTAATAGTAAAAATAACATTAGCAAATTCCTCCAATTAGAAATGTATAGTTTTTCTGATTCACTATGCCTCTTCCCTCATGTGCAAGCATTGCAGGACATTAGGTATCCATGGTCTTCTGGGGGAGAAGAAAGCACTTCAGCCGAAACGTGCGTTGGGGTGGTGGCAACGCAAGTCCCAGGTAAATTATGCTTTATACAGGACTGCTTTACTACTTCTAATATTCTTTATGCATTCCTCAGGACATTGGTGTGTTGGTGTCTTCTTTCCTCGGACTACGTAGTACCATTTACTAGTTTATTTATATGGAAAATTCAACCACTCCTGAGTTTAAATCACATATCATCTTATTATGCTTGTCTATGTCTTTGCCTTTCTATAGTTGCAGTGTCATATTCTGTCCATTTGCTGTCATCAGCTACTTATACATCTTTATGTATGTACTATTTTTAAATTTTGATCTAATGAAACTTAACCTTTTTAATATTACACTCTGGTTCTTGAGTGCTTTTTCTATTACATGCTCATTTTGCGACTTTCTGAAAACCTCAAACGCCACACTCAATGGCAAACAAAGAATGAAGGATTATTTCGGAAGTATGAAAAACAAGCTAAAAACAACAAAAATTAGACAAAAAACAGGCGCAAATGCAATAATAAATCAGGCCTATGTAATCCAGTCCCCTCTGGTGTGATTTTATGTGTCAGTTGAGGGATGGGGGAAGGTTGCTCTAAAAAGAAGTAAAAGACAAAAATAAAAAACATTTTTGATTTTGCATAAAAAAAATCATGAACCAAGCAAGACATTTTGTTGAAGAATTTGACTAAAAAAAAATCAAAGAATACTAAAAGACCAGAAAACCACGAATGATCATTCTGCCCCATGAAAATTTGTCATCTGATCTGTGTACTGTCAGGTTTTTACCAACAGATCACTGGCACTTTGAGCTTGTTCCTTCATTTGCGTTTTTTATGTCACTTCTCATTTTTTTTGTTTTTTATCTTGTGATATTCATTGTTGTTTTTGTGATAAATTCTTCAAAGTGGCTGCATGCGGCTCATGAATTTTATGCAAAATAAAAAAAATGCTCTTTATTTTCGTTGTTCATCTCCTTTGTGACTAAAGGGGCCTTTACACATAGCGATATCGCAAAAAGTGCAAAAAGTCGCATGTTTCCTTTAAATGTTGTACAGTGTGCACAAAATTTACATACAATCATTGCAGAGGGGACTGGAGTGCATTTGTGTAAAGATTTTCCAACTTTTTAAAGAATCACAAAAAAACAGCATAATTATATGCATAAAAACTTGACAAACACATAAAATAGATATCTAAAAAATGTGCAAACTAAATTAAGAATAAGGCGCAAATGAAAAACTGACAAAAACCACCAAAGCGAGACACAAAAAGGCGCAACTCCGATAAGAAATTATGGGCTTAATATTCTATGGGGCTATTCACATGTCAGTTTTTTTTCTGACTGATGGTCCACAAAAATAATCGCAACATGTCGTTCTTTGGTTCTTTTGTTAGTGGGTCAATGAAAAAAAAAGCAAGCACACTGATGCCATTTTTGTGTTTACCAGTTTTCAGTGGCTGGCTGCTAGTGGAAATATGAGGACCTTCCATCAGTTTTTTTCTGCATATAAGAAGAATAGATGGTATATGAATACTTAAGGCAAATGTGAACGACAGGGCCTGGATCATAATCTGTATTCTGGTTCATCACAAAAGTGTTTGATGGAGATGATGTCAGGGCCCTGTGAGGGACAGTCATGTTTTTTTTCACCCCAAACTCACCTAGCCAAGCCATTGAGTACTTAGGGCACAGTCATGGTGTAATAGAAAAGTGTCTTCCCCAAACTGTTCCAGAAATTGTCATACAATGGTCCATAAAGTCTTGGTGTGCTGAAGAATTCATTTTTCCCTTAACTGGAACTATGGGGCTTAGGGCAACCCCTAAGAAGCAACCCCTTAGCGCTATCACTCCTCCACCAAGCTTTACAATTGGCACAATGTAGTTATGCAGGTAATGTTCTCCTGACATTTGCCTAACCCAGACTCGTCCCACCATACTGCCAGATTGTTAAGCCTTATTCGTCACTCTACAGAACATGTTTCCAGTGCTCAATAGGTCAATGGTGGCATACTTTGTACTGCTCCATCCAACGTTTGGAATTGGGCTTGCATGAAGTTGCAATGGAAACCAATGTCATGAATCTCTTAATGCACCGTTTTTGTACTGATGTTGATAAGAAGTTTTGGAGCTCTGCAGGTACTGAGTCAGCAGAGCATTGTAGACTTTTATGCAGTATAAGCCCTCAACATTCTGCGATCCCGCTCTGTAAGGCCACGTGCACATATTGAGTATTTGATGAGTTTTTTACCTCAGTATTTGCAAGCCAAAACCAGGAGTGGGTAAAAAATACAGTAATGGTGATGTTTCTAGAGTAATGTTTCTATGAGACCGGGATCATACATGCGAGAAACTCGGACAAGTTTTGCAAGTTAATACCCGGCACTGCCTCCGGCACTGGGAGCGGAGCGTGTGGCCGCATAGCAATACATGCAGCCGCTCCTGAGTGCCGGCGGCAGTATCAGGTATTAGCATGCCGAGTTTCTCGCATGTGTGTTCCCGGCCTTATACTTTTTCTCTGATTGTTCCACTCCTAGTTTTGGCCTACAAATACTGAGGTAAAATACTAACCAAATACCCAACGTGATCATGTGGCCTGGAATATTTAGGAGAGAAGAAATTTCACAAACTTGCTACAATATGGCCTCCTATCACAGTTAGGCTGAATTTTGCAATTGCAATGAATGAAAAAAATTCAGTTATTAAGAAGTGTGCACAATACTTTTATCCATATAGTGTACATACCAATGTGCCCATAGATTTTAATTGTTAAATTCCAAACTTGAGAATACCCCTTTATCGTCTATATATTGGATAGGGATAATTTCAAAATTGCTGGGGGTCAAACCACTCTGCTCTCTCTAAAGGTCTCATTAAGAATGAATGGAGTGGTAGTGCGCTTGATCGACCACTCCATGCACTGAGATCTTCAGAGCCCAAGATGTCAGGAACGTTAGGGGTCACAGCGGTCAGAACCCTAGCGATGGGGAAGTTATCACCAGTCTCACTGACAAAGAATGGCATCAAAACATCCTCCAAGAGCAACTTCTTCCAATAATCCAGGAACAATTTGGTGATTAACAATGCTTTTTCCAATATGAAGGAATCAAGTCACAAGGTAAAAGTGACTAATTTAGCAATAGAAACAACTGAATAAAAATCTAAGCGCTCATACTCACATGCGAGAAACTCGGACGAGTCTTGCACGTCAATACAAACTTTGTGAAAACTAAAATCAGTGTTAAGGCCCCGTCTCACTAAGCAATCTCGGTAGCGAGATCGCTGCTGAGTCACAACTTTTGTGACATAACAGTGATCTCACCAGCGAGATCGCTGTGTGTGACAGCGATCAGCGAGCGGCCCCCCTGCCGGTATCGCTGATCGCTGCAAGAAATCTCTGGACATTTCTTTGGTCGCTGGTCTCCCGCTGGCCAGCACGCATCGCTGTGTGTGACAGGCGAGAGACCAGCGATCAGGTGTAAAAAATAATAAAAAAAATAAAAAATATAGTTATTCTCACCTTCCGACGTCGCGTTCAGCCATCCTGCCTCTCTCCACGCTCCGGTCCCAGTGATCCTTTGCACGAATGACCGCGAGACGTCGCTGCCGCGAGACCGTGACATTCTCGCGGTCATTCTCGCAAAGGATCACTGGGACCGGAGCGTGGAGAGAGGCCGGAAGACTGCGCGGGACATCGGAAGGTGAGAATAACAATATTTTTTCTTTTAATTCTATTCTTTACAGGGGTGGCCAACGATGCCGCACGCTCGGCATCGCTGTGCTGAGCGCTGGTGAAGCTGTCTGTGTGACAGCTCACCAGCGATCACATAGCGACTTACTAGCGATCCTGACACCTTGAGATCGGTGTCGGGATCGCTAGTAAGTCGCTTAGTGTGACGGGGCCTTTAGCCTCAAAACTTTTCACCATGACTGTACAGTCTTTGAAAAAAATGCCTGAAAAACAGCTATAAGGCTGTTATGCATGTACATGAATATACTGTGTCAAAAAAGACACAGCTTAAAAATGTGGTGCACGTTATCCTGCCTTTTATCTATTTCTCTGAATGCTTTACAAAGTGCAAAAAATGAGTAAAGTATGTAAATAAAACATTAAGCAAAATTGCTATAGGTAATGGTTATATGGTGCATTCTTAGATAGAATTTTTCCCCTTTGTTAGTGTGTTTTGTGGCTTTAAGTTTTTCAGGTTTGCTAAAAGTGAAATATATGTCCATGTTCACGTGTTGCAGAAATTTCTGTCTCAATTTTGCTTCAAATCAACTTTGAATGCACAACAAAATCTGAATGTATGACATAACAAGATGTGGAATAGTGTGCATTCATTTTCATCCCGATTATTTCCTCTATGTGTGAATAGGTTTATAAAAATATTATTTATTTATATTGTACTCTAAATTATTTTGTATTTGGCTGTGTATTCAGCACACAAATTCCCTCTTTGTGTGAACACACTAAAATACACTTTTTGGCTTGTCAGGTAATTTATTTTTTAAACCTTATTGCTGCAGGTATGGTGTGGTTCCATAGGTTCCTCTAGGATTTGATAAAAAATTTATGGCAGATAAATTGAACATTACACTTACAGTTGATCACAGGGATCCAGCAGGGACACAACAATACTAACAAATAATACCGTAGGGTCTTCTGCAATATCACACTGTCTCTCATTCTAATTCAATGAGTGTCTGCTGGGGCACAAAATGCCACAGTATGCCAAAACTGTAAGGCCACGTGTTATGAATGGGTCACCGAGGAGGATAGCAGAACCAGGCTAAGCCACCAGAAAACCAGAGAGGTTGGTAACTAAGCGGATTGCAGACCCCTGATCCTATCCACACAACTAGCAGTAGCCGTGGAGCATACCTACGATGCCCTAGATGCCTCGGCACAGCCGGAGAGCTAACTAGTCTAAAGCAAGAAAGGTGAAATCTAAACTGCCCCGAAGCAGACCCCAAAGTAATAGATAGCCCCCAAACATGTATTGTTGGTGAGACAAGATGAAAACACAAACGCAGGCAGAAAAATAGAATGACAAACGATGGGGCCCAAACTAACTAGAAAGGACAGGAAAGGAAAGACACTGTCTGCAATCACGCAAAAAACCCTGAAAAATCCAACACGTCTGCTGCACAAAAAAACACTGAAGTCACACGACTTCGTCCCCACTATATCAGCACTCTGGTATATACTGAAAGCAAAGCAAAAAGAGACCAATATAACAGGGGACAGAACAAACTGACACAAGCAGTAACATACAGTCCATATATTTGGACAAAGACAACATTTTTCTAATTTTGGTTCTAGACATTACCACAATGAATTGTAAAGAAAACAATTGAGATGCAGTTGAAGTTCAGACTTTCAGCTTTCATTTGAGGGTATCCACATTAAAATGGGATGAAGGGTTTAGGAGTTTCAGCTCCTTAACATGTGCCACCCTGTTTTTAAAGGGACCAAAAGTAATTGGACAATTGACTCCAAGGCTATTTCATGGACAGGTGTGAGCAATCCCTTCGTTATGTCATTCTTAATTAAGCAGATAAAAGGCCTGGAATTGATTTGAGGTGTGGTGCTAGCATTTGGAAGGTTTTGCTGTGAAGGAAACATGCGGTCAAAGGAGCTCTCCATGCAGGTGAAACAAGCCATCTTTAAGCTGCAAAAACAGAAAAAACCCATCCAAGAAATTGCTACAACATTAGGAGTGGCAAAATCTACAGTTTGATACATCCTGTGAAAGAAAGAAAGAAACCACTGGTGAACTCATCAATGCAAAAAGACCTGGGCGCCCACGGAAGACAACAGTGGTGGATGATCGCAGAATAATCTCCATGGTGAAGAGAAACCCCTTCACAACAGCCAACCAAGTGAATAACACTCTCCAGGAGGTAGGCGTATCAATATCCAAATCTACCATAAAGAGAAGACTGCATGAAAGAAAATACAGAGGGTTCACTGCACGGTGCAAGCCACTCATAAGCATCAAGAATAAAAAGGCTAGACTGGACTTTGCTAAAAAATCATCTAAAAAAGCCAGCACAGTTCTGGAAGAACATTCTTTGGACAGATGAAAACAAGATCAATCTCTACCAGAATGATGGAAAGAGAAAAGTATGGCGAAGGCATGGTACAGCTCATGATCCAAAGCATACCACATCATCTGTAAAACACGGCGGAGGCAGTGTGATGGCTTGGGCATGCATGGCTGCCAGTAGCACTGGGTCACTAGTGTTTATTGATGATGTGACATAGGACAGAAGCAGCCGAATTAATTCTGAGGTATTCAGAGCCATACTGTGTGCTCAGATCCAGCCAAATGCAGCCAAACTGATTGGTCATTGTTTCATACTACAGATGGACAATAACCCAAAACATAAAGCCAAAGCAATCCAGGAGTTTATTAAAGCAAAGAAGTGGAATATTCTTGAATGACCAAGTCAGTCACCTGATCTCAACCCAATTGAGCATGCATTTCACTTGTTAAAGACTAAACTTCAGACAGAAAGGCCCCCAAACAAACAGCAACTGAAAACCACCGCAGTGAAGGCCTGGCAGAGCATCAAAAAGGAGGAAACACAGCGTCTGGTGATGTCCATGAGTTCAAGACTTCAGGCAGTCATTGCCAACAAAGGGTTTTCAACCAAGTATTACAAATGAACATTTTATTTACAATTATTTAATCTGTCCAATTACTTTTGGTCCCTTTAAAAACAGGGTGGCACATGTTAAGGAGCTGAAAATACTAAACCCTTCATCCCATTTTAATGTGGATACCCTCAAATGAAAGTTGAAAGTCTGAACTTCAACTGCATCTGAATTGTTTTGTTTAAAATTCATTGTGGTAATGTCTAGAACCAAAATCAGAAAAATGTTGTCTCTGTCCAAATATATATGGACCTAACTGTATGGGCGGTGACCCAGCACAGCCCCAGCAGGAGAAAGCTGACCCGCAGAAAGCAGAGATAGACAAAACCAGATCAAATAAAGTTTTGTTAAAACCAAGCACACCATTGTTTTTCTTGTGAAATTCTCAATAAGTTTGATGTGTCACATGACCCTCTTCCCATTGAAAAAAATAAAGTTGGATCCAAAATGGCCAACTTCAAAATAGCCACCATGGTCACCACCCATCTTGAAAAGTTTCCCCCCTCCCATATACTAATGTGCCACAAACAGGAAGTTGATATCACCAACCATTCCCATTTGTTTAGGTGTATCCATTAAATGGCTCACCCTGTATATTCATATAATATGACAAAGAAAGTTAATAACAATACCGTTGGCTCCTAATTTATATTTTTAACTTTATAACAGTATGTAGGAAATATTATCAAAGTGTAGTACTCAGCAATATTTTGTAATTATTTCTTTTTTTGTACCATCATATTTCATAAAGTACTATAAATGATATATTATTTTGGCTATATCTCCTGTTATTCTCTTCTTGGTTCTATATATTCTTTTAGGAGATGCTTTCTACTATATATAGGAAAGCTTTTTTGGTGTTCTACATGTTAAATCAAGCAATTTATTACAAAAAAATGGAGTAAAAATGTCAGAAATTGTGTCGGACGCTTTAAAGATACACAGTGCTTGTTACATTCTTATCTGTTATTAATAGTTACCAATTTGCCAGTAGATGATGACATATTAAGAACATAAGTTAAAGAGGACTTTCACCAAATTATACATGTTGTCCTGGACTCTCGATGTAATAGTAGCTTAGTAGCTACTGAGCGGAATAAAAAACGTTTTTGGGTTTTTTTGTCTTTCTTTTTCTAGCAATCAAAGTATTTGGCACCTAATGAGTTAACTGAAGATAAGTCCAAGTCCATCTTTTCACTGGGGTCTTGTATATCTTCCCCCTGTATGAGTCAAAATTTTAAAAAAGATTTTACTCCACTTTGCAGCTATTATTACATTGCATCGGTTTAACATGAAAAATTTGATGAAAGGTCGTTTTTAACTGTACAATGTAAAAGTGTAGGCCACATATAAAGATGTCACACAAACATCACACTTATATTAAAAGTCTTGAAGAAATCCAAAAAGTTGCCACCAAAAGAATTCTATTCAGATGTAAGGAACCGATGATAAATCACAGAAATCTGTGCAGGAGAATCATATGCGGTCATCCACTTGAAATGAAACAAACAATTATTTTTGGCACAAGTCCCCCCATTTTTCCTTGTTTTTAAGCTACTCTTCATACTTTTGCCTAGTACTTGAGCTTTTACTGCTGAGCAAATGCTGCAGAAAACGATGGCGGGTCAATTTGTCTTTTTTTTAAGGGAAAGTAAGGCTATGTGCCCACGTCATGTTTTTCAAGCGATTTTTTCCGGTGCAGAAACGCATGCCCTTGCCAGGGAAAACGCATGCGATTTTTGACACGCGTTTTTGAAGCGATTGTCAAGCGTTTTGATATGCGTTTTCCCATGCGTTTTTGCCCATATAATTGATGGTATGCGGAATCACGGGCGATTCCACAAAATTAATGAACATGCTGCGTTTTTTACCGCTAAGGCTAGTTTCACACTTGCTTTTTTTTGCTGCGCGTTTTTCCCGCAAAAAAACGCATTAAAAAAACGCATACAAATGCATACAAACGCTGCGTTTTTTTCAAGCATTTTTATGCGCATGCAGGAAAAAAACGCAGCGTTTTTGTGCGTTTGTATGCGTTTTTTGTGCGTTTGCGTTTTTTTACAGACTTTGGAAAAACCCCAAAAAAAAGAAAAAACAACCATTCAACAACACACAAGACCAATGGGACTTCATTGTGGGTGTGGTATGTTAATATATAGACCCTGTCTACAGTATTCTTCACATTTGCTTGATTCTTCTCGTGACCATGGATCTGCGCTGGAAGAGTTTTCACTTCAACTTGGATTTGGACATCGCGATGGCTCAGGCGTATGCAGTTGCTTGCCATGAACAAAGGAAGAGAGAGAGGCAGCGAAGACGGCGGCGTATGTGGATACATCCGATTGTTGAACTCCGGGAGAGCCGTGGGGCATACCACACCCTCTACAGCGAGCTCCAGTCAAACCCGGAGAAATTTACAGATTATATCCGGATGTCCCACGAAAGTTTCATGGATTTGCTTGCTCGTGTCCAACAATCCATCCGGAGACAGGACACACAGCTCCGTCGTGCGATTCCTCCTGAGGAACGGCTACTGGTGACATTACGGTATGTTTTAAAAACCAAGGGGTGCGGTCTGATGTTTTTTTTTTAAATTTAGTATTCAAAACCTTGGGTAATTAGTTTTCGTGAATGTACTAATATTTTATTTTATAGTTTTTTAAAATAATATACATAAATATTAATTTTACTTCTTTGTCTGTTCACAGATTCCTGGCGACTGGAGAAACCCTATCTTCACTACACTTCCAGTACCGTATTGGAATCTCTACCTTGTCTGGAATTGTTGCTGACACCTGCCGGGCTCTCTGGAATGTTTTTTGTCCAGAATTTATGCCCCTGCCCACCGCTGAAAAGTGGATGGAAATTGCTGACAAATTCTGGACAGTATGCAATTTTCCCAACTGTTTGGGAGCTGTTGATGGTAAACACATACGGATCATCAAACCCCAAAGAACGGGATCTGAGTACTATAATTACAAAAAGTACTTTTCAATAGTACTCATGGCGATTGCGGATGCCGGATGTATGTTTGTAGCAGTGGACATTGGAGCATTTGGCCGTGGTAATGACTCACAGGCTTTTTTTTAAAGTTTTTACTCAGACATGGGCCGGAGGTTGTATGGCAACTAGTGTTGAGCATTCCGATACCGCAAGTATCGGGTATCGGCCGATACTTGCTGTATCGGAATTCCGATACCGACTTCCGATATTTTTTCAATATCGGAATTCGGCATCGGAATCGGAAGTTCAGTTGATTGACGGCCTGACGTCATCATGATGCGCGGTGTGTGCGCATCATGATGCGCCGTCATTTCGGGCCTTCCGGGGGTCTCTGCCGGCCTGCCGGGGGGCTGTGCCGGCCTGCCGGGGGGGCTGTGTGGACTGCCCGGGGTCTGTACCGGCCTGCCGGGGGGCTGTGCCGGCCTGCCGGTGGTCTGTGCACCCTGTGGGGGTCTGTACCGGCCTGCCAGGGGGCTGTGCCGGCCTGCCGGGGGGCTGTGCTGATGTCCGGGGGTCTGTGCAAGCATCGTCCGATGGGACTACAAGTCCCATCGGGCGATGCCTGCTACCATGACAGTGATTGACACATTAGCCAATGATGGGACAGTAGTAGTCCCATCATCCGGCTAATGTGTTAAATGTTAAAAAAAAAAAAAAAAAATACTACATACATACTACATGCATGCTACATACATACTACATGCTACATACATACTACATATATACTACATACATACTACATACATGCTACATACATACTACATGCATGCTACATACATACTACATGCTACATACATACTACATGCTACATACATACTACATGCATGCTACATACATACTACATATATACTACATACATACTACATACATGCTACATACATACTGCATGCTACATACATACTACATACATACTACATACATACTACATGCATGCTACATACATACTACATATATACTACATGCATGCTACATACATACTACATGCTACATACATACTACATATATACTACATACATACTACATACATGCTACATACATACTGCATGCTACATACATACTACATACATACTACATGCATGCTACATACATACTACATGCATGCTACATGCATGCTACATACATACTACATGCTACATACATACCACATACATACTACATACATACTACATACTACATATATACTACATGCATGCTACATACATACTACATGCTACATACATACCACATACATACTACATACATACTACATACATACTACATGCTACATACATACTACATATATACTACATGCATGCTACATACCTACTACATGCTACATACATACCACATACATACTACATACATACTACATACATACTACATGCTACATACATACTACATATATACTACATGCATGCTACATACATACTACATGCTACATACATACCACATACATACTACATACATGCTACATATATACTACATGCATGCTACATACATACTACATATATACTACATGCATGCTACATACATACTACATGCTACATGCATGCTACATACATACTACATACATACTACATGCTACATACATACCACATATATACTACATACATACAATACATTCATACAATACATACATAGACATACAGTACATATAACATAGAGTAACATACTTACCAATACTTGTCACATTGTTCCCCGAAGCCATTGTCTTTTCCGGAATAAATATTAACATAACAAACCACAAAAATACTCACCCACGATCCGAAGCAGTCCACGAGTGTGTCCCACGACGATCTTGGGTAGAGAACTGCAGCATCAGATGATGCTGCCGTTCTCTACGGGCTGCAGGAATCCAATGACGGAAGGTAGGTATCCTTCCGCACTGTATTCCTCCGCCACTTAAAAAAAAAAAAAAGTCCCTAGTCTCACTTTATGCCATTGCTGTGTGGGAAATTCCAATACCTTCCGTCATTGGATTCCTGCAGCCCGTAGAGAACGGCAGCAACAGCTGATGCTGCAGTTCTCTACCCAAGATCGTCGTGGGACACACTCGTGGACTGCTTCGGATCGTGGGTGAGTATTTTTGTGGTTTGTTATGTTAATATTTATTCCGGAAAAGACAATGGCTTCGGGGAACAATGTGACAAGTATTGGTAAGTATGTTACTCTATGTTATATGTACTGTATGTCTATGTATGTATTGTATGAATGTATTGTATGTATGTAGTATATATGTGGTATGTATGTAGCATGTAGTATGTATGTAGTATGTATGTAGCATGCATGTAGCATGTAGTATGTATGTAGCATGCATGTAGTATATATGTAGTATGTATGTAGCATGTAGTATGTAGCATGCATGTAGTATATATGTAGTATGTATGTAGCATGTAGTATGTATGTAGCATGCATGTAGTATATATGTAGTATGTATGTAGCATGTAGTATGTAGCATGCATGTAGTATATATGTAGTATGTATGTAGCATGTAGTATGTATGTAGCATGCATGTAGTATATATGTAGTATGTATGTAGCATGTAGTATGTATGTAGCATGCATGTAGTATGTATGTAGCATGCATGTAGTATGTATGTAGTATGTATGTAGTATATATGTAGTATGTATGTAGCATGTAGTATGTATGTAGTATGTATGTAGCATGCATGTAGCATGCAGTATGTATGTAGCATGCATGTAGTATATATGTAGTATGTATGTAGCATGTAGTATGTAGCATGCATGTAGTATATATGTAGTATGTAGCATGTAGTATGTATGTAGCATGCATGTAGTATATATGTGTTATGTATGTAGCATGTAGCATGCATGTAGCATGCATGTAGTATGTATGTAGTATATATGTGGTATGTATGTAGCATGCAGTATGTATGTAGCATGCATGTAGTATATATGTAGTATGTATGTTGCATGTAGTATTTATGTAGTATGAATGTAGTATATATGTAGTATGTATGTAGCATGCATGTAGCATGCAGTATGTATGTAGCATGCATGTAGTATATATGTAGTATGTATGTAGCATGTAGTATGTAGCATGCATGTAGTATATATGTAGTATGTAGCATGTAGTATGTATGTAGCATGCATGTAGTATATATGTGTTATGTATGTAGCATGTAGCATGCATGTAGCATGCATGTAGTATGTATGTAGTATATATGTGGTATGTATGTAGCATGCAGTATGTATGTAGCATGCATGTAGTATATATGTAGTATGTATGTTGCATGTAGTATTTATGTAGTATGAATGTAGCATGTATGTAGTATGTAGTATGAATGTAGCATGTATGTAGTATGCATGTTGTATGTATGTAGCATGTAATTTTTTTTTTTTTTTTTTTTTTTTACATTTAACACATTAGCCGGATGATGGGACTACTACTGTCCCATCATTGGCTAATGTGTCAATCACTGTCATGGTAGCAGGCATCGCCCGATGGGACTTGTAGTCCCATCGGACGATGCCTGCACAGACCCCCGGAGCCTGCACAGACCACCGGCAGGCCGGCACAGCCCCCCGGCAGGCCGGCACAGCCCCCCGGCAGGCCGGCACAGCCCCCCGGAGCCTGCACAGCCCCCCCCGGCAGGCCGGCACAGCCCCCCGGCAGGCCGGCACAGCCCCCCGGCAGGCCGGCACAGCCCCCCGGAGCCTGCACAGACCACCGGCAGGCCGGCACAGACCACCGGAGCCTGCACAGACCCCCTGGCAGGCCGGCACAGCCCCCCGAAAGGCCCGTACAGACCCCAGAGAGGCTGTGCAAGGGCAGGAAAGGGTTTTTCTTATTCCGATACCGGAAGTCCCATAGACTTGAATGGGACTTCCGGTATCGGAATCGGCGATACCGATACTTTTTTTAAAGATCGGCCGATACCATCCGATACGATACTTTGAAGTATCGGACGGTATCGCTCAACTCTAATGGCAACCAATTTAATTTCCCTATGCCACGGCCTCTTCCTCACACCGAAGCTCCGCCACTGCCCTTTGTAATGGTTGGCGATGAGGCTTTTCAAATGTGCGGAAACTTACTGAAACCCTACTCCAGCCGGGACTTGGACCACACCAAAAAAATATTTAATTACAGGCTGACCAGGGCCAGAAGAACTGTCGAGTGTGCTTTTGGGATTCTTGTCTCCAGATGGCGAATTCTGGGCACGGCCATTAATCTTAAACTTGAAACAGTCGATGAGGTGGTGAAGGTCTGTGTGGTTCTACATAACTTTGTGATGGCTAAAGAGCACCCGACCTTTGAACTGGACGATGATGCTCCTAACCCATTGCCTGAATTCACTCAGCACACTCTCAGGTCATCCGTTGAAGTTGGCCAAATGAGGGACCAATTTGCGGCCTACTTTATTTCTGATGTAGGACGGGTGCACTGGCAAGATGAAATGGTGTAATGTTTTTGTTTGTTTATGGTAATAAAAAACCTTATTTGATACCATTACTGAGTGCACTATATTTTTTAAACTCCAATTAAATAAAAATATATTGGAACGAGCAAAGCTGCAGGCCATGAATCGGGAAACCAATTTTTTTCAAGAGAAAATTGTGCAACTAGTTGAAAAAAAAGTATGTGATTTTCTCAAAACACAACCCTCAAAACCCAACCCCAATGAAAGTCCATGGGGAATACAAGTCAGCATTGAGTGGATGAATGTAATCTGCTCCATTCCAACTTACAAGTTATTACACTAGGCCTTGGAATGACTATACTAGGCCGTGGTATTTCAAATATGAGTATAGTAGGCCTTGGGCCTACTAGTATAGTCATATGTGAAATACCACGGCCTAGTATAGTCATACCAAGGCCTACTCGATTTTTGCCAACTAGGATCTTGTTTCACGAAAAACAAACTGGTGAAACTTGACAAGTTTCAACAGTTTGTTTTTCATGAAACCAGATTCTAGTTGGTAAAACTAGAGTTATTACACTAGGCCTTGTAATGACTACACTAGGCCGTGGTATTTCAAATATGAGTATAGTAGGCCTTGGGGCTAGTAGTATAGTAATATGTGAAATACCACGGCCTAGTATAGTCATACCAAGGCCTACTGTAATAACTCGATTTTTAACAACTAGCATCTTGTTTCACAAAAAACAAACTGGTGAAACTAGAAAGAAACTTATTTTTAAGACAAGTTTCAACAGTTTGTTTTTCATGAAACCAGATCCAAGTTGGTAAAACTCGAGTTATTACACTAGGCCTTGGTATTACTATACTAGTCCGTGTTATTTCACATATGACTATACTAGGCCTTGGGTTGGTTTTTAACATGTATTTACCCATCAGTGTGTGTGAGCGGCGCAAACAACATTAATGAAACTTTGTAATGGTGAACCACAAATGTAAATTTATTTTTAATCACAAAAATAAACCAAAAAATTATTTTTTCCGGCGTTTGGGGGCAGATGGTTTCAATTTGGGGGTGTGCAGGGAATATGCAACACTTGCAGTTGAAGACGGTGTTTGAGGGGAAGGGGCAACAAAACTTGTGGGGGAAGGTAGTCCAGTTAAGGGAATTAAACTAGGAACACTTGGAGGAGAGGAAATCTGTTCAGGTACATTAGTTGTAATGGCATGTCGCCGTAGGCTTGTGTGCCTGGACCGACTTTGGCCCAATGCCCGCCTTGATAGATTTCGCCTTGAACTAGGGGCAAATATTGAATGTAGGTCCCCCGTCTGCTGGTGTGGCTGCTGCTGCTGAGGTGGCTGCTGCTGCTGCTGAGGTGGCGGCTGCTGCTGAGGTGGCTGCTGCTGCTGCTGAGGTGGCTGCTGCTGCTGCTGAGGTGGTTGCTGCTGCTGCTGAGGTGGCTGCTGCTGCTGCTGAGGTGGTTGCTGCTGCTGCTGAGGTGGCTGCTGCTGCTGCTGAGGTGGCTGCTGCTGAGGTGGCTGCTGCTGCTGAGGTGGCTGCTGCTGCTGCTCTTCGTTGGCAGTGCTCGTCCTTGCAGGAGGACTGGTGGCGGCAGTGATGGTCCAGGTTTGCAGAGTGGTGGTGGCAGGGCTACTACATGTTGTTGTAGCGGCAGGGCTGTTCCATGTTTGCCTAGTGGTGGCTGAGCTCCACGCATGCATGGGAGTGGCGGTGGTGCTCCAGACAGGAGCAGCGCTTGCCATGGTGGTGTCGGTGAAGTGACCAGCTGCACTCAGACTTGTGGTGGTGTAACGGTGGGTGTCCTGGCTTTGAATAGAGGTGTCCGTGCAGTGGTATGCAGCACAAGTCGGTAGTGAGGTGAAGCGAGTCAATGGTGGCACAGGTGGAAATGACACCACTGACTGCTGACCGTACCGATTATGCTGCATAGCCTGCAAGAAAGCATTGTTGCAGGCCTGCAGCACATTCAGCTGTTGCTCAGGACTAAGGTGTTCCGCCATGCCCTTTTCAATCTTACTAAAAAAATGGTGTGCTGGTCTGTTGAGGTCGGCCTCCAGACGGTCAAGGCGCTGTTCTACAGAATTGAAGCGGTGTTCAAAGTGGTTAAAACTACGTTCCATGAGTGCAAAACCGCTTTCAACTCTGTTGGACAGTGACTTGAGGCTGGAATTAAAGGCCTCGCTCAAATGCATAAACTCGGGCAAGACATTCCGGTCCAAGGCCCTCTGCCGCTGGCGGGTAGTGCCCGCATAACCAGTGGCAGAGACCTGGGACAGGGGAACACCTGATGGCCCAGCTTCCTGGTCACCAGCTGTGTGTGTGGTTGACCTGCAAGGTGCTTCCTGGCAGTCGGATGGCTGGGACGGGTCAGAGGACGTCCGAGGAAGGACCGCTCCAGGGCCAGGTTGCAGGGTGCTGCTCCAGGTGCTGTGGAAGAAAGGAAAATCATTACTACCATGCCTTTACAAGAAGCATCAGCTGTGGATTAGAAAAACACAGATTAATAAAAATAAAAACCCAAAATTTATAATACTTACGATCTCGTGGCAAGGACCGGTCTTAGGAACTGCAACGCGTGATAGTGACGGTATCTAGTTCTGGTCCTTGACGCAGATCCACTGCGAACCTGGCCCTCAGCACGAACATCACTGTTGAAGCGGTCCTTGATCGAACGCCAACGTGTTCGGACTTTGTCCACTGTTGTTAAAAAAAAAACAGTGCCGTCAAGGACAACAGTCAATGCAGCACAATATAGCAATACAATACTCAAAGCAGTCACTGTAGACCCCGATGACACTGTTGGGTTTCATGCTAGAATACACCTAGCACGAAACCCAACAGTGCCGTCAAGGACAACAGTCACTGCGGCACAATGTAGCAATACAATACTCAAAGCAGTCACTGTAGACCCCGATGACACTGTTGGGTTTCCTGCTAGAATACACCTAGCACGAAACCCAACAGTGCCGTCAAGGACAACAGTCACTGCGGCACAATGTAGCAATACAATACTCAAAGCAGTCACTGTAGACCCCGATGACACTGTTGGGTTTCCTGCTAGAATACACCTAGCACGAAACCCAACAGTGCCGTCAAGGACAACAGTCACTGCGGCACAATGTAGCAATACAATACTCAAAGCAGTCACTGTAACCCCGATGACACTGTTGGGTTTCCTGCTAGAATACACCTAGCACGAAACCCAACAGTGCCGTCAAGGACAACAGTCACTGCGGCACAATGTAGCAATACAATACTCGAAGCAGTCACTGTAGACCCCGATGACACTGTTGGGTTTCCTGCTAGAATATGCCTAGCACGAAACCCAACAGTGCCGTCAAGGACAACAGTCACTGCGGCACAATACAGAGCAGGGAAATACTCACTAAACGCCTTTTTGGAGGATGCTGTGGCGCTGTCCCAGCCATCCATCAACGCTGCGGCCACCTCATTCCATAGCCGCCGGGTCACCACAATGTCCTTGTGCAGCCGGTCACGGCTGTCCCACAACGGCGAACGCTCCTGGACCAGGCTGATGAGCTGCTCATTATCCAGGTAGACGTCTTCAACCCGTTGTGGAACCTAGACAAAACACATTCATTAGAATAATCAAATTTAAATTGAATAAAAAGTTACAAAAAAAGAAACATAAAAAAGAGTAAAAATAGAAGATAAAAAATAAAGAACATTACAAATCATTTGATACATACATTCCGTATCACCACCGGGACTTGGCTTCGCTGCTCCTGCTCTTCGCCCTCACTAGTCCCGTCCGCAGAAGATGATGATGACGATGTCTTAAAAAAGTTGAAAAAAACGTAAGAGATTTGGAGAAGCTGCAGATATACTTACCAGATGCACGAAAATAATCACCTCACGGTCTGCTTGCGCCAATTCCTGCCGCGATGGGGAATACTCGGATTCTGAAGACATACTGCATGTAAAAATAATAAAAATCATTAGTACATACATAATTTAAAAGGACAGGCATATAATGTAATATACTCACATTCTTCGCTGATAGAAGATGGGCTCCTTGTTGACTGTCTGCTCTCCAATCTGTCAGTGTAGTAGTGGCAGAGTTTTGGCAGGCACCTCCTTTATATAGACTTTTTTTTTTTTACTTTAGAAGATTATAACTAGTACAACAAGTGGACACCACCAAAAAAACGCAGCGCTAAAAAAACGCTTACATGCGCATGCCAGTGCGCACGTATGCGCATCCATAGGCTATAATGGCCATTTTTAGCGCAAAACGTGCGCATACGTGCGCATGCGCTTTTTTGCAGGGCCAAAAAATGCAACATGCTGCATCTGGAAAATACAAACGCACACCCCAAAAAAACGCAGCGCATGAAAATCGCATACGTGCGCATGCCAGCGCGCAGGTATGCGCACCCATGTTAAATATAGGGGAAAAAACGCATGCGCACGTAAGCGTTTTTTTCCAGCGCAAGAAAACGCAAATGTGAAACCAGCCTAAGCGATTCCGCAGCGGTAAAAAACGCACCATTGGCACAACATGTGCGTTTTCTATTACAAATGCATGGAATGCTTTTTTAAAGCGTTTCCGCGGCAGAATCGCGCGTTTAAAAACGCCAAGGAAACGCTTAAAAAACACTACGTGGGCACACAGCCTAAAGATATTTCTGATTTTTTTCTTCTTATGGGACAGGTAAACATAATGTGCTACTGAGTGCAGATGTTTGTGTATGTGTGCTATTATAAAAATATATAACCAAAAGTGTCTATTTTTTAGGGGTAAACAATAGTGTGATGCCCCATGCTATTGTTTGCAAGAAAAAAATGGTATGGATCAAAATCTTACAATGAAAAGGTTCACCATTTTGGATGCATTGTCCCCTTAGTTATCCATGACATATTTTACTAATACTTTTGAATAAATTGTCTAAAACATTAAAAACAATGTGAAAAGTCTAAGCATCTTTGTGCATCCCAGAAGGTGTCGTGAGCAGCAGATAGCGGTGCCTCCGGAAGCTGTGACAATATTTATTTCAATTACCAGCCTTTTGGTAAGCGTGTAATAAAGCTGCCCAGTTCTCCTCTCAGGCTCCGGAATATAATTTGCTTCTATGGGGCTCCTGAGTATATAAAATGTTACTTCAATCATTTTTGATGCTTTTTTTCTGCCAAAAGAACTGGCAATAAAAAGTAATACGGAGTGTTAAACAAATCAGTGCTATTAAACTACTTGTTTCTGATGCTTTCATAAAATGTTAATGACACATGCTGGAACAACCTGTTTTACTGCTCTGCTTTATTAAAGCATGAAAAGGGCCGGAGATGAGCGTTCTCTCACTGCCCGCCCTTTCTGGCCCTTCTGTACTCTCAATCCTGTGTCCATTAGTCCCTCACAATGAATGGGATTAATACTAGAATATAGGCATATAATACATGGTATGACTCTCTGTGGTTTTACACATTGGGAATAGGTGTTTGTTACAAATTCTCAGGCTTGTCCTTATTTATAGACTTTATATTATATGAGCAGTAGTGAATTGCGAGCTCTGCTCAGAGCTCTCAAGGATCCAACAGTAACCCAACAAGGGAATGACCCAACAGTAACCTAACAAGGGAAGAACCCAACAGTAACCCAACAAGGGAAGAACCCAACAGTAACCCAACAAGGGAAGGACCCAATAGTTACCCAACAAAGGAAGGACCCAACAGTAACCCAACAAAGGAAGGACCCAACAATAACCGAACAAGGGAAAGATCCATCAATAACCTAACAAGGGAAGGACCCAACAATAACCCAACAAGGGTAGGACCCAACAGTAACACGCAGAAAACACAATGCGGGAAACAAGATACAGTGGGATGAGAAGTGCATTGCAAATTGTGATCCAGACCTAGTGGTATGACTATGTACAACTGAACTGCAGGAAAAGCGTTATTACTTATTAGTGGTTTATTAGTGTACAAGTGCTGTACCTACCCTTCGTGAAATGACTGGAGGAGGCAGTAAATATGGAGAGAATTTGCATTCTTCTCATTCCTGATTAGGTACATATTTTAATATATAGCATCAACCATTTATATATAAAGCTTATTAACTTTGCAGCACATGTCTCATGTACATGTACCATTTGATGTACGCATATTTATGTATAGATGTGGTACTGCACAAAAGTTTTAGGCAAATATGAGGAAAGTTAGAGTGCTTTAAAAATACACATGTATCGGTCCGAGATAGGGCCACTAATGCATGGAACAGTCACGGACTTCCCGACCCAAGTGTGACAGCTCCATGTATTTCTATGAGGCTGTCCCACTTGAATTGGGATAGCCACGGCCAGTCTGTCCATTGCAGTCCGATTTGCACAGTTGTCTGAATGAGCCTTTAATAATTTTATCAATTAACAAAATGCAAAGTTAATGAAAAAAATAGAAATTTAAATGTAATCAATATTTGATGTGACCATCCTTTACCTTCAAAACATAATTCAATTATTCTAGGAACACTTACAAAAAGTCAGGGAATTTGTACGACTATAGTCAGGTGTGTGAGTAACCAATTATATAAAACAGAAGATAATGATCATCATTTTCATGTGTAGTTTGAAACAAATTCATTAACTGAAGCAGAAACAGCTAGGTAAGGAACAGAGAAACTTAGCTAAACAAGTGAGGATGTGGAAGACAGTTTCATGTAACATTTCATACACCATTGCAATACTGAGAACAGAAACAAGATACAAGGTAGTTATACTGCATCAGTAAATCCCAGGCAAAGATTTAAAAGCAGACTAGAGTTTCCTGATGTGCTGTTGAAGCTCTTTTGAAAAAGCATTAGAAAATGGGTAATGTTGAAGGCTGTAGACCGTGATTGGCCAAGGAAATGTAGTGCAGATGAAAGGCACATCATGCCTACTGTAATGTTTTCGGACTTTTATGCTAGATCCGTTATCTTCGCATTTAGTGTGTCGGCCATCTTGTTTCCTGGACTGTGCATTGACTTTTGCCCTCAACCAATATGGAGTCCTCAGCTTGTCGTTGGCCATCTTGTTTCCTGGCATGTGCAGTGACTTTGCCCTCAAATAACATGGAGTACTCAGCTATGATGTCCCTGCCCTGTTTCCTGCCAATTGTCCTTTTAATCAGCTCCAGCTGATTCACCTGTGCTCCTGAATCAGCTCTATTCCCAGTTTGTGACTTGGTCTGTGAAGCCTGGATCTCCTCTGCTTGGAACCATTTGTGGACACAGAACCCTTCTGCTTGCCAGCTACTTCTGACAGGAAAGTAATAGACTCTGAATATCGTTGGTTGTTTGCCTAACTCTGCAACTATCCTGCTACTGCACTACTTGTATGGAGTAATACAAGAAATGCTTAAGAAGCTTATGTCTCATGTGTCTTATTATACCCATGCGTTAGACTCTAGATAGACTGTATACCACATGACAGATTCAGGAGCCATGATAGAGTCTGCTGGGTCTGAGACACCGCTGCAACCTGTATAGAGATTTTTTTATTTATTTTTTTTTTTTTTTGGATCTTTGCCGTTGGGGAGCCGCTGCAGGCTGTGGATCCAAGATATCGATATATGTGATAGTGGTTGTGGCTTCTCACAACCTTTCCAGGTGAGCACATTCCCTTCTTTTAAGTCAGGAGTGTTACCACAGGTTAACACTATTGTGCTCCTTTTCTTTCTTTCCAGCCTCTCTGCCATACATCTTCGGGGAATATGGAGGACTCTATTAAACATCTGTGCGAAGTAACCAATTCAATCCTTGCCGATCTACAGGCAGTAAAGGACAGCTTTGCAAGTCTGCGGGATCGGAGTGATCATAATCTACAGGTGTTCGGACAAACCACTCAGGACTTACGAACCCGGATTGAGGTTCTGGAGCGACAAGTCCAAACCCAAACTTCCACCCCGGCAATGGGAATCCCCAAGCTACCACCATTCCGCTTTGGCGGTGAACTGGAAAGATTCAGAGGATTCATTAATCAATGCAAACTGTTCTTTGCGGCTCATGCGCCTCAGTTCCTTACTGAGCGATCTAAAGTATTAACAATAATTATGCTACTCTCCAACAAAGCTCTCGCATGGGCAAACCCTCTAATTGAGACTGACGACGACTGTCTAAATAACCTTGATGCTTTCATTTCAGCTATGGGGAAGGCATTCGATGATCCGAACCACGGTGCTACAGCGGAATCAGCTATGTTGACTTTAAGCCAAGGTAAGCGCTCAGTAGCAGAATATGCTCTGGATTTCCGGAGATGGGCCCTCGACACCACTTGGGATAGCTCCGCTAAAAGATCGGTTTTTCGGAGAGGATTATCCTCTGTAATTAAGGACGAACTTGCTCGTGTCGACCCACCTACAGCATTAGGAGATTTTATCAACTACTGTATTCGGATCGATGCTCGGCTTACTGAACGCAGACAGGAGAGGTGGTCGGAGCTAAGGCACTCTAATCATTTATTCTCTCCCTCTCCAGCCAAGGAGTCCTTGAGCAGGATTATACGAGAACCAAAACCCGAGCCTATGCAGGTGGACTCTTTACAGAGACGGGTCAGTGATGCACGTAAGGAACAGCGACTAAAGGAAAATCTGTGTTTCTATTGCGGTAAGTCAGAACATTTCATCATCAACTGCCCCAGTCGTTCTCGTAAGACAACTGCAGCCATCATACACTGCGAGTGCTGTGAGAGGGGTTCTGTCAGGTCCGCACTACAGACCCCAGAGGGAGTAGAAGATACAGACATTGATTACTCGGACTTGAACTCCGTTATCTCTGAGCCCGATGCAGGTGTTACTGCAGCAGTTTTTCCGGTCCTCTCAGCGGTTTCCCAGCTGAGCTGCAAGAACAACAATTCTCATTGCTTCATTCCCCTCAAACTCAGGGTTCACTCCGTTTGGGTATCTACCTCCGCTATGATTGATTCAGGGGCAAGCGGCAATTTTATGGACATCTCCTTTGCCCAGAGACATAACGTACATTCAGTAAAGAAGGCTACTCCTGTACAGATGGAGACCGTGGATGGCTCACTGTTAAACTCGGGACCAGTGGACCAGGAGACGGAACCCCTGAAGGTCCTCATGGGTAATGACCATCAAGAGAGTCTGTCCTTTATGCTCATCTCTTCTCCTCATTTCCCTATTATTCTAGGACTGCCTTGGCTGCAGGCTCAGAATCCTACGATTAATTGGGAGACTAAAGAACTGCACTTTCCGAAGAC
This sequence comes from Dendrobates tinctorius, assembly GCF_039654945.1. NCBI lineage: Eukaryota > Metazoa > Chordata > Amphibia > Anura > Dendrobatidae > Dendrobates > Dendrobates tinctorius. Next base: position 10,644,469 of record NW_027361694.1, read on the forward strand.
ACAGATAAGTCCAGAAGCTTCAGTCTGCTCCATCCCTAAGGGACCACCATCAGTCTCAGAGCTACCAGCAATATACCGTGAGTATGCTGATGTGTGCGACAAAAAGAACGCAGACCTACTACCCCCTCACCGTCCATATGACTGTCCAATAGACCTATTACCAGGTGCAGGGATACCGTTTGGCAAGATTTACCCTTTGGCAGGGCCAGAGCTAAAGGCGCTAAAGGACTATATAGATGAACAGCTAGCCAAGGGCTTCATACGCCATTCTTCATCTCCCGCTGGTGCACCAATCTTCTTTGTGAAGAAGAAAGACGGATCTCTTAGGCCCTGCATAGATTATCGGGAGCTCAATAAGATCACGATCAGAAACCGTTACCCACTACCTTTGATTCCGGAATTATTGGAGAGAGTACGGCATGCAAAGCTCTTTACTAAGTTGGATCTCCGTGGGGCCTATAACTTGGTCCGCATTAGACCTGGGGATGAATGGAAGACTGCTTTCAGGTCACGCTACGGACACTTTGAATACCTGGTAATGCCATTCGGTTTATGTAATGCCCCAGCAACTTTCCAACATTTGGTGAATGACATTTTTAGAGATCTCCTGGATACATTCATTGCAATTTATTTGGATGATATCTTGATTTTTTCTAACTCCACAGAGGAACATCACAGACATGTGAAGATGGTCTTAGAACGCCTTCGACAAAACCATCTGTATATCAAACTAGAAAAGTGCGAATTCCATCGGACGAAGATCCAATTTCTGGGGTATGTAATGACGTCACGAGGAATTAGTATGGATGAGAGTAAGATCCAAGCCATTAAAGACTGGCCGGTCCCCAAGAATGTAAAGGAGGTCCAGCGCTTTATAGGGTTTGCTAATTTTTATAGGCGTTTTATCAGGAACTTTTCTGAGGTAGTGTCTCCCATCACACGGCTTACCCGCAAGAACTCTGCTTTTACCTGGACCCCCCAGGCTCAAGAAGCATTTTCCCGCCTGAAACAGAAATTCACCACGGCACCTATTCTGGTGCATCCTAACCCTGAACGTGCCTTCATAATAGAGGTGGATGCCTCAGACAGTGCCATTGGAGCTATCCTCTCCCAGAGGACAGGCGAGAAAGAAGTCTTACATCCCTGTGCTTTCTTTTCTCGGCGGTTGTCTCCTGCAGAACGAAACTATGACGTGGGTAATAGAGAATTGTTGGCCATCATCGCAGCCTTCAAAGAATGGAGACACCACCTTCAGGGAGCTGCACAGCAGATAATCGTCTTGACTGACCACCGCAATCTCGAGTTTATCAGATCGGCTAAGTGTTTGACTCCTCGCCAGGCTCGTTGGAGTCTTTTCTTAAACCAATTCAGTTTTGTTATCTCTTATAGACCAGGATCGCGTAATGGAAAGGCCGATGCGTTGTCTAGACTCTACTCAGATGAAACTATCCCACTCACGTTTCATAAGACTGTTATCTCTGATTCCAGGTTCCTGGGGGTGATCCATAATCAAGACTTGCTTAACGATATCAAGGAAGCATACCATACGGATCCCTGGTTGGCACAACCATCTTGTGAAGTAAGTCTTGTATATAAGAATGGTGTGTGGATTCAGGGGCAACGCCTGTATATTCCTGAAGCGGCCAGAGGGAAAGTACTGCAACTCGTCCACGATTCTAAAATAGCGGGGCATAGAGGAGTTCTGAAGACTCAAGAATTCCTGTCTCGCTTCTTTTGGTGGCCCACGTACAGAAGAGACGTTCTGGATTATGTCACTTCTTGTGAAGTCTGTGCTAGATGCAAGACTCCACGTTCGTCGCCTACAGGTCTTTTACAACCCCTACCCATTCCCACCCGTCCATGGGGATCCATATCAATGGACTTCATTGTGGAGCTGCCAACCTCTCAAGGGAAGAACACAGTTCTAGTGGTGGTGGATCGGTTAACAAAGGCAGCCCATTTTATTCCGTGTGTGGGTTTACCCACTGCGAAACACACATCGGACTTGATCATCCAAAATGTGTTTCGTCTGCATGGCGTACCGGATGAGGTTGTATCTGATCGAGGGGTGCAATTCACTTCAAAGTTTTGGCAGCACTTCTGTGCTGCGTTAAACATCAAAGTTAATCTATCTTCTGCCTTTCATCCGCAGACAAATGGACAGACTGAGCGGACTAACCAGACCTTAGAACAGTATCTCCGCTGTTTCATCTGCCACCTACAAGATGACTGGGTGGATTTGCTCCCACTGGCTGAATTCTCTTACAACAATTCGCAGAGCGCTTCCACTAAGCTGTCACCCTTTTATGCCAATTTGGGTTATCATCCCAACATCCTTCCTCGATTTCCCATAGACACACCTCTCCCAGCTGTAGCCGACAGAATCACATCTCTACAACAGAACCTTGATCTACTTAAGAGGAATCTGGAATCCGCTCAGGACAGGTATAAAAAATCGGCAGATAGGTTTCGTAAACCTGCACCAACCTTCAAGGTAGGAGATTTGGTTTGGCTGTCAACTAAGAACCTTAAGATGAGAGTACCATCATCCAAATTGGGTCATAAGTACATCGGGCCTTATAAGATTACTAAGCTTGTCAGTAACGTTGCCTGTCGCCTTCAACTGCCGAGATCTATGAGGATTCACCCTGTGTTTCATGTTTCTCTACTGAAGGCTGCAACTCCCAATTCTTTCCCTGGTCGTTCTTCTTCCCCTCCTGCTCCGGTCCTCATCGATGGCCAGGAGGAGTTTGTCGTGGAAAGGATCCTGGACTCCAGGTTGCGTAGAGACGGGGTGCAATACCTGGTACAGTGGCAAGGCTATTCTTCTGAGGACAACTCGTGGGAACCAGCCTCCAATCTCCATGCGCCTCGTTTACTCCGCCAGTTCCATCAGAGGTACCCGGGAAAGCCTGGACTGGGGCCATCCGGAGGCTGTCCTTAAGGGGGGAGTAATGTAATGTTTTCGGACTTTTATGCTAGATCCGTTATCTTCGCATTTAGTGTGTCGGCCATCTTGTTTCCTGGACTGTGCATTGACTTTTGCCCTCAACCAATATGGAGTCCTCAGCTTGTCGTTGGCCATCTTGTTTCCTGGCATGTGCAGTGACTTTGCCCTCAAATAACATGGAGTACTCAGCTATGATGTCCCTGCCCTGTTTCCTGCCAATTGTCCTTTTAATCAGCTCCAGCTGATTCACCTGTGCTCCTGAATCGGCTCTATTCCCAGTTTGTGACTTGGTCTGTGAAGCCTGGATCTCCTCTGCTTGGAACCATTTGTGGACACAGAACCCTTCTGCTTGCCAGCTACTTCTGACAGGAAAGTAATAGACTCTGAATATCGTTGGTTGTTTGCCTAACTCTGCAACTATCCTGCTACTGCACTACTTGTATGGAGTAATACAAGAAATGCTTAAGAAGCTTATGTCTCATGTGTCTTATTATACCCATGCGTTAGACTCTAGATAGACTGTATACCACATGACACCTACCTTCCATTGAAATCGTAAGATATTGAGCAGTGCCATCAGCTCAGATCTAGTAGCAACCAGTTCAACCCAGCTACACCGACCAATGGTTCAAAGTCTGACCAAATGTGGTCTTAGTGAAAGAGTTGCAGTCAAAGTACTATTCTTTTGATATGGAAACAGAGCCAAATGACTCAACTATGCATGACAGCAAAGGAATTGGACTGCAAAAAAAGTCAGCAGGTGCTCTGGTCAAATAAGTCAAAATTTGAAATATTTGCCTGTACAAGAAGGCAGTTTATGTGCTAAAGTACTGGAGAACGGTGCAATAATGAGTGTCTGCAGACAGTGAAGCATGGTGGAGGTTCCTTGCAAGTTTGAGACTGCATTTCAGCAAATGGAGTTGGGCATTTGGTCAGGAGTAAAGGTGTCCTCAATGCTGAAAAATCCAGGGAGAATCAATCAAGCAATATTATCAGGGAGGCATCTGACTCTAAATTTATTCTGTAGCAGGACAATGACCCTAAACATACAGCCAATGAACTTTCTTCCTCCTAAAGAAGAATAAGACGACATGGAAGTGATGTTATGGCCCTACAGAGCCCTGATGTCAACATTAAGTCTGTTTGGAAATTTTAGTTCTCCAAATTCTCTCATTGCTCTTTCGAAAAACTGTGTGCAAGTATACCTACTGTGCTGATATTGTTTTGAAGGCAAATATGGGTCATACTAAATATTGATTTGGACTTCTCTTTTGTTTATTCACTTTATTTTCTCAATTATCAAAATGCAAACTATTAACACTTTTACACAGTAACATTATTAAGTATTCTTACTTTGCAGCTCTTTTTTTCCGCACATGACTAAATCTTTTGCACAGTGTTGTAGATATTTTTCTATATAATTTAGTTTGTCTAATTTTTTTGTATTTTATTAAGACAAATATGTTTTTATAGTGTTATATTTCAATGAAAACTTTTTTTTTTCACTTTATCATGCACCGAGTTTAACTTCAGTGCAATATTTAAACTGGTTTGAATGGGTATTCATGGTGTTTTTGGTGGCATTTCTTTAGTAAGGTGATTGCTGGTAGTCAGTGTGAGAATACAATATGGATACTATATCAATGTATTTACACCAATTTACTGGCTAAAATATGACAAAATAAGTCCAACATTTAGATTTATGAAGCTCCTGAGCCACTTTTTTCAACACAAACAAATATGTTCGAAAAAGTGATGAGTGAAGATACAGGGATCTGATGAGGAAACTTGTTTATCAGAAACTTGCGGCCTGTTTCTGATGTGATGCATTTTTACAGTAGTTTATGTCCTGATGCAGTGGCTTTGCCTTTAACTTAATTTCTTACCTGCCATGGTTAATAGCTGCTGTGGAACCTAAGGTGTTTGACAGATGGAAGAACTTCCTCTGTCAGTTCATTTATGTATTAAAATATGTATTGCCAAACATTATAGAAGTGATCAAAGATATGTTTTGATTCCCGTGGGAGAAGGGGGGGTACAAAAAAGTTAAATAATAAGTTGTAAAAAAGTTAATAAAGTTTTATTTTAAACTTTAAAAATCCCACTAATTATATTGTGTTTAACGTTTTAATGACCGCTCACCATCTTTTGAGTAGGTTGTATGGTGACCAATTCTACAGTGAGGATATTTAAGTTCCTAAAAGGAGCAAGCCAGGTCTTCAGCTGTCAGAGTAAAAGTACCTTCAGAAGTCAAACAGTTTGTCACTTCTGTCTTTTCTTTTCTATGCTATGTAGCGCTCATTGAGATATGTAGTAAATAGAAGCAATGGCAAAGCCAGTGCTTCTATAAGACCGCAAGTCAGAACTGAAAATATCTTGTTATTTTAATAAACCATAAACAGCAAAAAAAAACATTTTTCTGGGATTTTTGGAAGCTTCGCACTCCACACACTTAACCACAAATACATCACAGTTAAATAAAGCCAACACTAGTATCAATATAAAATGTTATCCACCACACCTCCCCCTCCCAAAAAAACAAGCTCTTATACTGTTATACAGGGTGGGCCATTTATATGGATACACCTAAATAAAATGGGAATGGTTGGTGATATCAACTTCCTGTTTGTGGCACATTAGTAGATGGGAGGGGGGAACTTTTCAAGATGGGTGGTGACCATGGCTGCCATTTTGAAGTCGTCCATTTTGGATCCAACTTTACTTTTTCCAATGGGAAAAGGGTCATGTGACACATCAAACCTATTGAGAATTTCACAAGAAAACAATGGTGTGCTTGGTTTTAACATAATTTTATTCTTTCATGAGTTATTTACAAGTTTATGACCACTTATAAAATGTGTTTAAAGTACTGTCAATTGTGTAGGATTGTCAATGCAACCCTCTTCTCCCACTCTTGACACACTGATAGCAGCACTGCAGAAGATATGCTAGCACAGGCTTCCAGTATCCGTTGTTTGAGATGCTGCACATCTTGTATTTTCACAGCATAGACAATTGCCTTCAGATGACCCCAAAGATAAAAGTCTAAGGGGTGCAGATCAGGAGACCTTGATGGCCATTCAACTAGCCCACAATGACCAATCCACTTTCCAGGAAACTGTTCATGTTGGAATGCTTGGACCTGACACCCAAAATTGATGGTATGGTGTGGTATATGGGGTACAAAGATAGTGGGGCCATTCTTCATCAATGGAAACCTCAATGCCACTGAATATCTGAAATTGCTACATGATAATGTGTTGCCCACTTTATGCACTAAAGATGGCACGTTCCCTGAGTTTTTCCACAAGATGGTGCACCACCACATTTTGGGTGTCAGGTCCGAGCATTCCTACATCGAATCTGACCCCTTAGACTAGCATTTCTTCTGTGGTGTTGCTATCAGTGTGTCAAGAGTGGGAGAAAAGGGTTGCATTAACAATCCAACACAATGGACAGCACTTTGAACAAATTTCATAAGTGGTCATAAACTTGTAAATAACTTATGAAAGAATAAAGTTACGTTAAAACCAAGCACACCATTGTTTTTCTTGTGAAATTCTCAATAAGTTTGATGTGTCACATGACCTTCCCATTGGAAAAAATAAAGTTGGATCCAAAATGGTCGACTTCAAAATGGCCACCATGGTCACCACCCATCTTGAAAAGTTCCCCCCTCCCATATACTAATGTGCCACAAACAGGAAGTTGATATCACCAACCATTCCTATTTTATTTAGGCTAATCCATATAAATGGCCCACACTGTAGTGACCAAAAGAAGAAGCTGTCTAAACAACTCCAAATTAATTCCAAAATAAAGGTTGTCTATTCACCGGTACACATACAATGTTTGCAAAATGACTGGTCTTTATCAAGCAAAACACCATGCGAATAACATCCAAAAGAAACAAGTGAGAAAATATAGATAATCTTCATTACATAACAATGTTAAGAAACACATTGGACATAAAAGGACATACTAATAAAAAGTGACTCTACACAGATATCAAAGAAGAAGGGTAGGCCAATAAGATTATAAAACAATTTCCCCTGAAAAAGCAACTCTGTGAAACACAAGTCGGGTTTTGCTGGGGTCTTGTCTTTATTTTAATTGGCTATTGCTCTATTATTTAACATCCATTCTATTTTTTTGTTTACATTTTATTTACTTGCTGTTCTGCATCTTATATTGTGTGTGGCCTTTGTGTGCCATCTACACCATGCCATTTTTATAATTTGTCTGCAGATATACCCATCCATTTCTGATCATCTATTATTTTTTAAATATTTATTATTAGATGGAAGCCCGATGCTACCGCATCGGTAGGGCGGTAATGTCACGATGGGGGCAAGCTTTGCAGAGTTGAGAATCTCTCCCCCCATGTGCTCACCCACCTATCCACTCTCTATTTCCCCATGTGCTGACTTCTCCCATCTGTGCTCTCCTTTTTGACATGTCTACCCCATGTGCTATCCCCCTTGTCTGCTGTCTCTCTCCTTCCTGTGCTGTGTTCTCCCCTCATGTGCAGTCCCGTTTGAGCTGTCTCCCCCCTGTGCTCTGTCTCTCTCACCCCTGTGTGTTTCTCTCTCCCCATCTGCTGTCTTCTCCTTTCATGTCCTCTCTTGTTTGACCTGTGTACCCCATCACTAAACAGTCAATGCACAGCAGGTCAGGAGGAATTTCTATTTAAAGGAGTTTTCCCACAAATGAAAGTTCATTTTAAAAATTGTCTGTGTCTGACCATGTACAGAACATACCACAGCTCCTGGGCAGGGGAGGAAGCAAAAGACAATACTGACATTACAGCAGGAGATTGCAGAGGAAACATTTTGTGAGGTAAAATATTATTTAAAAACAGTCAGTGAAATATTTTACCTCACAAAATGAATCCTCTGTGAAAACCCCTTTAATGTGACCGGCTTCCTCTGCCTGTAGACACGTAACGCATCTGCCGCCGGGATCAGCCGAATGATTCACTGTGCCTGCGTGGAATTTGCGCAGGCGCGGTGTGATGATGTTGCGCTGGTGGTACCGCACAAGAGGCTGCGTGAGTGTGAGAGTAAGTGGGAGAATGAGAGAGTGTGAATGAGAGTGTTAGTGTGAGTGTGAATGAGAGTGAGTGTGTGCGGCTGGTGGTACCACGCAATAGGTTTGTACCAGCACCAGTTTCCATATTGGGACACCCATCACTTGGGTGTCCCAATATGGCGGTGGGTGAACTTCCTCCGCTTGGTAATATGGGATACGATGACATCTGGACAGTACATGAAAACATTACAAGGCAATTATATAAATAGATTGGCCTTCTATTCCTTATTGATGACTGTGTAGATTCGCTTTTTAGCATATGTATGGATATATGTACATGTCCTATGTGATTTATACATTATTATGTAACACAGATTAGGCATACTTTTCAATAGAGGTCTCACTTGTTCCTTTTAGGTATTGTTCACATAGCCTTAACATTTAGGGCCATAAGGTGTTAGTAATACTAAACTGTAACCCATTTCTGATGCTTCTGTTTGGTACATAGTGCTCATTGAATTTTTCTTCTTCTTTGTTCCGGTGCTGTGTCTGACAGCTGGCGATCCCACTATCTGCTCCTGCTACACTGCAGAACCAGGTGCTTTAATCTTAAGCCCCCGTCACACATAGCGATCTGGCTATTTAGATCGCTGCTGAGTCACAAGATTTGTGACGCAACAGCGATCTCACCCGCGAGATCGCTGTGTGTGACACTGACCAGCGACCGGCCCCCCTGCCGGTTATTGCTGATCGTCCTCGAATGGCCAGGACATTTTTTTGATAGCTGGTCTCCCGCTGGCCAGCACGCATTGCTGCGTGTGACAGGTGGGAGACCAGCGATCAGTGATCAGCACGCTGGTACTAAGGTAAACGTCGGGTTTCTAAGCAGTGCGCAGCGCTTTGAAACCCGATGTGCACCTTAGTTACCAGCGCGCTGGTGTAGGGAGCTGGTAACCAAGGTACACATTGGGTTTCTAAGTGCTGCGCTCTGCTTAGAAACCCGATGTGTACCTTGGTTACCAGCTCCCTGCACCAGCGCGCTGGTAACTAAGGTACACAGTGGGTAACTAAGCGACGTGCGTTGCTTGTTACCCTCCTGTCCTGCCAAACAGGCAGCTTCACCAGCGATCCTGACAAGGTAATATCGTTGTCGGCATCGCTGGTGCGTCGCTATGTGTGACGGGGCCCTTAAAATGTAATGTACGGAGATTGGTCGTTACCAATTTTATTTATTTTACTCATTTATAAAGCGCAAGTATTTCCACAGCACTTTACATACATTAAGATCACTGTCCCTATTGGAGCTCACAATCTAATTTCCCTATCAGTATGTGTTTGGAATGTGGGAGGAAACCTGAGAACCTGGAGGAAACACACACAAACATGAGAAGAACATACAAACTCCTTAAAATTAAAATCTTTTGAAGTAATATTAGCCACATTTATTTGGAGGCACACGCCTCTGATTGATTTTAGCACATCTTGGGCTGTTCATGAGTCACAAAATCTATGCTAGCTTTAACCATTTTTTGTGAGGCTGACAGGTTTTAATAAAATAATGAGTCAATTGCAAAATTAGACAAAAAAGTTTACACAAAAAGTTTGCCATGTTTTAATGCAAGAAAAGTGGCATGCAAACATATTAAAAATACGCATTTTTTTTTTCATTTGCAGTTCAGAATAGGTTAGCAAAAAGAAAAGAAACCCCATGGATGGCATCTGTGTGGCATTGATGTGCTGTGGGTTTTTCACTAATTAAGGCCTCATTCAGATGTCAGTTTATTTGATATACAAAACAACGGACGGAGTTTTATCAGCAATTTTCATCTGAGATCATCAGATTTCCATCAAAGTTTGGCTAGAGCTTCAGTTTTTTTCACTGAAGAGAAGAAAAAATTCTCCACCTTCACCTAACTATGTGTCAGGGAAAAATGGACAGTAAATGGATGACATCAGAGTCACGTCCACATTTTTCACTGATCCATATAATTTCATTGCCGGGTTTGATCAGATACTCGGATCAATATCCCACAAGTCTCTGTAATTTTGCATGGACCACTCAGTCTGCAAAAAATCACGAACATGTCACCAACCCCATAGATTGAAGCGTGAAGGAACGGTTACTCTGCATTCTGGCATCCTTTTTTTTCCCCATGCACAAAAATGATCCAATATTCATCTTTGTTTTTATCAGAGTTTCTGCAGTTTTTCTCAGAGGAAAAAATGATAAAGATTTCTCAAACTTCTTCTATCAAACAGTTCGTAACAATCAGACAGCTCATGGAAGACATCCAAGTGCTGTCTGATTTTTTCACGACCCTTAGTGAATTTGAACCAAGGCTCAAATCTAAATAGAACATGTCTGTATGATTTTATGTGGGCCATTTGGGCTGCAAATATATACAGACAGATGAGCCACTCCATTGGCTATAATATGTCCAAGTTCGATCCATAAAGGCGATGGATAAAACTTGTATGAGAAAAACTGACATTTGAATGAGCCCGTAAGTCTTAGTCAAGTGACTGTAAATTACGTACTTGTTCAATTATCAATTATTTTCATGGATAGTACATGTACCCATTACATGTGCAGTATCCATGCACATCGAGCTCTTCACATGTCCATGGTTTTTTGCAGATGGTGTGTCTTCAAAAAAATCACAATGTAGAAAATTTGGCACTCAATGGTATTCTAGAAGGAAATTTATTGAATGCAAACAATCCAACATGTAGGTTGGATTGTTGGATGACCTTCATCATCAGTGCGGATTACTGTGAAAGGTACAGAGATATACCAACGCTGTGGAATGGCAGTGCGCTCTGTGGTATTCCCTTCAGCAATCCGTACTACTGATGAAGGTCATTGATTGACCAAAATGCTACATGTTGGATTGTTTGCACTCAATAAATTTGCTTCTAGAATACCATTGAGTGCCAAATTATCTACATTATGATCCAATCCTACTTGGGCACCTAGGACAAGAGTGACTGAATCTTATTTAAAAAGAGTCTGTGAAAAATCACTGACATTGCCATCTGTGTGCTGTCAGTGTGCTACCTGTTTTTAGCATTGTAGGGGATAGGAGAAGTTTTGGAATGGATTTTTTCATATGGAAAAATAGCTGATGAATCACTGGTGGTAAAAAATGAACCGTTGATTAAACACTGATGAAAATCTGATCCAAAACTCCGATGAAAGACGGTCTGTGTTTTTACGTATGCAAAAAATCTTGAACATCTGAATGAGGCTTAATGCTAGGAAATGCTTCGGACACATCAATCAGTTTTTCTTTGATATAAATACAGAAACAAAGGGCAAAAACGGATGAAAATCAGGTCTGGCACACTGATGAAAATTGGTCAATTTTTTTTGCGTATGAGACAAAAAAAAACTGATATGTGAATCTAGACCAGTCCGCATAAAAACAGCAAGAGCTATAAATCTTCTGCTAAATATAGGGAACATTTTTTTCACATTCTTAAAAATCTGGCTGCATGCAAGTCCCTCTTTATCATAAATTAACAACTTTTTGTAATTAGCAATTTCAATGTTTATAATGGAAAATAAGCTTGCGAAGAATAGCATGCTGACCTATACACCTTAAGGTTGAGCTGTTTCTGCTTTTAATGCTTTTGTGAATCTGATCGGTACGGTTCGTTCTTTTTCCATAGTATAGCTTAAATACACAAAATGTTTACAATTATTATCTATACAATTAACATACAATGTGCTGCCTATTAAGGGTAATGGAAATAACAATTATTACTTTAATATTATATTATTATTCATTTAAAATACACCATAGTGTATTAGAAAAGAAATGGAAACGCTAATTACTAATTATTCGTAACAATATCACATTACTGGGTTTAATTTGTCATTTCCATACATTAAACAGTCAGTACTGTGTTCAATTAATACTAATATTAGCATGCTGCGTGATAATATATATATTGCAGCTGACAGACACTGAGACTGGAAAATCTCAATATGGAGTAACTAATGTTTCTCTAAATAAACATGATGACAAAGATGAATTAAAAATGATAATTAGGTTAAATGAAGGCAGGTATGTATGTACGGTATGTTGCTGCATATACGGTAAAGCTTCAGGCCTCATTCAGACGTCAGTGATTTATTTTATATGCATAAAACAGTCTGAGTTTGATCACGTGTTTTAGATCAGGTTTTCATTAGTGTTTTATAAGTATTTCAGCTTTATCATTAAGCTATGTTCACATGCAATGTTTGTGCTGCGTGTTTTTCCTTTGCCATGAAAAATGCTATGTTAAAAACATTTTTTTTGTGTCTCCTGCGTAGTTTTCTTCCCATTTTTGCAACCTTTTTTGGGTGTGAATTACATGTGTGCTTTGTTTACAGTATAGTGTAATGCATCCCATAATCATCCATATAGTATAATGCATTCCCTATAGGCCTCCATATAGTATAATGCACTCCCCATAAGCCTCCATATACAGTGCCTTGCGAAAGCATTCGGCCCTCTGGAACTTTTCAACCTTTTCCCGCATATCATGCTTCAAACATAAAGATACCAAATGTAATTTTTGTTGAAGAATCAACAACAAGTAGGACACAATTGTGAAGTTGAATGAAATTTATTGGTTATTTTAAATTTTTGTGGAAATTCAAATACTGAAAAATGGGGTGTGCAATATTATTCGACCTCTTTAACTTAATACTTTGTTGCACCACCTTTTGCTGCGATTACAGCTGCAAGTCACTTGGGGTATGTCTCTATCAGTTTTGTACATCAAGAGACTGAAATTTTTGCTCATTCTTCCTTGGCAAACAGCTCGAGCTCAGTGTGGTTGGATGGAGATCTTTTGTGAACAGCAGTTTTCAGCTCTTTCCACAGATTCTCGATTGGATTCAGGTCTGGATTTTGACTTGGCCATTCTAACACCTGGATATGTTTATTTGTGAACTATTCCATTGTAGGTTTTGCTTTATGTTTGGGATCATTGTCTTGTTGGAAGTCAAATCTACATCCCAGTCTCAGGTCTTTTGCAGACTCCAACAGGTTTTCTTCAAGAATGGTCCTGTATTTGGCTCCATCCATCTTGCCATCAATTTTAACCATTGTCCCTGTCCCTGCTGAAGAAAAGCAGGCCCAAACCATGATGCTGCCACCACCATGTTTGACAGTGGAGATGGTGTGTTCAGGGTGATGAGCTGTGTTGCCTTTACACCAAACATATCGTTTGGCATTGTTGCCAAAAAGTTCGATTTTGGTTTCATCTGACCAGAGCACCTTCTTCCATATACTTAGGAGATGTTCCAGCAACTTCGACCAAAGGATGGTTAAAATCAAAAGACTTTATTCCAAAAAAATGATTAAATACAGAGTAGATGCATAAAAAACATATGGTTCACCAATGTGACAGACGCTTACGCGTTTCGGACTAGAGGGTCCTTACTCATAGCTTTTTTTTTTCACCTTCTTCCATATGTTTGGTGTGTCTAACAGGTGGCTTGTTGCAAACTTTAAACGACACTTTTTATGGATATCATTGACAAAAGGCTTTCTTCTTTCCACTCTTCCATAAAGGTCAGATTTGTGCAGTGTACGACTGATTGTTGTCCTATGGACAGACTGTCCCACCTCAGCTGTAGATCTCTTGACCACATCTCTGACCAGTCTTCTCCTTGTTTGAGATGAAAGTTTAGAGGGAAAGTCGGGTCTTGGTTAATTTGCAGTGGTATGATACTCCTTCCATTTCAATATGATCGTTTGCACAGTGCTCCTTGGGATGTTTAAAGTTTTGGAAATCATTTTGTATCCAAATCCGGCTTTAAACTTCTCCACATCAGTATCACGGACCTGCCTGTTGTGTTCCTTGGTCTTCATGATGCTCTCTGTGCTTCAAACAGAGCCCTGAGACTATCACAGAGCTGGTGCATTTATATGGAGACTTGATTACACACAGATGGATTATATTTATCATCATTAGTCATTCAGGACAACATTAGATCATTCAGAGATCCACAATGAACTTCTGGAGTGAGTTTGCTACACTGAAAGTAAAGAGGTTGAATAATATTGCATTCCCCACTTTTCAGTTTTTGCATTTCCACAAAAATTTAAAATAACCAATAAATTTTGTTCAACTTCACAATTGTGTTCCACTTGTTGTTGATTCTTCACCAAAAATTTACATTTGGTATTTTTATGTTTGAAGCATGATATGTGGGAAAAGGTTGAAAAGTTCCAGGGGGACGAATACTTTCGCAAGGCACTGTAGTATACTTCACTCCTCATAGGCCTCTATATAGTATAATACACTCTCCATAGGCCTCCATATAGTATAATGCATTCCCAATAGGCATCCACAGAGTATAATGCACTCCCCATAGGCCTCTATATGCAGTGCCTTGCGAAAGTATTCGCCCCCTGGAACTTTCAACCTCTTCCCACATATCATGCTTTAAACATAAAGATACGAAATGTAAATTTTTGGTGAAGAATCAACAAGTGGAACACAATTGTGAAGCTGAATGAAATTTATTGGTTATTTTAAATTTTTGTGAAATGCAAAAACTGAAAAGTGGGGCGTGCAATATTATTCGGCCCCTTTACTTTCAGTGCAGCAAACTCACTCCAAAAGTTCATTGTGGATTTCTGAATGATCCAATGTTGTCCTAAATGACTAATGATGATAAATATAATCCACCTGTGTGTAATCAAGTCTCCATATAAATGCACCAGCTCTGTGATAGTCTCAGGGCTCTGTTTGAAGCACAGAGAGCATCATGAAGACCAAGGAACACAACAGGCAGGTCCGTGATACTGTTGTGGAGAAGTTTAAAGCTGGATTTGGATACAAAATGATTTCCAAAACTTTAACCATCCCAAGGTGCACTGTGCAAGCGATCATATTGAAATGGAAGGAGCATCATACCACTGCAAATCTACCAATGCCTGGCCGTCCCTCTAAACTTTCATCTCAAACAAGGAGAAGTCTGATCAGAGATGCAGCAAAGAGGCTCATGATCACTCTGGATGAACTGCAGAGATCTACAGCTGAGGTGGGACAGTCTGTCCATAGGACAACAATCAGTCATACACTGCACAAATCTGGCCTTTATGGAAGAGTGGCAAGAAGAAAGCCATTTCTCAAAGATATCCATAAAAAGTGTTGTTTAAAGTTTGCAACAAGCCACCTGGTAGACATACCAATCATGTGGAGGATGGTGCTCTGGTCTGATGAAACCAAAATCAAACTTTTTGGCAACAATGCCAAACGATATGTTTGGCGTAAAGGCAACACAGCTCATCACTGTGAACACACCGTCTCCATTATCAAACATGGTGGTGGCAGCATCATGGTTTGGGCCTGCTTTTCTTCAGCAGGGACAGGGAAGATGGTTAAAATTGATGGCAAGATGGATGGAGCCAAATACAGGACCATTCTTGAAGAAAACCTGTTGGAGTCTGCAAAAGACCTGAGACTGGGACAGAGATTTGTCTTCCAACAAGACAATGATCCCAAACATAAAGCAAAATCTACAATGGAATGGTTTACAAATAAACGTATCCAGGTGTTAGAATGGCCAAGTCAAAGTCCAGACCTGAATCCAATCGAGAATCTGTGGAAAGAGCTAAAAACTGCTGTACACAAACGATCGCCATCAAAACACACTGAGCTCGAGCTGTTTGCCAAGGAAGAGTGGGCAAGAATTTCAGTCTCTCGATGTACAAAACTGAGAGAGACATACCCCAAGCGACTTGCAGCTGTAATCGCAGCAAAAGGTGGCGCAAAAAAGTATTAAGTTAAAGAGGCCGAATAATATTGCACGCCCCACTTTTCAGTTTTTGAATTTCCACAAAAATTAAAAATGACCAATAAATTTTTCTCAACTTCACAATTGTGTCCCATTTGTTGTTGATTCTTCACCAAAAAATTACATTTGGTATCTTTATGTTTGAAGCATGATATGTGGGAAAAGGTTGAGAAGTTGCAGGGGACTGAATACTTTTGCAAGGAATTGTAGCATAATGCACTCCTCATAGGCCTCTATTTAATATAATGCACTACCCATAGACTTCCATATTGCATAATGCAGCACTTTCCATAGGCCTCTATACAGTATGATGCCCTCCCCATAGGCCTCTCTACATTATAGTATAATGCATTGCCTACAGTCCTCCATACAGTATAATTTAATCCAGCCAAAAATATAAATAAACACAATGCTTATCTCTCCCCCTCATTCCCCCACTGCTCCGAGCACCCGCACATCTCAGGACAGGTGGTACCATGTACTGACTTCATCACGCCTGCTGTCAGTGTCTGCGTCATTGACGTCAACCGCAGAGGGGGGATAGTGGAAGAGGGAGCGTCACGCTCCCTGTATCATCATTACTTTCAACTGTATCGGCATCAAGCCTATACAGTTGAACTTGCAATGATGGGTCCTGCTCAAGGGCCCCATAGCAGCTGGGTGGCAGTGCAGGGAGATCAAGTCTCCATGCTCTGCCACAGAGTGTAACTGTATGGGCGTGCTGCGCACAGCGATACAGTTATAGTAGCATAGCTCCAGGTGGGCCTCTCAGAGTGCAGGGGGCTGGGGCAGCCATCACCTCTGCTTCCCCAGCAGCTACACTACTGACTATAGCACATGGAGGGTAAAATCTAGATTCATATTTTGCAGTAGATCTGTCACTTGAATTGCTGTCCTAATCAAAATTTAAAGTACCAGGCCTTTTTTTATTATATTATTTTGTAAGTTTTTTTCACTTACAGTTTATTTCTGCTCACTTTCGTTATTTTCGGCAGGTAGCACATTTCCCCATGTAAACCATAGCGATAATTTTTATGCTCCCCAAAAAAATGTGATCGACGGCAAACAAGCATTTTCTCGTTTAATTAAAACGTTCATTCAGGAGGGCATCACCTGGTCTGAGGGTCTCTTTCAGTTGAAGCTATGCTGATGACACTTTTTGTAGGGCTACTGCCTGATTTTAAAGGGAACCTGTCACCCCCCCAGGCGTTTTTAAGTTAAATAGCCACCTTGTGCAGCACTAATACTGCATTCTGTCAAGGTGGCTCTGTTACCTAGCTTCCCTTTCACCTCTGAAATAATCGTTTATAAAATTGTTCAAAGATACCTGAAATTTGACAGGGGCAGGTCTTTCCCCCCCTGACAGGCGCCTCGCATCCATCACTCATTTCGTAATTGGCGCCTCCTCCTCAGTTTTCTTTTGAAATGCGGCGCCTGCACTGTAATATATCGTCTTGGGCATGCGCAGTCAGCGCTGCCAGTGCTTTCAGATCATATCCCGGCTTTCATATCGCGCGGCTACAGATCCCGCCCCACAGTCGCTTATGATTTATTCACACTGCAGGGCTGAGAATCTCGGGCATGCGCAGTAGTTATCTGTGGCTCTCATGCCCAAGATTCCCAGCCCCGCAGTGTGAATAAATCATAAGCGACTGTGGGGCGGGATCTCTGGCAGCGCGATATGAAGGCCAGGATGTGATCTGAAAGCACTGGCAGCGCTGACTGCGCATGCCCAGGAAGACATAGTACAGTGCAGGCACCGCATTTCAAAAGAAAACTGAGGAGGCGGCGCCAATTACGAAATGAGTGATGGATGCGAGGCATCTGTCAGAGGGGGAAAGACCTGCCCCCCTGTCAAATGTCAGGTATTTTTGAACAATTTTATAAACGATTATTTCGGCGGTGGAAGGGAAGCTAAGTAACAGAGCCACCTTGACAGAATGCAGCATTAGTGCTGCACAAGGTGGCTCTTTTACTTAAAAACGCCTGGGAGGGTGACAGGTTCCCTTTAACTAATCAACCTACAGCTGCAGTCCAGAGACACATGCAATCTTTTAGACTGAAGCAGTCACTCAATAGTTAAAGTCAATTAGTAGTGTTACAGAAAGTCTGTGGGTAGCTCCGGCCTTATTGTGCAGGATTTTTGTGGGTTTTCTGTGGGTAGGCATACCACAGTGTAGAACAGCTGTGAACATCCCCATGTGTTGTCTAATCCACAATTGTGCTCCTTTGTTGCATTCGCGAATCCCACTTCCCATGTCCGTCAACCCTCTATAATTACCTTTAGAATAGGTGTTTCCCTTGGGACTCGGGCAAACTGTATCCCACAGCTCTATGGTGTGCGGGAGGGTGAGCTGTGTACCTTACTATATCTGGCTAGATGCAGAATATAACGCGTCTCTCCCTTACTACCAGCATAGCTCCTTTTAACAATCTGGACACTTACAAAGTGTATTTTCAATCCCGCTGGGAACAGTCCTACTTTGCTGTAAAAACCAAGCACTTTAGTGCTAATTACAAATAAATGATGATGTGCTCACTAAGTAATTGATTTAATGAAGTTCCTATGAAACTATTAAAGGCAAGTATAGGTCAGGCTGGAGACGCCCCAGAGAGCACATTGTGGGATGCTTAACTCCAGCAGCCTCCTTGGAAAGACATCAGGGCTAATAGGTGAAGTCACAGCTGTTCTCTCCTGACTTCTTTTGGCCAAGAAAATCTGAGGCCAAACTTTTGAGTCAGCCCACTGAAGCAGCCCCTCATTAGGAGGGACAACCTGTTGCAGAAGACCGCCTGTACGGTATATGTGCCTGAAAGAAATCCACTTGTGTTACAAAAAGGAAGACATTGTGCATCTGTAGGAATTGTGTTCATAACGAGATAGATATACTGTGTATCTACCTGCAAGAAATATGTGTATATATATACAGTGGGGAAAATAAGTATTTGATCCCTTGCTGATTTTGTAAGTTTGCCCACTGACAAAGACATGAACAGTCTATAATTTTAGGGGTAGGTTAAGTTTAACATTGAGAGATAGAATATCAAAAATGAAATCCAGAAAATCACATTGTATAAATTATATAAATTTATTTGAATTTTGCAGTGTCTCTTACTAACTCAGATGTTGCCAAAAAACCTTCCAAACACATGACTTCATCATATGTGCAGTCCAGAATTGCATAAAAGCATAGTAATCTTAGTGTATGTAAAGTTTTGATTTTTCAGTGAATAATAAAAATGCCTTAAAACATTATCTCTCATTATTCTTGTATTTGGCAAATATTAATAATTATGGTAATCCTAATTGAACTAAAACGAGAAAGGGTAATTCTGATTTCATGTCAGATATTGAGAAAAACATGCATATGTGTTTTTTAAATATATTGTATGTAAACTTCTGGTTTCAACTCTATATGGGGTCATGATAGAGACATATGGTGGCAGGATGGAGTCAAATGGGGCCAAAATGAGAGGACATATATAGGGGCAGGGTGGAGACATATCGGGTTAGGATGAAAGGACAGATATGAGGGCCTTTCATATGGGGAGGTCATGATGGAGACATTTGGAGGAACCAGGATGAGAGGACATTATATGGTGGAAGGATGGAGGCATATGGGGGGCAGGATGGAGGTAAAAGGGGCCAGGGTGAGAGGACATGTATGCTGGCAGGATAGGGATGGAGATATATAGGGGACAGAATGAAGACTTATATGGAGGCAAGATGGAGACAAATGGGGGAGCAGGATGGGAGGACATATGGGGGGCAGGAATGAGACACATGGGGGCCAGGATGGGGGACATTATTACAGGAAGGTGCCAGAGCATAGGACATTATTACTGTAGGGGCGAATTAAGGGATATTATTATTGCTGTGGTATGCTTTATTTTTGATTATACTGTTTTCAGTAGTGGGGGGTCCTGTTCCTGTGCAGAGTGACACTGTTCCTTTTTTTTCTTCATCTGGAGTAGTGCAGAAGTTGAGGAAAAATTGGGGAATGTGCTCTAGATAACTGTGTTATTTTCTGCAGAGACGAGTCCTGGCTGGAAGAAGTGATGGCGGTCTGCACTTGCAGTCTGCACTATACACTGTATACTATATACAGAGCTCCTGTGTATAATGGCTGTTATGGTAATATTAGTATTGTGTTTTTTTATTATTTATCAATATTTTAGTATTCGGTAGCTATTTGTTCCTTATATGTGATATTATTTAGTATTTGTGGTGGCATTTGCTCCTTATATAGCTCTGGCAAAAATTAAGAGACCACCACATCAAAGCTCTGTCATGGGCAGCCCATTCTGCAGACCTGAACCCCACTGAAAACCTCTGGAATGTAATCAAGAGGATGATGGATAGATGAAAGACTGGTGGCAAGCATGCCAAGATGCTTGAAAGCTGTTTTTAAAAATCATGGTTATTCCACAAAATATTGATTTCAGAACTCTTCCTGAGTTAAAATATTAGTATTGTTGTTTCTAAATGATTATGACCTTGTTTTCTTAGCATTATTTGAGGTCTGAAAGCACTGTTTTTGTTTTTTTTTAATTTTGACCATTTTTCTTTATCAGAAAAAAAATATAAAACTTATTGCTTGGAAATTTGGAGATATGTTGTTAGAAGTTTGTAGACTAAAAGAACAATTTACATTTTACCCAAAAATATACCTATAAAGAGAAAAATCAGACAAACTGAACATTTGAAAGTGGTCTCTTAATTTTTGCCAGAGCTGTATGTGGTAATATTCAGTCACTATGTGTTGATAATATGTGGTCGAGTGATGATGGGGGGTATTTGTCCCTTTATGTGGGATTATTCATTCACTATGTGGTAGTAATATTTTATTTGGTCATGGTGTGTTGGTATTTGTTGCTTGTTTGGTATTATTGTTCATTTTTAAAAATGTATGTGACACATTCCCTTAAAGAAAATTAAATAAAAATATACATAAAAAGAGTATTGGATCCAAAAAAAATGAAGGCAGCACTCCAGTAGAAAAACTTCAAATGTGGTTTATTGGCTTCGAGAAAGGTCCACACTTGGGACCGAAACGTCGCACATGGGCCAATAAACCACATTTGAAATTTTTCTACTGGAGTGCTGCCTTCATTTTTTTGGATCCTAGTTTGAGGTTTGGTATATACCTAGAAGGATCTTTTGTACCTCATTTTTCTTTTTGGTGCTGCTTTTTGTTCATCTAAAAATGGTATAGGATATTTTGTGAAATTTATAATAGGTTTGAGTAAAGTAGGGTCCTGCCAAAACAGTCTACCTTGTCATGGTAGTGTATTAAAAAAATATTTTGGAAAAAAGGGGCTGAGGGCTATGTATGTCATATGATTTTCTATGGGAAGTGTTAATGTATGATTCATGAGGACATGGTGCAGAAGCATAGCTTTTCTAAGAGTGGGTGGTGTAACTGTGGAAAGTTTGAGGGGTGGAGGCAGAACTGGGGTGGATCCTGGGAGGAGTCTCAAGGGGGCCTGAGAATTTTGCTAGTATGGGGCCCTGAAATTCCTGATGGCATCCCTGCAGCCAGTGCTTAGCAGAGGGAGTGGAGTCAGCACAGGGAGCTGATGTGATCTTGGAATCTGACATATTACAGCCAGCACAAAAGATGAACGCTGTGAATACAGTCAGCCAGCACATAAAGTAACGTTGTTTTGAAGGCTGAAGGAAGACCTTATGTCCATCTAGTTCAGCCTATTTTTACTGCAGCTGTTCTGCATTGTTGATCCTGGGGAAGGCAAAAAACCCACAGAGTAGAAGCCAATTTTCTCCATAGGGAAAAAAATTCCTTCCCCTAAGCTGGGTCAACCATCTACCTATATATATTATGTTATTCGTAACCTTCTATACTGTTACTCACAAGAAAAGCATCCATTCCTTTCTTAAATTCATTCAGTGAGTTGGCCATCACCACTTCCTCAGGAAGAGAATTCCAGAGCCTCACTGCTCTTACCGTGAAGAACCCTCTTCTATGCTGGTGCAGAAATTGTCTTTCCTCCAAACGAAGAGAATGCCCCCTTGCTCTTGTCACAGTCCTTGGTACAAACAGTGAATGCCATGAACGCAGTAAGCCACCACAAACAGTGAATGCAGTGAATGCAGGCAGCACAAAGACTGAACACAGTGAACTCAGTCAGCCAGAATGTTTGTGTGGTTCTATCTTTCAATCAGAGCAGACACAGCCACTGCCTAGTATAGGGAGCAGTCCATCTTGGACTCTGAGGTCTGGAACAGCTCTCAGCCACATTACCCAGATACAGCGCTCTTATCCTTACTACCCAGGGACAGGTCTCTTAGCACAACTACCCAGGGACCGCTCTCTTAGACCTACTATCCAGGGACAGCTCTCTTAGCCCTACAATCCAGAAACAGCGCTCTTAGCTCTACTACACAAGGCCAGCTTTCTTAGCACTACTACCCAGGGACAGCCATCTTAGCCCTATTACCCAGGGACAGTGCTCTTAACCCTACTACCAAGGGACATCTTTCATTGCTCTACTACCCAGGATCAACACACCTAAACCTACTACCCAAGTATAGCTCTCTTAGCCCTATTATTTAAGAACAACTCTCTTAGCCCTATTGAAGCGCCTGCCAGGGCAGTGGGGATACTCGTTACCGGGCCGGTACTTAAAGGGGAAGTGTCACTGGCCCTGTATGACAGAAAATACCCCAAAATGACACCATTCTAAAAACTGCACCCCTCAAGGTACTCAAAACCACATTCAGGTGCTTCACAGGAATTTTGGGAATGTGGAAGGAAAAATTAAACATTTAATTTTCTTTCACAAAAATTTTCCTTTAGACCTAATTTTTTTTACTTTCGCAAGGGTAACAGGAGAAAATGGACCATACATTTTGTTGTGCAATTTCTCCTGAGCATGCCGATACTCCATATGTGGGGGAAATCTACTGTTTGGGCACACAGCAGAGCTTGGAAGGGAAGGAGTGCCATTTGAATTTTTGAATGTAAAATATGCTGAAATAATTAGCGGGTGCCATGTCATGTTTAGAGAGCCCCTGATGTGCTTAAACAGTGGAAATACCACACAAGTGTCACCATTTTGGAAGCTAGACCCCTTAGGGAACTTATCTAGATGTGTATTGAGCACCTTGAACCCCCCCAGGTGCTTCACAGAAGTTTATGTTGAATCTATTTTTATTGAAAAAAAATTTAACATATAACATACAGGACAAAAAGTACAAGATGCAAGTTTATACACGGATATGCACCAAGCCCTACTGGATCACAGCAACAGTGGTTCGTGTTCAACAACAGTTTGCCCATAACCTGTGAAGGTGTATTGCAAATACCTAAGAGAGAGAAGAATCAGAGAGAGAAAGAAAACTCACAAGAGGCATAGAAAGAGAAAGGGGAGAGAGGCAGAGAGAAAAAAAAAAAAAGGGGGGGGGGACAGGGGGATGGGTTTCAGACCTCCGAGCCGGCCTCTAAGAAGCGTTTTCCGGGGCGGGGCCTAGCTCTTGATGTGAGAAGTCGGGTGGCTGTGCTTCTCTGCCACCATTAGCCTCAATTATCCTGCACAGAGCCCGAACCAGCTAATTCCTTTACCAGGATCAGATGTCTGAAGGTCCCAGGAGTCAGGGGTGAGCTTCTGCCAGACTCAGAGAGACAGACATGGGCCGCAAAAGGCAGAAAGATGTCGGAGCCTGCAGCAGTGCCTCAGTCCAAGATGGTGCTGAGAGAGAGGAGGAGGCGGGAAGAAGAAACACAGCCTTTGCACAGAGGCTGGAAGTCTCAGCCCGGCTGAACTGGTATGTGAAGGGCATAGAGACAGATGAAGAAGGAAATGGAGAGAGTGAGAAGCACAGAGATGAGGAGGAAGACGATGAGGAGATGCCTGTGCTGAATGCAGAGCTGGAGCAGGAGGAAGAGGGGGATGGTGACACTGTGCAGTTAGCTGAAAGTGCAGATGTAGCAGAGCCCACCCTGCGGGATGTATTCCAAGCTGTCTTATACTGCAAGACTGCCTTAACTGCTCTAACAAAGCAAGTGAATTGCCTGAAAGAAGAAATGGGAGGCATAAAAACATCTATGCAGAAAGTTACAGCCAGATTAACTGAGGTGGAGGACAGAGTTGGTGTAACAGAAGATCACTTAACCTCAGAGCAAAAGACACAACAACAGCACACTCAGAGGATCACGGTAGTAGCCAATAAAAATGATGACCTGGAGAACCGGTCACGTAGGAACAATTTGCGCATTGTGGGCATCCCTGAGAGAGCTGAGGGTGCTGACCCCACAACCTTTATTGAAACCTGGCTGCTGGACAAGTTTGGTGCTGATAACTTGTCGAGAGTGTTTGCGGTGGAGCGTGCCCATCGCGTACCCATGAGACCCCCAGTGCCGGGAGATGGACCTCGCACGATGCTAGCCAGAATCCTGAATTGCAGAGACAGGGACACTATCTTACGAAAGGCTGCAAAGTTGACAGATCTTAACCTGGAGGGCAAACGAATCGAAAAATACCCGGATTACTCAGCCGAGGTGCAAAAGTTGCGACTGCGGTATGGCGAAGTGAAGAAACAGCTCCGCTCTTTGCATTTGAAATACTCTACAATTTATCCTGCTAAATTAAGAGTGGAAGCTTTTGGAAAGGTCATTTTTTTCCCGTCACCGGTTGAGGCTGCTTCGTGGTTGGAGCGCAACCGGAGCAAATTGAGAGAAGATAATGGCAATATGACCACATGACCCTGCTAGACTGATCACTGGACAGGGTTGTGGCGCTGCTTTACTCTGCGAAATAGGAGCTCAGAGGAGGGGGAGAACTCCCCACTGGGATCTACGTATTATGGTTAATTGTTTGACTAATGGTTCGGGACTATGCATACTGTTGACAATATGGCAGAGAGGCTGCCAATGATGGAGGAGGACATGACGCATGTTGAAGTGCGGAATACTGAGAAGTTGCTCAGGTTCTTTGAGCTCCCACTCTCACGTTGGGGAGAGAGTGACAAGTGCAAAAGGGGAAGCGGAGAGGGATGGGGGGAGGTGGGTGGGGTGGATTTGTAGGGAGATGGGGGTTTTCATGCTGTTTGACCGGGTATGATTGGGACCACAATGTAATGATGTTACTTGATGATGATGGATTGTTCTTTCTAATGCACAATGAGTAACCGTACTGTTCGGATGTTAAGTTGGAATGTACGTGGTATATCTGATAAGGTTAAGAGGGCGGCTGTTCTGAATCATATCAAATCCTGTGAACCTATGATAGCGTGCTTGCAGGAGACACATCTCACTAGAGACACTATGCACTGGTTGTCAAGAGCCTGGATGCTAAAGACATATCATTCTACTTATTCCTCGTACTCCAGGGGGGTGTCAGTCCTAATACACAAAAACACACATTATGAAGAGCTGGAAGTGCATGTAGACAGTGAAGGGCAGTATGTATGGATTGCTTGCAGATTGTTTGGACACAAAATGATTTTAGTGGCTTTATATATCCCTCCACCTTACTCTAAAAAGAAACTACAAGCAGTACTGGAACTGACGGGCAGATGGGGGGAGACTCCATTGTTGATTATGGGAGATGTTAATAACACTATGAATGATTTTTGGGATAAAGTACGACCGGCAGGTACGGAAGCTGGACAGGACAGGATGACTGCCTTTGGCAAGTATGTAGGGGAACTTGGGCTGGTAGATCTGTGGAGAGTACGAAATGAGGGTAAGAGGACTTTTTCATGTCATTCGGCAACACATGGAACACTGTCGAGGATAGACCTGGCTTTGGGGGATACCGCTATGGACGGGATGGTGGGGGAGGTGGAATACCTACAGAGGACTCTCTCGGATCATGGTCCTATGGTGGTCACGCTTCTGGTGAGATCTGCTCGGGGTCAGAGGGGAGGTTGGCATCTACACCCGACATGGCTTAAAGTGGTGGACATGTGTGGCATAACCAAAGAGCTAGAGCACTTCTTCCAAATGAACGAAGGGAGTACTGAGGCCACAACGGTATGCGATGCCATGAAGGCATTTATGAGGGGACTTTTTATAAGTGAGATTGCGAGGTGTAAGACCAAAACTAAATTGGCAGATCAACAAATAAAGGATGACCTGACAAGAGCGGAGGCAGACATGATTTTGGCGCCAACGAGTGAAGCTCACAATAGACTAAAATTGACTCACGAGGCAGTTGATAAACTGCACATGATGCAAGCTGAGAGGAAAAGGGCATTTCAGCAAGCTCAATTCTTTGAAGAAGGAGAGAGAGTAGGTCACTTGTTGGTGGTGATATCTGCGGCACAAAGGGAGTCTTCCAGGGTGTATAAACTGAGAGATCAAACAGGGGCGACTCTGACAGACACAAAGGACATACTGGAGGTCTTCAAGGCATATTACATGGCACTGTACACTTCGAGAGCACGGGACACAGAGGGGGATGTGGAGAAATTTTTGGAAGGCATTTCACTACCTAAATTGTCTGAGGAAGATAGGTTGAGGTTGGAAGAACCTGTGAGTGTGAAGGAGGTGGAATGTGCAATACTGTCTATGCCCAATAACAAATCACCGGGAGCTGATGGTCTACCTGGGGAGGTGTACAGGGAGTTAGTGGAACTGCTGGCTCCGAAATTGAAATCTGTGTTTGATGAGGCTTTAGTGACGGGGCACTGCCGAGATCAATGGAGGAAGCAGTGATAGTGGTTCTGCCGAAGGAGGGAAAAGATCCCATGGATGCGGAGTCGTACAGGCCCATTTCGTTGTTGACAACGGATGTCAAAATACTCGCTAAGATCCTGGCCACCCGGCTCACCGGGGTTGCGCATACCATTATATACGAGGACCAGTCGGGCTTTATGCCTAACCGCTCCACGGCTGTTAACTTAAGAAGATTATTTCTTAATATGCAACTGCCTGCTGATAATGGTGGCAGGAGAATAGTGATGTCATTGGATGCTAGGAAAGCATTTGATAGCGTGGAATGGCAATACTTATGGAAAATCATGGAACTGATGGGATTCGGCCCCGCGTTCATGGCCTGGGTGAAGTTATTGTACTCATCCCCAAAGGCGGTAGTTAAGGTGAATGGAGAACAGTCCGGGATGTTTGACTTGCATAGGGGCACAAGGCAGGGGTGTCCGCTGTCCCCGCTATTGTTTGCGGTGGCAGTGGAGCCCCTGGCGGCCAAGATTAGAGCTGAGAGGGGAGTGGTCGGATTTAAATTTGGGAAGCTGGAAGAAAAAATATCATTGTATGCCGACGACATCCTGTTGTTTTTGGAAAGTGCAGGAGAGACACTGGGGTGCGCGATGGATGTAATTAAACAATTTGGGAGCATTTCGGGACTGGAGATAAATTGGCACAAGTCTTATGTCATGGCTGTGGATAGAGCAATAGAAGAGGAGGAGATAGATGAGAGGGGGAAACAACTCCAGCTAGTTTCACAGTTTAAATACCTAGGGATATGGGTAGCTCTTCCACTGTCCCGATTCACGGATCTGAATTTGGTTCCTCTGCTAGAGAAATTTAAAGGGAAAATAGGTGCATGGTGCAAATTGGCTTTAACGGTAACGGGTAGAACTAACCTGATTAAGATGGTCCTTATGCCACAACTAATGTACGTTTTGCACAATTCGCCAATATGGCTACCAAAAAAACGGTTTCGGGGCATTGATTCTATCTTCAGATCCTTGATATGGGGCAAGAAGCATGCACGGATTAAATTTGGAACTCTGCAAAAAGGAAAGGAAGAGGGAGGACTGGCCGCACCAAATCCATGGGTCTATTTCTTGGCAGTACAGGGCCAGCATGTCAGGGGATGGAGAGAGCTCGATTGTGGAGGAGCAGCTCACCGGGTGCTGGTACATGTGACGGGGAGACGCCCACTTATCCAGGGTCTAGAGGATGGTACCTTTAAGAAACTGGGAGCACCATATCCTACCATAGGCATGATTCAGAAGGTATGGGACACCATTAATAGGATCAGAGGGGTGGATGAGCTGACTAGGTACTCACCGGTGTGGGACAATGAGCATCTGCCGGAACTTAATAAGCTGCGTCAAATGGGCAATTGGAAGGCGAAAGGAGTAAGATATGTGTGCCAGCTGCAGAGTGGAACGGACCTGAAGACCTTTGAGACATTGAGAGAGGAATTTGATTTGCCTTCGGTATGGGGGTTTCAATACTATATGCTTCGACATGCTTGGAGGGCACAGTGTAGATTGGGAGCCATGACGGTTCAGGGTGACATTGTACTAGAATTTGTGTGTATGAAAGGAGGGACGAGGGGAGTTATATCGAGCATATATCATGATCTACTACACTCCTATCTGGGGGACAATCACCTCACTGCAAAGAGTAAATGGGAGAGGGAGGTGGGTACCCTCACAACAGAACAATGGGAGACTATTCTTGAATATGTCCCGAAGATCTCTCTAAGCGAGCAGGCACGGCTCTCCCAATTATATGTAATACATAGAACATACAAAACACCGCTGGTCCTAGTCAAGGCGGGCTTGAGGGGAGACTCTAGCTGCCCTAGATGTTATGGTCGTGTCCGCGGCTGGTGGCATACTGGCTGGTCGTTATCAACAAAATTGAGAGAGCTTATGCATGTACGCTCGACAGGAATCCAGTGCTGTGTGTTTTGGGGGAGGTGGATGGGATACCTGTCTCAGAACATTACAAAGTGGCAATAGCGAGGTTGCTGTATGTGGCACGCAAACTAATAGCACGAAAATGGAAGGATTCGGAACCCCCCACTAGGAGGGAATTTATTGCTCAGACACGTACGGTAATGCATTTAGAGGAAAGCATTTACAGGCGAAGGCATGGTGAAAGCACTTTCGAAAAAATATGGTCCGCCTGGATGGCGGTGATATGATTGCTAAGACTCTCAAGTATACCCGGCATAAGGAGTATTGGGGGAGGGGGGAATGGCTTTGATTGTATTACTACAAGATATGTGAATTGTTACATGTATATTGATATCCACTGTTTATTGTTTAAAATCTTTTGAAACCTAAATAAAAATAACTGGTTTAAAAAAAAAAAAAGAAGCGTTTTCCATCAGTCGGAGTAGTCCAGGCGTCTCCTTGAACACGATCCAGGGCTGCCATGTTCGAATCAAACGGGAATTATCTCCCTCCAATTCAGCCATCAACTCCTCCATACGAAAGGGGTCTATAAACTCTGATAACCACTCTGCTATAGTTGGCTTTGTCGTCGTACGCCAGTGGCGTGGGATCACCATCCTTGCTGCAGTTATACAAAACCGGTGAAGGCTCTTCTTTTGTGTGGATATGGAACCCGGGAGAATTGACAAAATGGCAATTTGTGGGGAGGGAAGGACACATTTTCCAGAGATCTCCTGGCAGGCCCGAAACACCCCTTCCCAGAAGGGTCGTACAGCAGGGCATTGCCACCATATATGGTATAGCGTGCCCCTCTCCATTGTACAGCGCCAGCATATATCATCCACTGTTGGGAAAATGGACTTCAATCTAACGGGAGACAGATACCACCTAGTCAGTATCTTATAAATTTTCTCCTGAGCGCCCCCGGCCGGAGACATTTTATGTGTAAAAAGAAAGGCTTTGTCAAGGTCTTCCGTCGAAAATTTGCAACCCATCTCCTCCTCCCATGCGCGGATGTAACTTGGAACCCCTTCCGAGTCCCCCGAATGAAGTTCCTTATATAAAAAGGAAATCAGGTGTGAGGGAGGATCCTGCATTTGTAAGAGAGCTTCCAGCCGCGTCATGGGAGGACGAGAGGTACGGTCGACCAAACGTCCCCGTATAAACGATCCCAACTGGTTATATTCCAACCAGGAGAGCGACCTATTGGGGAACTTTTCCCGTAAGGCATCCCATGTCGGAAATTTTCCGTCTACTAGTATCTGTCCCAGTCGTAAGTCAGAACTCCTATGCCAACCCAAAAATCGGTCTCTGTGACATCCTGGAGGAAAGTCCGGATTACCAAATATCGGTGACAGTGGGTTCAAATTGCTGATCAGTTTCGTTTTATATTTAACAAGATTCCAGGTCTGTAGAACCTCTCGAGTCAAGAAGCCTGTAGGTTCCTTATAGTCATTTGCGACCTGTTCAGTACGTCTGATCCACGGGAGATGACGCAGTGGGACGCCGAAAGACGTCTGTTCCAATTGAACCCATTGTTTAGAACGGTGGCCGAACTGCCAGTCAAACAGACGTGCAAGTAGGGAAGCTCTATGATAGAGTTCCAGGTCAGGGAGGCCCGCTCCACCTCTGGGTTTTGGGGTGGTTAGAATAGAATATTTAAGACGAGGTTTAGATGCCTGCCAGGTAAATCGGATTAACGCAGATCTAATGGTCTGAAAGAATGTCCTCGGCGGCACAATCGGGACCGCCTGAAATAGGTACAAGAACCTAGGAAGAATGTCCATTTTAAATGAATTCATCCTGCCAAACCATGAGATGTTCTTCCGTCCGTATTCCCTCAACCGTTTCAGAGTCGATTCCAACAAAGGCACATAATTTAATTTATATACGTCAGTCATGTCAGTAGGGATTTGAATGCCTAAATATTGAATGGCCCCAGTCTTCCACTGGAAGGGGAAATTTCCCATAAGTCTTGTAAGTTTTGTCTGTCCTAGGGATATGTTAAGGGCCTCTGTTTTTTGAAAGTTAATCTTAAAATTACTGACCGCTCCGTATTTTTGGAACTCTTCCATCAATGATGGGAGAGTAATATGTGGCTGAGATATATATAGTAAGAGGTCGTCCGCATAGAGAGAGACCTTATAATGAATATTATCTACCCATAGACCGTGTACACTAGGGTTCTTCCTGATCGCCACTGCCAAGTGCTCCATAACTATTGCGTATAAAAGGGGCGACAAAGGGCACCCTTGCCTGGTCCCGTTTTCGATGGTCAGAGCATCCGAAATTGCTCCATTTACCCTGACCCTAGCCGACGGGCCAGAGTATAGGGCCGCAACCCTATGCAGGAAGCGGTTTCCCAGGCCCATCTGTAGTAGGGCCGAGAACATGAAGCCCAAGTGCACACGGTCAAAGGCTTTCTCCGCATCCATCGACAGTACCACCAACGGTTTACATTTTGATTTAGCATAGGCAGTCAGGTTGAGGGTCTTACTAATGCCGTCTCTCGCCTCCCTTCCCCGCACAAACCCCACCTGATCTGAATGTATTACCGAGGGCAAGAGAGGAGCCAGCCGATTCGCCAGAATTTTGGCATATAGTTTTACGTCAACATTGATGAGAGATATTGGGCGGTAATTTGTTACTAATTTAGTGTCCCTCCCCGGCTTCGGCAACACCGTAATAAAAGCCTCTAAAGACTGTGGGGTGAACGGGGACTCAGCTGTGATAGAGTTAAACACCCACGTCATAATAGGGCTAAGTTGTTTTTGAAACATCTTATAAAAATGAGGGGAAAACCCATCCGGTCCCGGGCTTTTACCAGCCGGAGTATTTTGGATGACTTCAACAATCTCCTCTGTCGTAAAGTCCGAGTCCAACGGGATAGTTAACTCTGTGGCCAGTGTGGAAAGGGCGGTGTCGTGAATATAAGATTCTATGCGTGGTTGAGGATCCAAGGGTGACTGAGGGGGACAATCTCCACCAATATTATATAATGCATGATAGTAACGCCTCATTATGTCCAAAATTTCTGTCGGGTTTGACGTCGTTCGACCCCCTTTTTGCTGGAGAGATGAGATGTATGTAGTCTGGTTACGTGGATGCAAGAACCTGGCCAGCAGACGTCCGCATTTGTTAGCTTGACCGTATAATATACTTTTAAAGCAGTTTCTGTGCTGTCGGTATTTTTCACTCAGTAGGGACTTCAGATCGTCTCTGTATTTAATCAGGTCAGTCAGCGTTTCCATATCCTTGTCCGTCTTATGCTTCGTCTCTAACGTCAATATCTTTTCTGTCAAGTCTATAATCTCTTTACTTTTTATTCGTTTCAAGCGAGATCCATGCTTAATGAGAACCCCTCTAAGAACGCATTTAAGGGCCTCCCATTTAACAGGGGTGGCAGTAGTATCATGTGCATGGTCTTCTAGAAAGTCTGCTATGGTAGACTTGATGTCGGCCACGCAAGTATTATCTTTTAAAAGATTGTCGTTCAATCTCCACGTCCACTGCCGCAGCCCTGAGTCAGGAGGACTAATGTCCAGAAATAATGGAGCATGATCCGACCATAGAAAGCTCCCGATAGAAGGTCTCGGGTTCCAGGCCAATGCACAGTGACTAAGGAGAAAGAAATCAATCCTACCATATGAGTTATGCGGTGTGGAAAAAAACGTATAGTCTCTTTCATTGGGATTACAAAGTCTCCAGACGTCAGTGAGTCGTAAATCCTGGAGATCCCTTTTCAATGAGGACAGCTGACGATATGATAGATAAGACTTCGCTGCCGTGGAGTCTAGCGTCGGGTTAAGAGTCATGTTAAAGTCACCTCCCAGTATGACCACCCCCTCAGCAAACTCAGCCACGATCTTCAAGAAAGATCTAGCAGCTCGTATTTGGTCTCGGCCGGGGGCGTACCAACCCGCTATAGTATATGTGGTTGAGAAAATTTGAATTTTCAAAAGCACGTATCTGCCCTCCGCATCAACCAAAGTGTCCAATATGGTATGCTGGAGAGATTTATGGAGCGCTATAGATACCCCACGGGATCGTGATTCCGGATTAGCACTATGGAACCAGGTTGTGTAGTATCGGTTGTGAATATTAGGGATATGTCCAACTTTAAAATGTGTCTCTTGTAAGATTACTATATTTACTCTTTTCTTGTGCATACCATATAAAATATGTGACCGCTTCTGCGGGGTGTTAAAGCCTCCAGTATTCAAAGAGCCCAGTGTTATCTTTTGTGCAGTGGTCTTACCCGACATTGTATCCGCAGCGAGAGGTCGAGGATGCAGGTTACGGCTACCAAGATGGATCGGCTTCGGAGTCTTACGCCCGCTGTTGACGAGGGAGGGAAAGCTAGTAAAGGGAGTGGGTATTAACAAAGAAAGTAGAT
This sequence comes from Dendrobates tinctorius, assembly GCF_039654945.1. Lineage (NCBI taxonomy): Eukaryota > Metazoa > Chordata > Amphibia > Anura > Dendrobatidae > Dendrobates > Dendrobates tinctorius. The sequence continues at coordinate 10,677,266 of NW_027361694.1, forward strand.
GAAAAGTTAGAGAAAAAAAAGGGAAAAAGGATGAAAATATAGGAAATTTTAACTATACGAGTGTAAGTAAGCACACTCCAGTAAAACCTGTTGGAGGTAAACTATAACAGCTGCGTGCCTCAATGGCAAAACAGCGCCTCCAGGGGTTAAGTGTACAGCAAAAAGAGGAGTTGGAGACACCGTCTCCCCCGGTTCCCAACCCCGTAATGATCTAACCATCGTATTCCCTTTATAATGAGGATTAAACAGATAGAGAATATACATATATTATCTAATTATAGGCTGGTGAAGCATACCCCAATTCTTAACCATTTTCAATGTCAACAACACTGATAGTATTATGGATACTTCGCTTATTAAACTCAAAACCAATATAACCTTTTAGACTGTAAATTAACCCTCAAAACATGACACCATAGGACCACCCGCATCTCAGGACAAGGCATGCTAACCAGCCTCGTCGTCTACCGGATGCATATGCCCTGGACCATTGGGCCGACCCCTGCGACGGCGTTGCTGCTGGGGGTTCTGGCCTCTTTGGAGACCCTCAAGACTATAGCATGATGGCAGGGTTGGCCAGTCAGGTATGTCCACTTCTGTTAGATCCAAGGCAGCCGAGAATGCCGGAACTCCGCCAGGATGGCTCAAACAATGCACTCTACCTCCCTTCCGAACCCGAAGACAGAATGGAAATCCCCAAGTATAGGGAAGGCCGCGTCGTTGTAGTTCGTCCAAGAGGGGGCGGAGAGCCCTGCGTCTCTGTAGTGTCCATCTGGACAGACCTGCAAAGAGCTGTATACGAGATCCCGAGTGGTTTATGGATTTTACTCGCCTGGCTGCTCCCATGACCGCATCTTTAAGTTGGTACTTGTGAACCCGACATATCACATCTCTTGGTGGGTCTTGCTCGCCGGGGTGCGGGCCCAGGGACCTATGGGCACGATCCAGTTCCAATGGAGTGTCCTGAGGCCTGTCTAGTACCGAGTTAAAAATGTCTCTCAAAGTGGTGGTCAACTCCTGGGGGGGTATAGATTCGGGCAGTCCTCTTACTCTAATATTATTTCTGCGCCCCCTGTTCTCGGAATCATCCAGCATTTCTGCTAGAGTTTGCCGCTGTCTTGCTTGTGCGGCTGTGGCGGTTTCCTGAGCCTCCATTCTTTCGGTCAGAGAGGGTATAAGCTGGTCATGAGATTCCACTTTCTCACCACATTGTTGAATATCATCTCTTAGTACGGAAAGTTCAGCCTTGTAGGAGCATTCCAAACGAGCAATATACTGCTCCATATCCTGCTTCGTCGGGATATCTTTTATCTTGTTGTATAATAGACTGAAATCAGCTCTCATGGGTGCTGCGGAGTACCCTGTCGAGAAAGAGGGCGATGTCACGTGCTGCGGTGCTAGGGGTGCGTCCGGTCGGTGAGCTGTGTTATATTGCGGATCTGATACTGCAGTGTCCGTCATCGTGGGGTCCGCCGCTCCCATTGCTGCAGAGGCAACTGCAGTGGCTATATCGGCATCTGGGGGGACACTGCCGCCTCTCTGTGATGTGAGGAGTTCTGTATTCATCCCCCCGGGGTTCCCATCTGACCCACCGACCTGTGGCTGCGCGGGTCCGACCGCGTGACTCCCCTGTGAGTGACAGGCCTCCCGAACCCCAGTGGATTTATGTGGAGGAGAGCGACTCCCCGACCGCGGGGCCCCCGTGGGTGCGCCACTGTTTCTCCCAGGGAGTCCCCCATGGCCTGCCGTCTCTCCGGATCTCTCTCTCCCCGCCTGCATCTTACTTCCTGGTGGCGGCGGGGCCTGCTGCGCTCCAGTCTCCACTCCTGTCATGGCACCCGCGGCCTTCCCTTTCCCCACTCCTATAAGGTAGCGGGAGATGCCTCTGGGAGTGCTGTCGGGTGCTGAGGGGCCCGCGGACGTGTTCCCCCTGTCCCCCTGGTCCTCCTAGCCGTCATCGGTAGATGGGGTAAGTATATTGGGCTCTGTTCGGGTCGGTCACCGGTGTGGGAGCGGGAGCTCTCTCACATGCGTCCTCACTCCTCGCTCGCCATGCCACGCCCCCCTTCACAGAAGTTTATAACGTTAAGCCGTGAAAAAAAAATCAAATTTTTCCCAGATAAATCTTTTTTAGCTCCAAATTTTGCATTTTTATAAGGTTAACAAGAGAAATTGCTCCATACAATTTGTTATGCAATATCTCCTGAGTACACCGATACCCCATATGTAGGGGAATACTACCATTTGGGCGCACGGCAGAGCTTGGAATGGAATCTAGACCCCTTAGGGAACTTATCTAAAAGGAGAAATAGTGTCATGCAGTTCGTTGTGCAATTTCTCCTGAGTACGCCAATACCCAATATGTGGAGGAAAGCAACTGTTTGGACGCACAACAGGGCTTTAAAGGGAAAGAGCGCCATTTGTCTTTTTGAATGCAAAATTTGATGGAATAATTAGCGGACGTCTTGTCGCGTTTGAAGAGCCCCTGATGTGCCTAAACAGTGGAAATCCCCCAAAAGTAACACCATTTAGGAAACTAGACCCCTTTGGGACCTTATCTAGATGTGTATTGAGCACCTTGAACCCCAAGGTGCTTCACAGAAGTTTATAATATTAAGGTGTGAAAATTAAAAAAAATCACATTTTTCCCACAAAAAATTTTTTAGCTACAAATTTTGTATTTTCACAAGGGCAAAAGGAGAAAATGGACCCTAAGTTTGTTGTGCAATTTCTCCTGAGTTCACGTATACCCCACATGTGGTCGAAAACTACTTTTCAGGCACAGTGCAAAGCTCAGAAGGGAAGTAACGCCATATTACAGTGCAGATTTTGCTGCACTCGTTTGAGGGTGCCATGTTACATTGACAGAGCCCCTGAGGTGCCAGAACAGTAGAAGCCTCCATAAGTGACCCCATTTTACCAATTAAACCTGTCAATGAATTCATCTAGGGGTGCAGTGATTATATTGACACTACAGTTGTCTCACAGGCTTTTATACCATTGGGCAGTGAAGAAAAATAATTTACATTTTTACCACCAAGATTGTGCGTTAGCTCCAAGTTTTACATTTTTACACTTGGAAATGGGTAAAAATGGCACCAGAATTTGTCCCACAAATTCTGATGAATGTAGAAATGCTCTATTTATGGCTGTACAGAACTACTTTGCCATACAGAGTGACTCGGGAGGGACAGAGCGCTATTTGCTTCCTGGAGCACAGAGTTTCCTAGACTAATTTATGGATTCCATATAAAGAGCCCCTAATAAGGCTACTTTCACACTTGCGTTTTTTTGCGCTGCGCTGTGTGCGCAGTGCAAACGCGCATAAAAAACGCATCATGCGTTTTTAATGCGTTTTCTTGTTTTTTGTGCATGGTTTTTTAAAAAAAAAAGCATGCGTTTTTAAACGCTGACGTGCGCATGACCATGCACACGTCAGCGCACCCATAGACTTTAATGTGTTTTTGGGTGAATTCTGTGCGCATTGCGTGCGCATGCATTTTTTTGAGACAGGTCGGAGGCACAAAAAATGCAACAGGTTGCATTTTGTGCGCCCGGGCGCACACTACAAAAAAACGCATGCGCATACAAATGCGTACAAGCGCATGACAATGCGCACCCATGTTAAATATAGGAAGAAAACGCATGCGCATGTATGTGCAAAAATGCAGCGCAAAAAAACGCAAGTGTGAAACCAGCCTAAGTGCTAGAAAAGCAGACTCCCCCCCTCAAGTGACCCCATTTTGGAAATTATAACTCTTTGGGAATTTATCTACAGATGTAGTGATGATTTTGACTCCATGGGTATTTCCAGAAACAAGCAGCAATGAATTTTACCGAGTGAAAATTGCAAACTGCCACTGTAGTGACCAGTATGTTGTAGTCACCAAACTTCAAACCAAAAAATAAAGGAAGCATAAATCACAATTCTATAATAGACATTAAATTTGGTTAAAACCAACATTTATTTGGTCATATATAAAATACATACTCATTGTATACATCACAAAAAATAGAGATACACGGTGCACAATATAACCACCAACAAGGGTATCACAATGGACAAAATTCAGGGAAGAATGTAATTTTGTATAGTATTGCTGTAGTGCACAGGATATATGTCTACAAAAATTATATACCAATAATAACATCATGCGATATATTTATAACATCTGTGCACCTCTCTTAGATATATAAATATCTTGAATAGCTTGAAGAAGCTCACACAAAACGCACATCTTGGAACGGCTGCCACTAACAGGTCAGGTATTCACATTAAGCTGCCATGTGTATTTAGTGTATTGGCTCTTCACTGTGATTATGGGCTTTTCCACACAGAGACATGCTTCATTATGGTTGGAGATGATTGAATTTTATTGACTCTGAGGCTGTCTATTTTTACACTGCCACTTGGCAATTTACATATAATTATATAAATGATATCTATATCTTATCGCATGTTGCACATAGCACTTTAAAAAGAGAGATATATATATTTCTTTGATAATTAACTCTCAGCCTGTCCAATTTTTGCTCTTTAGCAGTTGTCCTAGGGAAATTTAGCCTGCAACCCATATTAAGCACATTTTTTGGCAGTTTCTTTTATCAGTCCTTTTGGAATCATATGCTAGATGTTGATCTCAGTATCTGGGGACAATGTTATTTATTTATATATCTAAGAGAGGTGCACAGATGTTATAAATATATCGCATGATGTTATTATTGGTATATAATTTTTGTAGACATATATCCTGTGCACTACAGCAATACTATACAAAATTACATTCTTCCCTGAATTTTGTCCATTGTGATACCCTTGTTGGTGGTTATATTGTGCACCGTGTATCTTTATTTTTTGTGATGTATACAATGAGTATGTATTTTATATATGACCAAATAAATGTTGGTTTTAACCAAATTGAATGTCTATTATAGAATTGTGATTTATACTTCCTTTATTTTTTGGTTTGAAGTTCAGTTAATAGGAAGTCTCCCATAGGCCTTGTTGTATGGCATGTTGTAGTCACCAGTATGTTATTCCCAGCTCATGCTTCTGGAGACACGCACCAGTAAATTAGGCGGGCTCTCATCACTAGAGAAACATCAAACATGTGGATGCTATATGTGGTTTAGGCACACTTGGGCTCAGAAGGTAGATTTGAGAGCAGAGAATTTATTTTGGTGAGTGAAGAACCATTTCGCTTTTCCAGAGCCTTTGTGCTACCAGTACCATGGATCCCCCTATATTTCCGTTAACATATGATAGATCTGAGTGGGGACTTGCTTTTTTTGTGGATTAAGTTGAAGCTTTTATTGGGAACATGTTACATAACGTTTGGGATAACAGTTATAAGACACCTCTCCATTACTAATCCTAGAGCTATTTAAGGGTTAAATAAACACACACACAATAAGAACAAAATATTTTAATGAAGGAATACACTACACACAGCGTTTAAAGCTTTATTATTATACTCCTAATTCCATATCGACGCCATCGTTCTGTAAAAAATTATAAAATAATAAACCAACAATATCCATACCTATCCGGCGATCAGTCACATCCCAGGGGTAATTCATCTAAGGGGTTAATTAGTTTACAGCTGAAGTGCTGCTAATGCGACCGCTCCAACTGTAAACTACTGGGGAATAAATCAATACTTAAATTAATAAAGGGGTACGAAGCCAACCCAAATTAGTAATGTAATCAACTTTTAGGCACGTGAATTCGTCATAGAGCAAGGAGATATGAGACTAATAAATTTTATATTTACTCCAAAAAAGGTAGGCAGTGTTTACAGAAGGTATAAAAAGGATTTTACAAAAATGAGACAACTAAATTATGTACAATGCAATTACAAATAAAAAAGGATTAACAGAAGAAAAGAGGCACTCACATGTAACTTAGATCATCTTAGGCAGAGCCATGTTGAGGGAGGAGCCATACATCACAATGCATTGGGGTCTTGAGGCAGAAGTTCCCCAGGCTAGAATGAGGGCTGTACTTAGTTGCATTGCCTTATACCCCTGGGCTTGTGACATCACTAAAGGGGCTGAGTTATGACCGCCCTCCCCTTTGCCTTCAGAGGGACAATCTGGCTAAAAAACATATAATAATCATAACCTGGCTTGAGAACCTAGCAGAATAACGGCAGACACATCACTCAGCTTATCTTGAAATCAGCTTTGTAATGACTTCAAACACCGGCTGTCTGTTCCCCTTGGTTCAGGAGAAATCCATTTCTCTGGTTCTGTCAATGCTATAATTTAGCAAAAGGTGCTGTAGCGAAGCTCCATCAGAGCATGTTCTAAATATGTAGTTTTCATTTTTCTTTCACTGATTGGGTCCGAGTTACGGCCTCTTTAATATTTCCCTCACATATATCCACGCACATGGGCTTAGACAAAGAAAATTCTCTCCTGGCTAATTAATATTCCTTTGGGAGGGGAGGGGGGAAGAGCAGGAAGGAGTGTGGAGAGCTGTAGTCTCATGTTACCAGCTGCGAGTGAGCAGAAATTTACAGGCAAAGGAGAAAACAAGGCTGCAATGTGTGACAAGGGGGAAGGGAAGGGGGGTTGCTTGTCTCTGGGCAGCTATGCCTTGTTATAGAAAGTGTAGTGAATGGAAGATTCTGTAATGTTCCGGGAAAAGTCATACATGATATTTTACATTATCGTTACAGTGACCACAAGTTGAAGCGCACTTGGGTTATACAGCAGGACAATGATTCAAAACACACTAGCAAGTACACCTCTGAATGGCTTAAGAAAAACAAAATTAAGACTTTTGAGTAACCTAGTCAATATCCTGACCTTAATCCGATTGATAAGAAAAAATAGGTTAATAGGCTCGCGTGACTTGCGGGAGAATAGGTATTGTATATAAGAGGATTAGTTATATTTTAATCCAGAGATGTGTAGATTCTTGGGATTTTTTTAGCAAATAAACAAATCCCCTTCTTAGCACTTATGTGTGTTTGCCTTGAGGGAGTGAAGGTGTCCATCACGGCCGCTCAGGGTGGAGTTGCCATCCACCTAAGGAGGAATGGATATCTGGTGTGATAACCCGTGTGCACTGAGCCAAAGTTTGCGAGGCCTGCAGGAGTGCAGCGGTGAATTACTGGATCCGGGGTGGGGGGTCATGAGAATCATCAAGATGCGGGTGAGATGCCTTTCTTACTCCCCCCAAGCTGTGAGATCTCTTTCTCTAAGATGGTTCATTATTCCCATGGAGTGGTGTCGGCTGGTGCATTCTTTTTTTCCTTTTTCTTCCCTTTTTTATCTGTAGCTGTACTTTGATTATGAAATCCGCTTGGTAGGGCAAACAGTATGAATGTTGCAGGCTGATCCATTACAGTGGGGAATTCCTTGAATGTGAGTGGCTTGGGTGCCACTCACAAAGTGTAAGTTTATAATATACATTTATGCCATTTTTTCATCTCCTAATGACTGATTGAAAGTGCTGCATGCCAGACTTTTTTTTTTCTTTTTTAGTTCCCTCATGTGTCAGAGGAAATAACTGTGGGTCCCCACTTCAGTTGACAGCATCCTTGGCAGCTTATCTAGATATAACAAAGTCTGAAAAAGTGTATTCATGTAGTTAGGTTATATGTGGCGGAGATGTATAGTCACGGACAAAAGTATTGGCACCCTTGAAATTGTTCCAGAAAATGAAGTATTTCTTCCAGAAAATTATTGCAATTACACGTTTTGTTGGACATGTTTATTTTTTGAGGGTATTGGAAAAACACACAAACACAGAGAAAAATGGCAAGTTGAACACAATTTCACACACAAACCTCAAAAATATTTGGTTGCACAGCCTTTGGAATAAATAACTGCGATCAATTACTTCCTGTAACCATAAGAATTTTGTACCACTCTTCTTTTGCACACTGCTCTAGGTCTCTCATATTTGAAGGGTGCCTTCTCTCAACAGCAATTTTAAGATTTCTCCACAGGTTTTCAATAGGATTTAGATCCAGACTCATTACTGGCCACTTCAAAACTCTCCAGCACTTTGTTTCCATCCATCTCTGAGTGCTTCTTGTCCTGCTGGAAGATCCATGACTTAAGACTCAAAGCCAGTTTTCTAACGCTGGGCACTACATTGCGACACAAAATCCTTTGGTAAACTTCAGATTTTATGATGCCTTGCACACAGTCAAAGCATCCAGTGCCAGGGGCTGCAAAACAGACCCAAAACATTATTGAACCTCCACCATATTTGTGTGTCAGTACTGTGTTCTTTTCTTTGTAGGCCTCATTCTGTTTTCGGTAAACAGCAGAATGATATCTTGGTCTCATCTGTCCACAGGAAATTTTCTCAGAAGGATTTTGACCTACTCATGTACATTTTGGCAAATTGCAGTCTAACTTTTTATCTCACTTTACTTAGGGTGAGTACACACAGTGCGGAATCATCTGTGGATTTTTCAGCGCGGATTTTCAGGTAAAACGGCAGGTAAAGTGACCTGCGGTTTACCTGCAGATTTGCCTGTGGTTTTCCCCTGCAGTTTGACACCTGGACAATGGAACAGGTGTCAAACCGCGGCGGAATCCGCAGAAAGAATTGACATGCTGCGGATTTAAAACCGCAGCAAATCTGCAGCATGTGCACTGCGGTTTTTAAATTCCATTGATTTGGATTGTACTGTACAATGCCTGCGGATCTGCTGCGGATCCGCAGGGGCAAATCCGCTGCGGATCTGCAGCAGAATCCGCAACGTGTGCACATACCCTTAAGGGTCCTAACTAGAGTTGAGTGAAACAGGTCGGCCAGATTCATAAGTCGCCGACTTATGGTAAAGTCGGGTTTTGCCGACCGAAACCTGACCACAGTGTGAAGTCGGCCATGCTGTCGGCAAACCGAGCGCCAAAGTCGGATTTCCCAGAATGCTTGCACATGACTTTTTTCAGCCACTGAGCAAGGACGTACACTGTGGGCAATGAGATGACATGTGCAGCGTCTGGGAGAGAGAGTTTTTGCGCACTTTAAAAAAGCGGTCCGGCATGTAGGTGTGTTTACTGTCCTCCACTCCCTCCCGACTTTGCTTCCCCATTGACTTGCATTGGGTTTCGTGTTTCAGTCGGACATCCGACTTTTCCCCATAATCGGCTGATTTTGTTTGACTCGACTTTTGAGAAGGTCGGGTTTCATGAAACCCGACTCGACCCTAAAAAAGGCAAAGTCGCTCATCTCTAGTGCTAACACCTTTGGCCATGACTCTATATGTTATATTGCCCTTTATTTAGGTGAAAGAAATGTACAGATGAAGTGGAGGTGTGATATTTATTTGCTATCAGTATGTCAAGAGTGGGAGAAGAGGGTTGCATTGACAATCCAACACAATGGGCAGCGCTTTGAACACATTTTATAAGTGGTCGTAAACTTGTAAATAACTCATGAAAGAAGAAAGTTATGTTAAAACCAAGCACTGTTTTTCTTGTGAAATTCTCAATAAGTTTGATGTGTCACATGACCCTCTTCCCATTGGAAAAAATAAAGTTGGATCCAAAATGGCCCACTTCAAAATGGCTGCCATCGTCACCACCCATCTTGAAAAGTTTCCTCCTCCCATATACTAATGTGCCACAAACACGAAGTTGATATTATCAACCATTCCCATTTTATTTAGGTGTATCCATATAAATCGCCAACCTTGTATACCAGTAGTGAGGTAATGTATACATCTGGAGGATAGGTAGACATAAAAAGGGTCAAAAATTAGCTGCTCAGTTTGTATGTAAATATCATATAATATTAAGCCAAAAGTATAAGACCAAGCCAGTTTTCTTTAACCTCTTAAGGATGCAGTAATTTTTCCATTTTTTGTTGGTTCTATTTCTTCTTCCACACCCTCAAAAAGCCAAAACTTTTTTACTTTTCCAACAACATATTCATGCAATGACTTTTTTTTTGCAATGCCAGTTGTATTATATAAATATATTTTATACCATCAAGGATTCTTCATTTCCGCAAGCACAGCCCAGGTACCATAATATCTCCACTAAAGTGAATTGCTATCTGGAAGAATTTTTCCTCCAGCCACGAGGGCACAGCTGTGGATTCTAAGGCTTTAATTGATGTTGTGTCTATTCATAACCACCCCAGGTGAGCACTACCATCCTGTGTGTTAGTGTGGTTTTGTCAATGGAAAATTTATGCAGTTTTTTATGTTTTGCAACTTTTAAAAAATATAATAAAACTTTAAAAAGTTTGCTTTTTTGGCAACCTATTCTAAAAGCTATAGCTTATGTATGCAGCAAATAAATATCTGTCTATATCTATCTATCTACAGTGGGGCAAAAAAGTATTTAGTCAGTCAGCAATAGTGCAAGTTCCACCACTTAAAAAGATGAGAGGCGTCTGTAATTTACATCATAGGTAGACCTCAACTATGGGAGACAAACTGAGAAAAAAAAATCCAGAAAATCACATTGTCTGTTTTTTTTTCATTTTATTTGCATATTATGGTGGAAAATAAGTATTTGGTCAGAAACAAGCAATCAAGATTTCTGGCTCTCACAGACCTGTAACTTCTTCTTTAAGAGTCTCCTCTTTCCTCCACTCATTACCTGTAGTAATGGCACCTGTTTAAACTTGTTATCAGTATAAAAAGACACCTGTGCACACCCTCAAACAGTCTGACTCCAAACTCCACTATGGTGAAGACCAAAGAGCTGTCAAAGGACACCAGAAACAAAATTGTAGCCCTGCACCAGGCTGGGAAGACTGAGTCTGCAATAGCCAACCAGCTTGGAGTGAAGAAATCAACTGTGGGAGCAATAATTAGAAAATGGAAGACATACAAGACCACTGATAATCTCCCTCGATCTGGTGCTCCACGCAAAATCCCACCCCGTGGGATCAGAATGATCACAAGAACGGTGAGCAAAAATCCCAGAACCACGCGGGGGGACCTAGTGAATGAACTGCAGAGAGCTGGGACCAATGTAACAAGGCCTACCATAAGTAACACACTACGCCACCATGGACTCAGATCCTGCAGTGCCAGACGTGTCCCACTGCTTAAGCCTGTACATGTCCGGGCCCGTCTGAAGTTTGCTAGAGAGCATTTGGATGATCCAGAGGAGTTTTGGGAGAATGTCCTATGGTCTGATGAAACCAAACTGGAACTGTTTGGTAGAAACACAACTTGTCGTGTTTGGAGGAAAAAGAATACTGAGTTGCATCCATCAAACACCATACCTACTGTAAAGCATGGTGGTGGAAACATCATGCTTTGGGGCTGTTTCTCTGCAAAGGGGCCAGGACGACTGATCTGGGTACATGAAAGAATGAATGGGGCCATGTATCGTGAGATTTTGAGTGCAAACCTCCTTCCATCAGCAAGGGCATTGAAGATGAAACGTGGCTGGGTCTTTCAACATGACAATGATCCAAAGCACACCGCCAGGGCAACGAAGGAGTGGCTTCGTAAGAAGCATTTCAAGGTCCTGGAGTGGCCTAGCCAGTCTCCAGATCTCAACCCTATAGAAAACCTTTGGAGGGAGTTGAAAGTCCGTGTTGCCAAGCGAAAAGCCAAAAACATCACTGTTCTAGAGGAGATCTGCATGGAGGAATGGGCCAACATACCAACAACAGTGTGTGGCAACCTTGTGAAGACTTACAGAAAACGTTTGACCTCTGTCATTGCCAACAAAGGATATATCACAAAGTATTGAGATGAAATTTTGTTTCTGACCAAATACTTATTTTCCACCATAATATGCAAATAAAATGAAAAAAAAACAGACAATGTGATTTTCTGGATTTTTTTTTCTCAGTTTGTCTCCCATAGTTGAGGTCTACCTATGATGTAAATTACAGACGCCTCTCATCTTTTTAAGTGGTGGAACTTGCACTATTGCTGACTGACTAAATACTTTTTTGCCCCACTGTATATCTATCTATATATCATGCGCACAGTCTTCCTGGATCTCTGGGCACCAAGACTGGCTACCCGATTATGACGTCATGTGCAGTCGCCTGTTTCCGGACGCCGAGTTTGACGCTTTATGTATACATTTATCCTTTTAATGAAGTGGGTAACTCATACCTCTAATGAAACACGTGATAACACTTATAAATTATTAATGCACAAGAGGCTTTATGTACATGTATTCTATTATTGAATGAATTCTGAATGCTAATATGCTGTAACAATATATGTCCACTACGTTTCACATCATGAAAGATTGATATCAGACAATACACTAATGTTTTATATGTAATATTTCACTAATGAGTTTGTAAATTGAATATGATGAAATTTTGTTACACATACTTCATGCCTATACCTATTCATTGCTTGAAAAAGGTTGGTCACAACCGAAACTGCTGGAATACTCATCCAAAATGCATGGTCCCTGGTCAGCTTTTCAAAGCATTTTTTTCTTTGAAATGTTACATTATTTCCTAGTAAAACATACACAGGTGCAGTAAGGTAGGACAACCAGTGTCCGATTCACGTTACCCATGGTTCAATCAGTATGAATCCCCAAACAGGTTCTCTTTATACTGTATATAAGGAAAAAAAAACAATATTTAACAAATGGGAAAATTGGTTGTATAAGTTTTTCCATTCTTTGGAGCAGGGTTCCCCAACTCTAGTCCTCAAGGCCCGCCAACAGATCATGTTTTCAGGATTTATTTTGCCATGGGTTGCCATGGCAACCAGCTGCTTCCACTGACTTTTTTTTAGGAAACTACATTATACTTGGATTCATTTTGAGTGCCAATTTTTACTATATGGAATAAAGAGTTTTTTGAAGAAACAAAATATTTTAATCAAGAACTAGCTGGAAAACCTTCTATTTGTTAAGCAGACTTTGGCCACAAGGTGCAGGCGTAGCATTTCCATGCTGAGAATTGTTGAAAGCCTAAACCTAGGTGAGCTGGACCACACCTGTTTGCATTGGTGAAGGGAAGCACTTTTTTCTTCTTGTTTTACAGTTAGCGAGAAAAGTCCCTTTAAGAATTTCTCAACAAACAATAGCCATGAAAAAAGAATACAGACTTGCACCTAGATGGGGTGATACTTTATATAATAGGATATAACAGCCATTGTCAGCACAGTGTTTCCCCACTTAGGGACAGCAGAATGAATGCAGTGGTATACAGGAGACAGTTGCAAAACTGCCGCCTGCATCCTGCAGTATATCATTATTGTAGCCAGGTATTGGTCCTGCGCATGCATTAAGGAATACTGAAAAAAACCTGTTTAGTCTGGTAACAAGAACACTCACTGATGAAGGAAGCCAAAGCTTTCCAAACACTTGCAAGAATTACAAAATTTTCCATAAAGGCCTTCATTGAGCTGTATGTTTACGCACACAACTGTTGTGGATTTTATACAGACCGTGTTTGACCATGCCACTGGCCTGAGAGCAGTCTGTACATACTGGACTTGCTCCCTTGTCATATTTATGATTCGTGGACCTGTGAAGGAATATTCACCACCTATTGGACACAAATGATGGACTATGGATTTGAGTTCTACAAGCTGGATACAAATACTGTAAGGCTACTTTCACACATCCGTTTTTCGCCGTCAGGCACATTCCGTCCAATATGGATAAAGACGGATTCGGTGTAGTTAGGGGAAAAACTGATGCAACGGATCCGTTTTTTAGCCGGATCCATTCCGAACTTGTGAACCTGAGAAATGCAGTGTGCGCATGTGAGAGAGAGAGAGAGAATGAATGAATATGAATGGTCTGGGCATGTTCAGAGGAGAAAAACTGAATGCGGTGGCCGGATCAGGCTAAAGACTGATCCGGTGGCCGGATTTGTCCAATGACTTGCATTGTACCCAAGAGCCAGTAGCACCGCATCCACTGCTATCCGTTTTTTTCACCTGACAAAAAAACCTTACAAGACGCGTTGTGTCCGGCCGCCGGAAACCAAATTTTAGACAGATCCGGATAAAAACGGACGAAACGCAAGCACATGCGGCGCGATCCGGCGCTAATGCAAGTCAATGAGAAAAAACGCATCAGGCGGAAAAAACGGATAAGTTTTTTTTAAAACACGCCGGATCGCACCTGACGGCTAAAAACGGATGTGTGAAAGTAGCCTAAGTCTGTCTTTTTACTATGGGTTGCACAAACTCTCACCCTAGTTTTGCAGCCTACTCGCAACATCCCCACTGTTACACTAATTGGTTTGCTGTGTATGTGGTGGCGTTGTCCAGTATTATCTAGCAGTGATGCCTTCGCACAAAGAGTACATTTTTACTAGAGTTACAAAATTTTACTCAGTAGGTGGCAACTAGCCTGATGGTTACACAGTCTTACAAGAGGACAATAGATTGATGGTTTCAACAGTTTTACGAGAGTCAACAGTTTTGTTTGAACAGAGGTAGACCGTTGGCACGTAAAGTAGTGTATTGACATGTGCAATACTTTAACCTATTTTTCTGACGTGTCTTGGTTAGCTGGCAATCTCAGCAGATCCTCCTGGTTGCTATCTCACTCTCAGTGAAGCTTAGCATACATTCACAGTCACATCCTCCTTCTCAGTCACATGTCACGATAGCAATGCCCTGAAGTAGGTTGTGACACGGTTTCACCCCTCAGTGTGTCTTGGATGCAGTTATTGACAGCTCGGCCATCCAATCCAGTACAGGTGCATGTTGAAGTTGTCAGTGTGTTGATTGACAGCTCGACTATCCAATCTGAGACTAGGCATTGGCTGTCTCAAAGTGTTTGTTATCCCAATTACTGCTTAGTTATAGAGCTGCAGCTCTATTGTCTGTATAGTGTTCGCAGCTGGGTACTGAACATCTATGTCACAGGTATACAATGACAGAGAGGGTTCGTAAGACCGCAGCATCTGATTTCACATACTACTGCACTGATTAAATTAGACGTACTTCTCCTTCGCATTATATGGTGCAGGTTTCTATTAGCAGTGCAGGGGTTAAACTGTTCAGCTTAGTGTCTCTGAAGCCTTTCTGCTTGTTTGATCTCAGCTGTTTAGTATTGGCCACTCCACTCTCCTATATATACTCACCTCTGGCAATCTCAAATGCCAGTGTTAGTCTTGTACTGCTTGTTATGGAGTGCATGTGTTGATTGTTGGTAGAGGCATTTGGAGTGTTGATCTGTGGCTGTTACTCGGTTATTTGGTTTTGTGCAAATTCTAATCCTCCCCTATTTGGCTTTCCTTCCTATTCTCCCTGGTGTAGCTCTCTGTTGTCTGTGAGTGCATATTTGTATGTTTGGTATTTCATTTATCCCTGTACATCCTTCCTTTTTTGTCTGGTTTGTATATATACATGCACTATTACTCCCCGCTTCCATGGGTGAGGGAGGGGGAGAGATATAGGGCTGATTCAGGAGGTCAACAAGGTACGTAGCCCATGCGTCTTCACCATCAGAAGTAATCCTGGGAGCATGGATAGCTAGGGTGCTCCTAGCGTTAGGGACAGTGAAGGAGCCCCTGGCCCTGGTTATTCTGACAACAGAGTTGTGACAATCCTCTCCCAATTCAAATCATTAGGGGTGGATGCACCCGGCTCTGCCACTATTGTGTCTACCCAGGTGTGCATTGCAGTTCTGCAATTGAGAACTTCCAGCTGCTGCCAACACTGGGCACAGCTGATCGTGGGGGGTGCCGGGTGTTGCACCTCCATCGATCAGACATTGATGACCTATCCTAAGAATAGGCCATCAATGTGAAAGTCCTGACAACCCCTTTAACCCTTTTCCAATATCGGGCGTACATTTACGCCGATGTCGGACTCCCTCCCTCTGGCGGTGAGCCCACATCTTTCCCAGGACATATCAGCTGTTTTGAACAGCTGACATGCACCCGCAATAGCCGCAGGTGGAAACGTGATCCACCCGCGGCTATTAATCAGTTAAATGCAGCTGTCAAACGCTGACAGCAGCATTTAACAAGCACTTCCGGCAATTGCAGTGGAAATACACATACTGGGGACCCGCGTCACGTGATCGCGGGTCACCGGTGTGTCGGCATGACAACCGGAGGTCTCCTGGAGACTTCTATGGTTGTCAGTGCCGATTGCTGTGAAAGCCACCCAGTGGTCAGTGCTCATAGCAAGTCAGCAATTCTACTACATAGAGGCGATCTGACCATCGCCTCTATGTAGCAGAACCGATCGGGTTGTGGCAGCTTCTAGTCTCCCATGGTGACTATTGAAGCATGTCAAAAGTTAAAGAAAAATGTTTTTAAAGATATAAAAAAATAAAAGTTCAAATCACCCCCCTTTCGCCCCATTCTAAATAAAACAATAAAAATAAAATCAAACATATACATATTTGGTATCGCTACATTTAGAGTCGCCAGATCTATCAATAAAAAAAAGGATTAACCTGATCTCTGAACGGCGTAGCAAAAAAAAGTAAGAACGACAAAATTACGCTTTTTTGGTAGCCACGACATTGCATTAAAATGCAATAATGGGCGATCAAACTATCGTATCTGCACCAAATGGTATAATTAAAAACGTCAGCTCAGCATGCAAAAAATAAGCCCTCACCCAACCCGAGATCACGAAAAATGGAGACGCTGTGGGTATCGAAAAATGGCACAATTTTTTTTTTTTAGCAAAGTTTGGAATTTTTTTTCACCACTTAAGGCCCCGTCACACTAAGCGACTTACCAGCAATCCCGACACCGATATCAAGGTGTCAGGATCGCTAGTAAGTCGCTATGTGATCGCTGGTGAGCTGTCACACAGACAGCTTCACCAGCGATCAGCACAGCGATGCCGAGCACCGGGCATCTCTTGCCATTGCTGTAAAAAATAGAATCAAAATAAAAAATATAGTTGTTCTCACCTTCCGACGTCCCGTTCAGCCATCCTGCCTCTCTCCACGCTCTGGTCCCAGTGATCCTTTGCACGAATGACCGCGAGACGTCAAGGTCTCGAGGGATAACAAAGGCTTGCGGTCATTCGTGCAAAGGATCACTGGGACCGGAGCGTGGAGAGAGGCAGGATGGCTGAACGGGACGTCGGAAGGTGAGAATAACTATATTTTTTATTTTTTTTATTATTTTTTACACCTGATCGCTGGTCTCCCGCCTGTCACACACAGCGATGCGTGCTGGCCAGCGGGAGACCAGCGACCAAAGAAATGTCCAGAGGTTTCTTCCAGCGATCAGCGATACCGGCAGGGGGCCGCTCGCTGATCGCTGCCACACACAGCGATCTCGCTGGTGAGATCGCTGTTACGTCACAAAAGTTGTGACTCAGCATCGATCTCGCTACCGAGATCGCTTAGTGAGACGGGGCCTTTAGATAGAAAAGAACCTAGACATGTTTGGTGTCTATGAACTCGCAATGACCTGGAGAATCATAATAGCAGGTCAGTTTTAGCATTTTGTGAACCTAGCAAAAAAAGCAAAACAAAAAATAAGTGTCGGATTGCACTGTTTTTGCAATTTCACCACACTTGGAATTTTTTTCCCGTTTTCTAGTACACAACATGGTAAAATCAATGAGGTCGTACAAAAGTGCAACTCGTCCCACAAAAAACAAACCTTCACATGGCCATATTGACGGAAAAATAAAAAAAGTTATGCCTCTGGGAAGGATGGGAGCGAAACACAAAAACACAAAACCGAAAAAGCTCCAAGGGTTAAGGGGTTAACTCTGTGGAAGTCCACTGTAAACCCACATTTGTTTTTATTGCTAGGCTAAGTTTCCCACAATGAATGGGAACTTTTTCCACTGTGTATTTTTGTGTGGAAAAAATAACAAAAAGTTCCAGCAAAATGCAGAATGCAAGTAACCTAATTTACCTAATTTGTGAAGAAACTCTACAGAAAATCTGCAGCAACAAAAACGCAGCCTTATTACATAGCTTTTGTCCACAGTGCAAGAAATACAGTACAAGGACTAGTTTATAAAAGAAGTCCTGCTTATTGGTGATTAATCTAGATCATTCATTAAAGGAGTGTTCGAAAACTAACTAATTTAATCCTAAATGTATATCTATTTAATGTAATTATCTAATTGCATTTCTAATATACTTTAATTATGAATTCCCTACCATTCCCTCTCTACTCTATCTATAGTAACTGCTTTATTTTTATTAGTATAGGTAATGGGGTGCTCACCACAATAAAGTAGGTGCTCTGAGGTGAAGAATTAATACTGATAGAAAAAATAACCTCGGCACACTCATATGAATTTCAAGGAATAAACGCACGTAGCTGCTTATGATTTTATTCAGAATTTCAGCGGACCAAAAATGATAAATATAGTACAGATAAAATTATCCAACGTTTCGGCTCGCAGGCCTTTATCAAGGATTTATCTGTAAATAGATATCTATTTGTAGAGTCCGTCTCATGCTACCACGAATGTGAAAGCACAACCAACATTCAAAAGTGATCAAAACATCAGCCAGAAAGTATTGGTACTGAGATGTGGTCTGTGGTCCCCACCTGCAGAACCACTCCTTTATTGAGGGTGTCTTAATAATTGCCAATAATTTCCATCTGTTGTCTATTCCATTTACAGTACACAACAGCATGTGAAATTGATTGTCAATCAGTGTTGTTTCCTAAGTGGACAGTTTGATTTCACAGAAGTTTGATCTACTTGGAGTTATAATCTGTTGCTTAAGTGTTCCCTTTGTTTTTTTGAGCAGTGTATATAGATATGTGTAAACATAGTGAGAACATAAGGCTGAATTCACACACACCGTTTCTCTCTTTATTTTTAAAGGCTTTTTGTTTTGCATTTCTTTGCTCAGCCGGGTGTCACTTTGCAGTCTGCAGTGCAATATAAAACACTTTAGATACATTGCTTTTTCATTTATTGCATGATTTTTCATTTTTTTAATGCCACCAGTACAGTTGTTACATAAAAACAAAAATGCTAGTGTATTAAAATGCATTTTTTCAGACGTTTTTTAAAGATCAAAATTTACAGCTGCATGAAAGAGCCATTTTGTTTAGAAGAAATTAGTACATGTAGTGCTAGCTATCTGGAATAGATTTATTTCAAGGAAATATATACATGTTGTAAGTGAGTAGTATGATGTGAGGAAATCTATCTATGTGAAGAAAAAATAAACTTTGCATATGTGGAGAGGTATGTACCATGCATAAAATAAGGATAGCATGCACCTCCCAGGGATATTTCACATTACATGACTTAAATAAGTGAAATTGTTGTTCAGTTTAAGCTTTTATCATCTACTGATCAACCTACACACACACAGACAGAAGGAAATGTGTCATTTAGAACACATTAACTGATATCTATATAAAATATATCAATATGTATAATTAGGTCACGTTCAGTATTTGGTCAGTATTTTACATCAGAATTTGTAAGTTAACCCCTTCACTACCAAGGGTGGTTTGCACGTTAACTACCGGGCCAATTTTTACAATTCTGACCACTGTACCTTTATGAGGTCATAACTCTGGAACGCTTCCATGGATCCCTGTGATTCTGACATTGTTTTCTCGTGACATATTGTACTTCATGTTAGTGGTAAAATTGCATTCAAATAACTTGCGTTTATTTGTGAAAAAAACGGAAATTTGGCGAAAATTTTGAAAATTTCGCAATTTTCCAACTTTGAATTTTTATGCCCTTAAATCACAGCGATACGGCACACAAAAAACTTAATACATAACATTTCCCACATGCTTACTTTACATCAGCACAATTTTGGAACCAAAATTTTTTTTTGTTAGGAAGTTATAAGGGTTAAAAATTGACCAGCGATTTCTCATTTTTGCAACACCATTTTATTTTTAGGGACCACTTCACATTTGAAGCCACTTTGAGGGGTCTATATGATAGAAAATACCCAAAAGTGACACCATTCTAAAAACTGCACCCCTTAAGATGCTTAAAACCACATTCAAGAAGTTTATTAACCCTTTAGGTGCGTCACAGGAATTTTTTGAATATTAAAAAAAAATGAACATTTAACTTTTTTTCACAAAAAAAATACTTCAGGTTCAATTTTCTTTATTTTACCAAGGGTAACAGGAGAAATTGGACTGCAAAAGTTATTGTGCAATTTGTCCTGAGTACGCTGATACCTGATATGTGGGGGGGAACCACTGTTTCGGCGCATGGCAGACCTCAGTAGGGAAGGAGCGCCGTTTGACTTTTTCAATGCAAAATTGGCTGGAATTCAGATCGGACGCCATGTCGCGTTTGGAGAGCCCCTGATGTACCTAAACAGTGGAAACCCCCCAAGTGACCCCATTTTGGAAACTAGACCCCCCAAGGAACTTATCTAGATATGTGGTGAGAACTTTGAACCCACAAGGGCTTCACAGAAGTTTATAACGTACAGCGGTACAATTAAAAAATCATATTTTTTCCACAAAAATGATCTTTTCACCCCCAATTTTTATTTTTCCAAGGGTAATAGGACCCTAAAAGTTATTGTGCAATTTGTCCTGAGTACGCTGATACCCCATATGTGGGTGTAAATGACTATTTGGGCGCATAGCAGAGCTCGGAAGGGAAGCAGCGCCATTTGACGTTTTTGGCTAGATTTGAGATCGGACACCATGTCGCGATTGGAAAACCCCTGATGTACCAAAACAGTGGAAACCCCCCACAAATGACACCATTTTGGAATCTAGACCCCCCAAGGAACTTATCTAGATGTGTGGTGAGAACTTTGAACCCCCAAGGGCTTCACAGAAGTTTATAACGTACAGCAGTACAATTAAAAAATCATATTTTTTCCACAAAAATGATCTTTTCACCCTCAATTCTTATTTTTCCAAAAGTAACAGGACCCTAAAAGATATTGTGCAATTTATCCTGAGTACGCTGATACCCCACATGTGGGGGTAAACCACTATTTGGGCGCATGGCAGAGCTCGGAAGGGAAGCAGCGCCATTTGACGTTTTTGGCTGGAATTGAGATCGGACACCATGTCGCGTTAGGAGAGCCCCTGATGTACCAAAACAGTAGAAACCCCCCACAAATGACACCATTTTGGAAACTAGACCCCCCAAGGAACTTATCTAGATGTGTGGTGAGCACTTTGAACCCCCCAGTGCTTCACTGAAGTTTATAACGTCCGGGCGTGAAAATAAAAAAATCGTATTTTTTCCACAAACATCATCTTTTAGTCCCCATTTTTTTATTTTGCCAAGGGTAACAGGAGAAATTGGACCCCAAAAGTTGTTGTCCAATTTGTTCTGAGTACGCTGACACCCCATATGTGGGAGATAACTACTGTATGAGGACACGTCGGGGCTCGGAAGGGAAGTAGTGACGTTTTGGAATGCAGACTTTGATGGAATGGTCTGTGGGTGTCATGTTGCCTTTGGAGAGCCCCTAATGCACCTAAACAGTGGAAACCCCCCACAAATGATCCCATTTTGGAAACTAGACCCCCTGAGGAACTTATCTAGATGTGTGGTGAGCACTTTGAACCCCCAAGGGATTCACAGAAGTTTATAACGTCCGGGCATGAAAATAAAAAAATCGTATTTTTTCCACAAACATGATCAATTAGTCCCCAATTTTTTTATTTTCCCAAGGGTAACAGGAGAAATTGGACCCCAAAAGTTGTTGTCCAATTTGTCCTGAGTACGCTGATACCTCATATGTGGGAGAAAACTACTGTATGGGCACACGTCGGGGCTCGGAAGGGAAGTAGTGACGTTTTGGAATGCAGACTTTGATGGATTGGTCTGCGGGTGTCATGTGCGTTTGGAGAGCCCCTGATGTACCTAAACTATTGAAACTCCCCACAAGTGACCCCATTTTGGAAACTAGACCCCCCACGGAGCTTATCTAGATGTGTGGAGAGCACTTTGAACCCCCAAGTGCTTCACAGAAGTTTATAACGCCTGGGCGTGAAAATAAAAAAAACATTTTTTTCCACAAAATTATATTTTTGCCCCCAATTTTTTATTTTCCTAAGGGTAACAGGAGAAATTGGACCCCAAAAGTTGTTTTGTAATTTGTCCTGAGTAGGCTGATACCCTACATGTGGGGGTAAAACACTGTTTGGGCGCATGGCAGAGCTTGGAAGGGAAGGAGCACCATTTGACTTTTTCAACGCAGAATTGGCTGGAATTGAGATCAGACGCCATGTTGCCTTTGGAGAGCACCTGATGTGCCCAAACAGTGGAAACCCCCCAATTATAACTCCAACCCTAACCTCAACACACCCCTAACCCTAATCTGAGCCCTAGCCCTAACCCTAGCCCTAACCCTAGCCCTAACACTAACCCTAACCCTAGCCCTAACCCTAGCCCTAACCCTAGCCCTAACCCTAGCCCTAACCCTAGCCCTAACCCTAACCCTAGCGGGAAAATGGAAATAAATACATTTTCTTTTAGTTTTATTATTTTTCCCTAACTAAGGGGGTGATAACGGGGGGTTTGATTTACGATTTATGGCGGTTTTTATGTTTGGTGGCTGTCGCACGCTAAAAGACGCTTTTTATTGTAAAAATAGTTTTTGCATCACCACATATTGAGAGCTATAATTTTTCCGTATTTTGACCCACCGAGTCATGTGAGGTCTTATTTTTTGCGGGACGAGTTGACGTTTTTATTGGTACCATTTTCGGGCACGTGGCATTTTTTGATCGCTTTTTATTTCGATTTTTGGGACGCAGAATGAACAAAAACCAGCGTTTCATGAATTTCTTTTGGGGGGGTGCGTTTAGACAGTTCCGCGTGCGGTAAAATTGATAAAGTGGTTTTATTCTTCGGGTCAGTACGGTTACAGCGATACCTCATTTAGGTCGTTTTTTTATGTTTTGTCGGTTTTTTGCAATGAAAACAATTTTATATAAAAAATAATTATTTTTGTTTCGCTTTATTCTGCGAGCTATAACTTTTTTATTTTTTTGCGGATGATGCTGTATGGCGGCTCGTTTTTTGTGGGACAAGATGATGTTTTCAGCGGTACCATGGATATTTATATGCGTCTTTTTGATCGCGCGTTATTGCACTTTTTGTTCGGTGGTATGATAATAAATCATTATTTTTTGCTTTGTTTTTTATTTTTATTTTTTAAGGGGTTCGCTAAAGGGGTTAACTAATGGAACAGTTTTATAGGGCAGGTCATTACGGACGCGGCAATACCAAATATGTGTACTTTTATTGTTTTTGGGTTTTTTTATTTTGAAAAAATGGATTTATTGGGGAATATTTTTTTTTTTTTTTACTAATTTATTTAGCGATTTTTTTTTAATTATTTTTAACACTTTTTTTTTTTTTTTTTTTACTTTATTACCTTGTCCCAGGTGGGACATCACTGTCCTGTGACAGATCGCTGATCTGTCACATCACAGATCACTGTGACAGATCAGCGATCTGTCACAGGCACTGCTGCAGACTTCCTCATGCCTGCGCTTTGCAGGCACTGAGGAAGCCAGCTTCCTCAGGCCCCCGAAGGCCCCCGTCGCCATCTTGGATTCGGGGGCCTGGAGGAAAGGAGCCCCCCGCAGCAGCGCTGCACATTGCGCTGCCATGGGGGGCTCAGGGAAGCACGGAGGGAGCCCCCTCCCTGCCGATGCTTCCCTTTAACCCCCGGTACACCGCGATCGCGTTTGATCGCGGTGTGCAAGGGGTTAACGTGTCGGGGGCGGTCCGTGACCGCCCCTGACACATTGTGCCGGGTGTCAGCTATGATAATTAGCTGACACTCGGCCGCGATCAGCGGCGCTCACCACGTGGGCGCCGCTGATCGCGATGACGTAATATTCCATCCATGGTAATTAGGTCCATGGTCACATGGACGGAATATTACGTCAATTGTAGGTAAGGGGTTAAAACCAGGAGTGGATAAATCAGAGGAAAAGTATAACAGAAACACGTCACCACTTCTGGATTTATCACCCACTCCTGGTTTTGGCTTAAAAATATTGAGGTAAAAAAACTGACCAAATAATCAAGGTGTGAATGCGGCCTCAGTTATGTATCAGGAGTAGATACTTGAGCAATATTAACCCCTTTCTGTCAAGTGACATACTATCCCATCCATGTGCCCTGGGACTTAATTCCCAGGGATGGGATAGTACGTCACAGCGATCAGCGGTGCCCACGTGGTGAGCGCCGCTGATCGCGGCCGGGTGTCAGCTGATTATCACAGCTGACACCCGGCACAATGTGTCAGGGGTGGTCACGGACCGCCCCGACACGTTAACCCCTTGCACACCGTGATCAAACACGATCGCGGTGTACCGGGGGTTAAAGGGAAGCATCGGCAGGGAGGGGGCTCCCTCAGTGCTTCCCTAAGCCCCCCACAGCAGCGCAATGTGCAGCGCTGCTGCGGGGAGCTCCATCCCTGCAGGTCCCCGAATCCAAGATGGCGACGGGGACCTGGCTTCCTCAGTGCCTGCAAAGCGCAGGCATGAGGAAAGCCTGTGCAGTGCCTGTGACAGATCGCTGATCTGTCACAGTGATCTGTGATGTGATAGATCAGCGATCTGTCACATGACAGGTATGTCCCCCCTGGGACAATGTAATAAAGTTAAAAAAATATATATATATTCCCTAATAAATTCATTTTTTGGAAATAAAAAAAACAAAGCAATAAAAGTACGCATATTTGGTATCACCGCGTCCGTAACGACCCGCCCTATAAAACTGTCCCACTAGTTAACCCCTTTAGCGAACCCCTTAAAAAATAAAAATAAAAAACTAAGCAAAAAATAATGATTTATTATCATACCGCCAAACAAAAAGTGCCATAACGTGCGATCAAAAAGACGCATATAAATATCCATGGTACCGCTGAAGACATCATCTTGTCCCGCAAAAAACGAGCCACCATACAGCATCATCAGCAAAAAATAAAAAAGTTATAGCTCGCAGAATAAAACGATGCAAAAATAATTATTTGTTATATAAAATTGTTTTCATTGCATAAAAGCGCCAAAACATAAAAAAACGAGCTAAATGAGGTATCGCTGTAACCATACTGACCCGAAGAATAAAAGGGCTTTATCAATTTTACCGCAGGCGGAACGGTGTAAACGCACCCCCTCAAAAGAAATTCATGAAACGCTGGTTTTTGTTCATTTTACGTCCCAAAAATCGGAATAAAAAGTAATCAAAAGATGTCACGTGCCCGAAAATGATACCAATAAAAACGTCAACTCGTCCCGCAAAAAATAAGACCTCACATGACTCGGTGGGTCAAAATATGGAAAAATTATAGCTCTCAAAATGTCGTGATGCAAAAACTATTTTTACAATAAAAAGCATCTTTTAGCGTGTGACAGCTGCCAAAAGTAAAAACCGCCATAAATATTAAATCAACCCCCCTTTATCACCCCCTTAGTTAGGGAAAAATAATAAAATTAAAAGAAAATGTATTGATTTCCATTTTCCCATTAGGGTTAGGGTTAGGGCTAGGGCTAGAGTTAAGGCTGAGATTAGGGTTAGGGGTGTGTTGGGGTTAGGGTTGGAGTTATAATTGGGGGGTTTCCACTGTTTGGGCACATCAGGTGCTCTCCAAATGCAACATGGCGTCTGATCTCAATTCCAGCCAATTCTGTGTTGAAAAAGTTAAATGGTGCTCCTTCCCTTCCAAGCTCTGCCATGCGCCCAAACAGTGTTTTACCCCCACATATGGGGTATCAGTCTACTCAGGACAAATTGCAAAACAACTTTTGGGGTCCAATTTCTCCTGTTACCCTTAAGAAAATAAAAAATTTGGGGCAAAAATATAATTTTTTGTGGAAAAAAATGATTTTTTTATTTTCACGCCCGGGCGTTATAAACTTCTGTGAAGCAGTTGGGGGTTCAAAGTGCTCACCACACATCTAGATAAGTTCTGTGGGGGGTCTAGTTTCCAAAATGGGGTCACTTGTGTGGAGTTTCAATAGTTTAGGTACATCAGGGGCTCTCCAAATGCACATGACACCCGCAGACCATTCTATCAAAGTCTGCATTCCAAAACGTCACTACTTCCCTTCCGAGCCCCGACGTGTGCCCATACAGTAGTTTTCTCCCACATATGAGGTATCAGCGTACTCAGGACAAATTGGACAACAACTTTTGGTGTCCAATTTCTCCTGTTACCCTTGGGAAAATAAAAAAATGGGGACTAAAAGATCATGTTTGTTGAAAAAATACGATTTTTTTATTTTCACGCCCGGTCGTTATAAACTTCTGTGAAGCACTGGGGGGTTCAAAGTGCTCACCACACATCTAGATAAGTTCCTTAGGGGGTCTAGTTTCCAAAATGGTGTCACTTGTGGGGGGTTTCCACTGTTTAGGTACATCAGGGGCTCTCCAAAAGCAACATGACACCCGCAGACCATTCCATCAAAGTCTGCATTCCAAAATGTCACTGCTTCCCTTCCGAGCCCTGACGTGTGCCCATACAGTAGTTTTCTCCCACATATGGGGTATCAGCGTACTCAGGACAAATTGGACAACAACTTTTGGGGTCCAATTTTTCCTGGTACCCTTGGGAAAATAAAAAAATTGGTGACTAAAACATCATGTTTGTGGAAAAAATACGATTTTTTTTATTTTCACGCCGGGCGTTATAAACTTCTGTGAAGCACGGGGGGGTTCAGAGTGCTCACCACACATCTAGATAAGTTCCTTGGGGGGTCTAGTTTCCAAAATGGTGTCATTTGTTGGTGGTTTTCACTGTTTTGGTACATCAGGGGCTTTCCAAACGCGACATGGTGTCTGATCTCAATTCCAGCCAAAAACGTCAAATGGCGCTGCTTCCCTTCTGAGCTCTGCCATGCGCCCAAAGAGTGGTTTACCCCCACATGTGGGGTATCAGCGTACTCAGGACAAACTGCACAATAACTTTTAGGGTCCTGTTACCCTTGGAAAAATAAGAATTGAGGGTGAAAAGATCATTTTTGTGGAAAAAATGATTTTTTAATTGTACGGCTGTACGTTATAAACTTCTGTGATGCCCTTGGGGGTTCAAAGTTCTCACCACACATCTAGATATGTTCCTTGGGGGGTCTAGTTTCCAAAATGGTGTTATTTGTGGGGGGTTTCCACTGTTTTGGTACATCAGGGGTTTTCCAATCGCGACATGGTGTCCGATCTCAATTCCAGCCCAAAAAATCAAATGGTGCTGCTTCCCTTCTGAGCTCTGCCATGCGCCCAAATAGTCGTTTACACCCAGATATGGGGTATCAGCATACTCAGGACAAATTGCACAATAACTTTTAGGGTCCTGTTACCCTTGGAAAAATAAAAATTGGGGGTGAAAAGATCATTTTTGTGGAAAAAATATGATTTTTTAATTGTACCGCTGTACGTTATAAACTTCTGTGAAGCCCTTGTGGGTTCAAAGTTCTCACTACATATCTATATAAGTTCCTTTGGGGGGTCTAGTTTCCAAAATGGGGTCACTTGTGGGGGGTTTCCACTGTTTAGGTACATCAGGGGCTCTCCAAACGTGACATGGCGTCCGATCTGAATTCCAGCCAATTTTGCATTGAAAAAGTCAAACGGCGCTCCTTCCCTTCTGAGCTCTGCCATGCGCCGAAATAGTGGTTCCCTCCCACATATCAGGTATCAGCGTACTCAGGACAAGCTGCACAATAACTTTTGCAGTCCCATTTCTCCTGTTACCCTTGGTAAAATAAAAAAAATTGAACCTGAATTTTTTTTTTGTGAAAAAAAGTTAAATGTTCATTTTTTTTTTAAATATTCAAAAAATTCCTGTGACGCACCTGAAGGGTTAATAAACTTCTTGAATGTGGTTTTGAGCACCTTAAGGGGTGCAGTTTTTAGAATGGTGTACTTTTGGGTATTTTCTATCATATAGACCCCTCAAAGTGGCTTCAAATGTGATGTGGTCCGTAAAAATAAAATGGTGTTGCAAAAATGAGAAATCGCTGGTCAACTTTTAACCCTTATAACTTCCTAACAAAAACAAATTTTGGTTCTAAAATTGTGCTGATGTAAAGTAAACATGTGGGAAATGTTACTTATTAAGTTTTTTGTGTGCAGTATCTCTGTGATTTAAGGGCATAAAAATTCAAAGTTGGAAAATTGTGAAATTTTAAATTTTTTTGTCAAATTTCTGTTTTTTTCACAAATAAACGCAAGTTATTTGAATGAAATTTTACCACTAACATGAAGTACAATATGTCTCGAGAAAACAATGTCACAATCACCAGGATCCATGGAAGCGTTTCAGAGTTAGGACCTCATAAAGTGACAGTGGTCAGAATTGTAAAAATTGGCCCGGTCATGAACGTGCAAACCACCCTTGGGGGTTAAGGGGTTAATGTAATGGAGATAGAAACATGTTGCAGGGGGCTGATATTTTCTGTATAAATATGTAAGGAAATGATATAAATAGATTATATACAGGTAAGTAGTGAAGTCATACACATTCATGGCTATAACAGATCATTCTTCTACAATAGGGCTTTGAAGTAATATTCCGTAAAAAATTATAGCTTTAACAACCACCGGCCTAGCTGTTTGTACACGTGGGCCCTGAAAAAACAAACAAATCCTAAGGGGAGAGCACCCTAGTAAAGGCAGTTGGCCTAGGATGTCTTCAATATGGTAGTGGCTATGGTTACTAAACCAGCAGTATCATTTATGTTAGCATGTGATGATTTCCAGATCAACAGATTTGACCTTTAAAAATAATTGAACGGTAGGCAAGGATAGGCTTGGTACGCTATAGTGAGTAGGGGGAGAAGGTGACTGTGTAGGGTCTATCACACCAGGTTTACACACTCATCCACAAAATACATCCCACTTTCTCCCATCTCCCCCATCCCGTTTCTGTCCCTCTCCACAGGTACTCTCCGCAGTATCCGCCCTAGAAGCAAGTATCTGTTTTGTGCTATAACATCAATGCTGTACTCACTGAAACCAGCAGCCTTATTGTTCACAACTGAAGGTCTTTCCACTCAAATCCTCAGGCTATAATTACAGGCGAGTTCAGCACAGGGACTCGGTTCCACTACTTCAAACTGTCTGCCTTTCCCACTTATCCATGCACGCTAAGCCAGTGTGCCAGGTAGGGTGCTGAGGAGATCTTTGGCAAGGTGCCTGGAATTAGCGTGTATCCATTCTGACTTCTGCAAAGGACACATGTGCAATTTTGTTCTTAGGACTGAATTACATGTTCACAAAAGATTAAGTTACATTTTTACACTTCTATCCTCTAGATTTTTCATATGGAACAGTGGCAACATATAGGCGGATGTAACTTACACACAAAGCTATATAATATAATTTACAAATCTTACATAAAATAAAAGACCACTTTTAGTTACGTCTTCATTGTTATGGCTCATAGAACATGCTGTTAGGGGGCTGCAATGGGGGGTAGTCTCAGAGACTAGAGTGCAAATGAAACAGCGCAATGGGATGAATGTCCAATTAACAATATTGTTCACTGGCTTATGGGCTAAACAAAACCACTACTAATAAAAAAAAAAATAAACCAGAAACCTACCATACAGGAAGAAATGGTTGCATGAGTCCTTTCCTGCAACATATGTATTGCACTCTATACCCTCAAACATAGAACAATTGACAGATTTTAGATTAATTCACATTCTATTTCGATATAATGAAACAAGAAACCTCTTGTGTGAAAATACCCATTTGTCTATAACGTAATGTATTAGAGAAGCTCGGAAGGAACATCCTCTACAAAAGGTGGGAAAATATTTGGGTTGAAAGTTCCTCTGTCAATTTGTTTTTTTTAAACAATGGTGGAGGTCAGTGGAATCACATGCCGGCTTAATTAACACAATTTCGAACATTTCGACAAGTGCTGCAGACAAAGTTGAAGAAAGACTTTGAGGTTGAGCGCCCAGCAACAAGCTCCTTTTTATCTCCTGCATTCAATATTTAACGCACAGTTCTTGTAATGCTGCTACCAGCCCTCTATTCTCAGCAAGAACATTATTTTGTTCATGGTGCCCACAGCCAGAAAAGCCCTTAAGGCAAAGAAAATGAAAATGTTTGTTGTTGTGGACGACTTAGAACTTTTGTTGAACACAAGTACTTTCAAGGAAGTATAAAAAGCGCACCCTCCAAGTGCAAACAGAAAACTTAACGAATGTTGTACCCAAAATAAATAGATTTTTTTAGAGCCCTGCTT
Source organism: Dendrobates tinctorius (assembly GCF_039654945.1). Classification (NCBI taxonomy): domain Eukaryota; kingdom Metazoa; phylum Chordata; class Amphibia; order Anura; family Dendrobatidae; genus Dendrobates; species Dendrobates tinctorius. The sequence goes on from NW_027361694.1 coordinate 10,707,320, forward strand.
TTTCATTGGAACTAGTGAGGTGTCTGCTTGAGGATTAGAACTATTTTATTTAATATTGTTGACTTTATTAATCCTGTTAATGACAAATCCCTCCATCTTGCATTGACCAGTAACTGGGTTTATACATTTTTTACAAGTTACATGCTTGATGGCTTCTGTTTTTCTAGCTGTCTGCAAGTTAGAGCCCATTGATATTTTATGTTTGTTGCACTGGTTTGATTATAGCAATTTGTAAATAAGAAAAAATTGTAATGATGTAATTTTAACCGCCTTTTGACCCTATGAAGTGAAGTTCCTACCATGCCACTTGGGTGGTGCACCTGCACAAACATTCAGGATTTATTTATTTTTTCACTAAAATAACCAACCCTTTTTGAGGCAAAATAATGGCAAATTATTCTAGCTAAGTACACTGCAACATCATATAACTGGCAAGAGCTTACATATCGTATGTCAGAAATACAATCTGTTCATAGATCATTAGCTTGTGATGCATACGTTTTATATCATGTACATTTTTTTAACAATAATATTAATTTGGTTGAACTTGAGATATGTAGTTTTTCAAATGTGATAACTACAGCTGTACTATTTCTTAAAGGGAACCTAACATGTAAAAATAAGTTATTAACCTGCAGATATGCCCATACACGGTGAGCATTGGCTGAAGCCACGCTCCGTCACTGACTGACAGCCGGGGAATGGTTACAGCCACTGCTGTGTAATGAGTGGTGACAGAAGCCGCGCTGGCTGCACGTCTATGACTGAATGCCAGAGGTTGCTGGGAGGAATAAAGTCAATTTCTTCCCAGTAGCCAGGCTTTCAGTACAGCAGCTGCACAGCATTAGAATGCTATTGAACTGCAGACTAACCCCATATCTGCAGGTTAATAACTTTAGTGACACTGCAGACCTGAATAAAATATAGTTTTTATTTTTCTATTTCTCCTCTCTGTTACAGAGATATTAGCTTGGAAAGTTTAAGTTCTAATTTATGATAAGCCTAATTGGGCTTTACCATGGATTTGTCTCTCGGGTCATGTACTTCTTACCCTGCATGCCATTGATCAATCATAGGCAGCAACATACAAGGGAAAAAAGAACACAACAGCTTAGAACAGGTTTTCTCTTGTGTGAGACATGGTATGACAGACAGCTCTGCTTGCCTCACTACAGTAGTCTTGATCAACAAACAAAATCTAGAATAAAAACATAATGCTTAGGCACACTGCAGTAATTACATAAAAAAGAAATATATGGGAACATAGACTACTTAGCATTTTTTTAATAAAAAAAACCCTAAAGCCATTCCTCTGCAAAAAGATGTACCCAATCAGGATGGTCGCTAACACTAATGACTCACCTTGCTATGTGCCAACATATAAGTATAAGTGTAATATGCAGATGCACATGTATGCCATTGCCATCAACCAAGAAAACCTAGAATAAAAACATAATGCATAGTCACAGATTAAGGGGATTGTGAGTACTTGGGAGTGGGAGTGCTTCTTTAACATTCTCAAACTGGTGAAAGATACTTTTTAAAGAGAACCTGTCATCAGGATTTTGCTAAATAAACTACAGGCAATGTCATGTTGCCGCTGTTATTCTGATTAAAATGATACCTGAGATGATGAAATCCGTTTTGTGGTTCTTGTGTAATCAGTGTTAGAAGTTTTGAGCTACTGAGATGCCCATGCTCCGAAGCGGGACTGTGGGCAGAGTCTTAACTTCCTGCTCTAAGCCAGAGAAACCAAGGAAAGACCTGTCCACAGGCCCACCCTGAAGCACAAACATGTTCCTGGTGTGTTGATCCTAGATATAGACAGGATCCATGTCATTTCCTCCTCACCTTTGGACCCGTAGAAGCACACAGAGCGTGAAACTGGCATAGTCCACATTTGTTCACATGCATGTCTCCCACTTCCATGAATGTACGCTACTGAATAAATGTAAATGATTGCACCAGGAATGGTGAGTGCTGCCTTTTTCTATTTATGGACAACATTGTTACCTTTTTCATGGCAAGTACCTGAGTTTTTCCTTTCATTCCTGGATTTCCACAATGTTGCTGCATTGGGCAATATACAGTTGTGGCCAAAAGTATTGACACCCCTGCAATTCTGTCAGATAATACTCAGTTTCTTCCTGAAAATGATTGCAAACACAAATTCTTTGGTATTATTATCTTCATTTAATTTGTCTTAAATGAAAAAAACACAAAAAGAATTGTCCTAAAGCCAAATTGGATATAATTCCACACCAAACATAAAAAAGAGGGTGGACAAAAGTATTGGCACTGTTCGAAAAATCATGTGATGCTTCTCTAATTTGTGTAAGTAACAGCACCTGTAACTTACCTGTGGCACCTAACAGGTGTTGGCAATAACTAAATCACACTTGCAGCCAGTTGACATGGATTAAAGTTGACTCAACCTCTATCATGTGTCCTTGTGTGTACCACATTGCGCATGGAGAAAAGAAAGAAGACCAAAGAACTGTCTGAGGACTTGAGAAAACAAATTGTGAGGAAGCTTGAGCAATCTCAAGGCTACAAGTCCATCTCCAAAGACCTGAATGTTCCTCTGTCTACCGTGCGCAGTGTCATCAAGAAGTTTAAAACCCATGGCACTGTGGCTAACCTCCCTAGATGTGGATGGAAAAGAAAAATTGACAAGAGATTTCAGCGCAAGATTGTGCGGATGTTGGATAAAGAACCTTTGACTAACATCCAAACAAGTTCAAGCTGCCCTGCACACGGAGGGTACAACAGTGTTAACCCGTACTATCCGTCGGCGTCTGAATGAAAAGGGACTGTATGGTAGGAGACCCAGGAAGACCCCACTTCTTACCCCGAGACATAAAAAAGCCAGGCTGGAGTTTGCCAAAACTTACCTGAAAAAGCCTAAAACGTTTTGGAAGAATGTTCTCTGGTCAGATGAGACAAAAGTAGAGCTTTTTGGGCAAAGGCATCAACATTAAGTTTACAGGAGAAAAAAGAGGCATTCAAAGAAAAGAACATGGTCCCTACAGTCAAACATGGCGGAGGTTCCCTGATGTTTTGGGTATGCTTTGCTGCCTCTGGCACTGGACTGCGTGACCGTGTGCATGGCATTATGAAGTCTGAAGACTACCAACAAATTTTGCAGCATTATGTAAGGCCCGGTGTGAGAAAGCTGGGTCTCCCTCAGAGGTCATGGGTCTTCCAGCAGGACAATGACCCAAAGCACACTTCAAAAAGCACTAGAAAATGGTTTGAGAGAATGCACTGGAGACTTCTAAGGTGGTCAGCAATGAGTCCAGACCTGAATCCCATAGAACACCTGTGGAGAGATCTAAAAATGGCAGTTTGGAGAAGGCACCCTTCAAATATCAAGGACCTGGAGCAGTTTGCCAAAGAAGAATGGTCTAAAATTCCAGCAGACCATTGTAAGAAACTCATTGATGGTTACCGGAAGCGGTTGGTCACAGTTATTTTAGCTAAAGATTGTGCAGCCAAGTATTAGGCTGAGGGTGCCAATACTTTTGTCTGGCCCATTTTTGGAGCTTTGTGTGAAATGATCAATGTTTTGCTTTTTGCTTCATTATCTTTTGTGTTTTTTCATTTAAGACAAATTAAATGAAGATAATAATACCAAAGAATTTGTGTTTGCAATCATTTTCAGAACGAAACTGAGTATTATCTGATGGAATTGCAGGGGTGTCAATACTTTTGGCCACAACTGTATATACCTGCACACCGGTTTTAGTGCCAGGACTCACCTCTCCTCGCTGGTTCACAAACATGTTCCTCATCATAGAGACAGAGAGAGACCGCCTGTTGGTGTTTCGGGGCGGCCTGTGGGAAGGTGTTTCCTTGGTTTCTTTGGCCTAGAGCACCAAGATAAGACTGCCTACAGTCCCGCCCTGGAGCACGGGCATCTCATTAGCTGAAAACTTCAAACACTGATTACACAAGAGCCACAAGACGGATTTGTTCACTCTAGCTATCATTTTAATCATTGTAACAGTGGCAACAAGACAATGTCTATACTTTACTTATCAAAATCCTGCTGTCAGGTTTGCTTTGAGGCATGCTATATCTGTATGTAACCAAAAATTTGAATAATGGACTTTTAACATTTGTAGAGAGTACATGCACAATTAAAAATAATGGTGACCAGTTGCTATATTCAACTTCTTATGTCACAAAACCTGGCTGCTAGTTAACATTTGGGTGCATTCACATACAGCTGATTGTTTGTCAAAATTTCTGCAACTGAATTTTTTTTGGGGGGGAATCAAATGGATGGCTGGGCGTGGGAGGGTGTGGCTAGTTGATGGCTGGGTAAGACGCACACACTTGGAGCTCCGTGCCTGATTCACTCCTAGAGCCATTATCTGAGATATCTCTCCAAAACATCCATAGGAAAGACCAAAAGACTTACCAAGTCTAGCACCGATGCTGAACGCAACTTCGGAACACTTGATCTAAAATGGCACCAGCTGAGCAGCCTGACAACTCTCCGTCACTGGAATGGCAGATATCAAGCAGCCCTCATTGGCCACTGCCTGATAACTCTAGTGAGGACGACAAGGATTTGAATCTTCATGATCTAAGCAAGTATTTTAGAGCACTACCTACCAAGAAGGAATTTGAAAGATTTGCATGTCGCTTGGAAGAAACATTCAAGCATGAATTCCAAAACGCTCAAATTAGAGTTCACTACCAGGTTGGAGGAGGTTGAGAAAACACGGGATTCTGTTCTACAAGAACTCTAATCACACTGAGAAGTCATCCTGTGCCACTCTACCAAGCTGGAGGAGAATGCTGAGGATCTCAAGAACCGCAACAGACAGAATATTATCTGTATTTGTGGACTACCTGAGACCAGCAACCCATCTGAATTGGATGTTACAACACCATAGAATCTCTTCTTACAGATCCTGGGAGGCTGTAAGTTGAACTCCATAGAGCTAGATCGTATCCATAGAAGCCTGGGCTCTAAACCTACCACCGCATTGCGTCCTAGAGATGCAGAGTCCAGTTTTTAAATGTTAGAGAATCCCTCATGGCCGCTGCAAGGCAAAAAGGGATTGACTTTCAATGTTCTCAAGTATTGCTTATACCAGACCTAGCCAGGAGCACGCTACAACTGAGGAAGGCATTGAAGCCTATATTTTCCCTATTGAAGGAGAAAGACATCTCTTGCAAATGATGGTTCCAATTTCAACTAATTGAATCAAAAGATGGAAAGTTAGCAATATTCCGTAAACTGGGAGACCTTGACAACTTCTTAAGCACATTCAAACACTAAATGGTAGACTTACCGGAATGGCCAATAACACCTCATCTATCAATCACACCTTCTAGGTGGCAAAATGACTCAGGTCTGAAGAAACAGAAATGTCCCAGTATACCCACTAAAGACACTTGCAGAGTCTTCCTATTTAAAATATTTTAGTTCTGCTTTTATGGTCTTAACTTACAGTACATAGGCCATAGAATCTGGGTATATCTGGTCTAAACTGATAGCTACATTGGTATTGCTAATCATATATTATACTACCTAGCCCCTACTTACTCATGAGACTCTCATAAAACGTGATACCCTATTATCATTGGGTTTTTTATAATTGAATTTTTATTAAATTTTTCAAAATAGTATTAAAGAAAAGAAAAAGGTAAAATCCTTCAAGAACAGAATTCTTCCTTCTCTCTGGTGGGGGTGATAATCGCCATTCACTTACATATGTATGACGATGAATCGGACTGGGGTACCTCTCTTGCGCCAGTTCCAGAACTGTTGGGACTGTCACCATTGTTGTCCGGGGGAAAGCTTTCCAACTCGGACTGACCTTTACACTCGACAGCAGGGGCGTGATTATGATAAAAGGGCCTGTGCGCGGGAAAGGGAGAGACTTGGCGGGCAGACAGAGCACACAGCAGGGGAACCTTTGTGCTCCGTCCTCTGAGCTTCGTCATAGTGCTATAGACTCCCTGCATCCAGGTGCACTGACTGTGGACAGAGATCTGCCGTGTGCCCATTGACTCCCATAACTGAAAGTGTCAGACACTCCAGGCCGGTGGTTACCGTGCACCCGCCGCCTAAGATAGACCAGGTGACTGATCCAGAACTGTGCCATTTCTCACCCGCATATTACTGTAGAGCTGAGTCATGCTCCGGCGGTGTTATAGACTGTGCTGCACTTCCCACAACCAACCTGGGATACAGGACCCCGCACAAGGCAACAAGGACTCATCGCCCTCACCAGGAATCGGACCCCCAACTTCTTTAGGACGACACAGGAATCATCAAGCGCCAGTTGCATAGAGCCAGGAAGCCGGCGGACTGATAGGTTAACCCTTTCATGAACATTGGATTTACCTACTACCTCACCTCTCACCCATACCATGCTAATATCACTTCCCATACACCCTGCTTAACCCATTACCTCCCTGCATGGAGTATACCTCTGTTAGCAAATCTGTTAACCCTTGCTCTGCCTCCTGTCCGTCATTGCATCTCACTACCTGCTCACACTTGGTGTAGATGTCAGGATGCAGTCCAACAGCACGGAGGCGGCAGACCAAACAGTTGGGGTGGGCCCTTGGTCAAGCATATCCCTGGAGGCGATGTTGAGCAACCTCCCAAAGTTTACTGGGAACAATACCATGCTATGAAGCTGAACTGAGCAGATCAGGGGGATGATGAGGATGCACCCATGACCCCTGCATTAGAAGTGGAGGTTGCCATGATGGATTTAGATGGAGAGGCGAGGGATTCTGTCATGCTATGACCCCCCCCGAGAATGAAACACCTTTAATAAAGTGTTACAAATACTGGATGAAACCCATGGAGACCCCATGGATGTAGGGGAGTTACATATGTGCTTATTTTGCCGGGTTCAAAGGGAGGGGGAGACAGTGACCCAGTACATGAACGCGCTACAGGGAATCAATACTGCAATTACTAGAAAAGACAGCATAGGCATAGGGTCTACTGACATAGTGCTGCGGCATCAGTTGGTGACAGGCTTCGAGACGTGCTGTTGAAACAGGCTTTGCGAGAGCGCTTGCGGGTAAATCCACGCATGACTTTTTCTGAGGTGGGGAGCGAAGCGCGCACGCGTGATCAGGAGCAGGGGGTGACAGTCCCGGCGGGGAAGATCTGGAGCAGAGAGGTATCTGTGACAATGGACACCGAACCGAGATGGGTGGAAGAGTTGTGGAAGGAAATTCAGGATGTAAAGTATAGGAAGAGTTGGCTGATTCAAAAAAGAAACCAGCAGTTTCATCAAATCCACCTGAGGGCAGAAATGGTCCTGAACCTCGTCGCGATACACGAATGAAACACGAAACCTAATGCAAGTCAATGGGGAAGCAAAGTCGGCAGGGAGTGTAGGACAGTAAACACACCTACAGTGCCCATTTCAATGCCAAAAACATCAATTCTTATTAATGAAGCTTGTCAACCTTAATTTACTTCATAATAATAGTTACACATTGAAAACTGGGTGTTCTTTGGCTAAAGTTGTGGGGGGGTGGGGCTAACTCCAGGTTTTTGTGTGCCCTGGGCCAAAGAGTGTCAGTGCGCCCCTTTAACACATACCACAACTCATGATGCTCTAATACGGCACAGAAATATAGGTATAGTACAATGACAAAAACTTCACTGCTTACATGACATGACTGATCTATTTTAAATTGTACAATAGCTTAAAAAAAGGACAGTATATTACTTCATACAGTATTATGGCCACCACATTGTGCGCCACACAGAATAATGAGCCCCATATATTTCTCCATACAGAATAATTGGTCACATATAATGTTCCATACAATATATGATGAGCTCCACATAATGCAACAGTATATGATGGTCCCCATGGACGATGCTCCAGTGTGTTATGGGCCCAAATAATGCTCCATATATAATGGGCCCCATTTCTAATGCTCCAGTGTATAATGTGCCCCATAGATGCTGCTCCAGTGTCTGATCTGCCCCATTTAGAATGCTCCAGTATATGATGGGCCTCTTGGATGATGCTCCAGTCTATGATGGGCCCTAATAATGCTCCATATATAATGGGCTCCATTTCTAATTCTCCAGTGTGTAATGGGCCCCGTAAATGCTGCTCCAGTGTCTGATGTCCTCCATTTGGAATGCTCCAGTATATGATGGGCCTCATGGATGATGCTCCAGTGTCTTATGGGCCCAAATAATGCTCCATATGTAATGGGCTCCATTTCTAATGCTCCAGTGTATAATGGGCCCCATAGATGCTGCTCCAGTGTCTGATCTGCCCCATTTAGAATGCTCCAGTATGTGATGGGCCCCATTTTTAATGAACCCAGGCATGGTATGTGAAAAGAGCTCCATGGAGTAATCTGAATTGTGTGCTGCCGCATCCTTCACTTTTGATGTGGGTGAAGGACACAAGGAAAGGGGTTGCTCCTGACCAGAAGCCTGCACTGACGACTCAGTGCTTGCATTTTTTGAAACTTCAGAAGAGGAGGTGATAGAGCTGGAGGCTGTTTCAGCAATGTAAGCCAAAAACAGTTCCTGATGCTCCGGCTTTAAAAGCAGTCTACCTACTCCCAGAAAAGGGAGCCTTACAGGCCTTCCGGAGCTAAACCATGATGCAGGCTCAACAACTCCTGCCTTAGCTGCTATTGTGTTTTTGGCAATACCAGCAGATGCACCACCACCACCATCAGTATCAGGTGGCCCCCCACACGCACGACCGTGTCCTCTTCCACCATACTTCCTCATGTTTTGGAAAATGGACCCAAAATACCAGCAGATATGTGGTACTGTATCAGAAGCGTACAGCTCTATACAGTCTAGGGATAACAGTAAATCTCCGTATATATTTCATGAGTCATACACAGACGCTCATAGGCTCAGTATGGATTACACAAGAAAATAAAAAGTTGAAAAAGGGTACAGTATCACCAGATACAAGGTATATATAGTATAGTGTAAACATTCTGAATCTCAGTATATATTTCAGGAGGCAGACACAAACGCTCTCAGGCCCAGTATGGATTACACAAGAATATGAAAAGCTGTAAATGGGTAATGTAACACAAGCGTACAGCTGTATACAGTGTTGGGGTAATCTTAAATCTCCAAATATATTTCTGGAGTAACAGACAGACGTTCACAGGCTCATTATGAATTACACCAGAATCTAAATAGCAAAAAAGGTTACTGTATCAAAAGCGTACAGCTGTATTCAGTGTTGGCCAAATTTGAAATCTCGGTATATATTTCCGGAGTCACCCCCAGACGCTCAATCAGTCTGGGTTTGACATTAATAAAAAATGTTGTAAAAAAGGTACTGGATAACAAAATAGCAAGTATATATATTATAGGGTACAATTGAAATCTCTGTATACATAGTCCCGTAGTCACTCTCAGACGCTTACTCAGTATGGATTTGATCGTAATACTAAATGTCAAACAAAGGTACTGTATAACAAGATACAAGCTGTATCGAGTATAGGGTAAAAATTGGTATCTCCGATTCATCGTATATATAGAAGGCGTAAACCACACACGCTCACTCACTATGGATGATACCGTAATAAAAAATTTTGAATAAAGGTACTGTATCAGCACATACCAGGTGTATCCAGTCTAGGGGTAATTGTAAATTTCCGTCTATACTTCCAGAGTCAGACACAGACACTCACAGGCTCAGTATATATTACACCAGAATTTAAAAAGTAGAAAAAGGGAAAGGTATTCGAAGCGTACACCGGTATACAGTGTTGTGGTACTTTTAGATCTTCGTATATATTTCAATCTCAGTAAGCCAGTCCAGACTCTCTGCTACTGGAAACTAAATGGATACAAGTACAGACGGAAAGTTGAGTGTTTGCAGAAATTTGGGAATTACTCATCACGGGAAAACCTCCCGGTAGATGTTGCAGAGGCGATGCAGACCCTCAATTACTGTGTCTGTGGAGACAGCGAAAATGGTTCTTTGTGAAGAAATGATTGCTTTATCGTAGTAGCGTGGATCACATCACCGTTACTCGTCTCCATAAAATTGTGATCACAGGGAGAGATGTAGACATGTTCCTCACTGCCTATCATGATGAGGCTGGACATTTTGGAGTGCAAAAGACAGAAGCTACAGGCCGTAGGCAATTCTATTGGATTGGCATGAGAGGAGACATTGAAAAATGGTGGCAGGAATGTCACACATCTGTGACTATCACAACTGTGAAAGGTGATCATAAAGCACCACTGCATCCGCTTGTAAGTTGACGTCCATTACAAATGGTAGCCATTGATCATCTGAAGGTAGAGCCAAGCAGGACAGGCCATAGCTACATCTTAACCATCATCAATCAATACACCAAATTTCTAGTGGCCATCCCTGTGAAGTATTTAACTGCCCAGACTACACAGCGGTGGAGCAGGGAGAGGTAAGTATTGCAACTTGCAAGTTCTGTGGCCTTGACCTAGCAGGGGGGGCACACTCGTGGGCGATGGTACTGGCACAGGGCCCCTCATAGTACGTTGGTGTGTCTGACGGCGAGTGGGCCCCCCACCGTCAGAGACACTGTATTGTACTATGAGGGGCCCTGTGCCAGTACCGTCGGCCATCAGTGGGCCCATCCACCTGTTCAGAGCAATGGCACTTGCCCGGGTGCGCCAGGTGTTGACCCCAGCCCTTGGGGGGGGCGGGCAGCCCAGTTAGGGAGGTTTAAAAAATGGCATATGTTGATGTGTAGGCTGGACATTCAGCAGCTGCAAATAGCGAAATTGGGCAAGTCCGAGGAAGAGGACAAAAGCGAGGCAGTTTTCTGGCAACCTATGTGTCATCAGGGGAAGGTGGGACAAAATCCTTTGAAACCCATGCATGGTTCATTTTAATGAAGGTTAGATAATCAGCATTTTGGGTCAACAGACTGGTCCTTTTTTCTGTCAGGATTGATCCAGCAACACTGAAGACTCTTTCAGATAACACACTAGCAGCAGGGCAAGCGAGCTCCTGTAAGGCATATTGTGCCAATTCAGGCCAGGTGTAAAGTTTAGAGGCCCAATAGTCAAAGGGGAATGACCTGTGAGGGAGAATATCGATATGGGAGGAGAAGTAGTTTGTAACCATAGTTGACAACTGCTGTCTCCGGTCACTTTTAATCGATGCAGTATTACCAGTCGTGTGAGTGGTACTTGAGAAATCAGTGCACAACATGGTCATGAAACCCCTGTCTCCAACGCCACTTCGGCTGTGTGCACAACGAACACCTCTTCCATTGTGCCCACTACGGCTCGTGGGAGAACCTGCACCGCTGCTGTGTGCAGGCAAAGCCTCAAACGGTTTACCAGAGTTGCTTGTTTGTTAGCCAATATTATCTCTAGGTTCTCCTGTGGCATAATGTTGTGTAATTTGCCTTTGTGGCGTGGATCGAGGATACTGGCCAGTCAGTAGTCGTCATCCTTCATCATTTTGGCAATGCGGGGGTCCCTTTTTAGGATCCGCAAGGCATATGTGGGCGCATGTTCCAGGTGTCAATAATGCACTGCCACTGCTGGGTGGAGGAGCACTTTCTGGCAAATCCACATCCCTACAGTCACGCACAAACCCTGTACCTGACCTTGGAACGCCAACATTTTCTCTTGCCCCCTGAGAAGCATCCTCCTGCCCAAAATCATCCCACTCATCTTCCTCCTCCTCTTACTCTTCTTCCTCCACCTCATCCAGGACAGTTCCCTGACCAGACAATGGCTGACTGTCAGCATGGCTTCCCTCCTCCTCCTCCTGTTCCTCCTCCATTGCAGACGCCTGATCCTTAATGTGCGTCAAACTTTGCATGAGCAGACGCATAAGTGGGATGCTCATGCTTATGATGGCGCCGTCTGCGCTTACCAGCCGTGTGCATTCCTCAAAACACTGGAGGACTTTACAGAGGTCTTTCAGCTTTGACCACTGCACACCCGACAATTCCATGTCTTCCCTCAAACTGCCTGCCCGTGTATCCTCCCACAAATGCATTACAGCCTGCCTCTGTTCGCACAGCCTCTCAACCATGTGCAGGGTGGAGTTCCACCTTGTTGCAACGTCTATGATTAGGCGGTGCTTGGGGAGGTGGAGCAATCGCTGCATCTTCTGCATACGACTGGAGTGTACGGCCGAGCGACGGATGAGCGAGCACAGTCTTCGCACCTTATGGAACAGGGATGTTAACTCCGGATAATTATTAAGGAAGCACTGCACCACCAGGTTCAAAGTGTGAGCCAGGCAAGGTATGTGTGTGAGTTTTGCAAGGGCTATGGCTGCCACAAAATTATGGCCGTTATCACTGACTACTTTGCCTGGCTCAAGATGTAGGCTGCCCAGCCATGACTCAGTTTGTCGCTGCAAGTAGTCGGCCAGTACCTTCGTGGTGTGTCTGTTGTCGCCCAAAGACATCATCTTTAACACAGCCTGCTGATGCTTAAAGATGCGCTCTGTGGACGAGCTTTCGCTTATGGAGGAGGAGGAGGGTCAAAAGCCTACAGCCAACTGTTTCCTATACTGTGGGCTAGGCAGCACTGTTCCACCGTTGCTGTCCTCTGTGGAGCCTGCATCCACCACATTAACCCAGTGCGCAGTGATGGACACGTAACGGTCCTGGCCATGCCTACTGGACCACCATGCATCTGTTGTGAGGTGCACCTTTCCACTCACTGATTGCTTGAGTGCATGGACAATGCGGTCTTTCACATGCAGGTGGAGGGCTGGGATGGCTTTTCGAGAAAAGAAGTGCCGACTGGGTAGGTCATAGCGTGGGACTGCGTAGGCCATGAGCTCGCGGAAAGCTTCGCTTTCAACTAAACGGTAGGGCATCATCTCTAATGAGATTAGTTTGGCAATGTAGGCATTCAAACACAGTGTATGTGGATGAGAGGATGAGTACTTTCTTGTCATACTCAGAGTGTTGGGTAGGGTGAGCTGGACTGGAGAGCTGCAAATAGGGGAAGTAGCGGTGGACCGGACGGAGTGAGAGGGGGTTGGTGATGGTATTGATGGTGATGGGCTAGATTCAGCGTTGTGTTGCAAAACCATTGTGATTCCCTGAGTGCTTTGGCCTTGCGACGACACCTCAACATTTAGTGCTGGTGGTGTGATTAATGGCGGCGGTGGTCTTACAGTGGGAGTGATGGAGGGTTGCTGGCTACCTTCAGTCGGAGCAGGTGCACATGTGCTACCCGAGGTTTTGTAGTCCGTCCACGCTTGCAAGTGCATGTTGGTTAAATGTCTAAGCATGCAACTGGTATTCAAATTTCTGAGTTGTTTACCTCAGCTAAAGGTCACTTCTTACAGGTAACCTTTGCGTCATCTGTAGGATTTTGGACAAAGAAGTGCCACACTGCACTCTTTCTACTATGCTATACATTTTCTGGCCTTGCACGCTGTGCTAAGTTGACCGTCTGGCCAAGCTGTCCTGCAACTCTTTTAGTTTTTGGTCCACGTTTTTGGACAGCTACGGGCCTGCCAGATAACCGCTCCTGCGATGTCAATGCCTGCTGCGGATCCTTCTAATTATCTGAACTATTGCCAGTGCCACCCTCCTCCCCCAATGGATGCCAATCCAAGAACTGGGTCATCCATCACCTCCTCTTCAAAGTCATCTGCACCTTCCTCTTTACCATCCTCTGTGTCACCGTGTAAGGTGGTATAGTATGCGGGAAGGGGCACCTGAGTTTCATCAGGGTCAGATTCTGGCTCAGTAGACTGCAAGGGCAATGTAGTGCTCTGGGTCAATGTACCAGCAGAATCATCTAGCAGTGGCTATGTATCAGTGCACTCCATGTCAGATTCATCTTGGACTGGGGAATTCAGGATTTGACTGGATAACCCAGGCATGGTATGTGAAAAGAGCTCCATAGAGTAATCTGAAGTGTGGGCTGCCGCATCCTTAACTTTTGGTGGGGGTGAAGGACACAAGGAAAGGTGTTTTTCCTGACCAAAATCCTGCACTGACGACTCCGTGCTTGCAGGTTTCGAACGTTCAGAAGAGGAGACAATAGACCTGGTGGCTGTTTCGGCAATGTATGCCAAAACCTGTTCCTGATGCTCCGGCTTTAAAAGCGGTTTTCCTACTCCAAGAAAAGGGAACCTTACAGGCCTTCTTGGGCCAGACAATGATGCAGGCTCAACACCTCCTGCCTTAGCTGCTATTGTGCTTTTGCCAGAACCAGCCGATGCACCACCACCATCAGTACCAGCTGCGCCCCCCTGCCCACGTCCACGGCCTCTTCCACCATACTTCCTTATGTTTGGGAAAATGTACCAAAAATAACAGCAGAGAGATGGTACTGTATGAGGAGCGTCCAGCTGTGTAAGGTGTATTAAAAAAATTAAATCTACGTATATATTTTGTTAGTCACAGACGCTCCCCCAGTATGTATTTGACCATAATCCAACAAGCAGATATACGGTACTGTATCAGAAGTGTACAGCTGTATACGTTTTTTGTGTAACTAACAATCTCCGTATATGTATTTGCGGAGTGTCACACACACACGCTGACTCTATATAGATGTGACTGTAATACGAACAGCATATATACAATACTGATTGAGAATCGGACAGCTTAATACGGTGTATGGAGAAATGAAAATGTCCGTATATGTATTTACGGAGTGTCACCACACGCTGACTCTGTATAGATGTGACCATAATGCGAACGGTAGATATACAATACTGCTTGAGAATCGGACCGCTCTATATGGTGTCTGTATGGAAAATTGTAAATCTGCGTCTATTTTTATACGGAGTGACACACGCTGTCTCTGTATAGATTTGACCGTAATCAAACAGCAGATATGCGAAACTGTTTGAAAAGCGGACAGCTCTATATGGTGTAGGTCTGGAAAAATGGAAAATCTCTTTTTTTTCCAGAGTCACACACAGCTTGTATTTGTCTGTGATACCATCCGGTACATGGTAGTGTGTGAGGAGCGTACACCTCTATACGGTGTATGTATGGCAAATTTTAAATCTCCGTCTATTTTTATACAGAGTGACACATGCTGTCTCTGCATAGTTTTGACCGTTATCAAACAGCAGATATACGAAACTGTTTGAAAAGCGGACAGCTCTATACGGTGTAGGTCTGTAAAAATGGAGAATCTCCTCTTTTCTTTTTCCAGAGTTATACACAGATAGCTTTTATTTGTCCGTGATACCAGCTGGTACACGGTAGTGTGTGAGGAGCGTACACCGCTATACGGTGTATGTATGGAAAATTTTAAATCTCCGTCTATTTTTTATATGGATTGATACACGCAGTCTCTGTATAGTTTTGACCATAATCAAACAGCAGATATACAAAACTGTTTGAAAAGCAGATAGCTCTATACGGTGTAGGTCTGAAAAAATGGAAAATCTCTTTTTTTTTCCAGAGTCACGCACAGATAGCTTGTATTTGTCCATGATACCAGCCGGTACACGGTAGTGTGTGAGGAGCGTACACCTCTATATGGTGTGTGAAAAAATGAACGCTCGGTAACTGACCAGAACAAAATAATAAAAGTTGGAGTGCTTTGAAAAAAGCAGTTTGAACAGCAGTGTGCACACAGCAATGCAGCTATCAGGTAGCCTTAAAAGGCAGCCTAATCACCACCAGCGCTGCTGCACACAACAAAAATCCTCCCCTTTCACTGCACACTAACTGTACAGTGAAAAGCGCTATCAGCAGAAGCAATTTTTTTTTTCTTTTTCCCTGCCTAACACTCTCCCTATTCAGAATCAGCAGCAGCACATCTCTCTATTCTAAGATCGGAAGAAGTAAGATGGCGGTCGTCGGTCACGGCCTTTTATAGCCACTGTGATGCCACACAAAGCCAGCTAATCACTTCAATGCCCTTCCTTAACATGCTGGTGGCCGTTGCCCATGTCATCGCGTTGGCCACAGTGTGCGTCCTCCATCATTGGCTGAGAAAAGGCGCTGGAAGCATTATTTGAAATGCGACTTTGGCGCTCGGGTCGGCGACCTCATGGCCGACCTCACGCTATGGTTGGGTTTCAATCAGCGAAACCCTACTTTACCTAAAGTCAGCGACTTTTGAATTTGACAGACCCGTTTCGCTCAACTCTAGTGCTGATCGCTGGTGATGCAGGTAACAGACATGCTGTCACTCTAGGGATGAACGTGCTAAAGGAGTTCGGAAGTCTTCTCATCAATGAGTCCCCAGATATGTTCCTGAAGCAGTGGAGCCCTCGCACCTCCCACAGGAGAGTGTTTCACCAGGTAATCCGTGCGGCCCAAGCTCAAGAGACCTCTAGTGATAGGAAGATGTTGGGAAAAGTGATTGTTCCAGTCTCAGCCAATCTTGTTTTGCCACCAGGACAAACCGTGCTTACTCTGCCCATCCTGACTTGTACCAATCTGGAAGGAGTTGAGATCCAGATAGAGACAGCCATTATGGAGCAACTACCTCCTGGGCTCCTTGTTGCGCGGACGTTAGCCACTGTACATGACGGGACGGTCCCAGTGTGATATGTTAATTTGGGAGAAAGTAATATCACGCTCCCATCCAGGAGTGAAGTAGCGCAAATTCTGGGCATGCTGGAAGAACTGATACCACCACAGGCCGTGCAATTGACGGTGAAGCAGGGAGATCCCTGGACCGTGGCTGTAGATATGTCTTCAGTACCAGAACCTCAGCACCTGGGGGAGGGGCGCCTTATACTAGAACAAATGCGGGCTGAATTGACAGAACTTATGCCGCAACAGGTCCAGCAGGTAGAAGCTCTATTAGGGCGATATCAGGGTGTGTTCGCATATCATGAGGAAGATTTCGGCTGCACTACAGCAATCACACACGAGATTCCAACTGGAAATGCCGCACTCTGATTCAGATGATAAGGACACTGGAGGGACACTGGAGGAAGATCGAAAGGCCCGGTAGCCTGAATTCGTAGCTTAGTTGGTGTAGGTGTACATCAACCGAATACATCACACCACCAGTTACACTCCATATACCCTGCTGTTTGCTGTCCAGGAAGATTACCAAGATGGATCTGGATCCAGAGGAGGACTACCCATGGACGGGGGTGTCCACCTGGGTCCAAGAACATCGTCATCATCTGCAGACAATACATCGTCTGGTGCAGACCAGATTTCAGTAACTAGAGCATCCAGAAACAACTTGTCTGTGAGGGACAGCTCTCCAAGCTGGGGACCATGTGTTGGTCCGAGAGAAACGTCCTCAGACAAGCTGGAGTACTGGTGGGAGAAGACCCCATATCGGGTGAAGTGGAGAATCAACTCCAAAGGGGCCGTCTATGAAATCCATCCTAAAGGGAAAGAAAACGCTTCCACTTGAATAGTTCACAGGAATATGCTATGACCCTGTTTATCAAGAGATCCTGACCAAATAGAAGAGGTGCAAAATGCTCCAGAAATACCCCATCCAGTCGTTGCTGATTGTGAAGAAGAGCAAGGTCCTGAACCACCGCCTGTAGATCCAAGAGAGGGGCAAGAGCCTGAAGTCCTTAAAGTGGCTGTCCCGTTAGGAATGGGAGCGTCCTCACCCTCACCTGTACAACCTGACTCGACTACCCAACTTGACTCTGCTACTCCTTCTGACTTACGGTGCTCCGAACGAGCAACAGCCGGGATATCCCCCAACAGATACAATCAAGACCCATTTATTTGGCAAAAAATCATTCAAGGAATAGGAAAATGTGAATGCGTATTACAAAAGCTCTCGCCCATGGAATGGCGAGCAAAAGGAGAGGGAGTGTAAGAAGATGGACCGGACCGGGGGTACCTCTCTTGCACCAGTTCCGGGACTGTTGGGGCTGTCACCATTGTTGTCCGGGGGAAAGATTTCCAACCCAGGCCGACCTTTACATTCAACAGCAGGGTGTGAGCCTATGATAAAAGGGCCTGTGCGCAGGATAGGGAGAGGAGACTTGGCGGGAAGACAGAGCACGCAGCAGGGGAAGTTTTGTGCTCTGTCCTCTGCATCGTCATAGCGCAGGCCTGCGCTATAGATTCCCTGCGTCCAGGTGCACTGACTGTGGGCAGAGATCTGCCGTGTGTCTGTTGGCTCCCGTACCGAAAGGGTCAGACGCTCAGGGCCGGTGGTTACCACGCGCACGCAAGCTAAGACACACCAGGTGACTGATCCAGAACTGTGCCATTCCTCACCTGCATAATGCTGTTGAGCTGAGTCATGCTCCGGCGGTGTTATAGACTGTGCTGCACTTCCCACGACGAACCTTGGATCTAGGACCCCGCACAAGGCAACAAAGACTCATCACCCTTGCCTGGAACCAGACCCCCAACTTCTTCAGGACGACACAGGAATCATCACGCGCCAGTTACGTAGGCGCCACCGTTGGAACCCAAGACTCTGCAGCCAGGAAGCCGTCAGACTGATAAGTTAACCCTTTCATGAACATTTTCTTTACCTATAACCTCACCTCTCACCCATACCATGCTAATATCACTTCCCATACCCCCTGCTTAACCCATTACCTCCCTGCATAGAGTATACCTCTGTTAATAAATCTGTTAACCCTTGCTCTGCCTCCTGTCTGTCACTGCATCCCGCTACCTGCTCAAACATACATAAGGATTACAGGGTGTTAAACTCCTATCCCTATCTCTTTTGTTTCACACTTAACCTTCAACTCCTTTTCTTTCTCACTCCTTTTCTTCTCCATCTCTCACCTAGAATGGCTTACCAGTCTCCTCTTCCTTATACCGCTGATCCTAGACCAATACAATTATAAATAAAAGATGGTACCACTGAAAACGTCATCTTGTTGTGCAAAAACAAGCAGCCATACAACTCCAACAGTGGAAAAATAAAAAAATGATAACTCTCAGAATAAAACAATGCAAAAACTTATTTTTTTTTCTATAAAGGTTTTTATTGTGTAAAAGCTCCAAAACATTTAAAAAAAACTATATAAACGAGGATTCGCTGTAATCGTACTGACCCAAAGAATAAAGCAGTCTTATCAGTTTTACCACACGGTGAATGGAAAAAAACATCCTGAATTGCTGGCTTTTGTTCATTCTGCCTCCATGTGAATCAGAATAGAAAGTGATCAAAAAATGTGATGTGACCGAAAATGGTACCAATAAAAACGTCAACTCATCTTGCAAAAAAACAAGCCCTTACATGACTCTGTCAGCCAACATATAGAAAAATTATAGCTATGCAAAAACTTTTCTTTGCAATAAAAAGCATCTTTTCGTGTGTGACAGCATCCAAACATAAAAACCTGATATAAATCTTATATCACTGTAATTGCACTGACCCAAAGAATAAAGCAGTCTAATGATTTATATCACACGGGGAACGGCAAAAAAAAATAAAACCAATTCTTCACATGCTGGTGGTTTATTCATTCTGCTTCCCAATGATCACAGTAAGGCTTGGTGCACATTTATCCTGAGATCTGTGCTGAGCGCTTACATCGAGGTTTCCATGTAAATCTCTAAAATTCGTGATTCAGACGGAACCCCCAGAGTAAGATTCCCTACAATGAGGCAGATGGAGGCACTGTGGCTGCCATAGAACCTGTGATCCCGAGGTGTCTGTCTTTATAGGTGTACATAAAAGCAGGGTTCGCTACCGTTTTGTGCACTTTTGAAAAGAAGGAAACCACTGAACAGAAGCCAGTTTGAGTCCTGAGTAACTCTGCTGCCTCATTATAGTGAATGGATCCATCATGGGTTTCATCTGAATCAGGTCATTCAGAGATTTAGGTGGAAACGCCAAAGTAAGTAAAGTAAGTGCTCAGCGTAGCGTGACGGATAAATGTGACACCACACATCTAGAATAAGATCCTTGAGGGGTGTAGTTTCCAAAATCTGGTCTATTGTAGGGGTTTCCACCTGTTTAGGCACATCAGGGGCTCTCCAAATGCGACATGGAATCCACTAATTATTCCAGCAAATTTTACACTCAAGAAGTCAGATGGCACTCCTTCCCTTTTGAGCCCTGTCAATGTTTTTTTCATTGAGCCACTTAATCTTGTGACAGCGTGCTGCATCATGCTAGAAAAAGCACTGCTCATCACCAAATCACTCCTGGATCATTGGGAAGTTGCTCTTGAAGGATGGCTAAAAAACATCTTTTATTCATGGCTGTGTAACAAGGTGGCATGAGGTGGTCCATTCAAAACAGCAGTCCACAAGCACCCTGGCCCCTTGCACATAAAACAGACAGGACAGATGCAATCCCGGGCAATTTACCTTTTTTTCCAGTCACTGCAGCATGAGCAATAAGGGTCCAGGAACACAACCCAGGCACAGTTGTAATTTAACAGGGAAAATGATTTATTGTAGAAAAGATGCAATAAACTGGATAAGACTTCCTGCACTTTCCCTAGCAACATTCACCGCAGTATCAGCGGCATCAGCAGCGGCAGCAGCAGTAGTAGTGGTAGTTCACAAGCAGGTATCTGGACGCTTATAGTCCTCGGTGGGGCTCTTACACAGTCCTGGTGCCCACTTCACTGCCTGGGGGTCCGTGGCAGCACTCTCTCTCCTCCAGGGGTGCTTATGGCTCCAGACTCTGCCGAGCACCTGCCCTGGGCAAGACTGCCCGAGCACTGACTGAGGAGTAGGAACTTCCTGCTCCTTTTGGGGCTGTTAGCCCAACGTCCTTCCGCTAACCTTTTACTGACCCTAATCTAACATTGCACAATCAACATAGGCAATACACAGAAGATGTACAATGCATTACACATTACATATGACAATAGACACTATACAGAGGAAAAGAGGAAACATGACATTAAAATACAGGTAAACAGAAAGGAACCTGCTGGCGGTCACATGGCCTCCTGACAGCTGTGTTCTTAGGTAAATTTATGAGTTACCCCACTCTCTTGAAAGAAAACCAATCCAATACATAAATGGCCTCAGGATGTTTTTTTAAAAAACACATTTTTATTAATTTGTAATAAGTTTTGTAACAGAAAAAGAACAAAAAACGCCTTCATAGGCACAAACAGACTCTACAATATAATTTGTGCTATTTGCAAACAGACGGAAAATAAAAATCAGTGTATTATAACGTCACAATGAGGCAATGACGTAGTAAAGAACGCACACACACATATATATACATACACACATATGTGTGTGTGTGTGAGAGCGTGCGTGCGTGCGTGCGTGTGTGTGTGTGTGTGTGTGTGAAAAATCACCTGTGTGCTTGCAACAATTCACCCTTATATTGTCCCTTTTATCGCTGGGCCTTGTAATCATCTTTCTTTACACATCCTGTAAAAGTTTTCCCAAAGAACATTTCAATGTTTTAGTGTGATACCATGTGGACACAATAAATGGTGTAAAAATCCGTGTTATTTCTTCTGTGTTACAGCACGATAAATAGTTTACATTTTTCAAATATTTATAGATTTGTTCTTTTTTTTACCTGCATCTATCTCTCTATGTATAGTAGGTTTTTCAATTGTGAAACGAATTCTTGGAATGTTGGGATCGAATGTTTCAGCCAACATCCCAACAACATTCTTTTGGCCAACAGGATTATCACATGTAACAGGGGGGAATTGAGGGTGTGCTTTGTTTTCTTTGGCCTTCTCTCTTGGCCAATAGTGGAATAATATCATAGTAAGGGGGGGCTGGGACTTAAACTTCCATATGTTCTCAATGCATTCTAGAGTTGGCCCCTAGAAGTTAAGCAGTCTTTAGCATGTGCAAATACCATGTAATAATTCTGTAGAGGGGGTTGTACATTTTGGGCATTGTGTGGTCCTATCGGGTTTAAGATGAGTCATTGGGAGACCAAAGGCATAGATCGCCTTGTGGATAATACTGAATTGGGTTTCTCTCCACATCTCATGGAGTACTATTTTACATGTTTTTTCTCATCCATCCCTTATTTTGAATCGTATGTCTTAATCGTTAAATTGCTTCTCCCAATGTTTAAAAAAAAGTTTCAGGTTGAACTTCCAACATGATATTTTTCATCCTGCCATATAGGAAAGAAATAGAGGACAATCTCGCAGATGTCCTTACCAAAGAGTCAAAATCATTGATATATGTTTTCCTGAGCTGTGTCCTCCAGTTGGTTCATAAGAGAGTGTCTAATCTGTTCGAATTGGATTATTCGGTTGTTGGGATTTAAGTGAAACTGCTCTATGAATTCCTCTTTTTTTCAGCCACCTTGATTCAGTGGGCTGTAGTAAATGTGAGATTCCATTTATATTCCTAGATCTCCATTCCTTAAATAATTTATTTTCAACTCCTTGTAAGAACTCTGTATTATTCCAGATAGGTAAATACTTAGATTTTAAGGATGCTTTACTGTTGGCATGACACGGAATGCACCTGGTAGGGCTCACCTTTTCATCTCTAGACAATCATTCTTCCAGATGTACCAAACAATCTGGATGATGTTTTATCAAGAAAAATAACTTTACCCCAGTTCTCTGCAGTCCAAACTCTGTTCATCTTGTAGAATGTTAGCCTGTACTTGATGTTTTCCTTGGAGAGAAGTGGCCTCTTTGCTGCCCTTCTTGGCACCAGGTCCGTCTCTGAAAGCCTTTGCTTCAATGTGCGCAGTGTCACTTGGTTGCTTCCATTCCTGAGCAAGCTCTGCACTGATGAACTTATTCTGGAGGTGAATCCTGTATAGAAGATATTCCTGGCACATGCTGAACTCTCTTGTGTGTTATGAAGCCTTCTCCACAGTAGTCTACCTCTCTCTTTGAAATTCTTGATAATCTTACAAATGGTTAATTTTGGGGCCATTATGCAAGCAGCAGAGTCTTTGCCTGTAACACAAGCTAAATTTAACTCAAATTGCCACTATTAGGCCAGGGTCACACTTGTGAGTACAATGCGAGAAACTCGCGTGAGTTATCTTACCTCAATATCTGGCACTGCCGCCGGCGGTTCGGACCGGAGCGTTCAGCTGCATAGAAAGACATGCAGCCACACACTCCGGTCCTGAGTGCCGGCGGCAGTACCGGGTATAGAGGTGAGAGACTCTAGCGAGTTGCTTGCATTGCACTCGCAAGTATGACCCCGGCCTTAAACAGAAGCAGTAAACATTGTGAAAACCAAAATTTGTATTGGTCTCAAAACTTTTGGTACGACTATAGACAGAAGAACAAGAAAAGGATAAAACAAAAACCCTCCTTGTTGATAACAGGCAACTAGTGATGGGTGAACCCATGAATATTCGGGTCCAGTAGGTTTGGCCGAACATTTAAAAAAGTTTGGTTTGGGTACTAGAACACTACCCGAACTCGAATCCGGACCCCATTCAAATGAATGGGAAGCCCGAACATCTGGTGTTTCCCATGTTGTCATCTGTGTGACAGCACGAGAAATACCGGTTCTGATCGTCAGTAACCTTTCAAGTTACTGCCAGTCAGAGCACTGCGGTTCCCACACTGTCATACAAATGACAGTATGTGAGCCAGCAGCTGTGACAGGCGGTAAAAATGTTACCGCCACATTCAAAATTGCCTGATCTATCAAAATATAAAAAGAATAAATCCGATCCATAAATGGTGTAATGAGAAAAAATCTAATACCCAAGAATTATGTTTTCTGGTGCCGCAAAATTTCAATAAAATGCAATAACGGGTGAACAAAACATCATATCTATCCCAAAATGGTATTAATAAAAATGTCAGCTTGGCACGCAAAAAATAAGCCCTCACCCAGTTGTCAGGAAATAAAAAAGAACCTATAGAGTGAAGGAAATAATTATTTGATCCCTTAATGATTTTGAAAGTTTGTCCACTGACAAAGACATGAACAGTCTATAATTTAAAGGGTAGGTTAATTTTAACATTGAGAGATAGAATATACAAATAAATCCAGAAAATCACATTGCATAAATTATATAAATTTATTTGCATTTTGCAGTGGGAAATAAGCATTTGATCCCTCTGGCAAACAAGACTTAATACTTGGTGACAAAACCCCTGTTGGCAAGCACAGCAGTCAGACATTTTTTGTAGTTGATGATGAGGTTTGCGCACATGTGAGGAGGAATTTTGGTCCACTCTTCTTTGTAGATCATCTCTAAATCATTAAGATTTTGAGGCTGTCGCTTGGCAACTCGGAGCTTCCACTCCCTCCATAAGTTTTCTATGGGATTAAAGTCTGGGGTCTGGCTAGGCCACTCCATGACCTTAATGTGCTTCTTTTTTGAGCCACTCCTTTGTTGCCATGACCCATTTTTAATGTCCTAGCGGAGGGAAAGAGGTTGTCACTCAGGATTTTACAGTACATGGCTCCATCCATTCTCCCATTGATGCGGTGAAATAGTCCTGTACCCTTAGCAGAAAAACACCTCCAAAACATAATGATTCCACCTCCATGCTTGACAGTGGGGGTGGTGTTTTTTTAAACATTTATGGCATAATGTGTTACCAATGGTTTTCTTGGTGACTGTGGTACCAGCTGCCTTGAGATCATTAACAAGTTTCCCCCATGTAGTTTTAGGTTGATCTCTCACCTTCATCATGATAAAGGATACCCCACGAGGTAAGATTTTGCATGGCGTCTCAGATTGATGTCAATTGACATCCAGTGTCTTACTTATGGTTTTGTAGCCCATTCCAGCTTTGTGCATGTCTATGATCTTGTCCCTGACATCCTTAAAAGCTCTTTGGTCTTGCCCATGTTGTAGAGGTTAGAGTCTGACTGATTAATTGAGTCTGTGAACAGGAATATTTTATAAAGGTGACTATGTAAGACAGCTCACTGCAAAATGCAAATAAATTTATATAATTTATGCAATGTGATTTTCTGGATTTCATTTTTGATATTCTATATCTCAATGTTAAAATTAACCTACCCTTAAAATTATAGACTGTTCATATCTTTGTCAGTGGGCAAACTTACAAAATCAGCAAGGGATCAAATAATTTTTTCCTTCTCTGTACATGTTTTGGTATCTACGAACTTGCAATGACCTGGACAATCATAATGGCAGGTCAGTTTTAGCATTTAGTGAACACGGTAAAAAAAAAAATTTTGGAATTGCGCTTTTTTGCAATTTCACCACACTTGGATTTTTCTTTCCCGTTTTCTAGTACACTATATGGTAAAATCAATGATGTCGTTCAAAAGCACAACTTGTTCCCCAAAAAACAAGCCCTTACATGGCCACATTGACCGAAAAAAATAAAAGAGTTATGGCTCTGGGAAGAAGAGGAGCAAAAAAAACAAAAATGGAAAAACCCAAGGTGGTAAAAGGGGTTAAAATCAGCAAGACATCTGTTTTTCTCATATGCCAAAAAAAAAAATTCCAAACATCTCCTGCTCATTAAACTCAACAGTTGCAGGAGGAATTAGGGCCTGCTTACAATCTATAAGGAGCTGGGGGACACAATAGGTAAAAAGTGCTGGTCATTGATCGTCCAGCCATCACTATAATAAATAGGGGATTCCAAACAAGCTGCCTGATCCAGTCATCAGCCAGTATCTGTGTAAGTACAGTTACCGAGTGCTTTTGGGTGCCTAGAGGATGTGGAGACAGATGGATAGGAGGGACCAGATTCTGAGAAAAATTTAGAAAGGGGGAACAGGGAAGAGATAAATGATAGGCTTGTCCAAAGAGTTGTGGTTTCAAAGCACCCTTACAGGGTGTAACCTGAAAGGTAAGAGAAATTAGTTATATTATACTCACACGGGTGTCCGGTCTGGTCCAGCACCTCCCATCTTCTATCGATGACATCCTCCTCCTTACTTCTGCCGCGGCTCCTGCGGCAATGTCTGACTTTCATTTATTCATTTTCATAAATTTTTTATTTATTGTTACTTTTGTTGGATTCAAGTTATTTCTGTCACCATTGTGGGTTTTTCTGTCATTAAACGAGGGGTACCAACAATTTTGACCACGTGTGTATATTATGCTGTAGAAGTATATTTCATACTAGATTCCTTTTTTTTGGATTGTAATGATGATTCTGATAAATATGCATTATTTCTCTGATTGCTATGCTATCCAGTACATTGACTATAACCTGCCTCTAATTTGTACAGGAAGAACTTAGACTGGCCGAAAAGTACATTAAATGATCGCCGATTGACTACATGTAAGCTGATCGGCGGTCACTTAATAGTCTGTTTACATAGGCTGAATGCACTTTACAACACACAGAAAGATCTATGATTGTTCTATGTGCAGTGACTGTCATTATTCTTTGAAGCCCATGGTCTGCTACGCGAGACGATGCGCTACACATGACGATCATTTTTTAATCAAGCTTAAAAATCAAGTCACCGGACAAATGAGCCGTTTGTTCGCTCATCAGGAGATTGGCAGCCTGTTTACACTTGATGATTATTTGGAAGCGTTGGGAGGAATACTCTTTCCCGATTATTGACTAGTGTAAATGTACCCTATCGCTGAAGCTTTAATAACATTAATGTCATTAAAGCTGAAATTTGTGGTGATATTTTTGTGATCTATATTGTGGAATATTTGTGATTTATTGCAAATCTAATTTGAAAAGTTCATCTGCTGTTCAGAAATATTTTCGCTCATTTAGGCTTCCTTCCAGGTGCCTTCACACACAGCATTCTTGGGAAGCAAGACACATTTTTGTTGCATTTTTTATGCATATTTTATTCCCAAAAAATACTGCAGCTAGATAGGGAAAATGTGAAACCCAAGACAAGCAATGTGGGCCCAGTTCATTAAGACTGGTACTGTGCACTACTGGAGTGAGATGTGCTTAATTCTTTAAGAGACACACACCAAATGTTGAAATGTTCACTACCGGTGGCATCAATTTTCTTGAATTAGATGTAGATTTTCATGTATTATATGATCAGGCTTAGTCACCCCCTGTCTCACCCGTGCTGTGCACATTTTGATGGACTGGTATAAAAACGCCAAATGATATACAAATTTTACGCAAATTTGAACGGCCCTAACATTCTTCATGAATCAGGTCCTGTGCTTTTTTCTGCTTTCTTTTAGTGCATTTGGGGGATTTTTCTTCTTTCAAAATGCAGGAAGCTCTTGATATGGTACCTTTTCTTCCCCATTGGGGCAGATTTACTAAGCTGTATAAGGCCGGGGTCACACTTGCGATTGCAATGCGAGAAACTCGCGCAAGTCTCTCGCCTCAATACCCGGCACTGCCGCCAACACTTGGGACCGGAGCGTTCAGCTGCATAGAAATACATGCAGCCAAACACTTCGGTCCCGAGTGCCAGAGGCAGTGACGCAAGAGACTCGCGCAAGTTTCTCGCATTGCACACGCAAGTGTGACCCCGGCCTAAGGGTCCCGTTTCCCTTAGCTACACACCAGCGATCCCGACAACGATGCGACCTGGTAGGCTGAGTTCACACATGGCGTTTTTTTCGCGTTTTTTTTCGCGTTTCCGCGGCGGTTTTAATCGCGCGATTTTGCCGTGAAAACGCGAAAAATAAGCATCCCATGCATTCCTATGGGATTCCGCAATTCTGTGCTAATGCTGCGGTTTTTACCGTGGCGGAATCGCTTTGCGGTAAAAAACGCAGCATGCTCATTAATTTTGCGGAATCGCGGCGATCCCGCACCCATAGGAATGCATTGTTCCGCTTACTTCCCGCATGTGGCTGTGCACAACATGCGGAAAGTAAGCAGAACAATTGCGGATGGTACCCACGGTCCGGAGGAGAGGAGACTCCGAGCTTTGTGCTCCGGGCTTTGGGTACCATATGCCTGTAAAAAATAGAATTTAAAATAAAAAATATTGTTATTCTCACCTTCCGACATCCCGCGCAGCCTTTCCGCCTCTCTCCACGCTCTCGTTCCCAGTAATCCTTTGCGAAAATGCCTGCGATGTGTGTGACCAACCTGTCAATCAGTTCTCCAAGCGATGCTACAGATCGCTTGGAAAACGCTAGCATTCTGCAAGCTAATTACGCTTGCAAAATGCTAGTTTTTCCACGGGAAAATCGCGGGAATTTAAAATGCGATTTTCCCGCGGAATGGAATTTCGGAATTCTCGTGGTAATTTCCGCGAGAGTTCTGCTACGTGTGAACTTAGCCGTAGGGATCGCTGGTGCGTCACTAAATGATCGCTAGTAAGCTGCCAAACAGGCAGATTTCTTCGGCGACGCAGCAACAATCTAGCGATAAAACACAGCGATGCATGCTGGCCAGCGGGACGCCGACGACTAAAAAATGGCCCAGGACATTCCTGCACAATCAGCGATATCCAGCGGGGGGGGGGCGGTCGCTGCTGCGTGTCACATGTGGCGAGATCACTGTTGCGTCACAAAATCAGTGACGCATTAGCGATCTCGCTATGTGAGACGGGGACTTAAGAGTTAGGCCACGTTCAAACATTTAGTATTTGGTGAGTTGTTTACATCAGTATTTCTAAGCCAAAACCAAGAGTGAGTGATAAGTACAGAAGAGGTGAGGTGTTTCTATTATACTTTTATACTGCTGGTTTTGGCTTACAAAAAAAAACATGTAAAATACTGACCAAATACTGAAGGCATTGAACATGGCCTTAGGCTATGTGCACACGCTGCGGTTTTTGCTGCGGATTCGCTGCGGTTTTGGCCGCTGTGGATCTGCAGCAGTTCTGCAGACAGTGTACAGTAGCATGTAAATCTATGGGATTTACAATCTGCTGTGCACATGCTGCAGATTTTTAACTGCGGAAAAGCAGCGGTTTTGAATCCACAGAAAGAAATGACATGTCACTTTTTTTCTGCGGATTCTGCTGCGGTTTACCATCTCCTCCATTATAGAGGTGATAAACCGCAGGGGAAAACCGCAGGCCAATCCGCAGGTAAAACCGCAGGTCATTTTACCTGCGGTTCCGCAGATACAAATCCGCAGACCAATCCGCAGCGTGTGCACATAGCCTTAGGCAGCAATTTAGACTAAGCAGTATTAACACCTTCATGACTGGGCACATTTTCATTTTTCCCTCCCCTTACTGCAAGAGTCGTAATTTTTATATTTCAGCTGACGTAGCCATATGAGCGCTTGTTTTTTTGCAGGATGACTTGTAGTTTTGATTTACAAAATTCATTTTACTATAGAATGTACTGAAAAATGGGGAAAAAATCCAAGTAAGGTAAAATGGTGAAAATATGCAATATTTGCTTTGATTTGTCGGTTCAGCTATTATGACATGCATTGTGCTTTAAAATTGACCCGATGTCCTGATTTTCATGTCAGTGTGATTACTCGATAACAAATTTGCATTCATTTTTTACATTTTTATAGTTAAATTAATCGGGAACTTTGTAAAAAAAAAAAATTGGTTTGTGTCTCCATTTTCGGAGACATGTAACTTTTTTATTTTTCAGTCAATGACGCCATGTATAGTCTTGTCTTTTGCGCAGTGGGCTATAGTTTTTATCGGTACTATTTTGGGATATATATGACGTTCTGATTATTTTTTATTTTTTTGTAAATGAGATGACCAAAAAAGGTCAATTCAGGCATTTACATTTTTTTATTAACATCGTGACATTTTTCAAACAGGTTAATTAATTTAGCAATTTTATAAATTGAATATTATTAGATCAGCTATTCCAACTATGTATTTTTTTTATTAGTATTTTCTTAATTTGCAATTATCACTTATTTCCCTCCTTCTACTATGCAGTAGTATACTCTAAAAATGACATCCTCAATTCTGTTAGTTGCTGCCCACTTCTCCAGTTTATTTAAATCTTTTTGAATCCCCTCTCTCTCTTCTCTAGTATTAGCTATCCCTCCTAGCTTTGTGTCATCAGCAAATTTAATCAGTTTACCCTCAATTCCTTCATCTAAATCGTTGATAAAGATGTTGAACAATACAGGGCCCAGGACAGAGCCCTGTGGTACCCCACTTGAGACATTCTTCCAACTGGATGTGCAGCCATTTACGACCACTCTTTGGGTCCGATCACTAAGCCAGTTATGAATCCACCTAACAGTTGCCTTGTCCATTCCATACTTAGTCATTTTTTCAATAAGGATTGTATGAGAGACTTTGTCAAATGCTTTGCTGAAGTCAAGATATACTATATCTACAGCATTTCCTTGATCCACCCAATCAGTAATACCATCATAGAAGGAAATTAAATTAGTCTGACATGACTTATTAATTACAAACCCATGCTGACTCTGTTTAATCACTTCATTCTTATCCAGGTATTGACATACATGTTGTTTAATAATTTGTTCAAAGATCTTTCCTGGTATAGAAGTCAGACTCACCGGCCTATAGTTGCCTGGGTCCACCTTCTTCCCCTTTTTGAATATAGGAACAACATTTGCTCTTCTCCAGTCTTCTGGCACTTCTCCTGTTCTCCAAGAATTTTCAAAGATTATGGAGAGAGGTTCAAAAATTTCTTCTGCTATCTCCTTCAGTACTCTGGGGTGTAATTCATCTGGACCTGGAGACTTGAATACATTTAGGTTAGCTAAGTGTTTCCTCACTATCTTTCTGTTTATAGATATCCTGGATTCTTCTATTCCCTTAATAGGACAGTGAATAACAGTTGATGTTACATTTCCTTTCTGAGAGAAAACAGATGCAAAATAGGAATTTAAAAGTTCAGCCTTCTCAACATCCTGTCTTACCATTTCATCATTTTCATCCTGTAAAAATCCTATAGCATCTTTGACTTTTCTTTTACTTTTGACATATCCCCAAAATCCTTTATTATTGCTTTTGACATCTCTTGCAAGCCTCAATTCATTTTCAGCTTTAGCTAATCTGATTTGTGCCCTGCATGTTCTGCAGACAGCATTATATTCTTCTTTAGATATGCCTCCTTCTTTACATTTTATAAACATTTTTTTCTTCCTTTTTAGCATGTGCTTAAGTTCTGTGTTCATCCATCCTGGTTTCCTTAAATGCTTCCTATTCTTCCCTCTTTTCGGAATTGTTAACAACTGTGCTTTGAGAATTTAAAAGTCAAAGGGTTAACATTGAAAATAATTTTTCAAAAACACGGACACGGACAGCATACGGACAGCACATGGATGGTACACACGGACATACGGATAGCACACGGATGGCATACGTATGAACACGGACACACGGACACGGATAGCTCCGGTACCGGATTTTCCAGTGGTACCGGAATTATCTGGACGTTTGAAACTGCCCTGACAGAGTCTAAAGAGGAGCAAAAAAAATGGATAAAACCCTTCATAAATGCGGCACATGGCAACTTGGCAAGAATTCTTGTAGCATTTTAATCACTAGCTCTTTCCATATAAAAATATATATTGTGTTGCAAAGAAACAGGTGATTAACACATTAATCTGAATAAAATGCAGATAAAGTACATTACGCCTGAATTTTTTAAAAAAAACATACTTTTTAACATTTTTTTTAACTTGTATATTTTTATCTTGTAAAAAAAGAAACATGAATTTAATGTGGAGGGGTTTTTTTCCAAAATGTTTATCCTTTTTGTGTCTTTTTTTCACAATTGTACTTTTTTAACTTACAGATTAGCCTATATGGCAATGCGTTTGGGGGGAAAAAGCCATTAGGGTGATTTCACACACATTGTTTTTTGCAGGGAAAAAAATCACAGTTTTTGTAGCAATTTGTGAACCAAAGTCTAACAAATTTTATAAGCCCTGTTATGACTCCTTTTATGACTTCTTTTAAAAAGGGATCACCTTGTCATTGTTAGACGGGCTTACCCTATTAGATATTATGTAAAAGAATCTTACATTTGTATTTGTGTAGCAAAAGTGGAATGCTGGTATATCATTTTTGCCGAGTGCTGATGCAGAGTCTTCTGCTGTGCTTTTATTTATATCATAGAATCATAGAATCATAGAATCGTAGAGTTGGAAGGGACCTCCTGGGCCATCTGGTCCAACCCCCTGCTCAAAGCAGGATTCGCTAAATCATCCCAGTCAGATGTCTGTCCAGCCTCTGTTTGAAGACTTCCATTGAAGGAGAACTCACCACTTCTCGTGGCAGCCTGTTCCACTCATTGATCACTCTAACTGTCAAAAAGTTTTTTCTAATATCTAATCTGTGTCTCCTCCCATTCAGTTTCATCCCATTGCTTCTAGTCTTTCCTTGTGCAAATGAGAATAAAGTTGATCCTTCTACAATGTGACAGCCCTTTAGATATTTGTAGACAGCTATTAAGTCTCCTCTCAGTCTTCTCTTTTGCAAACTAAACATTCCCAAATCCTGCAACCTTTCCTCATAAGACAGGGTTTGCAGACCGGTCACCATTCTGGTCGCTCTTTTCTGAACTTGCTCCAGTTTGTTGATGTCTTTTTTAAAATGTGGTGCCCAAAACTGGACACAATATTCCAGATGAGGTCTGACCAAAGAGGAGTAGAGGGAAATAATGACTTCACGTGATCTAGACTGTATGCTTCTGTTAATACATCCTAGAATTGCATTTGCCTTTTTTGCTGCTGCATCACACTGTTGACTCATGTTCAGTCTGTGATCTATTAGTATACCCAAGTCTTTTTCACATGTGCTGTCACTTAGCCCTATTCCTCCCATTCTATATATGCTTTTTCCATTTTTATTGCCCAGATGTAGTACTTTGCATTTCTCCCTGTTAAAAACCATTCTGTTAGTTGCTGCCCACTTCTCCAGTTTATTTAAATCTTTTTGAATCCTCTCTCTCTCTTCTCTAGTATTAGCTATCCCTCCTAGCTTTGTGTCATCAGCAAATTTAATCAGTTTACCCTCAATTCCTTCATCTAAATCGTTGATAAAGATGTTGAACAATACAGGGCCCAGGACAGAGCCCTGTGGTACCCCACTTGAGACATTCTTCCAACTGGATGTGCAGCCATTTACGACCACTCTTTGGGTCCGATCACTAAGCCAGTTATGAATCCACCTAACAGTTGCCTTGTCCATTCCATACTTAATCATTTTTTCAATAAGGATTGTATGAGAGACTTTGTCAAATGCTTTGCTGAAGTCAAGATATACTATATCTACAGCATTTCCTTGATCCACCCAATCAGTGATACCGTCATAGAAGGAAATTAAGTTAGTCTGACATGACTTATTAGTTACAAACCCATGCTGACTCTGTTTAATCACTTCATTCTTATCCAGGTATTGACATACATGTTGTTTAATAATTTGTTCAAAGATCTTTCCTGGTATAGAAGTCAGACTCACCGGCCTATAGTTACCTGGGTCCACCTTATTCCCCTTTTTGAAGATAGGAACAACATTTGCTCTTCTCCAGTCTTCTGGCACTTCTCCTGTTCTCCAAGAATTTTCAAAGATTATAGAGAGGGGTTCAAAAATTTCTTCTGCTATCTCCTTCAGTACTCTGGGGTGTAATTCATCTGGACCTGGAGACTTGAATTCATTTAGGCTAACTAAGTGTTTCCTCACTATCTTTCTGTTTATAGATATCCTGGATTCTTCTATTCCCTTAATAGGACAGTGAATAACAGTTGATGTTACATTTCCTTTCTGAGAGAAAACAGATGCAAAATAGGAATTTAAAAGTTCAGCCTTCTCAACATCCTGTCTTACCATTTCATCATTTTCATCCTGTAAAAATCCTATGGCATCTTTGACTTTTCTTTTACTTTTGACATATCCCCAAAATCCTTTATTGCTTTTGACATCTCTTGCAAGCCTCAATTCATTTTCAGCTTTAGCTAATCTGATTTGTGCCCTGCAGGTTCTGCAGACAGCATTATATTCTTCTTTAGATATGCCTCCCTCTTTCCATTTTATAAACATTTTTTTCTTCCTTTTTAGCATGTGCTTAAGTTCTGTGTTCATCCATCCTGGTTTCCTTAACTGCTTCCTATTCTTCCCTCTTTTCGGAATTGTTAACAACTGTGCTTTGAGAATTTCATTTTTCAAGATTTCCCATCCTTCCTGGACATTTTTGTCTTTAAGGATATCCAGCCATTTCCCATTCATCTTGAATCCACTTCCGTATTAAGCTCAAAAGTCCTGAAACATTTGGCTGAAGCATTTTTGTAATAAAACAAAAAAAATCTTAGAAAAATGCCACAAAAAAAAACACAGGGTCCAATTCAAAATTTGCTGGGGGGAGGGAAGATATTTTTCATTCCATGACCTGTAGTACTCGATTTGTTCCAAATTCTTCAAAATGGGGCTCATGGTCAATGGGTTTTGGACAAAATAAACAATTAATCATTGTGTTTTAATGCTGCCTTTTACCTTTTTGTGCTTTAAAGTACAAGTTGCCTGTTACTCTAAAATGGGACAATATTTGCACAAAAAATACACACATGCATAAAATCGTTCAAGGGGGCTAAAGTACATGTGGGCAAAAAATTTGTTGACTTTTTAAAAATTGCAATTGATGAAACCGCTGAAATCATCTGCAAATTTCAAAGACTCTCCACAATGGCGAACATTTAAAAAATAAAAAAAACCAGGTGAAAACATAGAAAATAGACTTTAAAAAAGGCACAAATTAAAAAAAAATTAATGAATAACAGGTGAAAAACAAAAAAGAAACAAAGAAGGGGCAAATACAACAATGAATCAGGTCTACAAGGTGTAAAAAAAAAAAACCTAATGGAGATTACAGTAAGCGCACATCCAGAATTCTGACATCAGAGTTTTTTGTAAATTGTTATAGACAAATTTGTCAATTAAATGTGTGAAAAATATATATTTGCACCACCCTTCACACTTTTCAAAAGTGTCTAGAAAATAAGTTTTGGGGGTTTTTTTGAATTGCGGAATGCACCAAATGTTTTACTGATTTTTTGCCACTGGTTAGGTACAAAAAAAGCCTAGCCAAAGAAGCATCATCCAAGAAATGGTAGAAAAAAAACACTAGTGTCTCACATATGCCAAGGATGAATTCATCATTGGAGGAATTTTTATGCCATTCTTGCTTCTGGCTATGTTGCAAAATTTATATTGTAGATGTAAGATTTCTGTCTACAACTGGTTTTTCCTTTTTTTTTTTTTTTACACCATCTCTCCTGCTGGAGTTTTTTTTTTTTTGCACTCATTTTGTGAGCTTTTTTTTAAGTCACATGTTAAAAATATAACTAAAACAAAAAAAAAATGCCAGAAATCAGCCTCTTTTGACAAGCTTCATATAAAAATGACAGACTTGGTGGGAAATGCTTTAATAATGGAGCATGACTTTTATAAATATGTCTACATATATAAACCTATACAAGTGGGTAAAAAGTCAATGGGCCACTATTATGGGGATAGGTAGTAAGTAGTAACTAATACAATAGA
The DNA here is from genome assembly GCF_039654945.1 of Dendrobates tinctorius. Classification (NCBI taxonomy): domain Eukaryota; kingdom Metazoa; phylum Chordata; class Amphibia; order Anura; family Dendrobatidae; genus Dendrobates; species Dendrobates tinctorius. The sequence continues at coordinate 10,742,480 of NW_027361694.1, forward strand.
AAACCTAAATAGTGACTAGACCATTAGTAATATATCATTTATTTATTAACATAATCATATCTACAGACATTCAAAAAGGGGAAGTTACTAAAAAAAAGGTAGTTGATGTAGTTCACTGCTTTTTTATTAACTCTTCCCCTTTTTACATGTTTCTGATTATGAAGTAGTTCACAACTTTTTAGTAACTTTTACATTTTTGTGATTATAATAATTCATATATTAATTATCTATCATTCATGGTGTAGTTAATATTTAGGAAATGAGTCTAAAAACTAAAAATAACACAACATGCAGCCACGGTGATAGATTTAGAGAATTTTCTACATTTATGTATTAGTAAATCTGACCGATAATCTGTAAATCAGACTTACAAAAAAAAATAAAAATAATTTACTTTTGATGTGATCCTTATGGAGCAATTCTGAAAAGTAACCGAAGGTCAGAAATTGGTTAGGTGTATAAAGGACATGGCTTCTTAGTGGATCCAGGAGTGAGCAGAGCTGGATGTGCTCTCCCTGACTTCTCATTGTCCTGAGACAGGCGTCTGCGAGTCTGAGCCGGGCAGTGACTGATCTGCATTAGGCAGTGGTGTCACTCAGCTCTGCAGCATCCCAGCCAAGGAGAACAAATCGCTGACAAAGGAGAGAGATTCCAATTCAGCGGTGTCGTTAGGGCAACCACCAAGTATTCCTGCTGTAATAAGTTCCACTTGAGAAGCCTCCCCATTCAGGCTGCTGCCTCCTCTCACTTTTATGAAGTGCGGCTGTGCACTCGCAGGATTCATCTGTTTGCTTCTTTTTCATGGTGTTTATTTTTCACCATTCACCAGGACTTGTATGAAATAAACAAAGGACGATCGTTCTGCGGATGGGCGCAGGAGATCGTCCTGATCCGGACAGCATGGAGCAAGAGCCAAAATATGACGAGGGTAACTGACTGCACTAATGCGCCGTGAACGCAAAGGTCAAAGCGGCTGTATCTTAATAGAGTGTCGCGAATCGTGAATCCAGCTCATTGCCATAGCAATGCGACCCTCATACTGATGGACCATAACCGCATGCAGACCGCTCTGTGAACCTTTTCCTGGCCGATTTCACACTTGTGTAGCCGGGTGGGTCTGCATTGTGTGAGAGGAGAATTTATAAGGCAATATTCAGACAGGGATTTCTAACATTCTGTCCAATATTAACGCTTATGATAGATTATAGCTTGGGAGTGTCCTTGCATCTAGATCAGGAAGCTCTGGAAGTGTCCTTGTATCTAGAGAAAGAAGCTCTGGCAGTGTCCTTGCATCTAGATCAAGAAGCTCCTGAAGTGTCCTTGCATCTAGATCAGAAAGCTCTGTAAGTGTCCTTCCCATCTAGATCAGGAAGCTCTGGAAGTGTCCTTCGCATCTAGATCAGGAAGCTCTGGAAGTGTCCTTGCATCTAGATCAGGAAGCTCTGGAAGTTTTCTTGTATCTAGATCAGGAAGCTCTGGAAGTGTCCTTGCATCTAGATCAGGGAGCTCTGGAAGGGTCCTTGCATCTAGATCAGGGAGCTCTAGTAGTATCCTTGCATCTAGATCAGGGAGCTCTAGTAGTGTCCTTACATCTAGATCAGGGAGCTCTGGAAGTGTTCTTTGCATCTAGATCAGGGAGCTCTGGAAGTGTCCTTACATGTAGATCAGGGAGCTCTAGTAGTGTCCTTACATCTAGATCAGGAAGCTCTGGAAGTGTCCTTACATCTAGATCAGGAAGCTCTGGAAGTGTTCTTTGCATCTAGATCAGGAAGCTCTGGAAGTGTCCTTACATGTAGATCAGGGAGCTCTAGTAGTGTCCTTACATCTAGATTAGGAAGCTCTGGAAGTGTCCTTACATGTAGATCAGGGAGCTCTAGTAGTGTCCTTACATCTAGATTAGGAAGCTCTGGAAGTGTCCTTACATCTAGATCAGGAAGCTCTGGAAGTGTTCTTTGCATCTAGATCAGGGAGCTCTGGAAGTGTCCTTACATGTAGATCAGGGAGCTCTAGTAGTGTCCTTACATCTAGATCAGGAAGCTCTGGAAGTGTCCTTACATCTAGATTAGGAAGCTCTGGAAGTGTCCTTACATCTAGATTAGGAAGCTCTGGAAGTGTTCTTTGCATCTAGATCAGGAAGCTGTTCTTCTCCTTCTGCACAAATAGTCTAGAATGTGTAGTAACCCCCAGCCTCCCTTACCATATGGAAATAACGTCTGTGGAGATGAAGTCTTTGATAATGGGCAGCTTAGTGTCAGCAAGTGGCTTGCATTGGGGTCAGTCAGATGGGAACGTCTTGCTTGCCAATTGCCATAGAAATCCTAACACACCATGAAGATTGTCCAGCGCCAGGCCTTCCGCTCTGGCCTCAATGACTTTGAAGTGGGGCCTGATATGCAGCGGTCACTGGGGGCTCCTCTATCCGCTGGACACACAGGGGCCACAAGCAGAAAAGGGAAACTTGTTTTCTCTCCTCTATACAAGCTGCAGCCATTGTCCCTTATCTTTTATCCTTTATATTTCCCATGGATGATTCATGCCTGAGTGGCTTTGTGCTGCCCTCCCTTTCACAGGAAACTTCATTAGAGAGCTATAAGTTTCTCTATTGATTACAGGCTCCATTTACAAGTCCTCTTTGGTCTCTTCTGTTTGGCTGCAACCAATCTGCCAGAAAACCCATGTCGTTCACCTTTAGCACCTCCAGCACAACTGACAGAGGCCCAGACTAACCTTCCATCAAGCTGCTATTGACATTTGGAGAACTCGCTTTAAGTGCTGCCATAAATAACACTGCGGCTTATTAGCTGAGCAAATAGAAAACAAGGCTGAGGTGGAGATACTGGAGTTTAGATTGCATGCAAGGTCTGGTCATTTCCACAGCTAAGACCCTCCAGGGTCTGAAAAAAGCTGAGTCACTAAGCTGCTGCTGTACCTGCATGTTAGCACACATATGAAATATATATATTATATAAAAATCAAGAAAAAAAGGGCAGCACTACCAAAATAATACAGCAGGTGCAAAACCTATTCAGCAGTGTCCAAACAGCCAAAATGACAAAAGGAAAAAAATCAGTAAAGTATCCACTTTTTTCACATTTAATTTGAGTGCTGCCTATTTTTTTCCATATATATATATATACACACACACATATATACACACACATTTATATGTGTGTGTACGTAAAATATATATATATACCAAGATAGCCAGTAGATAGAAAAATATCAAGCACTGAGGACTCTCAAATTGTAGTATTTGTATAAATGTTCACACACATACCTATATATGTGTTTTCATTTTCCAGTAATACAACTCAGACTATTTCTTGTTTGACTTTGTTTATTGAAATGGTATTAAAAATGGCAGTGACCACCATGAAGAAGTGAGTGTAGCTACTCTCTTCCAGAGGAGAGGCCACTGAAGGTCACAGACAGGTGACAGCAGCACTGCACTAGCACAGGACTCCAGGATCACGCTGCACAGGACACATGCAGGACGAGCTGTCACATCACACCGATTCAAGTAAAATGCAAAATAGAGATATATATATTTATCTATGTGTCATAGATTCTCTTCACACCTTCATTGCTTATTTTAGAAAATGATACACGATCAAACACCAATATTTCACCATAAAGTCATCAAGTCATAGAAGTCTTTGGTGTATGAGCGCCCTTCCAGAATAACAAAGTCCGGACTGAAAATAAATTAATTCAACTATTACAAAATCACAGTATTCACATCCACTTTATCAACAACGACGAGACTGGCACAGGCAATCACGGCACACACAACAGGCTTCTTCTATACACCCCGGAATAGGGCAGTCTAGTGGTCTCTGAGGGGCTATTAGTAGTCGTCAGTACCATCACGGCGACCCCTCCAGTGCTGGGGATGTACCTAACATCGGGATTGTGCTGCCTCAGTATCTTACATGTGATATTTCACCTGAGAAAGTCACCATTATTATGGGGTATACAGCAAGAGCAGGGACCTCTGCTGTAGGCTGGAGTGGGGTCTGACCCGGATCTGTCCCATGGCAGACTGATCAATAGCTAAGAAATAAGAGGGTCTCCTCTACATTATGGCTGTGGGATAGGAGGACCGATCAGAGTCAGATCTAGTACCGTAAACGCAGCAAATGTTCATTACCTCTGCTGCAAAAATTACGTGTGTGTGTGTGTGTGTGTGTGTGTGTGTTTATATACACACATATATCAGAGTTTATTATCTGCATGTGTATATGTAAATAAGTAGAGCATATAAAAATATAGAAATCCAAAAAAGAGACCATAAATAATATATATCAACTTCCAAAAGAAGATGATGTACCCAAAAAGAAAGGAAGTAAACGACCAAAATAAAATATAAATAGTTTATTATAATACTTAAAATTACTCCAAGAAGAAATATGAGTGCAGAACAAGGCAGAGCGAACGCCAAGCAACAATAATTGTTCTGCACTCCTATGTCTTCCTGGAGTAATGTTAATTATATTCGCTAATAGACTATTTATATATTATTTTGGTTGTTTACTTCCTTTCTTTTTGGGTACAAATACATATGTAGATAAGTATAAAATCAGAGTGTGAGTATATATGAAGAGATTTCTTTATATGTAGGATAAGAGTATGAGTATGTATAGATGCAGGGATTTATATATATACATATATGTATAGATATATAATCAGAGTTCATTGTCTCTGTATATATAAATAAAATCAATGTATACACAAGTATGTAGAGATTATCTATATATATATATTTCTTTTTTTCAGTTTGTTGGAATTTATTGTTTGTGTGTATATATAAATAAGCAGAGTGTGTGTGTATAATCTGAAATATATTTCTGAATATATATATATATATATATATATATATATATACAGACACACACACACACACACACTTCTCAAAAGAATACAGGGAACACAAAAATACCAAATCCAACTTTGTGTTCCCTTTATTTTTTTAGCAGTATATATATGGAAAGGTTCTAAGATATTAGAGAGTGTGTGTGTGTGTGTGTGTGTGTGTGTGTGTGTGTGTGTGTGTGTGTGTGTGTGTGTGTGTGTGTGTGTGTGTGTGTCTTCTGTTATGATTCTATCATTTAATGCATCACTTAATACCATCTTCCCAAGTGATTAGTTCCACTCACTTTCATTATAGCTTGTAATTATAGTCTAAACGAGGTTTACCAGCCTTATGAAAAAATAAGGTTTATATCGTTTTCCCGGTGTGTGATTTTCTTCCCATTATTGTTGGAGAGCATGGTAACACAATATTGGATGTAAGAGGTTTTAAATCTGATGTTGATTACTACATTAAATGTACACCAGCCCAGATTCACTTATTCATCATGTAGCACAGGAGCTGCCAGTGGAGCGGTACCTTTATACAATAATAAATAACTTAGCAAAAAAGGAGGAAAAATATCTATTTCAAGTCAGTGTATAAAAACAGGTTCTCACAGGTAAAAGGAGCAGAATCTGTGACTGTAGCCCAGGAATGGCATCGAGTCCACTGCTGCTCAGTGCTGTAAACTGTGCCCAGTCTTCTCCCAGTTCAGCAGGTGCTGGTTTCCAGTCCCGGTGCCAGTGCAGCAGTGGAGAAGCCCTGGTGGGCTCCAGAGAGGCACATGAGGCAGTGCAGCCTGCTAGGAGGGGCATTGCATTGGCAGTGAGCACAGACATCGCCGGGCATGGATCCCAGAAGCAGCCGCTTTGCTGAAGATGCCACTTTGTGGTTAACATTGTAACGTTTTCAAGAGTGAGGAGCGTCTGGTCTGCTCGAAAATAAATAATGGGGAAGCGGCGCCCCGTCTGTCATGGTGGGAGCAGGCAGGTCCTACCGAATAGTCCTCTCTGCGGTCCTGTAAGTGTCCTCCTCTTCAGAATCCGTGGACTCTGCATTGCTGGTGGGGGTGTGCAGGTTATTGGGGGCCCCTCCGGCTTGGCACACATACCACTCATTGAGGTTAGTGACCTGAGGGGAGAGGTTGGCACTGCGCCCCCGGTCCTGGGCAGGGGACAGGGACTCGTCCATGGGGGCAGCAGGGTAGCGCAGTGCAGAGGGCGACCCTGGGGGGGACTTGCAGTGGATCTTCATGTGCTTCCTCAGGGAGCTGGGGTGCGTGTACGACTTGTCGCAGCCTCGGACCTTGCAGTAGTAGGGCTTGTCGCTGGTGTGCACATGAGAGTGCTTCTTCCTGTCACTGCTGTTGGCAAACTTCCTGTCACAGCCATCAAACTCGCACTTAAATGGTTTCTCCCCTATAGAAAGTAAAACAACAAGAGTGAAGATTTGTGTGAAATCACCAGAGTCAGATGTGTCTACACGGGGGCCACACAGAAAGTCTGCCAGGAGTGGAAAAGTGAGGCATCAGTACTGGGGGGCACGATCTGCCCACCCCAGACCAGGACTATAGGGCAAATCTGTGTGATAAGCAGTGAAGGGCAGCCTCCAGGGTGAGGGTCTCTGGCAGCACCCGACCCCTGCCACTCAGTCACTGTAGGAAGCTGCAGTATATGAGCTCATTCCAAATGGCAAGCCTGATAGAGTGGCATGTAATCACTCTGGAATCTGAACATCATGCCACATAGATGAGATATATCAGATGCAAGTATATATCAGAGTTTACAATATGTATAAAGAGTGGTTACAGTACATGCAGAGTTTACTATCTATACATAAAATATATATATACACACATATACAGAGTTCATCAGTTCACTAGTTTACTGTGCATTTTCAGACTTTATTAGAGAGAGAGAGAGAGAGAGAGAGAGAGAGCACGAGAGAGAGAGAGAGCACGAGAGAGAGAGAGAGCACGAAAGAGAGAGAGAGCACGAGAGAGAGAGAGAGCACGAGAGCGAGAGAGAGAGAGAGAGAGTGTCTTATGTTATGATTGCATACAGCTGGTATCTGAGTGATAGTCAGGATTTTTTTTTTTTGTGAATTTATTACATTGTAAATTGACAACTTTTTTTGCACTAGATCACTAAATATATATAATGTATGATTATATCACCAGCACATGTTCACTTATATCGATATTGCTGCTAAATATTGTATTAAATTTGGTTGTCTTAAATAGTTTGCATATGCACTTTGGAAACTGCTTGGGAAAGGTCTTCACTCAGGACCGAAACGTTGCCACATGGGCCAATAAAGAGCACCTTATTTTTTGCTATTTGGAGTGCTGTTTCATTTTTTTTTTTTTATTCTAATTCTAAGGTTCGGTATATGCATGTGAAACGCTGCACCCAGTTTTTTACTGCTGTGCATAATCTTTTTGCTATATATTACACATTTATATATGCCAAATGCAATGGTTTGTCACCTCTGTGTACACATGAAACAGTGTAATCTGTCTTGTCGGGCAGGACAAGCACATGGGATGGATTATTTTATTAGATCTGTGTTTAAGTCATGACTGTTTGACAGATGACTGTCGCCAAAGGCACAGCTCCCCATCCCCAGTGCTGCATTGTGGCTCCTTGCAGATGAGCATACCTATACAGCTGCCTGGCCTGACTGTATACGGCCATGTCATGCTATTGGAGTAGAGGCTGCCCCCTCGACACGTCACTTATCACGTTTTTCACTAGACCCCCTAGTGATTTGGCTTAAACCCTACTACCCAATTATCTTAGATGTCCTGTTTGCGGTCCCTGCTCTTCTCCCGTTTACTATGCCACACTACTCTCATGTCAATCACTGGCACATCCCCCGCTGTGCCATCTTCTGCCCACCCCTCAACACCAGCCACCCTGTAATGGCTCACACTGTACAGTCCTAGACCTAGAACCTGGTATCAGTGATTGAGTACTTTATTAAAAAAAATATTGTCGTTCATGGTCATAATTAATGCAGATGATGAGATTCTGTATTCTGGCTTTCCAGTATCCCTGCAATACACAATGCAGCCGCCTATATATACTGTGCATGGCGGCCAGGGTGTATATACTGTACAAGGCGGCCAGGGTGTATATACTGTACAAGGCGGCCAGGGTGTATATACTGTACAAGGCGGCCAGGGTGTATATACTGTACAAGGCGGCCAGGGTGTATATACTGTACATGGCGGCCAGGGTGTATATACTGTACATGGCGGCCAGGGTGTATATACTGTACATGGCGGCCAGGGTGTATATACTGTACACGGCGGCTAGGGTGTATATACTGTACATGGCGGCTAGGGTGTATACATGGCGGCTAGGGTGTATATTCTGTACACGGCGGCTAGGGTGTATATGCTGTACACGGCGGCCAGGGTGTATATGCTGTACACGGCGGCCAGGGTGTATATGCTGTACACGGCGGCCAGGGTGTATATGCTGTACACGGCGGCCAGGGTGTATATTAGGGTGATGACAATTTTAAAAATTTTGCAAAACGAAAATGAAACCCCTTACATTGGAGGAACAATTGCATTCAAATGACAGTAGTATCATCAAATTTGTAAAATATTCAAAAAAGTTCCCCCTCTTTTTCAAAAGATTTTTCGTCTTTTTATTTTAATATTTAAAGAAAATATCTTTCTAAGTTGTAACAAAAAGTGGTATTTTATTCACATCTAGATCATTCTGGAATATTTTAAAATATTTTGGAATTTAGTATTATCTTTTCATTTTCAGTGCAAAGCTTCAAGTTTTACGATCAAGAAGTGCATTCAGAAAATGTCTTCTAGAAATTCCAGCAACAGTGTAAAAGCAAACAGGTCTATCTGGACAAGGAATCTGCCCTCCTATTGTCAACATAAAAGATAACAATGCAAAATTGCATGTCCTTTTTTGGCGGAAAAATACCATTTTTGCCTTATTTCATTTGAATGAAAGGGGGAACTTTTTTTAAAAACAAAAAAAAGCAATACTTATTCTTAAATAACCCATAAAAGTTCCTCAATTGCACATGGTTTCATTAAAAAAAAAATTTGTCATTGCTAGGGTGTATATACTGTACACGGCGGCCAGGGTGTATATACTGTACATGGCAGCTAGGGTGTATATGCTGCAGGATTTCACCCATGTCACCAATAACCCGCAGCCTCAGCACTGAAATCTCCCAGTTTTGCCAGTAACACCTCATCATTTCTGCGGCTGGCAGATCGTCATGTCTGCCATTAACATGTCATCACCTTTACCACTAATATATACTCCGTGATCCCACTCACGCATATACAGCTCTGACAATTTCCTCTGCTTCTACAAACCATGAAACCTGGCAAGAATACATCAATTATCTCCCTAAAGTTCCTCTCAGTCCGAATCGCTCCAGAGAGAACAAGATAAATAGATCAACAGTGACAGATCATTAAACCCGAACTGCTGATCTACTCACCTATAGATCACTAATACATCTATATATGTCCCCAGCCAGCTCTAAATGTATGGGATTATGACTTACAGCTACAAAGTCTCTGGGCTGATCTTTCTAAGTTCACGAAATAATAGAACTGCTCAGGTGAAAATAAAGCTGTCATTACTACATACCAAAACATACATCCCTCCATAGGTAATAAGGAACACAAGACCCTCCTGCCTTTTCCTGCAAAAGTGCCAGACCATTGCTTGCATCACAAGCTGCAGAATGCACAGGCGCCCTTTACTTTTTATTGCACCAAGAATCACAAGCTTCTGTTTCAATTACTATTATATATATATATATATATATATATATATATATATATATATATATATATATATATACACACATACATATATACATATACACACACACACACACAGAATTAGATTAGCACTACAAGCCCCAGAATAAATCATATCTGCCCCAACTGTATGAAAGTCAAAGCACTGCTAGTGAGAAATGTGAGCCCCTCGGATGCCTGCAGGACCCTGGTATCATCACATTGCTGCACTATCGATTATAAGGCTGGGACCTGCTCCAATGCTCAGCACTTCAGGAAACTTGGAGAAGTTCTAGAGAGGTTTGTATTAATCACTATGGTGTATAATATTAATCAATATTCCTGATTTATTTTTTTTAATTATTTTTAATAGCATGGATAATACCTGTATCCTTATTTTCCTCTCTATGTAAATATTGAAGAAACATCTACTTTTGATCTCAGCCATAAGCAGCTGCTTCACCACGATCCTATAATCTTTTATAGAAACAGTCATCTTTCACCTTGTATTCTCTATGTCACCCAGGCATCTGAAGCTGTAACTGCAGAGCACAAGAAGGGCCTTAAGCAACTAATTTCTTTAGGATGAACACAGGATTATTCTTCATGTCCTGCATCCCCAATCTAAAGAAGACAGTTCTATACCCACCCAGCTCCTGCTGTACCAGCCTATGGATGGCAGCTCTGCATCAGGGTGCTGCTGCCCGGCTGATGCTTCACAGAAAGTTAGAAAGACATCTTTTATCTTCTTCATTGCTTGGCACAAAGCACAGCAATAAGGAAATGCATTATAATTTCCAATTTTATTTACAGTGTGAGAAATCACAGCATCAAATAAAATCAGGTCCTTGTCATCTTCTGTACTGTCCCAGTTATATTAACGCAATATAGAATATCTTACAGATTCTGCGGCGGGATTAGGTCTGTGTGGGGGAGAATCACTACTACTATTAGGTCTGTGTGTGGGGGAGAATCACTACTACTATTAGGTCTGTGTGTGGGGGAGAATCACTACTACTATTAGGTCTGTGTGTGGGGGAGAATCACTACTACTATTAGGTCTGTGTGTGGGGGAGAATCACTACTACTATTAGGTCTGTGTGTGGGGGAGAATCACTACTACTATTAGGTCTGTGTGTGGGGGAGAATCACTACTACTATTAGGTCTGTGTGTGGGGGAGAATCACTACTACTATTAGGTCTGTGTGTGGGGGAGAATCACTACTACTATTAGGTCTGTGTGTGGGGGAGAATCACTACTACTATTAGGTCTGTGTGTGGGGGAGAATCACTACTACTATTAGGTCTGTGTGTGGGGGAGAATCACTACTACTATTAGGTCTGTGTGTGGGGGAGAATCACTACTCCTATTAGGTCTGTGTGTGGGGGAGAATCACTACTCCTATTAGGTCTGTGTGTGGGGGAGAATCACTACTCCTATTAGGTCTGTGTGTGGGGGAGAATCACTACTACTATTAGGTCTGTGTGGGGGAGAATCACTACTACTATTAGGTCTGTGTGTGGGGGAGAATCACTACTACTATTAGGTCTGTGTGTGGGGGAGAATCACTACTCCTATTAGGTCTGTGTGTGGGGGAGAATCACTACTACTATTAGGTCTGTGTGTGGGGGAGAATCACTACTCCTATTAGGTCTGTGTGTGGGGGAGAATCACTACTCCTATTAGGTCTGTGTGTGGGGGAGAATCACTACTACTATTAGGTCTGTGTGGGGGAGAATCACTACTACTATTCCGTCCATCTTGTATTTTGGCAAGGCCTCAGTGTTTGGATTTCTTACATCCTACTTATCAAAGGAAGTCAACACTGCTGTGTCATCAAAATGGGTTGGCTCTATGCAGACCTCCACTGAATGTATGAAGAAGGGGCCAAAGGTGCGATCTGATCAAAGTCAGTAATTAATAATTACCAATAATATTAATACCAAATTATTATTATAATATATAATAATAGTAATGATTATTACAATATAATATGAATGATTAGCAGTATTGTTCTTGTGATAATTATTTATCCATGTATTAGATATAGATAGATTATTAAAAATTACAATCCCCAGTTCAGTAATGAAGGAAAGCCCCTCCAGCCTGAGTGCACCAGTGGTGGCAGAGCTGCTGATGAGCTGCAGCCTGAGTGCACCAGTGGTGGCAGAGCTGCTGATGAGCTGCAGCCTGAGTGCATCAGTGGTGGCAGAGCTGCTGATGAGCTGCAGCCTGAGTGCATCAGTGGTGGCAGAGCTGCTGATGAGCTGCAGTCATAGTGCACCAGTGGTGGCAGAGCTGCTGATGAGCTGCAGCCTGAGTGCACCAGTGGTGGCAGAGCTGCTGATGAGCTGCAGCCTGAGTGCACCAGTGGTGGCAGAGCTGCTGATGAGCTGCAGCCTGAGTGCACCAGTGGTGGCAGAGCTGCTGATGAGCTGCAGCCTGAGTGCATCAGTGGTGGCAGAGCTGCTGATGAGCTGCAGTCATAGTGCATCAGTGGTGGCAGAGCTGCTGATGAGCTGCAGTCATAGTGCACCAGTGGTGGCAGAGCTGCTGATGAGCTGCAGCCTGAGTGCACCAGTGGTGGCAGAGCTGCTGATGAGCTGCAGCCTGAGTGCACCAGTGGTGGCAGAGCTGCTGATGAGCTGCAGCCTGAGTGCACCAGTGGTGGCAGAGCTGCTGATGAGCTGCAGCCTGAGTGCACCAGTGGTGGCAGAGCTGCTGATGAGCTGCAGCCTGAGTGCACCAGTGGTGGCAGAGCTGCTGATGAGCTGCAGTCTCAGTGCACCAGTGGTGGCAGAGCTGCTGATGAGCTGCAGCCCGAGGGCACCAGTGGTGGCAGAGCTGCTGATGAGCTGCAGCCCGAGGGCACCAGTGGTGGCAGAGCTGCTGATGAGCTGCAGCCCGAGGGCACCAGTGGTGGCAGAGCTGCTGATGAGCTGCAGCCCGAGGGCACCAGTGGTGGCAGAGCTGCTGATGAGCTGCAGCCCGAGTGCACCAGTGGTGGCAGAGCTGCTGATGAGCTGCAGCCTCAGTGCACCAGTGGTGGCAGAGCTGCTGATGAGCTGCAGCCTCAGTGCACCAGTGGTGGCAGAGCTGCTGATGAGCTGCAGCCTGAGTGCATCAGTGGTGGCAGAGCTGCTGATGAGCTGCAGTCTCAGTGCACCAGTGGTGGCAGAGCTGCTGATGAGCTGCAGCCTCAGTGCACCAGTGGTGGCAGAGCTGCTGATGAGCTGCAGCCCGAGGGCACCAGTGGTGGCAGAGCTGCTGATGAGCTGCAGCCCGAGGGCACCAGTGGTGGCAGAGCTGCTGATGAGCTGCAGCCCGAGGGCACCAGTGGTGGCAGAGCTGCTGATGAGCTGCAGCCTCAGTGCACCAGTGGTGGCAGAGCTGCTGATGAGCTGCAGCCTCAGTGCACCAGTGGTGGCAGAGCTGCTGATGAGCTGCAGCCTGAGTGCATCAGTGGTGGCAGAGCTGCTGATGAGCTGCAGCCTCAGAGCACCAGTGGTGGCAGAGCTGCTGATGAGCTGCAGCCTCAGTGCATCAGTGGTGGCAGAGCTGCTGATGAGCTGCAGCCTGAGGGCACCAGTGGTGGCAGAGCTGCTGATGAGCTGCAGCCCGAGTGCACCAGTGGTGGCAGAGCTGCTGATGAGCTGCAGCCCGAGTGCACCTGTGGTGGCAGAGCTGCTGATGAGCTGCAGCCCGAGGGCACCAGTGGTGGCAGAGCTGCTGATGAGCTGCAGCGTGAGTGCACCAGTGGTGGCAGAGCTGCTGATGAGCAGCAGCCCGAGTGCACCAGTGGTGGCAGAGCTGCTGATGAGCTGCAGCCAGAGTGCACCAGTGGTGGCAGAGCTGCTGATGAGCTGCAGCCTGAGGGCACCAGTGGTGGCAGAGCTGCTGATGAGCTGCAGCCTGAAGGCACCAGTGGTGGCAGAGCTGCTGATGAGCTGCAGCCTGAGGGCACCAGTGGTGGCAGAGCTGCTGATGAGCTGCAGCCCGAGTGCACCTGTGGTGGCAGAGCTGCTGATGAGCTGCAGCCCGAGGGCACCAGTGGTGGCAGAGCTGCTGATGAGCTGCAGCCCGAGGGCACCAGTGGTGGCAGAGCTGCTGATGAGCTGCAGCCCGAGTGCACCAGTGGTGGCAGAGCTGCTGATGAGCTGCAGCCCGAGTGCACCAGTGGTGGCAGAGCTGCTGATGAGCTGCTGCCTCCACTTTTTCTCAGGACTCTGCTCCATTGATCTGGTGCTCCCATTCATGTGTAAGGCGCCTGGAACTTCCCCCCATGTATTGATTTGCAATGTGTACATGGACTATTGTGTTCACACCAACATGCAATGTTTGTCACTGTTTTGGCGTACAATGAAGTCAGCCACGAGGGTTTAACCCCTAGTGCACTGGCAGTGCAGCTTTTAGAAGCACGTGGTTGAGCCCCATCTGCCATGAGCCCTAAGTGTGGGCTAGTGCCCCTGTTTGTCTGTGGCCAGCACATGCATTCTGGCAGCAGTCCCCGTCTAGTGCTTTTGCTTCCCCCCACACGAGATCTCCGCAGTGGGCAGAGTGGTGAGGAGTAACCGAGATTCCCCACAACTATTGATTGTGAGCGGAGACTGCCGCTAAATGGCTCATTCCTGAGCAATCACATGGCTGCGGACGTAGGAAGGAGGAGGAGGACACCCACCTGTATGAGTTCTCTTGTGGATCTTCAGGTTCTCGGAGCGGGCGAAGACCTTGCCACATCCAGGGAAGGGGCACGGGAAGGGCTTCTCCCCCGTGTGCACCCTGATGTGGTTGACCAGCTTGTATTTGGCCTTGAATGGCTTCCCCTCCCGGGGACAGTCCTCCCAGTAGCAGACGTGGCTGCTCTGCTCGGGGCCCCCCACATGCTCCACCGTGACGTGGTTCACCAGCTCGTGCATGGTGCTGTAAGTTTTGGAGCAGGTCTTCTTGCAGCTCTGGTCCTGATCGATCCATTTGCAGATGAGCTCCTGCTTGATGGGCTGCCTCATGTACCTCAAGAACGCCCCTGCAGCTGCGGGGTGGGCGGCGGCGAGGTTCACATTGAGGTTCATGGAGGTGTAGCTGTGGATGGAGGAGGCGGCGTAGTGCTCGGCTCGGAAGGCTTCTGCTCGCCCGTACAGGTCTCCGGCCAAGCCCAGGCGCATCTGCCCGTTCAGGGGGTGGTGCACTCCTGCAGGGGTCTGCTCGTGGATGCCGGGGAAGAGAGGGTGGCTCGCCCCCTCAGAGTGGCCATAAGTGCCAGTGGAGGAGATGAACATGTGGGGGGAGCTGGTGGCCGGGTGCTGCTCGCCCAGCATGGCGGAGGTGGACAGCTCCCTCCGGAGGATGAAGTCCCTGCTGCTGGTGTAGCCCGAGTGCGGGTAGGAGACTGTGGCCGGAGCCCCGAAGGCAGCTGCTGTCTGGGCTTCAGGGTGGGCTGGCATGTGCTGCGAGGGGCTCAGCTTCAGAGCTCCAGCCTGGGCCATGTGCTCAGGGCCGAATGGAGTGAGGGCCACTCCAGGGTCACTCCCCAACTCCCCAGGGTGCATGTGGGCCGGGTGGGAGTGACTCCCCAGCCCCGGGAAGCCTGCCAGAGTCTGGTGAGGATGGGCTTGAGCCGCTGCCAAATCCGCTAACCGCAGAGACTGACTCCTCTTGCTCAAAGGGGGCTCCATCCCTCCACAGCCCCGTCCATCCACACTCACTGCTGGGATTTGTCCCCCTCTACCATCCTTCAAGAACATGGGCACATGAAGCGTTCTGTAACTTCTTTTGTCTGCCTCCAACTCTGCCCGGTCCTTTCCCTACTCTGTCCTCCAGCGATTGGCAGAGCGCGCAGCATTGGAGGCGCACAGTGGGGGCAAAGAGTTTAGCGATGGCACAGCCGGGATTGGACGGGCTGCCAGGATTGGCAGGAGGCCCGGGCATGTGATTGGCTGGCTGTCAGGCCGCTGCTCAGCGGGGATCCGCCCCCATGCTCTCAGCCTGCTCTCCACTTCTCAAACTTCAACTTGGGCAAACTTTTCCCGAGCCCCGAGGCTGGCAGCAGAAGGGGCCCCATGCCAGGGCATCACTGCTGCCGAGCACAGGCTGGATGATCACCCACGAGGAGCCCATGTGTGCGTGGAAAGTTACTAGTCACAATAGGAGACGTCCACAAGCTCTGGCTCCTTCCCAAAATGCCTTTACTCCTGGGGACCAAGTCAGACTAAGCAGCTCCCCCACCACCATTATGTGCACAGAGACTGCAGAGAAAGCCTTCCACCCCTGCCTGCTGCGCCCACTCCACTCCTCCCAAATCCCTGACTACTCTTCTTCCATGTCCCCGTTATGCCTGGAGAAGGCTCAGGGGTCAGGCGAGGTGAGGGGGCGATCGTGCACCATCTCCCTCCAGCTGGACACTCTGCCCACAGTATACACTGCCCCGAGACGTGGCCGAGGGGTATAGCGCCAACAGAGGCAGTGGCGGCGGAAGATCTCTCCCAGAAGGGATCGCACGGGTGACAACCCGCAGATCTGCACACAACTTCCAAAACACAGAAATCAGTCATCGATATCGTCTGGAGAGTAATAATAATTATGTAGACTGTGAGCCCTCGCGGGCAGGGTCCTCTCTCCTTCTGTACTTGTGTGTCCCTTATCTTACATATGTGTATTATACTTGTCTATATTTCCCCTTTCCACATGTGAAGCGCCATGGAATAAATGTGTCTTTATGTCCCAGTGTTTGGTATTCCACTTGAATATATTGTTATATGTCGTTTTAATCTATTCTAATAAAATATATTTGTTATCTTTATGACTTTGATTCTGCTCCTTCATTTGTTCTCTCTTCAGACTGTGAAGGGAAGGACCAGGTCACCCTTCCTAATCCAGGCTCTCACTTTAGAGATTTCCTTGATTGATTTAGGTCACTTTTATATCAATTCAGCTCATTTGTATTTACCTTCAGACTGTTTGTCTTTGCTCCACAATTTGTAGGAAATTAAACAAAATTTTAACAAAAATCAAAACCGTAGAGATAAATGACAGGAAGGGTTAAGCAAAGAGTTTCTGAATGCTAGAACTGAAGCCTGACTCCCCTGACATCACATAAAAACATAAGGTGTGTGTCATATACTCAGATATCCACTAGATATACTAGATAAATCCACTAGTAAATGGCAGGCTAAGGGGACACTCCATTCCAGCGCATCACGATCCAATTTATACCCACACACATGTATTTAGAATATACAGAGTAAATATATCTCAAAGCATACGTTTTCATTTTTTATACATAGATAATTTATTCTACTTTTAATATATTTTGTATATATTCCATTTTCATGGAGTCGCACAGCGTTTTTCTTCCCATTGTCTGTACTTTTATTTAATTACTGAAAATTGAATGTAATAGAAAACTTGTACAAGTCCCTGAGTGACTGAGGCTGGGCCTGGCTCACCTGCTGCACACCTCTTGTGAGGCTCAGCATGCCAGGACCTGCCATCGATTTCTCCATTCCAATAAATGTGATCAGCTGCTAATAAGGAGGGTAAAACCCGAGCCTTCCACGCGTGATATTACTGTGGAATTGGTGGCCAGGCTCAGCTCTGAGATACTGTGCACGCGTGTAATGTCCCCTGTATTATAGACCGTATATGACTACAGGTCAGATATTACAAATAAATGATTCCTCCAGGTTTCAGGGGCCACATTGCAGGTGAGGGGGCTGTGCTGGATGTGTCCTGATCGGTGTCTGACATCGTGGGCACTGTCTCCCCTGTACAGCAGGGAGGTCACTAAGGGGCCATAAATCCACTAGTAAATGGCAGGCTAAGGGGACACTCCATTCCAGCGCATCACGATCCAATTTATACGAGAGTAAATGCAATGAACATCAAGACTATAGATCGCCCAGGGAAAGAAACAACCTGCACGTCGTGTAATGAGAGGACTTATTGGTGACGGCAACCAGATAATCCCATAATATATAATGTGTCCTTATTGCCTGCACTTGGCCCAGGGTCAGACCTGTCCGCACTCAGTGCTGCGTTATTTATGATCATCCTCCCATGACTCGGTGCTAATAGCCGGTGTCAGGCCTAGCAGCTCATTCACATTGCAGTTGTGAAGATGTATCAGGCAGTGACAAGATGACGGGTTTACGTGAAGAAGCAATATGGGCGACATATGTCCTGTAATTTATGAGTGACAGAATGAATTGTCCCTCTAACCCCCTGAAACTCATTTGGAAGTCATAATATGCCTGGACCCAGCCGCTGCCCTTCCACCACCGTTACACGATCCATCTATCTATCTATCTATCTATCTATCTATCTATCTATCGATCTATCTATCGATCGATCTATCTATCTCTCCCATATCTATCTATCTATCTATCTATCCCATATCTATCTATCTATCTATCGATCTATCGATCTATCTATCTATCTATCTATCTATCTATCTATCTATCTATCTATCTATCTATCTCTCCCATATCTATCTATCTATCTATCCCATATCTTTCTATCTATCCCATATCTTTCTATCTATCCCATATCTATCTATCTATCTATCTATCTATCCCATATCTATATATCCTATATATATCTATCTACCTATCACATATGTATCTATCTATTCTATCCCATATCTATCTATCTATCTATCTATCTATCTATCTATCTATCTAATATCTATATATATCCCATATCTATCTATCTATCTATCTATCATCTATCTATTCTATCCCATATTTGTCTATTGATCTGTATATTTATCTAATATCTATCTATCTATCTATATGTCCCATATCTATATATCCCATATCTATCTACCTGTCTAATCTATTTATCATCTATCTATCTATCTATCTATCTATCTGTGTCTATATCTATTTATCATCTATCTTTCTGATAAATGGAGCAGAATGCAGATATACTGATAATAGATGGATAGATAATATATAGATGGATAGAGACACAGATATATGATATATGAGGTTGGACAGACATCTGTCTGAGATGGTTTTGTGAATCCTTCATTGAGCAGGGGTTTGGACACGGTGACCTAACATTCTATTATATATGTAGTTATCTATCTATCTATCTATCTATCTATAAATCTGTCTATCTATGATTACCTATTGTGTTACACAATGGTGAGTGACAGAATCGCTTGTGCATGCCACAATGTGAATCTGGTCCTTGTGATTATGCATCTCCATGAGGAATAGGGAATGTATATTAATGATAGCAATGATCTATCAGCCTGTTAGGGGGATAGTAAGTGTCAGAGAGCTCAGCAGCACACGGTGAGTGGCCCTGCTCTTTTCCCGTGGGCAGCAGCACCTCCATATCTATGGCAGCTCGGGTTGTTTTGTGTCCTGTAAAACATGACAATAGTTGTGGAGATTGTCCGAGTCCTCCTTTCCCCTTGCAGTGTGGGGGGCTTCTGCAGTGCCGGGCTATGGCGCAGCTTCTGTGGTCTCCCAGCACCTCGGGGGCGCCCTAAGGTCAGCAGGATCAAAGGCCCCATGTCGTGCGATCTGCTGCGGCCGGCCATGCGGGCATCTTGGGCTCCAGTCACACAGACAACGGTGCGGCCTGCTCTGCTTTTCATCTCCAGACTGCAGCACAATATTTTCCATATGTCTCCTGACCAGCCGCAGACTGGTAATTCTATCTATCAATCAACACACGAGGCAATATTCCACATTCCTGGTTTTCATTTAACAGAGAATTCAATGGCAAAAAGTGAATATCCAGCTCCCCGGCATCGTGAGGATATATAAAGGAGCCGGGGTTACTACTACTGCACCCAGGACCGCTCCTTTATCATGATAACAATATGATATTCTATTAGATCAGGAATGAGTGCTACATCCACAGCAAACATCAGAATTCTACCAAACTAGCAGGAAACACAATGCTGGAAGAGAAAGAGATCACAATCTTTACCCATGTACACCCGGTCGGGATCTGTAGATCTGGGATTACTTGGACTTCAAGAAACTTGGGAACAACTAAATCGAAGAGAAGCTGTGAGAAGTGATCGGTCTGGCCGGTCCTTTACACAGAGCAGCTTAATCCCCGGCATTTGCTGTGTAAATGGTGCTTTTTTCCCTTTTCACCCTGTGACATGGGGGAAAGGGGTTTTGTGGTTTGGGAAGGAATAAAGCCCTTCTTTAGAGGGACGGCAGAAGGGACTTTGAACTTGGATCAGCTCCTGTGATTCCTGCAGAGAGGGCAGCACTGCAGCCCTCACAGAGCAGCAGAAAGCCCCCAGCCGCAGGGGCTCTGTGCAATTAAGGAATCCCCCCAAACTTCAGCTCTGCAGCCTCCTGAAGCTGCACACATTGCAACCTGCAGCGAGTGATGTGGGAAAGCTGGCAGGAGGAGAAGAGGGGCTCTGCCAGGTAAGCACTGAGTGCCAGGGTATATAGTGAGCCCCCCGACAGTTGGCATGCCCAGCACGTATACTGACATTACATCTATGGCGGAGCAGATGCAGGGGCTTCACCATTGTCATTTGGGAGGTGCACAAAGGACTGAGAAGGTTCTGGCACCTAAAGAGTAGAGGACGCCTGGCAGTGCCAGAGCAAGAGTACCACTTCCTGCGCCTCGTTACCCTGCTGGGGAGGCTGCACAGGTCCTGGAGAGGCTCATGTCAGTGGGCAGCAGGCATGGGAAATGGCTCATGCCACAAGCAGGAATTGGCAGGACAGATTACTGTGCCCTCCTGTGCTGACCCATGTGTACCCAATCCTATGGATATGCCCCCCCTCTGCAGGCGTGACTACAGCACAATGCAGCCTCTAGCCATCATTTTGTAGGTGTCTAGACTTGACCCATAAAGGAGACCCTCTAACTATAGACTGGGGGGAGGCTGTGTCCATCATACATTCTGCGATACATATTACTTATATACGGAGAACATTAGTGAGACAAGACAAATAACCAAGATCTCACTGGAGCAGAGAACTGCCAGGCTCAATGTGCCCATGTAGTGTACACAGGGACCTGGGGGGGGTCCTCTACAGTGGGGTCTCTCCAAATGATTTATCACCAGACATACCAATGCAATGCTGCACGGTCACATCCACTACCCAGGCACCGGTATCCACCATGGCAGAAAGAGGGAGGAAGGACAGACACACAGACACACAGACACACAGACAGACACACAGACAGACAGACAGACACACAGACAGACACACAGACACACAGACAGACAGACACACAGACAGACAGACACACAGACACACAGACACACAGACAGACACACAGACACACAGACACACAGACACACAGACAGACACACAGACAGACAGACACACAGACACACAGACAGACACACAGACAGACAGAAACACAGACACACAGACACACAGACACATAGACAGACACACAGACAGACAGACACACAGACAGACAGACACACAGACACACAGACACACAGACACACAGACACACAGACAGACAGACACACAGACACACAGACACACAGACACATAGACAGACACACAGATAGATAGATAGATAGATAGATAGATAGATAGATAGATAGATAGATAGATAGATAGATAGATATGGGATAGATATGGGATAGATAGATATGGGATAGATAGATAGATAGATATGGGATAGATAGATAAGTAGATAGACAGATAGACATTGCAGGTATGAATAATCTAATAACATAATCTAGAAATACCATAGTAAACATTCATACAAATTTCAGAGATATGCACGAATGAGTAGAGAGACACATACTGTACACCATAGATGCATGATCTGAATATTCGTAGATTTATATGATAACAGGAAAGGATAAATAGACATTAACTGATATTACATAAATATGCATGCCTGAATACAATGCATCCATGTAATAAAATGTTTCTACAGATAGATATGAACAGAGAGATGCATTCTATACCAGATAGCTACATGATGTAATGGTGATAGATACATATGAAATAAGCAAATAACAAGTATAAATAGAAAGATACACGTATTGCAATGTTTAAAGACATCTATTTATTTATATGGCAAATACTGTATATATATATAGCTGTTGTGCATATGAATGTACATATATACGATAGATAAAACAGACGTTTGAATTGTAATATGAGAGCGGGGTTCTCTTACATTTAGTATTAATAGTATAAAGCAATCTGTAAGATTCCTGATCTCACATGTCCCTGCTGTGTATGTGTGCAGAGTGAGCAGAGTCTGCATTGCGCCGTTTGTATATGTGTGCAGTGTATTTGTGTGTACAGTGTGTGTGTATTTGTACAATGTATATATTTGTACAGTTTTTGTATTTGCACAGTGTATATTTGTGTCTCTCTATCCCGTCATGGTGGGGTATATACTCTGATGTGTGCTATTCTATGCCGGTGTGCACATGCTGCGGTACAGGACCTGCACTGGCCCCTCCTCAGGTGCGGTAATAGATATATATACTATTACCGCATTAGGTATTACATATATTGCATTATTAGCCCCCATTATTATATTATGTATATAACGCACTGACATGACGCTGCGCGGTTCAGACTTCTCCGATTTGGGGGTGACACATCCCAGGGGGACAGTAGAGACCCCTCACCCCACAAACAGGTCAGGAGAAGAGAAAGGCGGATTGTGCCGGTCTGCTGTAGGGGGCATTGGAGACCCCCATAGATCGGGTGCCAGGGTGGGGGCCTGGCTGGGAGCCGCATACCTGATTGGCAGGGGGCTGGGTAGCGCTCCAAACATGTCTCCAGCCTGTGCAGCCAATGGGCGAGCTGACAGCGCCTGGTCGGGCAGCTGTTAAAGGGGGCGGACATGGCAGCCAGTCAGAGGGAGTAGCGGCAGAGGAGGGGCTGTGATAAGGGGGAAAAGCACTGGAAACAAAACCAAACAGCCGGCAGCCCGCACAGAGCACGGCCACTGACCGGACGAGCAGCGCCGACAAAAGCCGCGGGAAGGAGGAAGAGCAGCGCCTCAGACAATGCCCGCCCGCCCGGTGCCGCCGCGCTGAGTCCGGTGCTGCCCCCGCCCAGCTCCCTCCTCCTCCTCCCCGAGCTGCAACTTAAAGAAAGAAGAAGCCGGGAGAGGAGCAGCTGCGCCCGGTGCTGAGCTGGGGATGTGAGCGGCGCACACCCCGGGAAGGAGGAGATCGCGGTGCGGGACTCTAGGATGCGGGAGGTGCCCTGACTGCTCCGGGAGAACTCGCTGCTCGTCTGCTCCTCGGTCCCGTTATCTCTCTCGTGCACAGATGCTGCTGGACGCCGGCCCTCAGTTCCCGGCCCTGGGTGTGGGCACCTTCGCCCGGCACCATCACCACCACCACCATCACCATGCCGCGGTGGCAGCGGCGGCGGCGGCGGCAGCGGAGATGCAGGAGCGGGAGCTGAGCCTGGCGCAGAACAGCTTCGTGGAGCCGGCGCACATGGGCGCATTCAAGCTCAACCCCGGCGGAGGCTCCGGGGGCGGCGGCGGAGGGGGATCGGGGTCCGCTGGGGGGCCAGGAGGCGGCGGGGCCCACGACCTGTCCTCCCCGGGGCAGAGCTCGGCGTTCACCTCCCAGGCCGGGTACCCGGCATCTGCCCTCGCCCCTCACGCAGCCTACACAGGCGCCGCATTCAACAGCCCGCGGGACTTCCTATTCCGTGGACGCGGCTTTGGCGAGGGGGCTCCGGCTGCAGGTGGGGGGCAGCACGGCTTGTTCGGTCCCCCAGCAGGCAGCCTTCATCACCACCCCCATCACCACCAGCTCCCGCACGGGGAGCACCCGCAGGGCCACCTGCTCTTCCCCGGCATCCACGAGCAGCACGCGGCCGCCTCCCAGAACGCGCTGGGCGGCCAGATGAGGCTCGGGCTGCCCGGAGAGGTGTTCGGCAGGACGGAGCAGTACCGGCAGGTGTCCAGCCCCCGCGGAGACCCCTACACCGCCGCCCAGCTGCACAACCAGTACGGCCCGATGAATATGGGGATGAACATGGCAGCCCACCACCACCACCATCACCACCACCCGGGGGCCTTCTTCAGGTACATGAGGCAGCAGTGCATCAAGCAGGAGCTCATCTGCAAGTGGATCGACCCCGAGCAGCTGAGTGCCCCCAAGAAAAGCTGCAACAAGACATTCAGCACCATGCACGAGCTGGTCACCCATGTGTCTGTGGAGCATGTGGGGGGCCCCGAGCAGAGCAGCCACATCTGCTACTGGGAGGACTGTCCCCGGGAGGGGAAGCCATTCAAGGCCAAATACAAGCTGGTCAACCACATCAGGGTGCACACGGGGGAGAAGCCCTTCCCGTGCCCCTTCCCTGGATGTGGCAAGGTCTTCGCCCGCTCCGAGAACCTGAAGATCCACAAGAGAACTCATACAGGTGGGTGCAAGGAGCAAAGCTCATGCCAATGCGCTAGATTCCTATTATAACGAGTTATGGCTAATGCTGGCACCGGGGGTCCTTATATACAGTGGCACCGGGGGTCCTTATATACAGTGGCACGGGGGTCCTTATATACAGTGGCACGGGGGTCCTTATATACAGTGGCACGGGGGTCCTTATATACAGTGGCACCGGGGGTCCTTATATACAGTGGCACCGGGGGTCCTTATATACAGTGGCACCGGGGGTCCTTATATACAGTGGCACCGGGGGTCCTTATATACAGTGGCACGGGGGTCCTTATATACAGTGGCACCGGGGGTCCTTATATACAGTGGCACCGGGGGTCCTTATATACAGTGGCACCGGGGGTCCTTATATACAGTGGCACCGGGGGTCCTTATATACAGTGGCACGGGGGTCCTTATATACAGTGGCACCGGGGGTCCTTATATACAGTGGCACCGGGGGTCCTTATATACAGTGGCACCGGGGGTCCTTATATACAGTGGCACCGGGGGTCCTTATATACAGTGGCACCCGGGGGTCGTTATATACAGTGGCACCGGGGGTCGTTATATGCGGTGGCACCCGGGGGTCGTTATATGCGGTGGCACCCGGGGGTCGTTATATGCGGTGGCACCCGGGGTCCTTATATACAGTGGCACCGGGGGTCCTTATATACAGTGGCACCGGGGGTCCTTATATACAGTGGCACCGGGGGTCCTTATATACAGTGGCACCGGGGGTCCTTATATACAGTGGCACCGGGGGTCCTTATATACAGTGGCACCGGGGGTCCTTATATAGGCTGGCACCGGGGGTCCTTATCCTGGCACATAGAACCTACAGTAATAATATTCTGGGAGATCGGATTTATTTACTGCCATTTGTGAAAGGGAAACCCTTTTTTTTATACATGTGAATATTACCATAATTAAGTGTAGTAGTAATTACTGTAATATATATCCGTAAATGCGTGAAAGCTTTAGCAATAGGATCAATAAATCTGCTAGGTCGCTATCGTTGTGAATAAGATAATTCTTATATGCAGCTCTACATGTAAGCCTCAGATACTCTGTCTTTTCCAGATGTGACAGCAATGTGATTTTAGCTTCTTTTTCCTTTTTTTTGTCAGCACACTTTTTAATTTTGATTTTTTTTTTCCCCGATAATTCGGACGTTTTGGGATTTGTAAATCTTTGTGCTTTGGATGTATCTGCTCCGGGTGTAGGAGCTCTCTGTCACAGGAAGATCGGCCTAACTCCTCTCTGAGCAGATGTCGCCTATAAACAATATAGGTGCGAATGGAATGGAATGCTAAGTGGATTCCCTCCAAATGGGGGAGACTTGGGCGATCACACCCCTAAATTGCTCCTCACATTTGGATGTGCCTGGGGGAGGCAGTGACCCTCGCGGATTTTAGTGTCTTTCCACGCTGCTTGTTTACCCCACCTGGGAGAAACCTGCAGAACAATCTCCTCCTGAGCTGTGTGCAAATGAATCCACAATTAGCATGTATCTCCCAATTGCTGGGAGGGTCCCTACCCCACATTCAGGAAATGACTTGTCTCCTAAAATCGCCTAATAAATGAGGAAGTATTAATACTTTGTTACCAGCGATTATAATGGTCTCCTTTTCTATTGTGCTCCTTTGTCATTATTTTTTCTTTTTTTACTTTGTTTTTAGGTGAGAAACCGTTTCAGTGTGAATTTGAAGGCTGCGACAGGAGATTTGCCAACAGCAGCGACAGAAAAAAACACATGCATGTCCACACTTCGGACAAACCATATCTGTGCAAGATGTGCGACAAGTCTTACACTCACCCCAGCTCCTTAAGGAAACACATGAAGGTAAGGGCCAGGAGCTGTCACCAGGAAGACTTCTATTAGAGGCTTGCAGCATAATAATAGATGAATAACCCAATCTTGGTGGCTTCAGTTCTATCAATGTAGGTAGGCAGAATTATTATTTATTTATATAGCACCATTGGTTCCATGGTGCTGTACATGAGAAGGGGTTACATACAAATTACAGATATCACTTACAGTAAACATACTAACAATGACAGACTGGTACAGAGGGGAGAGAGGATTAATAATAATAATAATAATAATTTGTCTTGTGTTTAGAGACAATCTCCTAATGATGGGAGCCTGACATCTTCTTCCTTTTCTCCACAGGTGCATGAAGCTTCTCCTCAAGGCTCCGAGTCCTCGCCTGCAGCCAGCTCTGGCTATGAATCTTCTACCCCCCCAGGTCTGGTATCCCCCAACACTGAGACCCAAAGTACCAACTTGTCCCCAGCCACCGCAGCAGTCTCTGGGGTGCACAGTGTCACCAGTGGAGCTGGGGGACCCATCTCTTCAAATTTCAACGAGTGGTATGTGTAGGAGCCATGGCTGGAGACCACCAGGGACAATGTAGGGTCTCCCTATCCAGCAGCTTGTCGCCTGCTGTGTGTGGACAATCCTAAAGGAAGCCGCACAGTGAGGATGGAACTCTGCACAGGTCTGAAAATGACGCATGAAGAGTGAGAGAAGCCAACAGAATCTATTTATTCCCCCAATATTTACCCCAAAGAGCCAGCGATGTTACTCTGCAGACCCCACTCCTCTCCCCCCACTGTTTGTACATAGCTATTCCCCTCCCTTCCGAGGGCACCAGACGATCCCACGCTCGTACAGAGGTTGTACCCGGCTGCAGGACAAGTGCTGGACTTTCTCTTGACTCTCCACTAACATAAGGTGAAGGAAGAGTTGATTTTATTCTATTTTAGCTCCTTTTTGTATTGTGCTCTTGGTATTGTGTCCTCTCTTTCTAAAGGAAACCTGATTGTAAATTTCCATGCAACTGGGCTGGGAAATAATAAAACTCCGTGCCAAAGTCTTCACCCTGTCCCCTCAGGCTCGGCCAGGCAGGCAGTGAGCTGGCACAGGCTTGTGAATGTCACTTTATGTTACACGTGATGTTGTTCGTACCTTTTTTATCTTTTCCAAGTTCCATTCCTTGCTTACTGTATGAAGGACGATCGGGCCGAAACGTCGTGCAGTCGCATCTCCCCCTGTACATAGCCCCCACCCTCCGCCATATTTATCCGGCTGTAATTAAATTATGCTATTAACTTGCTACAGAGGAACACTATTTATAAAGAATGGTTCTTAATTATAAATATGTACAATTGTGAGCAGAAATTGTTTTCAGATTTTCTTTTTTTCTTATTTAAAGTGGTTTCATCCTTTCTGTACCCTGTTTTTTGAGCGTAATGCATACAGACATATAATAAACTGTGTGAAACTGCAGAAAGCCATTGTCTGACTTCTCCTCTACTCCTATATTTTGGCAATCGTGAGGGAATAAATGTTATTCATTTATAAACCACAATTGTATCTGTGTATTGGGCGGATAAAGCGCAAATTAATAATAATGGCAGCCGGCTCTGTGTCCTGATGTTACAGCAAAAGATCAGCATCATTATCATAAGAGCTGATTCAGACATGGCGACAATTAGGAAAGGACTGTATACACTGCTACAGCCATGTACTATGTCACATAAACATGAAATATGGCAGACAAGAGCCAGAAGAGGAGACTACAGCGTAAAAGAGAGGAAGCGATAAAGCCGGACGGTACTGATTATAGGGGAGGCACATTTAGCACAGTGGAAGGTCACTCATTTTAGAACAATACAGTGGGTTATTGGCAAGAAGTCCCTAAATTCTGCAGAACAACAATGGAAAAGCTTGAAATGAGAGCGAGGATGAGATGGAGAATCGGAGACTAGAGGGAAGGAATTGTGGCTGTGAGGACTCTGCAGGGAGAACGTGTCTGATCCACAGCTGCAGGGACCCAGTGCCACTCCACGGGCACACGGCAATGCTGGGCGCAGCCCACACTGGCCGTGACCTTGACCTTGACAGTGACCTTTCAGGCCTCCTGTAAATCCGAATCGTCCTGTGAGCAGCGCACTGAAAGCCTGCCATAGACTGGAGGGAGCAGCCTCTTACTTCGGATTAGCAGCTCCACTCCACGGCTCTGGTAGAGAGATTTCTAATCACTGGGGGATCGATTACAGACGAGAGGGCTGCAGCTAGAGAGCCACCCTGGCAGGCACCGTGCCACCCTGGCAGCGCTGACCAGCAGCCGCTTTCTATTCCTCCCATATCTTCTGTGAGCGGCACAGTTCTATAGGGATCATTCACACTGCACGTTCGGAGGGGCATGTGCAGTATTTTGCAGCTATTATGAGCAGTGCCACATTAAGCTTAGTCCATATTTATTATATAAACTGCTCAAAAAAATAAAGGAAACACTAAGCAATACCTTGTAGAACACTAAACAATACCTTGCATTGTTTAGCGTTCCCTTTATTTTTTTTTTTGAGCAGTATATATTCTTTGAAATGTAATCTAATATGAAAATAAGAAATAAATGTCTCATGTTCCACAATGTAATGTCCATAAACTGATCATTTCTGTGATGCTTGTTCATTGTCCTCATCCCAATGCACCCAGCCGGGTGTCTGTCTGCTTCTTCTGGATATGATGAAATGTAGGATAGAGATATAAAAGTAGAAAGATAAATAGGATATACCATAGAAATAATAATAGATGATAGGTATGGGATATTATAGCTACTAATAGATTAGATAAAAGATAGATCGATAGATATGGGATAAATATATATATGATATAGATATGGGATGTGATAGATAGATAAATATATATGGGATATTATAGCAACTAATAGATTAGATAAAAGATAGATAAATAGATATATATGGGATGGATATGGGATAAATATATATATATGAGATAGATATGTGACATAATAGATAGATAGATAAATATATATGGGATATGATAGATACTAATAGATTAGATATGTGATATAATAGGTATATAGATGATAAATTAAGCAGAAATACATTCTTTTATTCTCTAGGGCAAAACATATTTTCATCCATAAAATGTTGGAATTGAATCCTTACAACTACTGTAGTTATCACTCACATTGCCCTTAGGGGCCATAGGGGTCTACAAATAATACACGGCAGCTCTGGGAAGTTCATTGCTGTCGGCCTGTTCTCCAGAAGACTGATGTGTGTCCTCCATGGAAACTCCGCTTTACATCAGGTTTAAGAGAATATTCCATTTTATTGGGAAGCCTGCTGTAACAAATGGCGCACACACTGCTCCAGAATGTGACTCTGCTCTAGAACACATCTCTGATCATGGCCTCTGCCCCCCGCACACACGTCTGATCGCACTGTGTCCCCCATATCCCCTCACTCCTCCTATTAATAATGGAAACACCTCCACATTTGTGTCCCATGCTGAGAATGGCCAGTGACCTGCAGAGCCAGGCTCCACACAGCAGGGGCAGGGGTATTTTAAGAGAACAACAAGATCTGAAGCTCCATGATTTCTATATGGTGTGTGTGTGTATACCTTTAAATTAACTATTTCATATATATGACAGATATGTCAGGTGGGTTGTTTTTTTCATATTCCGCAGAGCTGAGGATGTAATGTGGTAATACAGCTGTAATATAGCAGCGATTTTTTATTTCAGTGACTTTTAAGGTTGTACAACACGAACAAAATGTCTGGTGAGTGCAGATGTGAGTGTATATATATATGTATATTCATGTGGACGCCACGCACATATTGCGTGTATGGTGTGTCCTCATGGATATATATACACACACAATATCTGAGTATCGGCGTAATGATCTTAATGTTCGTAGAACCCTAATTCCCAGCATTTAGCGCCAGTCAGCTTGGTTTCTCACTGCTATGGTGACTCCAGACTCTATGCTCAGCGAGATGCCTCAGACTGGGCCAGGGGTTATTACCTACAGAGTGAGTAGGAAGGAATAGTCGCCATTATTTATTGGCAATGCCTTCTTACTAGAGGGAGATTTCAGCCATTTGGTTGTGGGAACACATTCCGAGCAGGAGGAGTGAGGGCCACTCAGGAAGGCGCAGACTCTGCGACCAGTCCCCAGTTCTCTCTGCCTCCTTGAGGTTGGGCTGGATGTGGACGGCAGGAGCTGCTGGGTGACCCGCAGGGAAAGGTCAGCCCCATGCAGTGCCCAGGCTCCGGCACACTGATCTGCTATTGATCCAGCCGGGGACGGAGGGAGCGCAGCTCTATGGCAGGAATCGGCGCAGCGCTGCGCTGGGAAATGTCGCACAGCGACACTGCAGTCTGCGGCGGTCCCGGGCAGAAGAAGCAGGACCGAGGGGATCGGGCTGACTTCTTCATCTGGGACCCGATCCACTGGCTGTGTTGTGGGATGCCACAAGATAGAAAGAAATCTTCTCTTCTATTTATTTTATTTTTATACCAAAATGTAAACTTTTCTGACACTTTGGATAATATTCCGTTTAAAAATGATGTTACTTTTAAATCCCAGCTAATGCAACATTTATGTATAATATGCCCATATCCTAACCTACATATATAATATTAATATGTTAGCATAAAAACTGTGTGTATTATTACTGTTATTATTTATTAATATACAGCTATATATACACAAACTATATATGTATATAATAAGAGTAATGCGCATCAATATATGTATATATGTCTACACACACCAGCACTTTCCACCCATTGGGTCCAGAGCCCTCACTCCTTATGGAATTGTTTGCTCTGTCTTACCTTGTATTGAATTTATTGTCTGTATGTGTCACTGCTTCATTGTAAAGTGCTGCAGATTATGTGGACGAAATATAAATAAAAATGATATATGTATATATACACATATATATATACACACAATAATAATCATTTTTATTTATATATAAGGAAGAAAATGCGTTGGGGTAAATATTTGCTAGCTGCATACAATAATCAAACAATTAATATATACATTATTACATATTGACCGATATACACTATACATATTTCTACACTGATAGTCTACATGGCACATTACCTAGTACATGTCTGTCATATAATGTAACATAAATTATGTACAAATGTTTTTCATGTAATATTTACTTCACATAAATATCGACCAATTTAAAACATTCATATATAGCATGATGCAAATAACTATTTAGTTTGTGTATATATATATATATGTATATATATATATATATATATTGACACCAATGTGTGTAAAATACACATGGCTAGTAATATATACTATGATATATATATTTATTTACTACATATTTTATTAATATTAATGTATCAATTGTAACTTATGTTTGTTGTACATAACATATAAAATATTCTGTTTAACCTATAAGATATAACATTTGAGAGTTATATATGGCACAGACGTTTCCTATCAGTTGACACCAGAAATACATTGTGACAGTATTTTGCCTCAGTTTATTGTACCCTATGTGACATCACAGGTATATGGTGTGTAATAAATGCTTCCTATCATGTAATAATAACCTCAGTGACATCACCGAGATGGAATCTTTCCTATCATCAGTGGGTAATCCCTCATTGACAGATACACGGACTGTTCTCTACCAGTTCTATATACGTCCCCCCTATATTCCAGCACAATGGAGTGAGGGGCTCGGTGCAGTGACACAGGGAGATGTGCGCCGGAGGGAAGTGATCAAATCCGCATAGTGTGACAGTGGCCATCATGCGGTTCTGTCCACAGCCTAATGGCCGGGATTCTCCTGCACCCACCTCACAGGGCGCCGGACCCGGCCACACATTCCCATACAATGACCGCTTCCTCCGGGCACAGATCAGGCGGAGCCGGGAAACACAGCGCGCTCCGGCGCAACTACACCCAAATCTGGCGAAAACAAGGGCAAATCAGGCGCAAATGGTGCAGAGCCGCCCGCGGGGTGTGCCAGGGGCGCAATGTCTGCACCTGGAGCCAGTGCCACCCTGCCAGGCAGTCCTGGAGATCACGTTATGGGATTAGCAGCGGCCATATGATAACACTTCATATTATTCCATATCGAAAATACACAGAATGTTCAGTGCAGGCAACATAGGAATGTATGTAAGAAACGCAGGAAGAGCTGCAAAAGAAAGCACCAAATCATCTTATAGAATTCTGCTGGAAAGTGTACAATACATACAGTATGTGTGGCATTAGTATATATGTGTGACATGATGTGACATCAGTATATAAGTGTACAACACATATGTGTGACATTAGTATATATATGTGTGACGTGATGTGACATCAGTATATAAGTGTACAATACTCATGTGTGACATTAGTATATATATGTGTGACATGATGTGACATCAGTATATAAGTGTACAATACTCATGTGTGACATTAGTATATATATGTGTGTCATGATGTGACATCAGTATATAAGTGTACAATACATATGTGTGACATTAGTATATATATGTGTGACATGATGTGACATCAGTATATAAGTGTACAATACATATGTGTGACATTAGTATATATATGTGTGACAGGATGTGACATCAGTATATAAGTGTACAATACTCATGTGTGGCATTAGTATATATATGTGTGACATGATGTGACATCAGTATATAAGTGTACAATACATATGTGTGACATTAGTATATATATGTGTGACATGATGTGACATCAGTATATAAGTGTACAATACTCATGTGTGACATTAGTATATATATGTGTGTCATGATGTGACATCAGTATATAAGTGTACAATACATATGTGTGACATTAGTATATATATGTGTGACATGATGTGACATCAGTATATAAGTGTACAATACTCATGTGTGGCATTAGTATATATATGTGTGACATGATGTGACATCAGTATATAAGTGTACAATACATATGTGTGACATTAGTATATATATGTGTGACAGGATGTGACATCAGTATATAAGTGTACAATACTCATGTGTGGCATTAGTATATATATGTGTGACATGATGTGACATCAGTATATAAGTGTACAATACATATGTGTGACATTAGTATATATATGTGTGACATGATGTGACATCAGTATATAAGTGTACAATACTCATGTGTGACATTAGTATATATATGTGTGTCATGATGTGACATCAGTATATAAGTGTACAATACATATGTGTGACATTAGTATATATATGTGTGACATGATGTGACATCAGTATATAAGTGTACAATACTCATGTGTGGCATTAGTATATATATGTGTGACATGATGTGACATCAGTATATAAGTGTACAATACATATGTGTGACATTAGTATATATATGTGTGACATGATGTGACATCAGTATATAAGTGTACAATACATATGTGTGACATTAGTGTATATATGTGTGACGTGATGTGGCATCAGTATATAAGTGTACAATACTCATGTGTGACATTAGTATATATATGTGTGACGTGATGTGACATCAGTATATAAGTGTACAATACTCATGTGTGACATTAGTATATATATGTGTGACGTGATGTGACATCAGTATATAAGTGTACAATACTCATGTGTGACATTAGTATATATATGTGTGACGTGATGTGACATCAGTATATAAGTGTACAATACTCATGTGTGACATTAGTATATATATGTGTGACGTGATGTGGCATCAGTATATAAGTGTACAATACTCATGTGTGACATTAGTATATATGTGTGACGTGATGTGACATCAGTATATAAGTGTACAATACTCATGTGTGACATTAGTATATATATGTGTGACGTGATGTGACATCAGTATATAAGTGTACAATACTCATGTGTGACATTAGTATATATATGTGTGACGTGATGTGGCATCAGTATATAAGTGTACAATACATATGTGTGACATTAGTATATATATGTGTGACGTGATGTGGCATCAGTATATAAGTGTACAATACTCATGTGTGACATTAGTATATATGTGTGACGTGATGTGACATCAGTATATAAGTGTACAATACTCATGTGTGACATTAGTATATATATGTGTGACGTGATGTGACATCAGTATATAAGTGTACAATACTCATGTGTGACATTAGTATATATATGTGTGACATGATGTGACATCAGTATATAAGTGTACAATACTCATGTGTGACATTAGTATATATATGTGTGACATGATGTGACATCAGTATATAAGTGTACAATACTCATGTGTGACATTAGTATATATATGTGTGACATGATGTGACATCAGTATATAAGTGTACAATACATATGTGTGACATTAGTATATATATGTGTGACATGATGTGACATCAGTATATAAGTGTACAATACTCATGTGTGGCATTAGTATATATATGTGTGACATGATGTGACATCAGTATATAAGTGTACAATACATATGTGTGACATTAGTATATATATGTGTGACATGATGTGACATCAGTATATAAGTGTACAATACTCATGTGTGACATTAGTATATATATGTGTGACGTGATGTGACATCAGTATATAAGTGTACAATACTCATGTGTGACATTAGTATATATATGTGTGACATGATGTGACATCAGTATATAAGTGTACAATACTCATGTGTGACATTAGTATATATATGTGTGACATGATGTGACATTAGTATATAAGTGTACAATACACATGTGTGACATTAGTATATATATGTGTGACATGATGTGACATTAGTATATAAGTGTACAATACATATGTGTGACATTAGTATATATATGTGTGACATGATGTGACATCAGTATATAAGTGTACAATACATATGTGTGACATTAGTATATATATGTGTGACAGGATGTGACATCAGTATATAAGTGTACAATACATATGTGTGACATTAGTATATATATGTGTGACATGATGTGACATCAGTATATAAGTGTGCAATACATATGTGTGACATTAGTGTATATATGTGTGACATGATGTGACATCAGTATATAAGTGTACAATGCATATGTGTGACATTAGTATATATATGTGTGACGTGATGTGACATCAGTATATAAGTGTACAATACATATGTGTGACATTAGTGTATATATGTGTTACATGATGTGACATCAGTATATAAGTGTACAATACTCATGTGTGACATTAGTATATATATGTGTGACGTGATGTGACATCAGTATATAAGTGTACAATACTCATGTGTGACATTAGTATATATATGTGTGACATGATGTGACATCAGTATATAAGTGTACAATACTCATGTGTGACATTAGTATATATATGTGTGACATGATGTGACATTAGTATATAAGTGTACAATACACATGTGTGACATTAGTATATATATGTGTGACATGATGTGACATTAGTATATAAGTGTACAATACATATGTGTGACATTAGTATATATATGTGTGACATGATGTGACATCAGTATATAAGTGTACAATACATATGTGTGACATTAGTATATATATGTGTGACAGGATGTGACATCAGTATATAAGTGTACAATACATATGTGTGACATTAGTATATATATGTGTGACATGATGTGACATCAGTATATAAGTGTGCAATACATATGTGTGACATTAGTGTATATATGTGTGACATGATGTGACATCAGTATATAAGTGTACAATGCATATGTGTGACATTAGTATATATATGTGTGACGTGATGTGACATCAGTATATAAGTGTACAATACATATGTGTGACATTAGTGTATATATGTGTTACATGATGTGACATCAGTATATAAGTGTACAATACTCATGTGTGACATTAGTATATATATGTGTGACATGATGTGACATCAGTATATAAGTGTACAATACTCATGTGTGACATTAGTATATATATGTGTGACATGATGTGACATCAGTATATAAGTGTACAATACTCATGTGTGACATTAGTATATATATGTGTGACATGATGTGACATCAGTATATAAGTGTACAATACTCATGTGTGACATTAGTATATATATGTGTGACATGATGTGACATTAGTATATAAGTGTACAATACACATGTGTGACATTAGTATATATATGTGTGACATGATGTGACATTAGTATATAAGTGTACAATACATATGTGTGACATTAGTATATATATGTGTGACATGATGTGACATCAGTATATAAGTGTACAATACATATGTGTGACATTAGTATATATATGTGTGACAGGATGTGACATCAGTATATAAGTGTACAATACATATGTGTGACATTAGTATATATATGTGTGACATGATGTGACATCAGTATATAAGTGTGCAATACATATGTGTGACATTAGTGTATATATGTGTGACATGATGTGACATCAGTATATAAGTGTACAATGCATATGTGTGACATTAGTATATATATGTGTGACGTGATGTGACATCAGTATATAAGTGTACAATACATATGTGTGACATTAGTGTATATATGTGTTACATGATGTGACATCAGTATATAAGTGTACAATACTCATGTGTGACATTAGTATATATATGTGTGACATGATGTGACATCAGTATATAAGTGTACAATACTCATGTGTGACATTAGTATATATATGTGTGACATGATGTGACATCAGTATATAAGTGTACAATACTCATGTGTGACATTAGTATATATATGTGTGACATGATGTGACATCAGTATATAAGTGTACAATACATATGTGTGACATTAGTATATATATGTGTGACATGATGTGACATCAGTATATAAGTGTACAATACTCATGTGTGGCATTAGTATATATATGTGTGACATGATGTGACATCAGTATATAAGTGTACAATACATATGTGTGACATTAGTATATATATGTGTGACATGATGTGACATCAGTATATAAGTGTACAATACTCATGTGTGACATTAGTATATATATGTGTGACGTGATGTGACATCAGTATATAAGTGTACAATACTCATGTGTGACATTAGTATATATATGTGTGACATGATGTGACATCAGTATATAAGTGTACAATACTCAT
Source organism: Dendrobates tinctorius (assembly GCF_039654945.1). Classification (NCBI taxonomy): domain Eukaryota; kingdom Metazoa; phylum Chordata; class Amphibia; order Anura; family Dendrobatidae; genus Dendrobates; species Dendrobates tinctorius. The sequence goes on from NW_027361694.1 coordinate 10,779,382, forward strand.
GTGTGACATTAGTATATATATGTGTGACATGATGTGACATTAGTATATAAGTGTACAATACACATGTGTGACATTAGTATATATATGTGTGACATGATGTGACATTAGTATATAAGTGTACAATACATATGTGTGACATTAGTATATATATGTGTGACATGATGTGACATCAGTATATAAGTGTACAATACATATGTGTGACATTAGTATATATATGTGTGACAGGATGTGACATCAGTATATAAGTGTACAATACATATGTGTGACATTAGTATATATATGTGTGACATGATGTGACATCAGTATATAAGTGTGCAATACATATGTGTGACATTAGTGTATATATGTGTGACATGATGTGACATCAGTATATAAGTGTACAATGCATATGTGTGACATTAGTATATATATGTGTGACGTGATGTGACATCAGTATATAAGTGTACAATACATATGTGTGACATTAGTGTATATATGTGTTACATGATGTGACATCAGTATATAAGTGTACAATACATATGTGTGACATTAGTATATATATGTGTGACATGATGTGACATCAGTATATAAGTGTACAATACATATGTGTGACATTAGTATATATATGTGTGACATGATGTGACATCAGTATATAAGTGTACAATACACATGTGTGACATTAGTGTATATATGTGTGACATGATGTGACATCAGTATATAAGTGAACAATACACATGTGTGAAATTAGTATATATGTGTGACGTGATGTGACATCAGTATATAAGTGTACAATACATATGTGTGACATTAGTATATATATGTGTGACGTGATGTGACATCAGTATATAAGTGTACAGTACATATGTGTGACATTAGTGTATATATGTGTGACATGATGTGACATCAGTATATAAGTGAACAATACACATGTGTGAAATTAGTATATATGTGTGACGTGATGTGACATCAGTATATAAGTGTACAATACATATGTGTGACATTAGTGTATATATGTGTGACATGATGTGACATCAGTATATAAGTGTACAATACATATGTGTGACATTAGTATATATATGTGTGACATGATGTGACATCAGTATATAAGTGTACAATACATATGTGTGACATTAGTATATATATGTCTGACATGATGTGACATCAGTATATAAGTGTACAATACATATGTGTGACATTAGTATATATATGTGTGACATGATGTGACATCAGTATATAAGTGTACAATACATATGTGTGACATTAGTGTATATATGTGTGACATGATGTGACATCAGTATATAAGTGTACAATACATATGTGTGACATTAGTGTATATATGTGTGACATGATGTGACATCAGTATATAAGTGTACAATACATATGTGTGACATTAGTGTATATATGTGTGACGTGATGTGACATCAGTATATAAGTGTACAGTACATATGTGTGACATTAGTGTATATATGTGTGACATGATGTGACATCAGTATGTAAGTGTACAATACATACAGTATGTGTGGCATTAGTATATATATGTGTGACATCAGTATATAAGTGTACAATACATATGTGTGACATTAGTGTATATATGTGTGATATGATGTGACATCAGTATGTAAGTGTACAATACATACAGTATGTGTGGCATTAGTATATATATGTGTGACATGATGTGACATCAGTATATAAGTGTACAATACATATGTGTGACATTAGTGTATATATGTGTGATATGATGTGACATCAGTATATAAGTGTACAATACACGTGGGACATTAGTATATATATGTGTGACATGATGTGACATCAGTATATAAGTGTACAATACTCATGTGTGACATTAGTATATATGTGTGACGTGATGTGACATCAGTATATAAGTGTACAATACACATGTGTGACATTAGTATATATATGTGTGACATGATGTGACATCAGTATATAAGTGTACAATACACATGTGTGACATTAGTATATATGTGTGACGTGATGTGACATCAGTATATAAGTGTACAATACATATGTGTGACATTAGTATATATATGGGTGACGTGATGTGACATCAGTACATAAGTGTACAATACATATGTGTGACATTAGTATATATATGTGTGACATGATGTGACATCAGTATATAAGTGTACAATACATATGTGTGACATTAGTATATATGTGTGACGTGATGTGACATCAGTATATAAGTGTACAATACATATGTGTGACATTAGTATATATATGTGTGACATGATGTGACATCAGTATATAAGTGTACAATACATATGTGTGACATTAGTATATATATGTGTGACGCGATGTGACATCAGTATATAAGTGTACAATACATATGTGTGACATTAGTATATATATGTGTGACATGATGTGACATCAGTACATAAGTGTACAATACATATGTGTGACATTAGTGTATATATGTGTGACATGATGTGACATTAGTATGTAAGTGTACAATACACGTGTGACATTAGTATATATGTGTGACATGATGTGACATCAGTATATAAGTGTACAATACATATGTGTGACATTAGTATATATGTGTGACGTGATGTGACATCAGTATATAAGTGTACAATACACATGTGTGAAATTAGTATATATGTGTGACGTGATGTGACATCAGTATGTAAGTGTACAATACATATGTGTGACATTAATATATATATGTGTGACGTGATGTGACATCTGTATATAAGTATACAATACACATGTGTGACATTAGTATATATGTGTGACGTGATGTGACATCAGTATATAAGTATATAGTACATATGTGTGACATTAGTATATATATGTGTGACATGATGTGACATCAGCATATAAGTGTACAATACATATGTGTGACATTAGTATATATATGTGTGACATGATGTGACATCAGTATGTAAGTGTACAATACATACAGTATGTGTGGCATTAGTATATATGTGTGACGTGATGTGACATCAGTATATAAGTGTACAACACATATGTGTGACATTAGTATATATATGTGTGACATGATGTGACATCAGTATGTAAGTGTACAATACATACAGTATGTGTGGCATTAGTATATATGTGTGACGTGATGTGACATCAGTATATAAGCGTACAATACATATGTGTGACATTAGTGTATATATGTGTGACATGATGTGACATCAGTATGTAAGTGTACAATACATACAGTATGTGTGGCATTAGTATATATGTGTGATGTGATGTGACATCAGTATATAAGTGTACAACACATATGTGTGACATTAGTATATATATGTGTGACATGATGTGACATCAGTATGTAAGTGTACAATACATACAGTATGTGTGGCATTAGTATATATGTGTGACGTGATGTGACATCAGTATATAAGTGTACAATACACATGTGTGAAATTAGTATATATGTGTGACGTGATGTGACATCAGTATATAAGTGTACAATACAGATGTGTGACATTAATATATATATGTGTGACGTGATGTGACATCTGTATATAAGTATACAATACACATGTGTGACATTAGTATATATGTGTGACGTGATGTGACATCAGTATATAAGTGTAAAATACATATGTGTGACATTAGTATATATGTGTGACATGATGTGACATCAGTATATAAGTGTACAATACATATGTGTGACATTAGTGTATATATGTCACACATATGTGACACATATGCCTCATCCTGGATCTGCCCCCATGCCGCCATCCACCTTCCCTATGCCATGGACTTCTATAGCCCCAACCTGGATCTGCCCCATCCACCTTTCCTACAGCCCCTTCCCAACATCCCTACAGTCCCTATCCCTATTCCCTTCTGTACACCTGCTTTGGCAAAACTAATGTGTATTTAGTCCTGCCAATAAAGCTTCTTTGAATCTTGAATCTATATGTGTGACATGATGTGACATCAGTATATAAGTGTACAATACACATGTGTGACATTAGTATATATGTGTGACGTGATGTGACATCAGTATATAAGTGTACAATACATATGTGTGACATTAGTATATATATATGTGTGACGTGATGTGACATCAGTACATAAGTGTACAATACATATGTGTGACATTAGTATATATGTGACGTGATGTGACATCAGTATATAAGTGTACAATACATATGTGTGACATTAGTATATATATGTGTGACATGATGTGACATCAGTATATAAGTGTACAATACACGTGTGACATTAGTATATATATGTGTGACATGATGTGACATCAGTATATAAGTGTACAATACATATGTGTGACATTAGTGTATATATGTGTGACATGATGTGACATCAGTATATAAGTGTACAATACACGTGTGACATTAGTATATATATGTGTGACATGATGTGACATCAGTATATAAGTGTACAATACACATGAGTGACATTAGTATATATATGTGTGACATGATGTGACATCAGTATATAAGTGTACAATACATATGTGTTACATTAGTGTATATATGTGTGACATGATGTGACATCAGTATATAAGTGTACAATACACGTGTGACATTAGTATATATATGTGTGACATGATGTGACATCAGTATATAAGTGTACAATACATATGTGTGACATTAGTATATATATGTGTGACGTGATGTGACATCAGTATATAAGTGTACAACACATATGTGTGACATTAGTATATATGTGTGACATGATGTGACATCAGTATATAAGTGTACAACACATATGTGTGACATTAGTATATATATGTGTGACATGATGTGACATCAGTATGTAAGTGCACAATACATACAGTATGTGTGGCATTAGTATATATGTGTGACGTGATGTGATATTAGTATATAAGTGTACAGTACATATGTGTGACATTAGTGTATATATATGACATGATGTGACATCAGTATATATGTGTGACGTGATGTGACATCAGTATATAAGTGTACAATACACATGTGTGAAATTAGTATATATGTGTGACGTGATGTGACATCAGTATATAAGTGTACAATACAGATGTGTGACATTAATATATATATGTGTGACGTGATGTGACATCTGTATATAAGTATACAATACACATGTGTGACATTAGTATATATGTGTGACGTGATGTGACATCAGTATATAAGTGTAAAATACATATGTGTGACATTAGTATATATATGTGTGACATGATGTGACATCAGTATATAAGTGTACAATACATATGTGTGACATTAGTGTATATATGTGTGACATGATGTGACATCAGTATGTAAGTGTACAATACATACAGTATGTGTGGCATTAGTATATATGTGTGATGTGATGTGACATCAGTATATAAGTGTACAACACATATGTGTGACATTAGTATATATATGTGTGACATGATGTGACATCAGTATGTAAGTGTACAATACATACAGTATGTGTGGCATTAGTATATATGTGTGACGTGATGTGACATCAGTATATAAGTGTACAATACACATGTGTGAAATTAGTATATATGTGTGACGTGATGTGACATCAGTATATAAGTGTACAATACAGATGTGTGACATTAATATATATATGTGTGACGTGATGTGACATCTGTATATAAGTATACAATACACATGTGTGACATTAGTATATATGTGTGACGTGATGTGACATCAGTATATAAGTGTAAAATACATATGTGTGACATTAGTATATATGTGTGACATGATGTGACATCAGTATATAAGTGTACAATACATATGTGTGACATTAGTGTATATATGTCACACATATGTGACACATATGCCTCATCCTGGATCTGCCCCCATGCCGCCATCCACCTTCCCTATGCCATGGACTTCTATAGCCCCAACCTGGATCTGCCCCATCCACCTTTCCTACAGCCCCTTCCCAACATCCCTACAGTCCCTATCCCTATTCCCTTCTGTACACCTGCTTTGGCAAAACTAATGTGTATTTAGTCCTGCCAATAAAGCTTCTTTGAATCTTGAATCTATATGTGTGACATGATGTGACATCAGTATATAAGTGTACAATACACATGTGTGACATTAGTATATATGTGTGACGTGATGTGACATCAGTATATAAGTGTACAATACATATGTGTGACATTAGTGTATATATGTGTGACATGATGTGACATCAGTATATAAGTGTACAATACACATGTGTGACATTAGTATATATGTGTGACGTGATGTGACATCAGTATATAAGTGTACAATACATATGTGTGACATTAGTATATATATATGTGTGACGTGATGTGACATCAGTACATAAGTGTACAATACATATGTGTGACATTAGTATATATGTGACGTGATGTGACATCAGTATATAAGTGTACAATACATATGTGTGACATTAGTATATATATGTGTGACATGATGTGACATCAGTATATAAGTGTACAATACACGTGTGACATTAGTATATATATGTGTGACATGATGTGACATCAGTATATAAGTGTACAATACATATGTGTGACATTAGTGTATATATGTGTGACATGATGTGACATCAGTATATAAGTGTACAATACACGTGTGACATTAGTATATATATGTGTGACATGATGTGACATCAGTATATACAGTAAGTGTACAATACTCATGTGTGACATTAGTATATATGTGTGACGTGATGTGACATCAGTATATAAGTGTACAATTCATACAGTATGTGTGGCATTAGTATATATGTGTGACGTGATGTGACATCAGTATATAAGTGTACAATACACATGAGTGACATTAGTATATATATGTGTTACATGATGTGACATCAGTATATAAGTGTACAATACATATGTGTTACATTAGTGTATATATGTGTGACATGATGTGACATCAGTATATAAGTGTACAATACACGTGTGACATTAGTATATATATGTGTGTGACATGATGTGACATCAGTATATAAGTGTACAATACATATGTGTGACATTAGTATATATATGTGTGACGTGATGTGACATCAGTACATAAGTTTACAATACATATGTGTGACATTAGTATATATGTGTGACATGATGTGACATCAGTATATAAGTGTACAATACACATGTGTGGCATTAGTATATATATGTGTGACATGATGTGACATCAGTATATAAGTGTACAATACATATGTGTGACATTAATATATATATGTGTGACATGATGTGACATCAGTATATAAGTGTACAATACATACAGTATGTGTGACATTAGTATATATATGTGTGACGTGATGTGACTTCAGTATATAAGTGTACAATACATATGTGTGACGTTAGTATATATGTGTGACATGATGTGACATCAGTATATAAGTGTACAATACACATGTGTGGCATTAGTATATATATGTGTGACATGATGTGACATCAGTATATACGTGTACAATACATATGTGTGACATTAATATATATATGTGTGACATGATGTGACATCAGTATATAAGTGTACAATACATACAGTATGTGTGACATTAGTATATATATGTGTGACGTGATGTGACATCAGTATGTAAGTATACAATACATATGTGTGACATTAGTGTATATATGTGTGACATGATGTGACATCAGTATGTAAGTGTACAATACATACAGTATGTGTGGCATTAGTATATATGTGTGACCTGATGTGACATCAGTATGTAAGTGTACAATACATACAGTAGATTCAAGATTCAAGATTCAAAGAAGCTTTATTGGCAGGACTAAATACACATTAGTTTTGCCAAAGCAGGTGTACAGAAGGGAATAGGGATAGGGACTGTAGGGATGTTGGGAAGGGGCTGTAGGAAAGGTGGATGGGGCAGATCCAGGTTGGGGCTATAGAAGTCCATGGCATAGGGAAGGTGGATGGCGGCATGGGGGCAGATCCAGGATGAGGCTATAGAAGTCCATGGCATAGGGAAGGTGGATGGGGGATTGGGGCATATCCAGGGTGGGTGCCATAGAAGTCCATGGCATATCAGAGTTCTCTTTCTCGCAGTCTATGGCATTCGTTCACATATTGCGCTGCTATCTCCACTGCTCTCTCTTCTTCCCCCAGCAGGATGTATGTTTTCTCTTCCTCCTTCATGGTGGTGAAATCCGGGAAGAGATGTGAGAGTCTCCTGAAGTGAGTGTCCCTCACTGCTGAGTACTTGGAGCAGTGTAGCAGGAAGTGGGTCTCATCCTCCAGGGCCTCCTGGTCACAGTATTGGCACAGTCTTTCCTCCCTGGGCTTGTAGCTCTGCCTGTGTCGGCCGGATTCGATGGCCAGACTGTGGGCACTGAGTCTATACCGGCTCAGGATCTTGCGGTCTTTGGGGTCCTGGAGTTTCTCCAGGTATGGAGCCAGTCTGTAGTCTCTAAACGGTGTATCAGAACTACTGCATATTTGGTCTTGAATTATTGTACTCAACAAATCACAACCAATGATGCCCTATATGTGTCTGTGCGGGCTGCCCCCACGGAGTTATGATTAGTATAAGTTTTCTAGTGTAATTCTACATCCAAAAGAGAGAGGTGGGATTAACCCAGCATGCATCTCTCCGTGATGTCACATAGCAAGTCTATAAAGCATTTCCTGGACAAAACCAGAGCAGAACAGCTCAAGTCGTCGTGCTAGAAAGATCCCCAGATGAGCGGAGAAGTGCAGCTCCGCCTCCACCCACCTTAGCCGCATGGTCTGCCTAAGGAACAATATGGAACTGTGAGTGTACTCTCTTTGTTTTCTCCACTTTTATTTTATACCTGTACTGTACATATTTTATGTCTCAATTTTATAGCAACTTTTATCTGTAATCACTGTCCTCTTTCGGAAAATAAATGAAATAATTATTTAGATCTGTCTCTATGCTCTAAGACTCGAACTATACGCCTTTGATAGATAATTGCTACTAATTCAAGGGGTTTGCCACGGACCCTCTTAATTTAACACTGTGAATTAAGTAACCGTGACTGGTGGCAGCGCGTTGTGCACGGCTATTGCGGCTTGCTGGCAGTCTAGAAGGGTCTTATATAGCTGAATAAGGGTCTGCGGCACCAGCATTCATAATTCCCTTACTGCAGAAGCCTAATTGCCGGTTCACAACAGGCAGCCTGTCTGGTGACCAATTATCCTAGGTGCAGTTCCCTGACTGACCTGAGGGTAAGGGGGGCGCCGGAGAGCTGCAAGTTACAAAGTGGAACTGAGAAAGTGGGATATACATAAATCCCCGCAGTACTTGGAAGATTGATAGCAGTGGTGGGGCATCCAAATTAAACTCCCCCCTGCGGCAAATTGTAGAGCGAGATTAGCTTGCTGGATATTTTTGGTCACATGGTGCCAGTGTTGGGATAACTAAGATAAGCCCCACTGCGCCTGTGATAACCGTGTGCCGGCATTGTGTCACGCCCCTCCGTCCGCTGATACACCGGTGTCAGTGGTGGGATTGTGACATAGTGGTGACACAGGGTCCGCTGTCCGTCGCGTTTTGGTGGCAGCGGGACCCCCGTTAGTGTCGCCCGTAAGTGGACGAACGGCCGTGGGCTGTTCGTCACATACAGTATGTGTGACATTAGTATATATATGTGTGACATGATGTGACATCAGTATATAAGTGTACAATACATATGTGTGACATTAGTGTATATATGTGTGACCTGATGTGACATCAGTATGTAAGTGTACAATACATACAGTATGTGTGGTATTAGTATATATGTGTGACATGATGTGACATCAGTATATAAGTGAACAATACATATGTGTGACATTAGTGGATATATGTGTGACATGATGTGACATCAGTATATAAGTGTACAATACACGTGTGACATTAGTATATATATGTGTGACGTGATGTGACATCAGTATATAAGTGTACAATACACGTGTGGCATTAGTATATATGTGTGACGTGATGTGACATCAGTATATAAGTGTACAATACATATGTGTGACATTAGTATATATGTGTGACGTGATGTGACATCAGTATATAAGTGTACAATACATATGTGTGACATTAGTGTATATATGTGTGACATGATGTGACATCAGTATATAAGTGTACAATACACATGTGTGACATTAGTATATATGTGTGACGTGATGTGACATCAGTATATAAGTGTACAATACACATGTGTGACATTAGTATATATATGTGTGACATGATGTGACATCAATATATAAGTGTACAATACATATGTGTGACATTAGTATATATATGTGTGACATGATGTGACATCAGTATATAAGTGTACAATACACATGTGTGACATTAGTATATATGTGTGACGTGATGTGACATCAGTATATAAGTGTACAATACATATGTGTGACATTAGTATATATATGGGTGACGTGATGTGACATCAGTATATAAGTGTACAATACACGTGTGGCATTAGTATATATGTGTGACGTGATGTGACATCAGTATATAAGTGTACAATACTTATGTGTGACATTAGTATATATGTGTGACGTGATGTGACATCAGTATATAAGTGTACAATACATATGTGTGACATTAGTGTATATATGTGTGACATGATGTGACATCAGTATATAAGTGTACAATACACATGTGTGACATTAGTATATATGTGTGACGTGATGTGACATCAGTATATAAGTGTACAATACACATGTGTGACATTAGTATATATATGTGTGACGTGATGTGACATCAGTATATAAGTATACAGTACATATGTGTGACATTAGTATATATATGTGTGACATGATGTGACATCAGCATATAAGTGTACAATACACATGTGTGACATTAGTATATATGTGTGACGTGATGTGACATCAGTATATACGTGTACAATACATATATGTGACATTAGTATATATATATATGTGTGACATGATGTGACATCAGTATATAAGTGTACAATACACATGTGTGACATTAGTGTATATATGTGTGACATCAGTATATAAGTGTACAATACATATGTGTGACATTAGTATATATATGTGTGACATGATGTGACATCAGTATATAAGTGTACAATACATATGTGTGACATTAGTGTATATATGTGTGACATGATGTGACATCAGTATATAAGTGTACAATACACATGTGTGACATTAGTATATATGTGTGACGTGATGTGACATCAGTATATAAGTGTACAATACACATGTGTGACATTAGTATATATGTGTGACGTGATGTGGCATCAGTATATAAGTGTACAATACATATGTGTGACATTAGTATATATATGTGTGACATGATGTGACATCAGTATATAAGTGTACAATACACGGGTGGCATTAGTATATATGTGTGACGTGATGTGACATCAGTATATAAGTGTAAAATACATATGTGTGACATTAGTATATATATGTGTGACGTGATGTGACATCAGTATATAAGTGTACAATACATATGTGTGACATTAGTATATATATGTGTGACATGATGTGACATCAGTATATAAGTGTACAGTACATATGTGTGACATTAGTGTATATATGTGTGACATTAGTATATAAGTGTACAATACACATGTGTGACATTAGTATATATGTGTGACGTGATGTGACATCAGTATATAAGTGTACAATACACATGTGTGACATTAGTATATATATGTGTGACATGATGTGACATCAGTATATAAGTGTACAATACACGTGTGGCATTAGTATATATGTGTGACGTGATGTGACATCAGTATATAAGTGTACAATACATATGTGTGACATTAGTATATATATGTGTGACATGATGTGACATCAGTATATAAGTGTACAATACATATGTGTGACATTAGTGTATATATGTGTTACATGATGTGACATCAGTATATAAGTGTACAATACATATGTGTGACATTAGTATATATATGTGTGACATGATGTGACATCAGTATATAAGTGTACAGTACATATGTGTGGCATTAGTATATATGTGTGACATGATGTGACATCAGTATATAAGTGTACAGTACATATGTGTGACATTAGTATATATATGTGTGACGTGATGTGTCATCAGTATATAAGTGTACAATACACGTGTGACATTAGTATATAAATGTGTGACATGATGTGACATCAGTATATAAGTGTACAGTACATATGTGTGGCATTAGTATATATGTGTGACATGATGTGACATCAGTATATAAGTGTACAGTACATATGTGTGACATTAGTGTATATATGTGTGACATTAGTATATAAGTGTACAATACACATGTGTGGCATTAGTATATATGTGTGACGTGATGTGACATCAGTATATAAGTGTAAAATACATATGTGTGACATTAGTATATATGTGTGACGTGATGTGACATCAGTATATAAGTGTACAATACATATGTGTGACATTAGTATATATATGTGTGACATGATGTGACATCAGTATATAAGTGTACAATACATATGTGTGACATTAGTATATATATGTGTGACATGATGTGACATCAGTATATAAGTGTACAATACACGTGTGGCATTAGTATATATGTGTGACGTGATGTGACATCAGTATATAAGTGTAAAATACATATGTGTGACATTAGTATATATATGTGTGACATGATGTGACATCAGTATATAAGTGTACAATACATATGTGTGACATTAGTATATATATGTGTGACATGATGTGACATCAGTATATAAGTGTACAATACACGTGTGGCATTAGTATATATGTGTGACGTGATGTGACATCAGTATATAAGTGTAAAATACATATGTGTGACATTAGTATATATATGTGTGACGTGATGTGACATCAGTATATAAGTGTACAATACATATGTGTGACATTAGTATATATATGTGTGACATGATGTGACATCAGTATATAAGTGTACAATACATATGTGTGACATTAGTGTATATACTGTATGTGTTACATGATGTGACATCAGTATATAAGTGTACAATACATATGTGTGACATTAGTATATATATGTGTGACATGATGTGACATCAGTATATAAGTGTACAGTACATATGTGTGGCATTAGTATATATGTGTGACATGATGTGACATCAGTATATAAGTGTACAGTACATATGTGTGACATTAGTATATATATGTGTGACGTGATGTGACATCAGTATATAAGTGTACAATACACGTGTGACATTAGTATATATATATGTGTGACATGATGTGACATCAGTATATAAGTGTACAGTACATATGTGTGGCATTAGTATATATGTGTGACATGATGTGACATCAGTATATAAGTGTACAGTACATATGTGTGACATTAGTGTATATATGTATGACATTAGTATATAAGTGTACAATACACATGTGTGGCATTAGTATATATGTGTGACGTGATGTGACATCAGTATTTAAGTGTAAAATACATATGTGTGACATTAGTATATACATGTGTGACGTGATGTGACATCAGTATATAAGTGTACAATACATATGTGTGACATTAGTATATATATGTGTGACATGATGTGACATCAGTATATAAGTGTACAATACATATGTGTGACATTAGTATATATGTGTGACGTGATGTGACATCAGTATATAAGTGTACAATACATATGTGTGACATTAGTATATATATGTGTGACATGATGTGACATCAGTATATAAGTGTACAATACATATGTGTGACATTAGTGTATATACTGTATGTGTTACATGATGTGACATCAGTATATAAGTGTACAATACATATGTGTGACATTAGTATATATATGTGTGACATGATGTGACATCAGTATATAAGTGTACAGTACATATGTGTGGCATTAGTATATATGTGTGACATGATGTGACATCAGTATATAAGTGTACAGTACATATGTGTGACATTAGTATATATATGTGTGACGTGATGTGACATCAGTATATAAGTGTACAATACACGTGTGACATTAGTATATATATATGTGTGACATGATGTGACATCAGTATATAAGTGTACAGTACATATGTGTGGCATTAGTATATATGTGTGACATGATGTGACATCAGTATATAAGTGTACAGTACATATGTGTGACATTAGTGTATATATGTGTGACATTAGTATATAAGTGTACAATACACATGTGTGGCATTAGTATATATGTGTGACGTGATGTGACATCAGTATATAAGTGTAAAATACATATGTGTGACATTAGTATAAATGTGTGACGTGATGTGACATCAGTATATAAGTGTACAATACATATGTGTGACATTAGTATATATATGTGTGACATGATGTGACATCAGCATATAAGTGTACAATATATATGTGTGACATTAGTGTATATATGTGTTACATGATGTGACATCAGTATATAAGTGTACAATACATATGTGTGACATTAGTATATATATGTGTGACATGATGTGACATCAGTATATAAGTGTAAAATACATATGTGTGACATTAGTATATATGTGTGACATGATGTGACATCAGTATATAAGTGTACAGTACATATGTGTGACATTAGTGTATATATGTGTGACATTAGTATATAAGTGTACAATACACATGTGTGGCATTAGTATATATGTGTGACATGATGTGACATCAGTATATAAGTATACAGTACATATGTGTGACATTAGTATATATGTGTGACATGATGTGACATCAGTATATAAGTGTACAGTACATATGTGTGGCATTAGTATATATGTGTGATGTGATGTGACATCAGTGTATAAGTGTACAATACACATGTGTTGGTATTTGATCAGCTACCAACCAGCAAAAAATTCTGGCTCTCATAGACAAGTTGATTTTTCTTCAAGAAGTCCTCCTATTCTGCACTCATTACCTGTAATAACTGCACCTATTTGAACTGGTTACCTGTATAAAAGACACCTGTCCAAATACTCAATTATACTCCTACCTCTCCACCATGGCCAAGACCAAAGAGCTGTCTAAGGCCACCAGGGACAAAATTATAGACCTGCACAAGACTGGAAAGGGCTACAGGACAATAGGCAAGCAGGTTGATGAGAAGGCAACAACTGTTGGAAAATGGAAAAAACAAGATGACTGTCAATCTTCCTCTGTCTGGCGCTCCATGCAGGAACTCACCTCCTAGGGTAAGGATGATTCTGAGAAAGGTCAGTAATCAGCCCAGAGCTACACTGGAGGACCTAGTCAATGACCTGAAGAGAGCTTGGGCCACAGTCTCAAACATTACCATTAGTAACACACTAGCCATCATGGATTAAAATCCTGCAGGGCACGCAAGGTCCCCCTGCTCACTCCAGCACATGTCCAAGCCCGTTTGAAATTCCCCAATGACCATCTGGATGATCCAGAGGAGGCATGGGAGGTCATGTGGTCAGATGAGACCAAAATAGAACTTTTTGGTATCAACTCCACTCGCCACATTTGGAGGAAGAAGAAGGATGAGCACAACCCCAAGTTCACCATCTCAACCATGAAGCTTGGTCTACCTCTTTCCTCATAGACTGTAAGCTTGTGAGCAGGGCCCTCATTCCTCTTGGTATTTGTTATAATCTATGTGATTATTTTTATGCTGTAATGTCTATTGTCTGTACAAGTCCCCTCTGAAATGTAAAGTGCTGCGGAATATGTCAGCGCTATAGAAATAAAATTTATTATTATTATGAATCAGAATGAGGGAAACATCATACTTTGGGGTACTTTTTTTTGTAAAGGGGTCAGGACGTCTGTATCGTATTAAAAGGGGGATGGATGAGGTCATGTAAAGTGAGATTTTGTTCAACAACCTCCTTCCCTCAGTAAGAGCACCACAGTGACCCAAAACACACATCCAGGGTAACTAAGGAGTGGTTCCATAAGAAATATTTCAAGGTCCTGGAGTGGCCTAGCCAATCTCCAGACCTGAACCCAATAGAAAATCTTTGCAAGGAGCTGAAAGTCCATGTTTCCCAGTGACAGCACAACCCCCAAACCTGAAACATCTGGAGAAGATCTGTAAGGAGGAGGGGGCCAAAATCCCTGCTGCAATGTATGAAAATTCGGTCAATTTGGTCAAGAACTACAGGAAATGGCTGACCTCTAATTGCAAACAAAGTTTCTGTACCAAAAATTAAGTTTGGTTTTCTATGGTATCAAATACTTATTTCATGCAATAAAATGCAAATTAATTATGTAAATATCATACAATGTAATTTTCTGGATTTTTTTCAAAGATTCTGTCTCTCACAGTTGAAGTGTACCTACAATAAAAAAAATTACAGACCTCTCCATTCTTTGTAGGTTTGGAAAACCTGCAAAATTGGCACTGTATAAAATACTTATTTTCCCCACTGTCCGTGAAACATGATGTGACATTAGTATACAAGTGCACAGTATATGTGAGCCATAATGTGACATTAGTATATAAGTGTACAGCACATATATGAGACATGATGTGATATCAGTATATATTTGTACAGTATATGTCAGCCATGGTGTGACATTAGTATATAAGTGTACAGTACATATATGAGACAAGATGTGACATTAGTATATACAGTAAGTGCACAGTACATATATGAGACATGATGTGATATCAGTATATACTTGTACAATACATAAATGAGATATGATGTGATATGAGTATAATAAAGTCATATTACTAACCCAAGTGCCAAATATAACAATGAAACAATGATCATAAATTGACATGAAAGGTTTTCACCTGGTATAGAACATATGTACAATAATATGAATGCCCCTCCCAGATGTGTTGTATATTACATATTTCTATTTATGTCATATTATCTTCATGTTCTCAAAGATACATTCCTCATATACACTAATAGTAAAGACAAGAGACATTGCTATAAGATCTGTACATGTAAAATCTATATCAAAACATGGAAATAAAGTAACTATACTACTGCATGTGCACAATACACCCATTAGAATATTAATACTAAATCATATTACATGGGTATGGCATATCCAGCATGGTAATAATAAAGTGACTATCTCTGTACAATACACAAGTGAGGATGGAAATAAAGTGATATCACTACTGGCATTAGTGCAACATGTGCACATTTCACCATTCAGGGTAGAAATAAGGTGATATTACTGTCACTTGTGCACAATACACCTGTTAGAATATGAATATACAGTCATATTGCATATGTATGGCATATATAACATAGTAATAAAGTGACTACTTGTGCACAATACACCTGTGAGGATGGACATAAAGTGACATCACTGCTACTTGTGCACAATACACCTGCCTAGAATATACACACACAATCGCATCACCGCTGCATGTGTACAAGGTAGCAGTGAGAACATGGATGTATCAGCACAGTGCTGCAGAACGGATTGTAGGGAGCACAATACATCTGTGGAAACAGGCGCCCTATGCAGGATTTGGTGCATGATGTGCAGTTGCTGGCATTAATACCACATGTGTACATTGAATTACACGTGCAGAGGACTTTTTGCTGGGAATGACACAGGAACAACTGTGCCAGAGGATTTGGGGTGATCCATCAGCACTAGCCCCATTCCTCTCCAGTCAGGCAGATATGGGGCAGAGGAACACCCGGCACATGACAGCTGCATGTAGAAGACACATAGGAGCACTGATCATTATTAGAATCAGTATTATTTCTCCTTCCCATTGTTTCCTCTTCATCATTGCTCCAAATGAGTCGCACATTTTCTTTCATCTATAAAAGTTAATAAAAGCGCGATAACAAGGACAAAACCGTTCAGATTCCACAGCAGAATGCGGTTATTTCTAGCTCTAGAGGTACAAGAAGGAGATGCAAAACAAAGGAGAACGAATGAAAACGAAAACTGCTGCATTGTCATGTCGGATCAGCGGATTAATCCTCTAAAGAAAGAACGAAAGACAGTCGCATCTGAATGGCGCATATAACCTGACAATTAAATGTTACTTCATTGAACCCATTTACCTGCAAACAGAAAATGACTGGAACGCGTCTGTAAATTAACAAAAGACGAAAACTCCACGGGAACTTTGTAGAATGCTGGGCACCAGTCTCTCAGGGCTGTACCAGGGGCAGAAGGGCACATAATCTGGCTTTCCCAGCACAGACAGAGATGACGCTCCGGAGTCTGCCCAGTGTTCACACAAGTGCATGGCAAACAGGTAAGCGAATTACAAACGCGTTTTGAACCCCTAATGGGGTTGCAGCAATCAGCACAAGGGCGCAGTGTCTCCTTCTCAAGGTGCATTGTGCACACAGGGCTATTAGAGGGGGCTTCTCTGCGCCCCCATTCTACAGTCTGTTACTCAAACACAAGAGCCACAAGCACCAGCTGCCGCCACCAAAATAGACACCCTGCACCCTCAGAAAAGAACTCGTTTAATTAAGAGCAATGAAGCCTCATTGAAACAAAGGAGAGTGAAGAAGAGTGAAGTTCAAGTGGCTGCTGAGATGTGGGCACCGGATGACCCCTCTCCGAGGATCTTTGTGCAATGAATTGGCATTATATGGTGAATGGGGGAGAGTACAAACACTCAGCCCTGGAAATAATGCAGCTAATGTCATTATCTTCAGAAACATTGATAGGTTAGATAACTGGCTGTACTCAGCCAATGGGATAATGGTGTGGGGTCATGTCTCAAGTGTTGAAAGACGCAAACAATGGAGGAAGTTATAATATGGTGCAATATCTCATATGATGTGGAGCCAACATATGTGCAACATTTTATACCAGGGGCTGGCTGGCAAATTTTAGCCTGGGGGGGCAAGCACAATGCAGTGGCCCACTGTGACGCGGGCTGCGGCCGATCTTAAGGTTTGGTCTCCTGTAGAAGCACTTGAGTATAGCACATGTGCGACAGAGGTACACCTTCTAACAACCCATTTCATAAAAATATTTTTGACAACCAACGGCGCTGTGTGGGGGTATAGCAGCTGCAAATTAGCAGACTACGCCACCTATTCGTCTGAATATTAAAACAATTAAAAATAAACCAGGTTTATTAGCGCAAATTCCTGGTTTATTTTTAATCATTTCATAAAAATGGTTGAGGAACAATAAGGGTGTATGCACACGTTGCAGATTCTGATGCAGATTTGTCCAAATTCGCAAGTAAATCCGCAGGTCTATCTGCGGATTTAGTGTGGTTTAGCCTGCGGTTTGACACCTGTCATGAAACTGCAGCAAATCCGTGCAGAAAAATCCACAACGTGGGCACTGCGTTTTTCTTTTTACATAGACTAAAATGGTATTGTACAATGCAGCAGAGTCCACAACGTGTGCACACACCCTAAATACTTACCAATAGAAAAAGGCTCTGTTAGTGTATCACCACCGAAAACATAAGAGCTCAATTAAGTGCGTCAGCCAGGGGTCCACAGCATACCATAAATTGATATGACATGTTGTCAGTAGTTTATAGAATAAAAGAGCAATTTACATTTTACTCAAAAATATAAAGAGAAAAATCAGATGAACTGAACATTTGAAAGTGGTCTCTTGATTTTTGCCAGAGCTGTATATACTGTATATATATTCTTTACAATCAGCTATAGTGTGCTATGCGCTACAGTATTGAAGCACCCTCAGAGATAGCACCCATTTGTCAAATAGGGATAATATTGGATGTGGACACCACTTACGGCAAAGCGCAGGCAGTGGGCAGCAGGGACTGGAGTAGGAGTGAGACTCAGACTGGCCTGTGGGCTGTGGCACACTGTAACCTAGAGGGTCACATCCACATTATAGAGGGTCACATTCATATTAAAGAGGTTGAAATCCACATTACAGAGGTTGAAATCCACATTACAGAGCAGACCTGGGCAAAGTGCGACCCGGGGGCCACATCTGGAACGAGACAGCTGTGAGGCTGGAAATCAGAGGTCCATGGGTCGCACGATGCCTGCCTGGCCTCTCGCTGTTTCCATGTGTACCATGGCGCTGCTGACTCCTTTGGGGGAGCAGGGGCCTCCGGCCACTTCCTCCACCAGTGTGTGAAACAGCTGACACGATGAAATGACGTCATCGCGTCAGCTGTTTACTCCGGAGAGTCCGCACACTGGAGGAAGGAGAGAAGCACAGTGACAGGGAATGGGACGAGGTGAGTATGTGGTGTTTTTTTTCCTTATGTGTATGGGCCATTTGGATGGGCATGAAGAGGCTATGAGGGTGACAACATGGTGCTGCACACCTGGGGTGGGTGACGACATGGTGCTGCACATCTGGGGTGGGTGACGACATGGTGCTGCACACCTGGGGTGACATGAGCGGGTGATATGGTGCTGCTGCTGCACATAGTGTATATAGTGAGGCTGTGTGGGGCTCATGCTGTATATATACTGAGGCTGTGTGGGGCTCATGCAGTATATGGGGAGGCTGTGTGGGGCTCATGCAGTATATAGGGAGGCTGTGTGGGGCTCATGCATTATATGGGGAGGCTGTGTGGGGCTCATGCCGCATATGGGGTAGACGGTGTGGGGCTCATGCAGTATATAGGGAGGCTGTGTGGGGCTCATGCAGTATATGGGGAGAATGTGTGGGGCTCATGCAGTGGATATGAGGAGGCTGTGTGGGGCTCATGCAGTGGATATGGGGAGGCTGTGTGGGGCTCATGCAGTGGATATGGGGAGGCTGTGTGGGGCTCATACTGTATATATGGAGGCTTTGTGGGGCTCATGCTGTATATATGGAGGCTGTGTAGGGCTCATGCAGTGTATATAGGGAGGCTGTGTGGGGTTCATGCAGTGTATATAGGGAGGCTGTGTGGGGCTCATGCAGTATATGGGAAGGCTGTGTGGGGCTCATGCAGTATATGGGAAGGCTGTGTGGGGCTCATGCAGTATATGGGAAGGCTGTGTGGGGCTCATGCAGTATATGGGAAGGCTGTGTGGGGCTCATGCAGTATATGGGAAGGCTGTGTGGGGCTCATGCAGTATATGGAAAGGCTGTGTGGGGCTCATGCTGTATATATGGAAGCTGTGTGAGTCTCATGCAGTATATAAGAAGGCTGTGTGGGGCTCATGCTGTATATAGGGAGGGTGTGTGGGGCTCATGCTGTATATATAGGGAGGCTGTGTGGGTCTCATGCCGCATATAAGGGGCTGATGGGGGGCTCATCGCATATAAGGGGCTGATGGGGGGGCTCATACAATATACTGAAGGGGCTGTGCTCGGGTTCAAACAATATATAGGGGATGTTGGCATTCATAATTCTATTCAATATACAATTCTGATACAATTAATATTACTAAAATTATCAATAATATAATAATTATAAAATATCAATATTAATATTGAGAAGAATTAATTTTGGCCTATTGGTTTGGCCCTCCACGTCAGTCATGGTCTCTCATGTGGCCCCTCAGGAAAATTAATTGCCCACCCCTGTTATAGAGGGTCACATCCACATTATAGAGGGTCACATCCACAATTTAGAGGGCCACATGATGAGACCATCTAAAATGTGGATGTGACTCTCTACAATGTGAGTGTGGCCCTCTAAAATGTGGATGTGGCCCTCTAAAATGTGGATGTGACCCTGTGTAAGGGGGATGTGACCCTCTGTAATGGGGATGTGGCCCTCTGTAATGGGGAGACAGAAAGAACAGAAAGAAAGAAAGAAAGAACAGAGAAGGAGAGGAAATAAATAAATAACAGAGAGAAAGAAAGCGGGGAAATAGAACAGTGAGAAAAAGAAAGAACAGAGAGAGAGAAAGAAAGAAAGATTAGAGAGAGAAAAAAGAGAGGAAAGAAAGAAAGAACAGAGCCAAAGAAAGAACAGAGAGAGAGAAAGGAAGAGGGGAAAGAAAGAACGGAGACAGAAAAAGGAAGGGGGAAAGAAAGAAAGAACAGAGAGAGAGAGAAAGAAACAGAGAGAAAAAGAAAGATTCTATAAAGATACTATAGCAGACCGGCTCCCATTGTAATGCCCACCTGAGCCTCCCGGTGCAGGGCACATCATGGTCGACATCCCCGAGTTCAAGGCGATCCCGCTGTCCGCGCTGTCATTGGAGGACACAGTGATGGATCTGAAGCATTCCCTGAAATGCTTCCATGGTTCCGTCACAATCTCCTCCCGAAATTACACATGGCTCCGCTCCACTCTGTACACACATGGCTCAGCTCCGTACACTTTCTACACACAGGGCTCCACTCAATACACTTCATACAAACGCGGCTCTGCTCCATATACACGCGGCTCTGCTCCGTAAACCCTGTACACAGACGGCTCTGCTCTGCTCTGTACACACATGGCTCAGCTCCGTACACTTTCTACATACAGGGCTCTGTTCAATACACTTCGTACAAACGCGGCTCCGCTCTGTACACCTCGTACACACACGGCTCCACTCCATACACCCCGAACACACACGGCTCTGCTCCGTAGACCCTGTACACAGACGGCTCTGCTCTGCTCTCTACACACATGGCTTAGCTCCGTATACTTCCTACACACAGGGCTCCGCTCAATACACCTCATACAAACGCGGCTCCGCTCCGTACACCTCGTACACACGCGGCTCCACACCGTACACACGCGGCTCCACTCCATACACCCCGTACACACACGGCTCTGCTCCGTATACTTTCTACACACAGGGCTCCGCTCAATACACTTCGTACAAACGCGGCTCCGCTCCGTACACCTCGTACACACACGGCTCCGCTCCGTACACCTCGTACACACGCGGCTCCACTCCGTACACCTCGTACACACGCGGCTCCACTCCGTACACCTCGTACACACGCGGCTCCGCTTCCTACTCCTTGTACACACACGGCTCCGCTTCGTACACCTCATACACACGCGGCTCCGCTCTGTACACCTCGTACACATATGACTCCGCTCCGTACACTTTGTACACACATGGCTCCGCTCAATACACTTCGTACAAACACATCTCTGCTCCGTACACCTCGTACACACGCGGCTTTGCTCCGTACACACACGGCTCTGCTCCGCACACCTCGTACACACGCGGCTCCGCTCCTTTCACCTTGTACACACACAGCTCTGCTGCATCCACACTGTAAACCCCTCCTGACCTCAGACATACACTTGCCCTCATCTAGCACAATGACAAGCAGCACAGCAGAGTCCTCAGTCCTGCATACACTGAGGGCCCTCATCATGTGACCCCCCTGACTCCTCCCCTCGTATGACCTCATCACAGGTCCTGTGCACTGTACAGTGTACACAGAAAAGATTGAAGAACAAAATAGTGGCCGGGCGCAGAATGTAACAGTGGGCCGCTCCCCCCCTAGCCAGTGTAGTAGCCACCTACTGCTCCACTTCCAGTGCATCTCTGTCTGCCATGGCAATGCGGTCTCAGCCTGCAGTCAGTGCACTGAGTGCAGTGACTGAGTCCCACCCAGGTGCCCACCGGCCCCGAGCTGTGTCTGCTGCTCTGTGTGGCCGCCCGCCCACTCTCCTCTCCACTACCGCGGCCATGTTTTCAATCATGTAATGATATGTATACCGTGGCACAGCTGAAATGGTGCACAAAAAAGGTTCCCACACCAGAGAATATATAAAATAAATTTTTGGCACTCAACTTGAAATAATTGGTAGAATTTTATTCGCAGTCATAATAGACGTTTCGGTCAATTCATTCTGACCTTTCTCAATATACTGCAACGGTACAGAAGTTGAAAAGAATATATAATAACAATAAATCAAAACTATGAACAATAATATATGATCATCACATCAAGAAATAAAGACATCAAAATCATATGCATGAGTGGTGGGAAGACCTAGATATAAAATGTGAACAAGAGGTAAAAGTCACAGAAAACGAAAAAAAGGAGGGGGGGGAAATAAAGTATGAAACATACCCGACTGCTCTTGAGATGTAGAAAAAAATTGTGTGGCAGATATCTAGATTTAAATATATGTTCATGTCAGTCAAAACAAGAAACCGGGGTGAGGTAAATATGTTCAGTATATGGGATCACTTACATAAAGGTGTAACAGGGAGCAAAAGGGTCCGTGAATCAATTGCCTACGGTCCGAATGAGGCCTAAGTCGATATGAAAAAATAAGCCTTGTTATATGTTGACTATGGTAGGAGCATCGGTTTAAATATATAAAGCAATCTGTGTATGAGGAAAATGACCAACCTGTGGTATATCATACAAAATTTCGTATGTCCTGCGACATGGGTCACTGGTATAAATGTACCTAGGCAATAAATAAGGTGTAAATAGATCTCTCCAGATCATACATTGATTGTTGAAAAAAATATATATACAGAGAATATATAATGAAAACCGTACCATATATGTCTCTATATGCAGGGTGATGGGACACGGACCATAAATACACTAGAGATAAGTCTGTATGTCCCTGATCATGATATCCTTGTAAGTACTTGTCAATTCAAATCTGTATTGCCCCGTAATTTCCTTTTTCTATCTGAAACCATGATCAAAAAATACGTCTTAGATGTCTGGCTTTCAGCCAGAATAAGTCATAAATATCTGACATTCAGCGTAAAAGAGCATGTCCCAAGAAAAATGTGTACCCACCATCAATGAACTTGGTAATGAGGCCCGGGTCCAGAACTCTGATTACCAATGCGGTCTATATAAGAGAATGTGGGTCAAAATGCGTCCCTACCGAAGGAATGACAATATATGAAAAGGTAACCTAGTGAGGTCCCTTACCAGTAGTAGATAGTAGTGTCTCCTGCCACAATGTAACTCGGCATCCACCGCTTGTTCATGGGCAAGGTGACAGTGGAAGGCGCTCATTTTTAAACATTAGGGGCGGGACTAACAATCCGGCCGTAAAACCGGAAGTACGTCACCGGAAGTGACGTCGCGCTATGTGATAGTGTCAAATGACACTCGAAAGGGAATGTAAACATGAGATCCCTCATGATAAGTAGTGTACATGGCACAATGGCACAAACACAGACATAGGAGTGTATGAGAAATGTTATTTATTGGGAAGAATATGATATTTAGAGCAAACTATAATGTATATATAAGGCAGCGGGTAAGGAGATAGGAGAAATAGGAAAACGAGATGAGGAGAGGTCAGGGATCCAGAAGGAAGGGTCGGGAGGTGACAAATTGCATGTTGTCTATTCAATAGCGACGGCTCTGTAAAAGACAAAACTGTATGTCAATGAACATATATAAAAAAAGGATATGTATAAATGACTACATAGTAGTAGTATATCAGTGTTTCCAATGTATAATATATATGCTGCAGAATATACCTGGTAAAACACAAAACTATGCATTACCCATGAGTTAAGTATCTATAACGTCCTCACATCGGTGAAATAAGTCCGTTAGGGATTTGCAAATAATGAAGATACCCCATTGTTATAAGTTCAAATAAAGGACAAAAGATCGTATTCCCTATTGAGACCCCTTGGAGATAGGGTCTCCAGCTCGTGTATCCAGTAAGCCTCTCTCTTTTTTAGAGTCTGGATCCGGTTGCCCCCTCGTCTTGGCAATGGGATCTGTTCAATAACCTGGAATTTCAATTGGGGTATCGTATGTCCTGCACTAATGAAGTGATGGGGTAGGGGTAATAATGTGTTGCTGCATCTTATGGTGGACTTGTGTTTACTTATGCGGTCTTTTATGGATTGTGTGGTTTCACCAATATAAAGGAGGCCACATGGGCACTTGATCAAATATACCACGTACGACGTTTCGCAGGTGGAATAGTCCTTAATCTTATAGCGTTTACCTGAATGTGGATGATGGAAGTAATTCCCCTTGAGGACATTGCTGCATTGATTACAATGTAAACATGGGTAAGTACCGGTTCTTGGTTGTAATAAGAACCTCTGTGTGGAGGGGCGTGGTCCTGATCCTATATCAGCTTTGATCAGAGTGTCACGTATGTTACGAGGACGTTTGTAACACGGTAGGAAATCTTGTTGAAATTCTGGTATATCAGGATGTGCTTCCCTTAAGAGATTCCAATGTTTCCTAATCGTATGGTGGAGGATGTGAACATAGGGATGGAACGTGTGAACAAAGGGTATGCGCCCAGTAACGGGTTGTTTGAGTGATGGTGAGGGTTGTAAAGCTTGATGTAATACATTAGGGGGATAGCCTCTCTCCCTAAATTTCTGAAACATCTCCTCCCTTCTCACATCATTAGTAACTGGATCCGTGACAATGCGTTCTAATCTTTTGAATTGAGAACGTGGTATGGATTTCTTTGTGGATGGTGGGTGAAGACTCTGGAAATGAAGTAGACTGTTACGGTCTGTAGGTTTTATATATAGATCTGTACTGAGTACCCCCTCTCCATCCTTGATAATCATGGTATCAAGAAAACTGACTCTGTATGAGTCCATAGTAATAGTGAATCTAAGGCCCGGCCAGGCTTGATTCAGTGTGGCAAAGAAATCTTCCAATGTGTCAGGTGGACCTGTCCAAATACAGAACACGTCATCAATGAATCGTTTCCACATAATGCAATGTGTCATATAGCGGGGATCAGGATACACCACCTCATCTTCGAAGGTGGCCATGTATGTGTTAGCATATGGGGGCGCTACGTTAGACCCCATTGCGGTCCCTTTCGCCTGTAGGTAGAATGTCTCCTCAAAAAGAAAGTGGTTTTTGGTGAGAACCACTGTGAGTAATTCGAGGCACATATCGATCATATCAGGGTGAAGACCCGACCGTGTCAGCAATTGTCTTACACATTGAATTGCCTGGTTATGGGGAATGGACGTGTAAAGATCTTTGACGTCAAAAGAGACCAAAATGGACTCTTTGGGTATGGTACCAATGTCCTTAATAGTGTCGAGAAAATCACCCGTATCAAGTAGAAAGGATTGTGCTTTCCGTGTCAATGGGGTTAATATCTTCTCCAAGAAGATTGATATGGGAGATAAGATCGATTCAGAAGACGCTACAATGGGTCGGCCCGGGGGGCATTCTAAACTCTTGTGTACCTTCGGAAGCATGTAAAATACCGGTATAATAGGATGTGTTTTTATCAGGTATTCTTTTGTTTTGGAGTCTATGACTCCCTTTTCATGATAAGTAGTGAGAATGTTGGATATGATGTCACTAATCTCTCTTGTTGGGTCGTGTCCTAATTTGATATAGACTGATTCGTCGCCAAGTTGGCGAAGGGCTTCCCTGATGTAATCAGTCTTATCCATCACAACTATAGCCCCACCTTTATCAGCAGGTTTGATGATAATGTTATTGTCGCTACGTAGGGACTGTAGGGCCTGAAAGTCTAAGTTAGTTAGATTGGAGGGGAAGTGTAGTAAACCATTATCAGTATCTCGACGGATTTTCGAGAATGCCTTCCCCACAAATTCAATGAAGGATTCAACAGCATGGGAGCTCTGTGGCGGTCTATAGGAGCTTTTATTCCGGAGGCCCAGATCTTTTATAGAAATCAGGGGTTGTCCCTCGGAGGGAGTGGGGTCACCACTCCGAACACTCATGGCAAAATGTGTAAGTAGTCTAATGCGACGAAAGAAGCGCTGTAATTCCATGTCAAGATCAAAGGTACTTAGCTTGAAGGATGGGCAGAAAGACAGACCCTTCTGTAAAAGGTTGTATTCTGAAATGCCAAGGGACCTTGAAGAAATATTGATGACTAACGAGCTTGTACCTGAGACCGTGTCACTCTGTAGAAGTCTGGACCTCTTCCTTCGTTGGCTACGGCGTGGCCTCTTCTTCTTGGACGTCGTCTGCGTTGGTCCAAAAAATGAGGTGGACCTAGGTGAGTGTCTCTCCTTTCAGTCTCAGAGCCTGAGGTGCAAGATTCATTAGAAGAGCGATACTCAAACCTAGAGGAGTCAGAGCGGGGAAAATTGTTAACACGCCAGTGATATACTCTATTATTATCATCTCTCCTCATCTCGTTTTCCTATTTCTCCTATCTCCTTACCCGCTGCCTTATATATACATTATAGTTTGCTCTAAATATCGTATTCTTCCCAATAAATAACATTTCTCATACACTCCTATGTCTGTGTTTGTGCCATTGTGCCATGTACACTACTTATCATGAGGGATCTCATGTTTACATTCCCTTTCGAGTGTCATTTGACACTATCACATAGCGCGACGTCACTTCCGGTGACGTACTTCCGGTTTTACGGCCGGATTGTTAGTCCCGCCCCTAATGTTTAAAAATGAGCGCCTTCCACTGTCACCTTGCCCATGAACAAGCGGTGGATGCCGAGTTACATTGTGGCAGGAGACACTACTATCTACTACTGGTAAGGGACCTCACTAGGTTACCTTTTCATATATTGTCATTCCTTCGGTAGGGACGCATTTTGACCCACATTCTCTTATATAGACCTCATTGGTAATCAGAGTTCTGGACCCGGGCCTCATTACCAAGTTCATTGATGGTGGGTACACATTTTTCTTGGGACATGCTCTTTTACGCTGAATGTCAGATATTTATGACTTATTCTGGCTGAAAGCCAGACATCTAAGACGTATTTTTTGATCATGGTTTCAGATAGAAAAAGGAAATTACGGGGCAATACAGATTTGAATTGACAAGTACTTACAAGGATATCATGATCAGGGACATACAGACTTATCTCTAGTGTATTTATGGTCCGGGTCCCATCACCCTGCATATAGAGACATATATGGTACGGTTTTCATTATATATTCTCTGTATATATATTTTTTTCAACAATCAATGTATGATCTGGAGAGATCTATTTACACCTTATTTATTGCCTAGGTACATTTATACCAGTGACCCATGTCGCAGGACATACGAAATTTTGTATGATATACCACAGGTTGGTCATTTTCCTCATACACAGATTGCTTTATATATTTAAACCGATGCTCCTACCATAGTCAACATATAACAAGGCTTATTTTTTCATATCGACTTAGGCCTCATTCGGACCGTAGGCAATTGATTCACGGACCCTTTTGCTCCCTGTTATACCTTTATGTAAGTGATCCCATATACTGAACATATTTACCTCACCCCGGTTTCTTGTTTTGACTGACATGAACATATATTTAAATCTAGATATCTGCCACACAATTTTTTTCTACATCTCAAGAGCAGTCGGGTATGTTTCATACTTTATTTCCCCCCCCCTCCTTTTTTTCGTTTTCTGTGACTTTTACCTCTTGTTCACATTTTATATCTAGGTCTTCCCACCACTCATGCATATGATTTTGATGTCTTTATTTCTTGATGTGATGATCATATATTATTGTTCATAGTTTTGATTTATTGTTATTATATATTCTTTTCAACTTCTGTACCGTTGCAGTATATTGAGAAAGGTCAGAATGAATTGACCGAAACGTCTATTATGACTGCGAATAAAATTCTACCAATTATTTCAAGTTGAGTGCCAAAAATTTATTTTATATATTCAATCATGTAATGGACACGCTGTGATTATGGAGTGGGCGGGCGAGTGGCGCGGCCCTGTCTGATGCTAATTAACTGGCCCGGGGGGCAAATGCCTCTCTGCCACCTGGGCCAGCCCGCCCCTGTTTTATACTAGATCAATCATTCATGTATAAGAACCTACAGACGTCCCACAAGCTATAACAAACACATGTACTGTCCTAATATATTTTTTACATTTTGTTATTTCGTTTCACCTCTTTCTCATTACATTTTTCTACTACTTGCCAGATCCATTCCTTAAAGGGCTCAGGCAAATGACTGTACTTTCGGTCTGATGCAACAAAACATCAGATTGCACTTGGACCAATGTTATTCTATGGGGCCGTGCATATGTCCATTTTTCCTTGGACTGATCCGGTCTCGGGAAAAATTTGCTTGAATTGGGTCCAATTATCAGATCACACTCAGCCATGCAAGTCAATGAGTCCTTAGAAAACATCAGATTGCACTTTGAGTGCAGTTCGATTTTCATGGACTGACAGAATGGAGAAGATGGAGACTTTTTTCCATCTTCTCCTCATCCAAGAAAATTAAACTCCGATGAAACTCTAATAAGAGTTTGATCAGAGTGTGATTAGCATAATCATCCAGATTCTCTCGGAAAAAGAGAAAGTACGCTGCTGTGCACCTGCCCTAATACTAACATTTTAGAGTTTTGCTGTTCAACCACCTTTTAGTTTGACTTCATGGCTAAAGAACAAAACAAACATAGCGTTACTCCACATGCGTTACTTTTCCTTGCATGGTTTTAAAGTCCTTGCTTCCATTTATTTGGCCTTCGCTGTTTATTCTCTCTGATGCGGCAAAACTGATGCCAGAGCTGATTCCATAGTTTTCTCCTGAATTGTTCCTAGTAGTGACGAGCGAGTATACTCTTTGCTCGGGTGTCATCTGGGTATTTTGGCGTGCTCAGAGATTTAGTTTTCATCGCATTAGCTACATAATTTGCGACTGCTAGACAGCTTGAATACATGTGTGAAATGCCTGTTTGTTAGGGAATTCCCACATGTATTCAGCCTGTCTACAAGTCGTAAATCATGCAGCTGAGAATAACGAAAACTAAATCTCTTAGCATGCCAAAATACTCAGAGACCACTCGACCATGCTCGGGAAAACCCGAGCAACCATACTACTCGACCATCACTAGTTCCCAGTCATCATGTGCATAATTTGTTATCTGGATAGATATTGGGATATATAAGAAAACATTGCATGCAGATTTTTCTGATACAGCTGTGGACGCCAACTCCTTAAAGGTAATCTGTCACCAAGATTTTGCCATGTAATCTGAGAGTAACATAACAAAGTCACAGAGACCCTGATTTCAGCGATGTGTCACTTGCTGGGCTGCTGGCTCTAGTTTTGATAAAATTATCATTTTATCAGCAGGAGATTATAAACCCACTGCCAGGTAGTCCAAACCCACCCTCACCACCATCAGAAACAGTCACTGAATTCACTGCAGTTCAGCTCAGTGAGCTCATCGCAGGTCTTTGATGTTTTATCAGCAATGAACTCACTGAACTGCAGTGAATTCAGTGACATTTTCTCACGGTGCCGAGGTAACCGCAGTTCAGCCCGGCTGGAAATGCAGCCTCAGTGACCAGCGGTAACCACGATGATGTCACTGCCAGTCACCGATGGTGAGCTTGCAGCAGCTCATTCACCAGTGGTTCTCAGGCTGAACGGTTGCATCTTGGCACTGTCCAGATTGAAAACTATTTATCCCCAGATAGAAGGTTGGACAGGTGATTGATATTGTTGTTTTTTATTTTTGTTTTATTTTGTTTCCTGTAGGAGATGAGGGATTCAATGGGATGGGAATTAGGTGAGTATAACTGTGTTAGCTATTTTTAAATAAAAATGAAAAAGTGTGTTTAGTCTTATTTTTAATAAAGGACTTTATTCTGTGTGTTTATTTACCATATAAGTATAGGATTAGTAATGGTGGTGTCTTATGCCTTTCCATTACTAACCTATGGGCTTGATGTCACCAGACAATACAAAGGTGACATCAACCCCACAAATATGAACCCCACTTGCCACCGCTACTGGGCAAGTGGGAATAGCCAGGCAAAGCACCAGATTTGGTGCATCTAATAGATGTGCTTTTTCTGAGTAGCTGCGGGCTGCTATTTTTAGGCTGGGGGAGCCAATATCCAAGGCCCCTTACCAGCCTGAGAATACCAGCTCCCAGCAGTCAGCTTTAGCAAGCTTGGTTGTCAAAAATGGGGGGGACCCCTGCGGGCTGCTATTTTTAGGTTGGGGGTCAATATCCATGGCCCCTTACCAGCATGAGAATCCCAGCTCCCAGCAGTCTGCTTTAGCAAACCTGGTTGTCAAAAATGGGGGGGACTTCTGCACGCTGCTATTTTTAGGCTGGGGGTCAATATCCATGGCCCCTTACCAGCCTGAGAATACCATCTCCCTGCAATCTGCTTTAGCAAGGCTGGTTGTCAAAAATGGGGTTGACCCCATGCCGTTTCTTTTAATTAGTTATTTAAATAATTAAAAAAAACAGCATGGGGATCTCACTATTCTTGGCAACCAGCCTTGCTAACGCTGACAGTTGAGGGTTGCAGCCCCCAGCTATGAGTTTTGCCTGACTGGTTATAGAAAATAGAGGGGAACCCATGCCGTTATATTTATTTATAGTGCAGGTGGCGGCTAATGAATACTCCCATCAGCCACTGCGTGCTCTCACTGTTCTTAGCGGCAGCAGGTGTAGGCTGATGAGAGTGTCCCATCATCCGCCGCCTGCTGTAACTGTTATCAGTTGAATATAACTCTCAACATTCTCCCCTGCTCACGCTGATCACTAGTATAGCAGGGAAGAATGACGAGAGTCGTCTTCATCACCAGGCACCAAGGAACATTACAGACTGTACTACTGCTTCTCAGGCACCAATACACACAGTTGCCACACATATGCCACAAGTATTACACACAGGGCACTGTTATCTCAGGTACTGTTTTTCCGGTACAAGAAATATCAGAACGTGTTAAACCGGCCTTAGAACATAATTTACCTGCAGATTAGCCTCACTTCTGCAGGTTTTGACATGACAGCCTACCTTTAAAAGGAGCTACAGGAATTTCTGGCAAGTACTGGTGATGTACTGCATATAACAACAATCTCCTGTATTTTTCTCATTTCTGGCCTGTGGGGTAGGGTGGCAAGACAGAAGCTTTTTCTTACAAAGAAAAACATTTAAGTTCAGCTATGTTATGCCAAAGCCTACATCAAGTCTGCCTCTGATGAGGCCAAGGTTGACCTTTTTGGCTATAAAACCAAAAGGTATGTTTGGAACAAAGCTAACATTGCTCAGCACCAAAATAACTGCTTACTCACAGGGAAGCATGGTGGAGGCATTATTATGATTTTGGGGCTGTTCTTTGGCAGCTGGAACTGGGGCTTTAGTCAAGATGGAAGGAATTTTGAACAATTCTAAGTATCAGTTAATTTTGCTACAAAGTCTACAGGCCTTTGGTAAAAAGGCTGAAGATGAAGAAGTATTTCACTTTTCAACATGACAATGACTGTAAGCATACCCCTAAACAACAAAATAATGGCTTTTTGGAAGTTTTGAAATGGTCCAGCCAGAGCACAGACCTGAATCTAATTGAAAATCTGTGTGTGGGTGACCTGAGGAGGCTGTACATAGGAGATGCCCTCACAATATGACAGATGTGGACAACTTTTGCAAGTATAGGGGGTTTTACACATAGCGATATCGCTAGCAATATTGCTAAAGCATCACCGATTTGGTGACGCAGCAGCGAGATCGCTAGCGATATCGCTATATGTGTTACTTACCTCCGACCGGCCCCCCCCGCTGTCTGTCGCTGATCGCGCAGCTCCATTTCTCGTCGGGCGCTTCCTGCTGGCGCCGACGAGCGACGCGTGGACGCGGACGGGAGGACATCAGGATCGCAGCGTCTGAAAGGTAAGTAACGATCGCTGTATCGCTGCTACATCGCTGTGAGTTCTGCCCGTGTGGCAGCTCACTAGCGACCACTTAGCGATGCACCAGCGATCCTGACCGGGTCGTATCATTGTCAGGATCACTGGTGCATCGCTAAATGTAGAGTGGGCATAGATTGCCAATTCTACATATTCCATGCTGATAGATTGCTACCCTAAGTAATTGTTTAAGTATGTGCATATTTATGCAAGCACATTATTTTAGTTCTTTATTTTACTTTTCAGCCTAAATAGATTTTAATTGATTTTTCAACTAAATATAGGTGACATTAAAGGTATAAAACTTTCTGAAATGATTCTTCTTGTTATGATTTTTTTTTTCATGACAAAAAAATGGCAGTTTAACTTGAGGTGTAGATATTTATATCTTGTGCATCCCTATTGTGCATCAATGACTTTTGACATAGTTGCATTATTTTTCCTGCAACCTGCCAGTAATATTTCAGGTCCTTGGGACTCTAAGAAGATACAAAAGTATATAACCCCCTGTTTGAGGCTGGCCTCACCAGTGAGGCACCATCTATTTGTAGATGATATGCTGCTGGTGTGTCACTTTTTATACTAGTGATGACTTTGCATAGTCTTTTCTAAGGCTGTAACAAAATTTAGTTTGGCAACAAAACTGACCAAGGTACTTTAATGTAATGTAAAGTTATATAGGGTTTAGGACACAAAGACAGGAACATTGAGGCTGTGTGCCCACGATGCGTTTTGTTAAGCGTTTCCGCAGCGTTTGTGCCGGATCAGATGCTGCAGAAACGCTTAAAAGATGCATCAAATTAATTTGCATGCGTTTTTGGCTTTTTGTGCCAATGCATGCGTTTTTAACCGCTCAGGAATCGCTTAGCGGCTAAAAACGCAGCATGCTCATTAATTCCCGCATTGCTCAGCTTTTTTAGCCATCCCCAATGATCCCAGAAATCGCGTGTCAAAAAACGCGTCAAAAACGCGCCAAAAATCGCGCAAAAAAGCGCGCGGAAAAAGACGCGCGTTTTCTGGGAAGGGGATCCTTTTCCTGAGCGTTTAAAAACGCTAGCGTGGGCACATAGCCTTAGAGAAATTTTTAATTATTGCATATGCTTCCAGTACAGATAGTGAAGCCCAGACATCACATTGTTCCGTCTTGAGAGGTCCCATAAGAAAAAGTATGAGAAGCCCAATTTCAACTTATCACCAATGTTTAGAAGCATTGGCAATGCTGGGAGTAGCAGAGTTGCTGGGCTTTGGCAATTCCAGATCAGTTCTTCCAGTTACCATGAGCTCTTGATTATTATGCTATTATCTTTGCAGACATGTTAGACAAATAAAGGATCAGACGTAAGAAAAAAAAAAGCATAAAAAAGAGCAATATAAAATATTAAATTACATCTTCATGGGGCAACAAAATAGATCAGCACATCTTAGCTATATTAAATAAATGTGCAGGTGCGAGTCGCTGTGACTGGAGTGCTCTAAGATACAAATGTGTTTATTTGTAAACTACACACGTTACATAAAGAAACTATACTTATTAGATATCCTCATGAACGAAATAGCCTAAAAAATTACTCCAACAAAAAGCTGCTAAAATAATAGCATTAAAAGACGGACCACATAAGTCTGCAAACTACGTATGTATTTGGCTGCCTGTGCGGACGGATGAAGCATAAACATAGTGAACCGCAGAAATAAAAGAATATATAGAAGCAATTACTGAATTGCAGGAACACAAATAGGATACATTCCTCAGTGTTGAAATCTCTTGTGTTTTTATGTCGTAAAAAAAAAATCTATGAGAAAATAGATCCTAAATAATCACTAAAATTATATTCTTAGGGTCCCGTTACACTAAACGATGCACCAGCGATCCTGACAACGATACGACCTTGTCAGGATCGCTGGTGCCTCACTACATGATCGCTTGTGAGCTGTCAAAGAGGCAGATTTCATCAGCGATCAGAACCACCGAGGACGCTGGCATCCAAGGTAAATATCAGGTAACTAAGCGAGCGCGTCGCTTAGTTACCCGCTGTGTAAATTGGATACCTGTGTGCTTGTGCTGGGAGCTGGTATCCAAGGTAATTATCGGGTAACTAAGCGCGCGTCACTTAGTTACCCGCTGTGTACCTTGGATACCAGCTCCCAGCGTGAACACGCAGGTATCCAAGGTACACAGCGGGTAACTAAGCGACACGCGCAGTTAGTTACCCGATATTTACCTTTGATACCAGCTCCCAGCATCTGCTTACAGTGCTGGGAGCTCACTGATCGTTGGTCTCCCACTGCCACACGTGGCCAGCGAGAGACCAATGATCAAAAAATGGCCCAGGACATTCCTTCACGATCAGCGATACCCGGCGGGGGGCAGTCGCTGATAGGTGTCACACACAGCGCGATCGCTTTTGCATCACAAAATCAGCAATCTCGCTGTGTGTGACAGGGCCTTAAGAATGACTATTTGACAACTAGGTCTTGTCAGGAGCCCCACACTGCACTTGCTCACTGAGCCAGTTCGGGTGTCCTGAGTACAAAGACAGTGCTCAAAGATACCTGTGGAGCAGGGCAGCAGCGGTGACGATGCGTGCTTCAGAGTATCAGGACCTGAAGCACATGACTGCTGGGGGCGTGGAATAAGCTCCATAGATCTAGGAGCTGCAGGAAAACTCCTAGAAAGGTAACTACAGGACAATGTTACCAAGGGGCATAGACAGAGACAGAAACCAGATGAAGCCAGGGTCAAAGCACAAGATAGCAATACAGCAAAATGGTTAGACAGAATGGATAGTCAGGACGTAGCAATAGATCAGAAAACCAGAACGGGCAATAGACAGTACAATAGGGACGAACTGTAACGGAGTAACGATAGCCAAGCCAGGAGGTCAGAACTGGAGAAGACAATAGTACCAAAGCGAGAGACGGAGTACAGAGTGAGGGAACAGGCCGGGTCATACACGGGAAGCAAACAAGCAACGCAGAATACACGCACACCAGGGGTCAGACGCACCAGAGCAACATGACAGAGAACCCTGGTAAAGAGTGAGTATAAATACCCCTCCCAGATCCAGAAAGAGGCCACGAACACTTAACCCTGTGAGTGCAGGGCAAGAACCCTGTTCAAACCATGACAGTTCTGAGTCAATATCAAACCTGCTGCAGGACTTTTATTTATATTTATTATGATTACTTATATA
The DNA here is from genome assembly GCF_039654945.1 of Dendrobates tinctorius. Taxonomy (NCBI): domain Eukaryota; kingdom Metazoa; phylum Chordata; class Amphibia; order Anura; family Dendrobatidae; genus Dendrobates; species Dendrobates tinctorius. The sequence goes on from NW_027361694.1 coordinate 10,815,813, forward strand.
GCATCATCAGATTCAACAGCACTTTACAGATCTAATTACTGTCCACATTGGGGCTCACAATCTAAATTCCCTATCAGTATGTGTTTGGAGCGTGGGAGGAAAGTGGAGAACCCAGAGGAAACCCACAGAGAACATACAAACTGCTTCCAGATATTGTCCTTGGTGGGATTTGAACCCAGGACCCCAGCGCTGCAGTGCTAACCACTGAGCATTTAGGTTGCTGAAAATCTACCAAAGAATCTAAGGAGGATGTAACACCTCACCTCTCCTGACATGTCTGTTTCATTAAATACGGTACTTAAATTCCACATCAAAAATGATTACAGGTCATTTCTTTAGTAAATTTAAAACTAGCATTATACTAAAGCTTTTAAAGTAGGCAGTGCTGATTGTACAGTGTCAGACTGTGTAGCGGTAGACCCCTAACTGTCAATGTATTTATATATTAGCTGAAGAGCTCGGCGCTGCCCTGGCATAGTAACTATCTGTGGTTAGTTATAGCAAATTATAATTATCCTCCATCCCATAGTCCCGTGCCCATATACCCATCATACATATTCACGATCCCATAGGCCCGTGCCCATATACCCATCATACATATCCTCCATCCCATAGTAGAGTGCCCATGTACCCATCACACATCCTCCATCCCATAGTCCCATGTCCATATACCCATCATACATATCCTCCATCCCATAGTCCCGTGCCCATATGCCCATCATACATATCCGCCATCCCATAGTCCCTTTCCCATATACCCATCATACATATCCTCCATCCCATAGTCCAGTGCCCATATACCCATAACACATCCTCCATCCCATAGTCCCGTGCCCATATACCCGTCATACATATCCTCCATCCCATAGTCCAGTGCCCATATACCCATCACACATCCTCCATCCCATAGTCAACCATTATGACATCATAATGAGCGGCGGGGCTTGCAACCTATGATGACATCAGCATCGCCATGGCAACCATTATGACATAATAATGAGGGGCGGGGCTTGATACACACACACTTTTTCCCCATTATGTAGATAGGGGCAAAATTGTTTGGTGAATTGGAATGCGCAGGGTTAAAATTTCGCCTCACAACATAGCCTAGGACGCTGTTGGGGTCCAGACGTGTGACTGTGCCAAATTTTGTGGCTGTAGCTGCGACGGTGCGGATGCCAATCCTGGACATACACACATACATACACACACTTGAGCTTTATATATTAGAGTAGCAACTTCGGCACTCAAAAATATCTTGCAGAAAAGCTTACAAATTTATCTTGTCAAAATGGCTCCCTTATTAAAGGGCTACTCCCTATATCCTTTATGCTTATACATGTTAAAATATGTTCTGTTGCACTTACATTTGTGCTTTCTTACAATTGACTAATCTTATGTTTTGTGTATTTACGTTCATACATAGATATATCTTGAAAAAGGCCACAAGGGGCCAAAACGTTGATTTATTTATTTGAAACCCATTGGGTCTTTTTGTTACTTTTTTTCAATAAACTTTTCTGCAAGATAATTTTGAGTGCCGAAGTTTTGACTCTATCTATTCTATTATTTCTAAACACTGTTTTTCGGTGATTCCTTTGTATCCCCGTTCATACTGCACCCACACACACAAATGATACACCATTTGAAAGGTAAACTTGCCCCCTTCAGCAAGAAAACAGCCAAACAAACCACACATCCATGATTTGATCGCAAAATACAGTTTAAACGTTAATTTTCATAAACCTGCAGTAAGGAAAAATGACCTGCAGGTGGCACCTCAACCGGAAAACATTTTTTGGCCTCCACTTATCAAAACAATTTATTGTATTACCAATCTACATATATAAATACCAGATATGAATGGGTCACCGAGGAGGAAAAAACCTAAACATGCAAAGCCCAGAAAAACCAGAGAGGTTGGTAACTATGCAGATTGCAGATCCTTGATCCTACCACACAACTAGCAGCAACCGTGGAGTGTGCCTACGATGAACCTAGACGCCTCGTCACGGCCGGAGGACTAAATAAGCCTAAAGCAAGAAAAGGGAAAACTAACTGCCCCAGAGCAGACCCCAAAGGAATAGACAGCCCCCACACATGTATTGATGGTGAAACAAGATGAAAACACAAACACAGGTAGGAAAATAGGCTGAGCAAACGATGGGGCCCAAACTAACTAGAGAGGATAGGAAAGGAAAGACACTGTCTGCAATCTGCCCAAAACCCTACAAAATAATGTCCAACACTTCTGATAGCAAAATTAACCCTGAAGTCACTAGACTTCTCCCACTATATCAGCACTCTGAAATATTCTGAGACAGAGCAAAAAGAGGCCAATCTAATAAGGGACAAAAAGCAAATTGGCAAATACAGATAAATGACAGTGGAAATTCAGCACAGCCCAAGCCGGGGCTGGCTGACCACACAAAAAACTGAATAGAACAACAAAATCAAGTGTGAACATTAGCAGAGAACTTAGCTTGAGCTGACTGGAAAAGAGCTGAGAACCAAGACCTGACAAGCAGAAGGAATCAACAGCAACTGAATAGGGCGTTGGCTGTCTTAAATCCAATCTGAGCCTCCTGAGGTCCAATCGTCATCCTCATTCTCAGGTGTCTGATCTCCACCGATCAAATCAGCCTCACTACCTCCTGTTACCACCAGAGGGAGTCTGGAAGGAAAACTCACAACTGGTGAACCAGAGAATGAACTCACAACAAATACCTGTCTGTGTTCATCAGCTCACGAAATACATTTACATTTGACCAGCTTGGTTTTTCTGAAAATGCCTGCGCCCTCGACGACCAATGTGTGAAAATTTTGCACGGGCCAAGCTAGTATATAAATGAATCAAGAGAAAACGCGGATGGCACCGCTGTTACCGTGTACTCCTGAATGGTGCGTGGTGTGCGGGAAGCTGACAACTGGTAGACTCGGGTGCTTGACCTGGAACTAGACGATCCTCAGAATCCACAAAAGAAAAAAGGTAGCACTCATCGAGTTGAGGAAACTTCACACATTTATTGACATATAAGTCAAATCTCGGGCCGGGCCGGGGGAGTGACATAAGGAGTGCAGAAAGGCTGACAACGGCCGTTTCCCGCTACATGAGCGCTTCGACGGGTCAACTCGATGAGTGCTACCTTTTTTCTTTTGTGGATTACAAGCTAGTATATGTTATATCTATTTACTTCTGAGCACCATACGCACAGCTGAGCACCCATTTTTTTCCTACAATGTATTCATATACTTCTAGGGGTAATAACAGAGGAACGACACTTTTACCTTCAGCAATAATGAACCATCAGGCCCAGTGGTCAATGCATAACTAAATATTTGGAACACAAAAGCTACTGGGAAGAAATGGGTGTCTGAGAAAATCATCCTTCTAGTTCAAGAATAACGTTAATCTAAAATGGGTTGAAAGGATATAGACTTTTGCAGGTATTTTTAGCTTACTTATGGGGTTGTGAATTACTATCATATTGATGATTTATCTTTAGTATAAGTGGGTCATCAGAATAAGGCTATAAGGTTCACATGTTGCATTTTTGCTGCGGTTTTTTATGCAAATTTTAAGTTGCGTTTTACATTACCAGCAAGCTATGAGATTTCAGAATTCTCATGCACATTGTCTGTTTTTTCCTGACTGATTTGGAGAACTGCTGTATTTTTGCAAACTGCAGCATGTCACTTCTTTTAGGTTTTTTTCGGCATTTTGCAGCATTTTTTTCACCCATAGAAAGTAATGGATAAGTGCAAAAATGCTGCAAAAAAAACACAGGTATCAGGTTTTTCTGCATTTTTTGTGCAAGAACCTTAAGAAGGTGGCATCATGATTATTTTGGGGGGGCAGTAAACTTTACCAACATGCACAAGAGACAATAAAAACACAGCAAAAATGATGAATATACGCAGCAAAGAAACGCAGCAAAAACAGCTTTTTGTAAGTAGCTTCTTTACTGGCAAGAGAGCAGGTTTAGCCTGCGGGAAAAAAATGCAGCAAAAACGCAATATGTGAACATAGTCTTCGATCGTTGGTGGTCTGAGACTCGTTGAGAGGGCTCATGCACACAACCGTATAATCGGTCTGACTGCGATCCGACAAAGCATTGAATCATATTCAGACCAATTATATTCTATGGGGCCGTTCACATGTCTTATTTTTTCTCCGACAGTACCTGTACGAGGAAAAATTCACTGCATGACTGAGTTGGAGCCAATTATCGGATCACACTCGGCCATGCAGATCGGTGAGTCTGAGAGGTGACATCTGATTGCAGTCTGATTTCCACAGACTGAGAGAATGAAGAAGATAGAATTCCCACCCCCACCTCCCCTCATCCGAGAAAATCAGACCACACTATGCTCACACATTTTTATTAAGCTCTCATCCGAGTTTGATTAGAGTGTGATAAGCATAATCGGCCCCATTTTCTTAGATGAGAGAATCTACCGATAAGCTGGCATCAACCCAGATGTAAACTGTGTAAAGAGCAAAACACAACCGCTCCGCACACTGCTTAGTGGCAGCTCACCGATGCTGCAGACAACTGTAGTATCTGTATAAATGCAGTGACTGTATTAATGAATGGGAGTTGGTCTGCAGGACAAGGGAGTGGCCACTAGCCTGTATACTTAGGTGTGGTGTTCCATCCCGTACTCTGTTAGGGCGGTTTCACACGTCCAGATAATTCCAGTACCGGAAAAAACGGTACCGGAGCTATCCTTGTGCATACGTAGGCCATCCGTGTGACATCCGTGTGCTATCCATATGTCCGTGTGTACCATCCGTGTGCTGTCCGTATGCTGTCCGTGTGTCCGTGTATTGGAAAAATTAGTTTCAATGTTAACCCTTTGACTTTTAAAAACGCACATGGATCGCACACGGACAGAACATGGACGCCATCCGTGTGCGGTACGTGTTTACACGGACCCATTGACTTGTATGGGTCCGTGTGATCCGTGCTGTTGCACAAAAATGGACATGTCAGCGTATTTTGCACACGGACACACGGTCCGTGAAAACACGCTGACATCTGCATAGACACATTCATTAGAATCTGTCTACGTGTGTCAGTGTCTACGGTACGTGAGAAAACTGTCACTACACGTACCGGAGCCACTGACGTGTGAAACTGGCCTTATTTGCAGTCACTGCCGGAGCTACTAATGGCTGATTGTAGGGGTGTCAGACCCCCATTGATCTGATACTGGTGACACATTACATGGAGAAGTTATCAGTATCATAGTAGTGGACAAAAAAACACAAAAATAATTGCATATATTTTAGGCTAAAAATTACATTTTTAATTGGGTTTATTAAACATTTTGAACTTTTTGGCTTCAACCGTCTGTAAGCCTACTGTTCCCAGCTGGCTGCAGATCGTCTTAAATAATATTCCTGACTACATGGACTCCTCAGGGGGCCCATTCGAAACACGCGTCAGGGCTGCTGTGTATGGCCGGGGTCACACTAACCGACGCAAAATACGGTCCATAGTTTACATGCGTAATACGGATGAATGACCCCTAAATAGTGCTCCGTATGTCATCCGTAAGCAAGGTGCGGTTGCGTATTTTGCGCATGTCTGCATCCCTATGTAATCCGTATGGCATCCGTATGCAATCCGTATGGCGAGATTTTCTCGCCGCCTTGCAAAATGGACATATAATGGAGCCCTATGACAGGGTTCCTAACAGAAACGAAATAATAGATATAGACACATAGAATGCATATATATATATACATACATGTCATTGTAACAAACTTATATATATATTTATATTTCACAGAGTTCTGACATAGCAGAATAGCCGCTAATTAAATTGCCGGCTTCTATCAAATTATTCCCCAACCCGACATGAAATGACACATGGTTTACATTCAGTAAAGCATTTCATTTCACGTTTTTTATATGTCCCTGACTAATAATTAGATGAGGGTTTGTGTGCAAAATTTGGGAGTTGTAGTTGTTATTTTAAGGGGTTAATTCGTTGTTAAAAAATGCCTGGGCTTCCCATTGCCCTGTAGCGGTGGCGAATGGGTTAATCTAACAAAAGGTTAATGTCACCTTACAATCGAATGGTGACATTAACCCTTTGTTAGATTAACCCACTCGCCACCACTATAGGGCAATGGGAAGCCCACAAATTTTTTAACAACAAATTAACCCCTTAAAATAACAACTACAACTCCCAAATTTTGCACACAAACCCTCATCTAATTATTAGTCAGGGACATATAAAAAACATGAAATGAAATGCTTTACTGAATGTAAACCATGTGCCATTTCATGTCGGGTTGGGGAATGATTTGATAGGAGCCAGCAATTTAATTAGCGGCTATTCTGCTATGTCAGAACTCTGTGAAATATAAATATATATATATATATGTGTCTCAATGACATGTATATATATATATATATATATTCCATGTGTCTATATCTATTCTTTCGTTTGTGTTATAAAACCTGTCAGTGTGATTTTACTGTTTCGCGCACTGAATTGCCGGCTTTTCTAAAAGACACCGGGTGCGTATTTCTCACAAGTCACACATCTGGTCCGTGTGTAATGCATATTTTTAGCGCACCCATAGACTTGCATTGGCATACTACGGGCGTAGTACGCTGACAATCGCAGCATGCTGCGATTGGCACGGACCGTAGAATACAGACAAGAAATATACGGCTGATGGGAGCTACCCCATAAAGAATCATTGGTCCGTGTGTAATGCGTGCTTTTAACGCCTCTCACTCGTCCGTATTCCTCTCTAGTGTGACCCCGGCCTTAGTGGTATATCTGGACCTATTTGGGTAAGAATTCCCCTTCTTAATTGCACTATGGCACTTTTTTAATTTAGAGTGGCTCATATTGTTTAGAGTTAATCACTGATATTGAATTCACTTTATTTGTCTATTAAATTCTACTCCATTATGAGTGGTCATATATTTTAGGACATTTCAGCAGAATATATATTTTTATGTGGTTTATAGGGGTTTGATATTCCCTGTCCTTACCTTAATAATTTTTTTATACCACTTACTTTACCATTGTTCATGTCCTATGCAGTATTGAACAACTTGTCGTCCAAAATAATTTTTTATTATATGTATTATTAATAAAATTGTAAATTTTGATAACATTCTAAAACAGCCTTTTGTACTCTTTTCTTTGCGGTATGGCAACTAACTGTATTAGGCTGGTTTCACACGTCAGTGTCTCCGGTACATGGGGTGACAGTTTTCTCACGTATCGGAGATGCTGACACACCTAGACCCATTCAAATGAATGGGTCTATGTACATGTCATAGTGTTTTCACGGACCGTGTCCATGTGCAAAACACGCTGACATGTCCGTTTTAACCCGGACACACAGGCAACAAAACGTGCCGCACACGTGCATACGGAGAACAGTGCACAGTGTCCTCCATGTACACGGACGGCCGCGGGGAAGTGGCGCTACTGCAAGCCGCTGTTCCCCGGAGGCAGGTTCTGAACGCGGCTGTCATCCATTCTCCCTGCTTTGCCGGCGAGCAGAGGAGAAGGAATGAATGAAAAACTGACCTGCTGTTGGGTCGCCCCTCACACCCAGGGCTGCGGGGTACTCGGTACCGGGCCGGTGTCCGGGGGAATGTGTGTCACAGCAGCGGTGACCCGGTCCGTGGCCCTGCACAAACGCAATATGAACCCAGCCTTAGTGAAAGTGAACCTGCCATGTAAAATAATGCTATTTACCTGCGGATAATCTGCAGGTTAATAGTGTTTTTGTATTGTGCCTGCACTGAGAGCCCTGATGCCTGGAGAAAATGAACTTTATTCCTCACAGCAGAGCTCGAATTCCGGTCATACGGGTGGTGCTGGCACAATTTCCGTCACCAGTGTGTGTATAGCGACCGGTATACTGAGCTGCTGGCACTGACTGACAGCCGGTTCTAATGTTGAACCAGCTGTCAGTCAATGGTGGGGGCGCGGTTACAGGAGCCACTCTCTATGCAAAGAGCAATGATTGAAACTCTGTTGGTGACACCCCCATGACCAAAACCCGAAAGCTTCCAGGGGCAAAGAAAGTTAATTTCCTCCCAGCAGAGAGGCTCTCAGTGCTGGCGCTAAATGTTTTCAGAGCATTATTAACATGCAGATTAACCCCATATCTGCAGGTTTTTTATAGCATTATTTTACACTATGGTGAATGGAGGAGGAAGGAGTGAAAAGTTGAGTGAAAAGCATGCAGAAAAACATGTAGTGGGATACACAACAAGTGTGTCTTTAACTTTACCTCAGAGCTTGCTTCACATGCTTTTTATATGCTAAAACAAGAATGAAGAGCAGGACTCCATCTCTGCGTCCCGTGACCTGTGACATGTGTGGGAGACATTCTAGCAACTAGTCTCCACCTTACAGCTCAGAGTCCATTGCAAATTAAAAGATAGAGCCAAGCCTAACAGGGGAAAAATAAGGAAAGTGGAGGATGCAAGTCATATAATTAACAGGAAATGTGCTATTTGTCATGTGCGCACATAGGACAGTTTATTCTAGGAAGTTACTTTAAAGTATGATTAAGCAATGTCACATGCTTAAAGGGGAAATCCAGGACTTTGGGTATTTTTTGCATGGGGCTCAAAACTACCTGAATTATCTGCATATCTATGATCTCGCTGGCTTGAGGCGGTGACTCTCCTGCTTTCTTTGACCTCAGGTTAATAAAGCAGCTCTTTCTCTTCTGGTGAGCTCTATCGATGGGGCATCATTGCCAACGTCATGCTAATTGACAGACGGTTCCCTGAAGAAAGGCAGCAGGGAGCCGGCTTCAATCAGCACAACATCTGCAGTGACATCCTGTAGGATGGTGGGCCGGACTGGGGGGTGGTCCCTCTTTATACCATGCAAAGACATTACAGACACCAGATGGAGGCCGATTTCGGGTACAACAGGTCCAAGTTTATTTCCAGCCGTCCGTCTGACGGCCCCAGCAACACACCGCAATTCCTTCACGGCCCTCCATTTCCAGGCCCCGGTACACACACACCCCGTACTTTCACTTGGGACGTAGATACCTTTTTCAGCTTAGTGACGTTCCTGCCAGTTTTGTCACTGTGGCCGCCTTAGGCCTGTACACCAACAGCAATTTTACTCGTCAGCTGTCGTCGTCAAACTCGGTATGCTTTCCCTCGGGACCTCGTCTGTACTGCGGTACTTCATGTCAGGACCACCCCCCTGACTTCTTTCCTCCTCAGTCCCCTGGTTTAGCTCTCCTCACAACACACAATTTGTCACGGACTTCTCGTCTCTTGAGTTCCTCCCGGGGACTGGAACTTTCAGGAACCCTCCTGTCAAATTTATAACTTTCTCTGTTCCCTGTAACTCCGCCCCCCATGACCAACGGTTTCTAAAGCCCTAGGCTGCTGTCAATTCCTGAACTCGCACTCCCCCCTGCCATCTTGTGGTCATCGAGGGTACTGCACTTCGTCTACACTGTTCAGCTGTTTCCCTTCTATCATAACTGACAAGTCCGTCGATCCGTCAGGTCACCTTCCCTACAACCCCGTCAATAGAGAAGAGCAGAATAGAAGAAGCTCTTATGTCGATATGACATCACCTGAAGCAGAAGAATCACTGTCCATGACTGAGATCGTTGCCGGACAGTTGCCAACTACCTATCTACACATACAAAAAAAGAAGCAAAGTTCTGGAAAGCCATTTTAAAAGAGTATACCCTGTAGATTTTATTGATTTTGTATCTTTAACTCCTTCACGACCTATGTTGCATATTTTCACTATATGTCGTCTCCCCGACTTTGATATGGGCTCCGGAACTGAGCCTGTATCTGTGTCCACACATGACAACTGATTTAATCAGCTATCATGTGCCTTTAATCCTGCTGTCCATCTCTGAAAGTGGGATTTAACATGCGCCAGCCGGAAGCGCGTCACAAATCCTGCCCATTGGCGCCCCTGTCACGTGATCGGAGGTCTCCAAAGGGTTGTCATGACAGCCGAGGATCTGCACTCCTGTGAATTGCGACTTGACATACATAGGAGATGGTGAGTTTTGCTAGACATAGCCATGCCAAATCACAGGAGATTAGACGATCACAGCTTAAATTCTCCTAACGCGACTATTCAATACAATAAAAAGTTTTTACAAAAATGAAAAAAATAAAAAAAAAACAACAAAAGTTCATCTTAGCCCCCTTTTGCCCCATTGGAAATAAAACAATAAAAAAAACACATATTTGGTATAGCTGCATTTAGAAGTGTCCGATCTATGAAAATATAAAGTAAATTAATCAGATTGGTAAACGGCATAAAGAGAAAAACAATCAAAACGCCAGAATTACGGTTTTTTTTGGCTGTAGCAACATTGCAATAAAATGCAAAAACAGTAGCTCAAAACATTATATCTACCCAAAAACGATATCAATAAAACCATAAGGCATCACTCAGTTCCAGATTCAGAGAAATAAAAACATCCACAGTCCTTGGAAAATGGTGACAAACGCAAAAATGTTTTTCATACGAATTTGGGAATTTTTTTCACCACTTAAATAAGAAATAAACTATACATGTTTGGTATCAGCGAACTTATACTGACCTGGGAAATCATGTTGCCAAGTCTAATTTATCATATACTGAACATGGGAAATAAAAAACCCAAAGAACAATTGTGGAATTGCACTTTTTTTTTGCAATTTCACTGGACTTTGAATTTTTTTTCCCGCTTCCCAGTACACTATATGGTAAAATCAATGGTGTCATTCAAAAGTGCAACTCGTCCCGCAAAAAACAAGCCATCATAGTGCTACATTGTCGCAAAGAGAAAAAAGTTATGGCTCTGGGAAGAAGGGGAATTAAAAAACAAAAACGAAAAATAAGGAAAATGGACATGGTGTGAAGGGATAAAAAAAAAAGTATTTGACAAGAAATTATTTTTTTCCAATAACCTTATTTTAATCTTTAAAACAACATCTGAGATTTGTGTTGATCTTTGATTGAGACCATGACTTTAGATGCACAATGAATGATTGGTAATAGATGGTTCAGTGTGCGGAAGCTGGCATTTTTCTTGGCTGCGCAAGTCTTGCTTCCATTGGGTGCTGTGCTCCGAAAAGGATAATATTTTCTGCATCCCAAAAGATAATTTCACTTGAAAAACTGAAAGGGAGAAGTTACATAATAGATATTAGAAAAATACTTTTTAACAGTGAGGGTAAGTTCACACTAGGCGTTTTTTCAATGTTTTTTTTTTCAGAAGCAAAACCTTATCTCTTGGCAGGAAAGAAGCTACAGAAAAAAAATAATGTTTTTCTTGGAGTTTTTGCTGCCGTTTTGGCATGCTATATTTATCTCTTATGCATGCTGATAAAGTTTAGTGTTGAAAAAACTAATATGCTATATAATCAGGTTTTGGAACAAAAAAATGCAGGAAAACCTGATACCTGCATTTTAGGTGCATTTGTTCAGTGTTTTTTCACCACCCATTCATTTCAATGGATGAAAAACACTGAAAGAAGTGACATGCTATATGTCCAAAAAAAACATGAAAAGCACAAAGTCCTGATGACAAAAAAAACAATGTGTGTGAGTGAGATTTCTGGAATCTCATAACCTTTGCTGATACTGTAAAATGAATCCAAATATTTGCATTCAAAAAGCAATATAAAATGCTGCAAAAACGCCTAGTGTGAACTTAGCCTAAGGGCTCATACTCACTTGCGAGAGACTCGCATGATTCTCGTGCGAGTCTCTTGCATGAAAACCTGGCACTGCCGTCAGTACTCGGATCGGAGCATGTGGCTGCATAGAAATACATGTAGCCGCACGCTACGGCCCAAGTGCTGGCGGCAGTGTCAGGTTTTCATGCGAGAGACTCGCACGAGAATTGTGTGAGTCTCTCGCAAGTGAGTATGAGCCCTAAGCCTATGTGCACACGTAGTTTGTGGTCCTGCGGATTTTTCTGCACGGATTTGGAAAAAACCGTAGGTAAATTCTCAGGTCAAGAGACCTGCGGTTTACCTGCGGATTAGCCTGCAGTTTAGCCCTGCGGTTTCACACCTCTACAATGGAGCACAATCCGCACAAAGAATTGACATGCTGTGGATTTGAACCCTCAGCAAATCCAAGCAGAAAAATCTGCAGCATGTGCACAGCGTTTTTCAGTTTACTACTGAAAACAATGGTACTGTACAACGCACCTAAATCTGCTGCGGACACGCAGAGCCTGAAATGCTGCGGATCCGCAGCAGAATCCGCACCGTGCGCACATAGCCTAAGGGTGATCAATGAATGGAACAGGCTGCCACGAGAGGAGGAGAGTTTTTCCTTCAATGGAAGTCTTCACACAGAGGCTAGACAGACATCTGTCTGAGATGGTTAGTGAATCCTGCATTGAGCAGGGGGTTGGACACAATGACCCTGAATGGTCCCTTCCAACGCTAACATTTATTTATTTACACATTTTACTCATTTATATAGCGTCATTAATTCCACAGCGCTTTAAGGCCCCGTCACACACAACGATCTTGCTAGCGAGATCTCTGATTTTGTGACGCCACAGCCATCTTGCCAGCGAGATCGCTGTGTTTGATGGGGATCAGTGACTGCCCCCCCCGCCGGGTATCGCTGATCGTGCAGCATCCTCCTGGGCCATTTTTTCATCGTTGCTCTCCCGCTGGCCAGTGCACATCGCTGCGTGTGGCAGCAGGAGCCAACGATCAGCGAGGCTCCCAGAGCTCTAAGCAGGCGCTGGGAGCTGGTCTCTAAGGTAAATATCGGATTACTAAGCGGGGCATGTCACTTAGTTACCCGATGTGTACCTTAGAAACTTGTGTGCTGGCAGCTCCCGGCGCGAGCATGCAGGTTTCTAAGGCACACATCGGGTAACTAAGTGACGCGCGCCGCTTAGTATCCCGATATTTACCTTAGAGACCAGCGTCCTCGCTGGTGCTGATCGCTGGTGAAGCTGCCTGTTTGGCATCTCACCAGCGATCATGTAACAATGCACCAGCGATCCTGACAAGGTCGTATCGTTGTCGGGATCGCTGGTGCATCTTTATGTGTGACGGGGCCTTTACAGACATTATCATTCTACGATCCTTAACTGGTTTAGGGCCCCGTCACACATAGCGACTCACCAGCGATCCCGACACCGATATCACCTTGTCAGGATCGCTGGTGAGTCGCTATGTGATCGCTGATGAGCTGTCAAACAGGCAGCTTCACGCTAAGAGGCTTCTGTATTCAAGAGGCCTCGCGCAAGAAAAAAGACAGACGTGCAAGGGTAGCTGAATTAGAGAGCAAGGTATCAGTTTTAGAGTCCCGGATGAAGAACTCACCCTCACCTGCTACGTACCAAAACCTTTCCCACGCTCGTACAGAATTAGACCTCTGTCTTTCTGAGAACGCGGACCGGGCCATACGCTGGTCACAACAACGCTTCTACGCCCTTAATAATAAGAATAATTCTAACTTAGCTCGTCGCTTAAAATGCCTACCCCTACCCTTCCCCCCATACGTTTACATACACCTTCAGGCATTACATCCAACCCACAACAGATTACTCATATGTTCCAACAAAAACTTAGGCAGTTATATAACGTCTCTACCACTATAAACTCAGAAACGTTAGATGCTTTTTTAGATTCTAGCCCCCTCCCAGCCCTTAGCTCTGACATGATCGAACTCCTAAATCAAGCCAATACTCCTAGTGAAATAGAACTAGCTATTCAGCAATTGAAAATTAATAAAAAACCAGGTCCCGACGGATTTACGGCCCTCTATTATAAAAAATATGCATCGGTACTAATTCCCCACCTCACTGACTACTTTAACTCTTTAAGGGAAGGTAACAATCCAGGAGGAGCCTCTTTAATGGCATCTATATCCATGATTCCAAAACCCAACTCAGACCACTTAAGGTACTGTCACACTTAGCGATGTACCAGCGATCCCGACCAGCGATATGACGCGGTCAGGATCGCTGGTACATCGCTAAGTGGTCGCTAGTGAGCTGCCACACAGGCAGATCTCACTAGCGACATCGCTGGGGACGGGGATCGCTACTTACCTGTCACACTAGGCGATCCTGCATCCTCCCGCCCGGCTCCACGCGTCGCTCGTCCTCACAGCAGGAAGCGCCGCAGGAAGCTGATGACGAGAAACAGTCCAGGACGTTCTCGCGCGATCAGCGATAACCAGCGGGGGAGCCGGTCGTAGGTAAGTATCACACACACAGATATCGCTAGCAATATCGCTATAACGTCACAAGTTATAGCGATATTGCTAGCGATATCTCTTAGTGTGACATGCCCTTTACTCTGGTCTAATTATAGACCAATATCCCTTATTAACGTAGACCTTAAAATACTAGCTAAAATTCTATCTCAGCGGTTGAACTCAGGTTTGGGAACCCTAATACATAGAGATCAAGTAGGCTTTGTCCCTTGTAGACAAGCCTCAGATAACATACGGAGGGTCTCCCACCTGCTGCACCTCTGCAAACAGTGTAACATATCAAGCATGTTACTGTCACTGGATATTAAAAAAGCCTTTGACTCCATTTCCTGACATTATCTGTTTGCGGTCTTGTGGAAGTGGAAGTTCCCTGACCACTTTCTTTCTTGGATTCACGCTCTTTACAGCTCCCCATCCGCTTACGTACGCTACAATGGCTTTTCCTCTGCATTTTTCCCCATTAGTAGAGGCACTTGGCAAGGATGCCCTCTTTCTCCCTTATTATTCTTTTTGGCATTCAAACCATTAGCTATTCATCTTCGCCTCAACTCTAATATACAGGGTATAGAAATAGCGTCAGTTTCTCACAAGCTCTTTTTGTTCGCAGATGACATGCTATTTCTTCTATCAACCCCTCAGACATCCTTACCAGCCCTACTTCAAACCCTTAGTAATTTTGAATCTATCTCCGGTCTACAGGTTAATCCTTCAAAATCTTATGCCATGAATATATCCCTCCCTTAACCTATTGTTTCACAGCTCCAACACGACTTTCCGTTTCAATGGGCCACTAACCATCTGGATAACCTAGGGGTGAAACTGACTGCCAGTTTAGACTTCCTTTATGCAGCCAATTATCCTCACATGCTCCGCAAACTCCGTCTACTACTTCAGTCATGGGAGAAGCTACATCTCTCCTGGCTCGGCCGGGTACAAGCACTAAAGATGACCATTCTCCCCAAATTACTTTACTTATTTCGTGTCTTGCCAGTCCCTGTCCCTTCACACTACCTCAAAATAGCCCAACGATTAGTAGATGCTTTTGTTTGGAGAGGTGGCCTCCCCAGGGTTAATAGAGCTACCCTCTACCGTCACCGTTTGAAAGGAGGCTTGGGAGTTCCCAATCTATCTAAATATTACCATGCAGCCCAATTGGGTCAACTGACCCTATATCATGCCTACTCCGAACCCCACTGTGGCTATCTCTAGAGGCCCCTGAATTTCACTCAGGTACCCTTGACACACTACTATGGATTCTCCCAGCCCAGCGCAAACACATCTCGAATTCTATTATAACGCACTCTCTTAGGATTTGGGACTCGTTGAAATATTCCTCGCAGCTAATCTCACCATTTTTACCCCTCGCCCCCCTTTGGGGCAATCTCCAGTTTCCCCCAGGCATGGAATCCCTTAGGAACTTTCGTTTATGGGTCGCTGCAGGGATAACCAAAGTCCACCATCTTTTTAACGTTGACGGGATTATTCCATTCTCGGTCCTGAGTGAAAAATATAATTTCCCCCCCTGGAGAGGTATTTCGCTATCTACAACTTAAAAGCTTTGTCAACTCATTACTAAAAAATTCTACTCCTCCCTACTCCTTTACTCCCTTCGAACAAAAATGCCGTCAAAATCCACATGCTCCAGGTACTATATCTCTCCTCTACTCACATATCAACTCCTGCCCTCATAGGCGCTGCTTAAAATACACTTCTCGCTGGGAGTCCGACATTGGTTCCACCTTGACAGATTTGGAGTGGTCCCAAATTTGGTCCTCCTCTACTGGAGGAATATTAAATACCCTTATGTTGGAAATTAACTATAAGGTGTTAACCCGATGGTACCTGACCCCAGCCAGAGTGGCTAAGGCAGTCGCCAACTACTCTCCAAATTGCTTTAGAGGGTGCAACTCCACAGGAGATATGTTCCATACATGGTGGCTATGCCCGACCGTATGTAGATTTTGGATCAGAATCTACCATTTGATTTCCTCTATAACAAATATAAACCTTAAAAAAAACCCTTGGGAGGCCTAACTCAACAAACACATCCCAATCATCCATAAACACACTCAAACCCTCATTGCATTCATATTCCTGGCAGCCAAACAAACCATAGCTTTGGCATGGAAAAAAACAAATTTAGATTTATCTGCGGTTAAAACACGCCTTTTTTGGTATATGATCAACGAAAAATTATCTGCCATACTTACAGATAAAGTCGGTAAGTTTGAGAAAATATGGCTTCCCTGGGCGGAGTACGCCAACCACACCCCCTTTGCCACACCTGTATTTCATCTAACCAACCCAGATCCCCCTGATTCTGATTGAATCATTAACGATAATTGGACACAACATACCCCCCTCCTTTACCTCCTACCCTGTTGTTAGTTTGTCTGTTTGTTTGTCAACCGTTTACATGCTCTCTTATGCATATTGCAAATACAGCTCTGTATTGAGATTTGCCATCACCTTATTTGTAAAATGTAAACTTTCAATAAAAAATTTATTGTCCAAAAAAAACAAACAGGCAGCTTCATCAGCGATCAGGACCAGCGACACGTGGGTAACAAGCGACGAACGTCGCTTAGTTACCTGCAGTGTATCTTAGTTACCAGCGCACTAATAACCAAGGTACACATTGGGTTTCTAAGGGGAGCGCAGCACTTAGAAACACGATGTGTACCTTGGTTACCAGCTCCCTGCATCAGCATGCTGGTAACTAAGGTACACATCAGGTTTCTAGGCACAGCGCGCCCCCTTAGAAACCCGATGTGTACCTTAGTTACCAGCTCCTGCTCGCTGGTCTCCCGCATGTCACACGCAGCGATGCGTGCTAACCAGCGGGAGACCAGCGACCCCAAAAATGTCCAGATATTTCAATAGCGATCAGCGATACCCGGCAGGGGGGCCGGTCGCTGATAGCTGTCACACACAGCGATCTCGCTGGTGAGATCGCTGTTGCGTCACAAAACTTGTGACTCAGCAGCCTTCTCGCTAGGGAGATCACTGTGTGTGATGGGGGGGGGGGGCTTTAAACAGGGCAGTGTAAATGATCTTAATTAACACAAATTGAGTATATCAGATCCTGATTTCTTGTAAAGAACATTCTGGAGGCCTATTGTTTTCTTTAACAGATATAACAGTTTAGCTGATAATCTAGTTACAGGTAAATTTGAATATTTGGCCATATATTGTTACAGAACACAATGCCAAGACACAATTCCAATTGTGGCCACTCTTCCTATCACTGGTCTGTGAGTGCCCTTTTTATTTAAGAAAACAATAGGCAAACTGATGATTAGTTTAGATGGCACCCAGAGTTGACAACTTTTTTTTTTAAAAAAATTTCTGGACAGGTTGCTAAAAATCTCGGACAGACAATATTTTTTATGTGGACTTGGAAAACTAGAATAAATCATTCTGATTATACGTCATCCGTGTCTACAGCCCATAATTCTGACATGAAGACATCAGCTGAATTCACTGTAAACTGTAAAATGATGATAATTACAGTCAGAATAGTTTGTACAAGTTTCTTTAGGTTTAAAAAAATCATTGACGACTTATTTTTTTTATGGACAGGGCAAAAAAGTGCCCTATTTTTGCCGACTGTCCTGAAATTTCTGGACAGTTGGCAACCCTGATCGCACCTATAGGCCGGGGTCACACTAACCAACGCAAAATACGGTCAGTATTTTGCATGCGTAATATGGATGAATGGCCCCTAAACAGTGCTCCGTATGTCATCCGTAATCAAGGTGTGGTCGCGTATTTTGCGCATGTAAGTATCCGTATGTAATCCGTATGGCATCCGTATGGCGAGAATTTCTCGCAGGCTTGCAAAATGGACATATAATGGAGCCCTATGACAGGGTTTATAACAGAAACCAAAGAATAGATATAGACACATAGAATGCATATATATATATTTATATGTGTCTCAATGACATGTGTATATATATATATATATATTCTATGTGTCTATATCTATTCTTTCGTTTCTTTATTAAAACTGTCAGTGTGAGTTTGCTGTATAGAGCACTGAATTGCCGGCTTTTGTAAATGACACCGGGTGCGTATTTCTCGCAAGTCACATGTGTGGTCCGTGTGTAATCCTTATTTTTTGCGCACCCATAGACTTGCATTGGCGTACTACGGCTGTAGTACGCTGACAATCACAGCATGCTGCGATTGGCACGGAGCATAGAATACGGATGAGAAATCATTGGTCCGTGTCTAATGCGTGCTTTTAGCGCCTCTCACTCCTCGCCAGTGTGACCCCGGCCATATTGAAACATGCTGATCAGAGTTGGTAATACCATCATAAACAACATACAGGTCCTCACTTTCTAACAAAATTTGTGTCAAAACTTTTAGCTTGTGGGAAACCAGGGGAAGAGTCTTGAGGAGATCATTTGCATATTCCCAGTGCCTTCTGGGATAAGTGAAGAGTCTCCGCGAGCTCAACGATCACTGGGTTTTGGCCGTTGCAGCTGAAAAGAGGAAATCGGAAAAACCGCGCGCCTATCGGTGCGCGAATTTTGGCTCATCTTTCATAGTTTTTAAGAAATCTCAAGATGGAAGAGGCCAGGAGCCATTTGGTGAGCTGCATTTCTTGCTACATGTTCACAGATTTACCAGTGGAAAAGCCAAACTTCACATGCCACAAATGCAAGCTTGTGACCCTGTTGGAGGAAAAGTTGCAAAATCTCGAAGAGAGGTTAGCTACGTTGAAGATCATTAAGGAAGGTGAAGAGTTCTTGGACAGAGCAGAATTATCTCTTCATGTTACAGAAAGAGAAGAAATTCGAAGTGCACCTGAAGAAACAGAGGAATGGAGACATGTGACCCAGAGAAGCAGGAGGATCAGGAGGCAGTCAGCACCCATACTGCTCAGAAACCAGTACCAGGCTCTCACGCAGGAAAACGATGAAGAAATACATCAGGATAAGACTTTGCCAACAAACAGCAACCTTGTACGCCTTCAGAGTCCTCCTGGATGGAGAAAGAAAAATGTTGTGAAGAAGAAACGGAGAGTGGTGGTCATGGGGGATTCCCTGTTGAGAGGAACAGAGGCCGCTATCTGCAGACCGGATATAACTTCAAGAGAAATGTGCTGTCTTCCAGGTGCAAAAATTAAAGATGTGTCTGACAGGATATCAGGACTCTTCAGACCTACAGATGAATACCCATTCCTGCTACTACATGTGGGGACAAATGACACCGCAAGAAACGACCTGGAAACCATCTGCAGAGACTTTGAAGACTTAGGCAAGAAAGTGAAAGAACTGGGAGCGCAGGTGGTCTTCTCTTCCATCCTCCCAGTGGATGGCCATGGAACAAGGAGGTGGAATAAGATTCTGCAGGTGAACAACTGGCTACGTCGATGGTGCCGTCAGCAACGATTTGGATTTCTGGATCACGGAGTGAACTACTTATACGATGGACTACTTGCTAGAGATGGGGTGCACCTTACGAAGACTGGAAAGCAGGTATTTGGAAGTCGCCTTGCTACACTTGTAAGGAGAGCTTTAAACTAGAACAACATGGGAAGGGAAGCAAAAGACCAGAAAAAGCCATACACCTGACAAATGCTATTGAGAACTCTGCTATTAGAAGTGGAAAGGAAGAACAAAGACGAAAGAATCTAATTAATAAAAATATTGGAGAAAGAGAAACCAATCACAAACTAAAATGTTTCTATACTAATGCACAAAGCATGGGCAACAAACAAGGAGAATTGGAACTACTAACACAGGAAAAGAAATATGATGTCATTGGAATCACTGAAACTTGGTGGGACAATACACATGATTGGAATACAAGACTAGAAGGATACAACTTATTTGCAAGAAACAGACTTGATAAACGAGGAGGGGGTGTCGCATTGTATGTTAGAAATGCGTATATCTGCACAGAGATTGAAGCTTCAGAGACTGGGAGTTCTGTGGAAACTGTTTGGGTAAGGCCTCTTTCACACTTCCATTTTTTACAATCAGTCACAATCCGCCAGGTTTTGAAAAAAAACGGATCCTCAATTTTTTTTGAGGATCCGTTTTTTCCCCCATTGACTTGCATTAATGGCGGATTGTGGCGGATTGCTGTCCGTTGCATCCGTTTTTTTTGAGGATCCGCCAAAAGTTGCTGTCCGTCACCATCCTCAAAGATTTCAAAACGGAGCTTGTAACGTTTTTTTCTGTGGCGGATCCTCCAGACACTGATTTAACCCGAAATTCTTTCTGGGTGCCGGACAAAAAAAAAAAAATTCATTCTCTCTCATTCTCTCTCTCTCTCTCTCTCTCTCTCTCTCCTTCCTAGCCAGCGATTCCTTTAAATTTCGTCATTTTCAGGATCCGTCTCAAAACGGATCCTGTGCTATCCGTTCACATCAGTTGACAACGGATCCGCTTGTCCGCCTTTTTGGCGGATTATAACTGATGCAAAAAACTGAAGTGTGAAAGAGGCCTTAGAATACAAGGACAGAACAATGGAAAGGACACCATTGTAGGCATTTACTACAGGCCGCCTGTGCAAACTGAAGATATGGATGAACTCTTTATGTATCAAATGGCCAAGTTCTCCAAAAAATATGACATAGTTGTCATGGGAGATTTCAACTATCCAGACATTTGTTGGGAATCTCTCTCAGGCAAAACTAACAGGTCAAGGAAATTCTTATCCTCTCTTGCTGACAACTTTATCTTCCAAAAGGTAAAGGAGAAAACATGGGGAACTGCTACCTTGGATCTAATCCTTATAAACAGGGAGGAAATGGTTGAGGAGGTAAAAGTGGCTGGGACCCTAGGAGGTAGCGACCATGCTATTTTAGAATTTTGGATAACTAGAGGCGGAAGACCTGTGAAGACTCAGACGTCAAGGTTAGATTTCAGAAAGGCAGATTTTAAGGGATTCAGAAAGAGAATTGGAGGGATCCAATGGCTGGATATCCTTAAAGACAAAAATGTCCAGGAAGGATGGGAAATCTTGAAAAATGAAATTCTCAAAGCACAGTTGTTAACAATTCCGAAAAGAGGGAAGAATAGGAAGCATTTAAGGAAACCAGGATGGATGAACACAGAACTTAAGCACATACTGAAAAGGAAGAAAAAAATGTTTATAAAATGGAAAGAGGGAGGCATATCTAAAGAAGAATATAATGCTGTCTGCAGAACCTGCAGGGCACAAATCAGATTATCTAAAGCTGAAAATGAATTGAGGCTTGCAAGAGATGTCAAAAGCAATAATAAAGGATTTTGGGGATATGTCAAAAGTAAAAGAAAAGTCAAAGATGCTATAGGATTTTTACAGGATGAAAATGATGAAATGGTAAGACAGGATGTTGAGAAGGCTGAACTTTTAAATTCCTATTTTGCATCTGTTTTCTCTCAGAAAGGAAATGTAACATCAACTGTTATTCACTGTCCTATTAAGGGAATAGAAGAATCCAGGATATCTATAAACAGAAAGATAGTGAGGAAACACTTAGCTAACCTAAATGAATTCAAGTCTCCAGGTCCAGATGAATTACACCCCAGAGTACTGAAGGAGATAGCATAAGAAATTTTTGAACCCCTCTCCATAATCTTTGAAAATTCTTGGAGAACAGGAGAAGTGCCAGAAGACTGGAGAAGAGCAAATGTTGTTCCTATCTTCAAAAAGGGGAAGAAGGTGGACCCAGGCAACTATAGGCCGGTGAGTCTCACTTCTATACCAGGAAAGATCTTTGAACAAATTATTAAACAACATGTATGTCAATACCTGGATAAGAATGAAGTGATTAAACAGAGTCAACATGGGTTTGTAACTAATAAGTCATGTCAGACTAATTTAATTTCCTTCTATGACGGTATTACTGATTGGGTGGATCAAGGAAATGCTGTAGATATAGTATATCTTGACTTCAGCAAAGCATTTGACAAAGTCTCTCATACAATCCTTATTGAAAAAATGACTAAGTATGGAATGGACAAGGCAACTGTTAGGTGGATTCATAACTGGCTTAGTGATCGGACCCAAAGAGTGGTCGTAAATGGCTGCACATCCAGTTGGAAGAATGTCTCAAGTGGGGTACCACAGGGCTCTGTCCTGGGCCCTGTATTGTTCAACATCTTTATCAACGATTTAGATGAAGGAATTGAGGGTAAACTGATTAAATTTGCTGATGACACAAAGCTAGGAGGGATAGCTAATACTAGAGAAGAGAGAGAGAGGATTCAAAAAGATATAAATAAACTGGAGAAGTGGGCAGCAACTAACAGAATGGTTTTTAACAGGGAGAAATGCAAAGTACTACATCTGGGCAATAAAAATGAAAAAAGCATATATAGAATGGGAGGAATAGGGCTAAGTGACGGCACATGTGAAAAAGACTTGGGTATACTAATAGATCACAGACTGAATATGAGTCAACAGTGTGATGCAGCAGCAAAAAAGGCAAATGCAATTCTAGGATGTATTAACAGAAGCATACAGTCTAGTTCACGTGTAGTAATTATTTCCCTCTACTCCTCTTTGGTCAGACCTCATCTGGAATATTGTGTCCAATTTTGGGCACCACATTTTAAAAAAGACATCAACAAACTGGAGCAAGTTCAGAAAAGAGCGACCAGAATGGTGACCGGTCTGCAAACCCTGTCTTATGAGGAAAGGTTGCAGGATTTGGGAATGTTTAGTTTGCAAAAGAGAAGACTGAGAGGAGACATGAGAGGATATATTCTTTAAAGACATCTTACCTATAACATTTTATCACATGTAGGACAGACATATTAGAGCAGCTGCAATCAAAATTATTCAACTTTCAATGCTAGTTAGGTTTATCAGCAAATGTTATACTCTTTCTGCTGTTTTCAATAAACCATCACAAAATGCAAATTTTACTGACTACTGCAGTGTCAGAATTATGTTAAACCTTTACGACAAACATCTTAGTACTTAGTGAGAACCTTTGGCTGTTATGACTTGCTGTAAATGTGATGCTTAGCCAGATACCAACCTCTGGCAGGGTTCCTGAGATTTCTTACTCCATTCCTCAAAGTCAATGGTCTCAAGCTCACTAACATCCTTGGATTTTCCTGGTGCAATCACCTTCTTCAAATCTCACCACAGTTTTTCTGTTAGGTCAAGATAGGCCACTACAGCATCTTCCATGACTGTTCCTGAAGTCAAGCCTTGTGGACTTTGAAGTATGCTTGGGATCATTGTCATTTTGGAAAGTCCAATGTCGAGATAAGCTTCAGCTTCCTAACAGAAGGTATAAAGTTTTCTCCTAGGATTTTCTGATACACATTTGAATTCAAATTGCCCTCTACACACTGCAAATATCCAGTATCAGAAGAAGTAAAGCAGCCGAAGAGCATCACTGAGCCACCACCATGCATCACTGTAGGCAGCATGCCCTTTTGACCTTATGCTTAATTCCTCCTCCGTCAGACATACATCTGATGCATAGGCCTGAAAAGGTTTAGTTTTATTTCTTTCTCAGAACAGCATCCCAAATCTTCTGTGGCTATTTATATGATTTTGGGCATATTGAAGTTTGTTGTGCTTTTGGGTCAATAGAAGTTTACGCACTGGAGTTCTGGCATGGAGATTTTAGCATACTCCATTCTATACAAACTAAACCCTCAGTGCTTGCTGCCACCAAAGTCTTGCTTTAAAGGGAATGTATCATAAAGAAATGTAGCAATGGAAAAATATACGGTATTATGTTTTCATTATTTTTAAAAATATTTAAATTTTCATAACAGTATAAAATATGAAAAATGCTTAAAAAAGTTTAGATATTTTCAACTTTTAATCACATTTAATATGAAAACCAAGTGTAATGCTCACATTACGACTGCAGAAAATGTCTGTGATTTCACTCCTCTTGGGTTTTTGTAAAAGGATACAGGAGAATGAAGTTTAGGATCACAGCCTTTTTGTTGGTGACTACAATGTAATACATGTGGACAAGGTCACCAAGAACTGCTGAAATGACCCATTATTTTTTATTTTTGTACAGCGTTAATTGCATGGTAAACCTAACCAGGTGATATGATTCTCTAGGTCAGTATGATTACAGTGATACCAAACTTGTATCTTTTTTTATTTTGCTGTTGAAAAAAATTCAGAATTTAAAACATTTTTTTTGTTTGTGTCACCGTATTGCAGAACCCTTGACATTTGTATTTTTCTGTTGATGAATTTATGTTATGTTAGTGATTGCTTTTTTTTCCATGCTTAGCTAACGTTTTTATTGATTCAATATTAGGGAACATACAATGTTTTCATCAGCTTTTATTGCATTTTTTAGAGAAGTGTGGTGACCAAAAAGCAATTATGGCATTTTGATTATTTTTCTGTCTATTGCATTTAATGATTATTATACTTATTGATTTATTCTTTTAATTTCTTTATTTTTTTATGGAGGACTGTTATTTATTTTAATTTTTTAGCTTATTTTTTACTTTTTTTTTTAAGTTTCCTTTGGGATTTGAAACTCATCCTTGACTTTGCTTCAACTGACTTTATCTAGCAATGATAACAGATAGGTCAGCCTTCGATTGGCAGGCTATCAACCTGTTCTCACAGCTGGAAGGAGACTTTTACAAATGTAGTGAATCCAACTGTGCTTACTTTTTTTTTAATTTCCTTATTTCTAATGATGGTGAAGGGAGGGGGAGAGGAGATTCAAGCTTTATTTTTGTTACTTTTTACTTTATTTTTTTACCGACCATGCAGAGTGCAGCTGTCAAATCATCACAGCTGCTCCTCTGCTCACTGAATTCTGAGATCTGTTATATCAGTGTAGCTGCTGAATATGCAAAGCCCAGCAGACAAGTTGACTTTGTCACTGGCTACTGCGCACTGCATATTGAAGTTGGATGTGCAGAGGCAGCGGTAACACTAATATAGCAGAGCTCAGTGTGTGTTTTCTGTGTTCTCAGAAGCCGTGAAGATTTGACTGCTGAGCTTTGAACACTGTGAGGCCATGTGCACACGATGCATTTTTCCTGCGGATCCGCAGCGGATTTTACCGCGCAGAAACGCTGCGGATCCACAAAGTGATTTACAGTGCAATGTAAATCAATTTTTAAAAAAATCAGATGTGCAGACACTGCGTTTTTTTCCGCGCGGTTTTTGTGAGGTACAAAAAATGCAGCATGTCACTTCTTTTGTGCGGTTTTCCACCTGCTCCATTCTCCAAATCCGCAGGGGGAAAACCGCACAAAAACTGCACAAAAACAGGAAGAAATCCGCAGGAAAAATGCAGATCATTTGACCTGCGGATTTCTTCAAATCTGCGTGGAAAAATCCGCAGGAGGAAAATCTACGTGTGCACTTAGCCTAAATAGTAGTGATATAAAGATAAAATGCATTCATTTGTTGATGCTAGAAGATATAGTATATAAGGGTAAAACCGCGCGCCGCAATTGTCTGCACGAGTCTAAACTGCACTTGCTGTTATACCCAATGGCCGCAATATTTTGTAATCACATTATGCATTACGGTAAGAGGGAATTTGGATACATGCAGACACCCGCAGCGAGTGCACTCACCCTTAAAACTACTAATAAATTGTTAATAATTACTACCACTCTGTTTAATAAGGACTGATAGAAGAACTAGTTCAGGACATTTCATTGCTGTCACTATCAATTACACAAATGACTACTTTGAGCGGCTGAATACTAATTTGCTTTTTCATTTGCATATAAATATTAAAAAGAACAACTACAAATTCATTTACTTGATATTAAATTTACATTCTGTTATATATCCAAATGTGCCTATGGTTGGAGAATAAACCCATTAGAGAACTCGGTCAGGTAATAGAGGCTATTATGTAGCTCTGCTAAAGTGTGAGTATGACTTGCCATTGGATACATGAACAATCCTTTCATTATGTTGTTAAAAAACAGACAAACAACTAAACAAACAATCAAACAACCTTCGGCTACAAGATAACACAAGATCATACAAGATAACATAAGTAAATGCCCTTATCATTACAGCATTTAAATTCTCAATACACTTTAGACTAATGAGCAGCAAACAATCAGAGAAAGACAGGTTTGGCTGACCGTCAATGGGTGCTTTCGCAATGTGTTAAGTTACCGTGACCCCGTCAAGGCATATGTCCGAACCCCCCTCGCAAAATGGAGCTACCAAGCGTGTAACTAAACACAATGTGAAAGCACTCTAATTAGAGATGTAAGGTCCGGGGTCCGTACCAGACACATGTCCAGTGCTGGACTCTGAACTTCTACTGGAAATCTATTTTACAGTTCAGGAGTTCAGAGAGAGAGAGTACAAGAGATTTACCAGATCCAAATCTCAGGTCCCCAATGATTTCAATGGGGTTTGGGATCAAGTTTGGGTACAGTTCTGGTATGGCTAGGGATGAGCAAACTTCAACAGACTTTTGTTCTCCCTGAGATGGCAGCTGATCTTTCATAGAGATTTCAGGAATGCTTGGCTAAGATAACTGCATGCAAAACAATTGGCCAAACCATTATTATGCTTTGCTGATATAGTACCATCATATTCTGTAGCGCCTTAAATACATTATAATCACTGTCCCAATTGGAAGGAAGCCAGAGTACTGGGAGGAAAGCCACACAAATACAAGAAGAACATACAAACTCCTTGCAGATGTTGTCCTTGGTGGGATTTGAACCCAGGACCCCAGCGCTGCAAGGCTAACCACTGAGCCACCATCCTGCTCATTGTCTGGTCAACAGCCATCTAATGTGTATGGTGGGCTTCAGATCCATGGAAACTTGCAAGCCTGTTAACATTGCTGAAGCTGAGAAATGCCATACAAATATGTGATTGTTTCATTCATTTGGTTTAGTTACCATATGCAATTTACAGATTTCTACAAACAAAAATGCAAGATTATAATTTATTGAAGGGAAGAAAAATTCTCAGTGCCAAGTTTACTTTTTTTCCCAAGATCACAAGTCATCACTTTGTTCCATTTTCCCATATTCCAATTAGATTGTAGGGTCTCACCAGCAGGGTCTGCTCTTTTTCTCCTTACATTGTACTGTATAACAAAGAAAAAAAGACATTACTAAGAAACTTACATAACTAAGAAATTGCCAGCTGGTGAGAATGAAATATGAATTATCCCACACTGCCAACATGTCCCCTCTGCACATTTTGGGGGTACATGCCTGTCTTACTGAAGGGGCGTGAAGGAATAAGATCTGTCTAATTAAATGAGAAGCACACGCCATTAGTGATGAGCGAATATGCTTGTTACTCGAGATTTCCTGAGAATGCTCGGGGGATCTCTGAGTATTTGGATGTGCTCGGAGATTTAGTTTCTGTCGCCATATTTTAATTAAAATAAAGAACACACAGTTTTGCCATCTTTATTCTTCTGCTAATGCAAACGATGCCCATGATCTCCTGTAATAAATAAAAAATAAAAAAAAACAATATACCATACCTGTCCGGCAAACAGTCCCACGGCATTATCCATATCTGGGGGGTAAATAATTTACAACCGGGAGTGGTGCTAATGCCACCACCCTGGCTGTAAATCACTGAAGGAAGAATGAATTAGAAGCTGCCAGCATCAGCATCAGTGACGTCAGCACAGCCTCCCAGCCTGACCCGACGTGAACTCTTGAGCGTGGGTAAGTGACAGTTCATTTTCCCACACTGAGACTGAGAGCAGGGACCTCGACGGGGGCCCTGCGGAGGTACGGGCATCACAGGAGGGGAACGGGGACCCCGGCGGTGACCCCGTGCAGGCACAGTTGTTGCAGGTTACGGCATGGGACTGTTCACTGAACAGGTATGGTATATTGTTGTTTTTTTTATTTTTTATTTATTTCAGGAGATCGTGGGTATCGTTTAGATTAGCAGAAGAATAAAGATGTCAAAACTGTTTGTTTTTTCATTTCATTAAAATACTTTATTCTGCATTTGTGTGTGTGTGTGTTTATTTACAAACTTTAGGATTAGTTCCACGCCAGATTTTTCCATGAATACATTCTTTTAGTAAATACATACAGGTCCCAAATTTTACACACACACACACACACACACACACACACACACACACACACACACACACTACTAACAGTATTAGACGCTGACATATATAAATCTAACTGTTCTGCATGGGTTTACTGTATGTAAACCATGTCTCCTATCCTGTTGGGTTCTGCAATGATTTTACAGAAGCCGGCAAATCAATTATCGGCTATTCTACCATCTATCTCTCTATGAAATATAAAGATATAAATATATATGTGTGTCACTGACACATTATGTATTTATATATACAGTATATATATATATATATATATATAAAAACTTGTCTTGTTTTTTTTTTTATATATATATATATATATATATATACTAGCTGGAGAGCCCGGCGCTGCCCGGGCATAGTAACTAACTGTGGTTAGTTATAGCAAATTATAATTATCCTCCATCCCATAGTCCCGTGCCCATATACCCATCATACATATCCACCATCCCATAGGCCCGTTCCCATATACCCATCATACATATTCTCCATCCCATAGTCGAGTGCCCATATACCCATCACACATCCTCCATCCCATAGTCCCATGCCCATATACCCATCATATATATTCGCCATCCCATAGTCGAGTGCCCATATACCCATCACACATCCTTCATCTCATAGTTGCATGCCCATGTACCCATCATACATATCCTCCATCCCATAGTCCCGTGCCCATATACCCATCATATATATCCGCCATCCCATAGTCCCGTGCCCATATACCCGTCATACATATCCTCCATCCCATAGTCCAGTGCCCATATACCCATCACAAATCCTCCATCCCATAGTCCCGTGCCCATATACCCGTCATACATATCCTCCATCCCATAGTCGAGTGCCCATTTACCCATCCCTCATCCTCCATCCCATAGTCAACCATTATGACATCATAATGAGCGGCGGGGCTTGCAACCTATAATGACATCAGCGTCGCCATGGCAACCATTATGACATCATAATGAGGGGCGGGGATTGATACACACACTTTTTCCCCATTATGTAGATAGGGGAAAAATTGGTGAATTGGAACGCGCGGGGTTAAAATTTCGCCTCACAACATAGCCTAGGACACTCTCGAAGTCCAGATGTGTGACTGTGCCAAAATTTGTGGCTGTAGCTGCAACGGTGCGGATGCCAATCCCGGACATACACACACACATACATACATATACATACATACATACATACACACCCACATTGAGCTTTATATATTATATATATATATATATATATATATACATATACACTGCTCAAAAAAATAAAGTGAACACTAAAATACCACATCCTAGATATCTCTGAATGAAATATTCCAGTTGCAAATTTTTATTCATTGCATAGTGGAATGTGTTCAGATCAATAAAACATAACAATTATCAATGTAAATCAAAATGAATATCCCATTGAGGTCTGGATTTGGAATGATACTCAAAATCAAAGTGGAAAATCAAATTACAGGCTGATCCAACTTCAGTGAAAATGCCTCATGACAAGGAAAAGATGCTCAGTATTGTGTGTGGCCTCCACGTGCCTGTATGACCTCCCTACTGTACAACACCTGGGCCTGTTCCTGATGAGGCGGCAGATGGTCTCCTGAGGGATCTCCTCCCAGACCTGGACTAAAGCATCCACCAACTCCTGGACAGTCTATGGTGCAACATGACGTTGGTGGTGTCATGATCCAAGGTGGATCTGACAAGTAAATGGACAAAGTGAACTTTTTTCCTTTGGCTTGGTGCCAAAGTGGATTGATTGCCCCCGGTGGCCATTAGAATTATTATACGTGGTGTCGTTCATTCTAAGTTGCCCCGGTGGTGGTGAGCAGTAGTGCACTTCAGTTTCTTTGGTTTAATGTGCACTTAATTATAAATCAGGTGTGAGGCTCTATAAAAGAGAGCCAGGTGTGTTCAATCACTGTTGGTGATATTGTGAGTTAGTCATTCTCAAGGAAGCCCGGGTGAAAGAAGGAGCTGGATGAGAGTCCTGGGCAGCCCAGCCAGAGGGGTTGAGTCAGCTATGGAGTCTGCATGGAGGGCTGGCATGGCGTGGTGGAGTCACAGTTTATGGTGTCAGCAGGAGGTGCTTGCATGGCTTGGTGGAGTGGCGACGATGGTGAGAGTTGCACTCAACATGCTGGATCCAGACGTTCTCCAGGCTGCCGACATGTTCTTGCGGTGACGTGAAATCCGCGAGATTCAAGATGGCGTCGCCGCAAGAACATGTCGCTGGCGTGGACGACTTGGGATCCAAAAAGATGGCGTCGGCGAAATCTCGCGAGATTACGCCGACGCCATTTTGGATCCCGATGTCGTCCACGCCGGCGACATGTTCTTGCGGCGACGCCATTTTGGATCGGCGAAATCCCGCGATAGTCAAGATGGCGTCGCTGCAAGAACATGTCGCCGGCGAGGACGATGTCGGGATCCAAAATGGCGTCAGCGAAAACTCGCGAGATTTCGCCGACGCCATTTTGGATCCCGACGTCGTCCACGCCGGCGACATGTTCTTCCGGCGACGCTATCTTGACTATCGCGGGATTTCACGATACTCAAGATGGCGTCGCCGCAAGAACATGTCGCCGGCGTGGACAACGTCTGGATCCAGGATGGCGCCGGCGGAAGAAGATGTCGGGGATCGTGGAGCAGCGGCGATGACGGCGTGAGTATGAGAGACGGAGTGAGAGAAGGGGTCGTATGTGGAGTGAAAGAGTGAGTGGAGATGGTGAAAGGTGAGAGGAGTGTGTGTTGAGGAGTGTGTGTGTTGAGGGTTAACATGGCAAGAGGTGTGATGCTATCGCATCCTCCCGATGCGATAGCATCGGGCCATAATCTAGTAATCATTATAATTTGTTATAACTAACCACAGTTGGTTACTATGCCCAGGCAACGCCGGGCTCTTCAGCTAGTATATATATATATATATATATATACTATATATGTATTTTATGTGTATATATCTATTCTATCGTTCTTTCATTTCTTTATTAAACCTGTCAGTGTGATTTTACTGAATTTGCCACCTTTTCTAAAGGACACCGGGTGCGTATTTCTCTCAAGTCACACATGTGTACCGTGTGTAATGCGTTTTTTTGCGCACCCATAGACTTGCATTGGCGTACTACGGTCATATTACGCTGACAATCGCAGCATGCTGTGATTGTCTCGGCCCGTTAAAAAATGCGCGAGAAAAATACGGCTGATGGGAGCTACCCCATAGAGAATCATTGGTCCGTGTGCAATGCATTTTTTTAACGCCTCTCACTCGTCGGTATTTCTCACCCATAGACTTGCATTGGCGAGTCGGAGGATATACGGTGCAAATCGCAGCATGTTGCGATTTCACTCGCACGTATAATACGACCGAGAAAAAATATGGTGATGGGACCTGCTGCATAGATTAACATTGGTCCGAGTGCTATGCAATTTTTTCTCGCATAGCACTCGTCCGTATTCCTCTCTAGTGTGACTCCAGCCTTATAATGGGGTTTGCAGGAGACCCCCGTGCTTGTCATCACAGATCTGCTGTGAGCACAGCCCCATGTCCAGCATTCATAGCAGATAATGATACCCGACGTTTACCTTGGAAACCAGCGTGTACGCAGATTCCCAAGGTAAACAGCAGGTATCCAGGAGCCGCCGCTCCTAGATACCCGACGTTTACATTAGCAACCAGCGTCCAGCGTCGCTGATTGCTGGTCTCTCGCTGCCACACGCAGCGATGCGCGCTGGGCAGCGGGAGACCAGCGATCGAAAAACGGCCCAGGCCGCTTGAGCACGATCAGCGATAACCGGCAGGAGGGCCGGTCGCTGATCCCCGTCACACACAGCGATCTTGCTGGCGAGATCGCTTAGTGTGACGAGGCCTTACGTGATCAGAAGATCGCAGCTTCAAGTCTCCTTAGGAGACTATTGAAGCAAGTAAAAAAAAATAAAAAATATAACAAAATATAAAATCACACCCTTTTTCCCCATTCAAAATAAAACAATAAAAAAAATTAAAAATACCCATATTTGGTATCGCTGCATGCAGAAAGCCCGATGTATCAAAATACAAACATAATTAATCTGATCGGTGAATGGCATAATGAGAAAAAAAATCAAAACACCAGAATTTTTTTGTCGCCGCAACATTGTAATAAAACGTAGTAATGGGCAATCAAAACAACAAAAGGGTATCAATAAAAACTTCAGGTCGGCGCGCAAAAAAAAATGGAAAGGCGCTACGGATCTCAGAAAATGGTGCCTTTCTTTTTTTTCTTACAAACTGTGGATTGTTTTTCACCACCTAAATAAATAAGAACCCTATAAATGTTTGGTATATATAAATTCGTAATAACCTGGCCAATCATAACGGTAGGTCAGTTTTAGCATTTAGTGAACATTATAAACCTCCCCCCCAAAAAAAAAATTCACTGAATTAGGATCTGTTTTCCCTTTTTCCAGTACCCTATATGGTAAATTCAATGGTGTTGTTCAAAAGTACAGCTCGACCTCCAAAAAAACAAGCCCTCACATAGTCCTATTGAAGGAAAATAAAAAAGTTATGGCTTTGGGAAGAAGGGGAGAAAAAACTAAAAAGCAAAAAAGGAAAATCCCAAGGTCGTGAAGGAGTTAAACCAAACAACCCCCTTATGTAGTGCTCTTCAAAAAGGAGATCAGATCCAGTGGAAGTTTATAACATTCACTAGATGGTGGCCTGATTCTAACGCATCGGGTATTCTAGAATATGTATGTAGTTTATATAAAGCAGTGGTCCCCAACCTTTCTGATCTTGAGAGCCACATTCAGCTTAGAGAGAGGGTCGCAAGCCACGTTCAGCACTGAGAGAGGGTCACGAGCCACATCCAGCTCCCACCCCCTTCAAAGTAGTGTCAACCAAATCCCCCATTACAGGTATAATGATAACCAAAGCTTTTCCACAGAAATCACTCCAAAGCAGTACATTGAGATCCAGGGGTTCCCACAATACCCCCAATCAGTATTCTCCCATCAAGTACTCCCAACACACTCTCACATACAGTTTTGAGCGCCTCCTCTGACAGGTAGTACCATCCTCCAGCGTACCATACCTAAAACATCTCTAAGCCCCTAAGACCAGAAAATGTGCATCCAGATCTGCACTTCTGTGCAAGTCTACTCACAAAAATCACCATTTTGAGATGTACTCTTCATACCTGTTTGCTAGACATGTACCTAATGCACCAAACTGGCAGACAGTCGCGAGCCACAATTCATGGGACTGCGAGCCACATGTGGCTCCCGAGCTACAGGTTGGGGACCCCTGATGTAAAGGGAATCTGTCACCCCATTCTTGCCCCATAAGCTGGGGCAACCACCAACAGGGGCTTATCTACAGCATTCTGTAATGCTGTAGATAAGCCCCCGATGAAACCTGAAAAATAAGAAAAACATGTTAGTTTATACTCACCGGGGGGTGGGGGCGGGGGCGGTGGGTGTCGCGGTCCGGTCCAGCGCCTCCTATCTTCATACGATGATGTCCTCCTCCTTGCTTCTCCCCCGGCTCCTGCGCAAGCGTATTTTATCTGCCCTGTTGAGGGCAGAGTAAAGTACTGCAGTGCGCAGGCGCCGGGAAAGGTCAGAGAGGTCCGGCGCCTGCGCATTGCAGTACTCTGCTCTGCCCTCAACAGGGCCGATAAAGTACGCGTGCGCAGGAGCCAAGGGAGAAGCAAGGAGGAGGACGTCATCGTATGAAGATGAGAGGCGCCAGACGGGACGGCGACACCCATCGGACCGAACTGAATGCCGGGGTGAGTATAATCTAACTCTTTTTTCTTATCTTTCAGGTTTCATCGGGGGCTTATCTACAGCATTACAGAATGCAGCAGATAAGCCCCTGATGGCGGTGGCTGCAGCTGATAGGCCAAAAATGGGGTGACAGATTCCCTTTAAATTCCGCGCCAATATCGCTGATTGTGGCAAATCCGTGCGGCAGGAAATGACCCGCGGGTGCGCAAAAAATACACATTACACACGGACCACATGTGTGACTTGCAAGAAATACACAAGACCTCTCCAGGTGACAGGAAATGGTCCAATCCATAATCAGGAAGCTTAGACATTCTAATTAGCTCAAAAAGCTCTCGAGACATCCCGGAAGAACGCCTCCACGGAGTCCAGCAGCATGTCTCCACACATCAATGTGGAGATGTTAGTTGTTTTGGTCCAGGAAAGGCAGGAAATTTGGGACCAAAGGGATGCACATTATTCCGACCCGGCCAGAAAAGAGGCGGCATGGAGGCGCATCTGTGGGCAGATGTTTACAGATTTTGGGGAACGGCCACGTGAAGAGCAGCAGCAAATGAGTAAGTTAGCGCCTTTTTTAACAATCATCTTAAATGCCAGAACAAAGCTTTTTTCAAAGTAGCTCCTAAAATCCTATACTGTGTGTGTAGTTATTGTTTGTAAGCAAAAATCTTTTCATTAAAGCACACCCTGCTAGGCCACATGACTATGTGAAATGTTTAGAAAGTTGCTTGTCACATTTCCCAAAGGTAAATTTACAATTTTTGTTCACATTGCAGTTGAGGATGTGCTGAAACACTGGCGCAGCACCGTGACCAGTACCGGCGGGAAAGACAGCAGAGGGCCAGGAGTGAGGCAGCAGCACCGACCAATAGCAAATACATTTATTTTGACTGCCTAGCTTTTTTGGCTCCTATTATGGATCTCAGACCGTAAGTACAGACATCACACCATATTACACATATGCTGTTTAGGGTCTGAGCAACAATCTTTTTTTTCTTTTGTTTACATTTCCTAACAGAACTCAGTCCAACCTCACAGAGAGTGAGACAGGGTCGGATTCTGAGGCCATTATAGACCCAGTCGGGGGAGGTGAAGAGGTGGCTAGTCCATGTTCTGAGCCTTCCAGCTGCAACCCCCAAGGTCCACCAGCACCAGGACCAGCATCTGTTTCTTTACCTGGTCCAGAACCAGGAGCTGCACCAGCACCCGGCATCCTTGATGAAGCCGCCAACAGCAGCAGCCCTACTGTCCATCTTGAGGGCTCCCCCCAGCCTGCAGCTGTATCCCGCCGTGGGAGACGTAGGAGAGAGAACACAGCCTCTGATACCCGGAGGCATGTGGACATAGGTGCCCTCAATTACCTGTCCAGGGCTGCCCTGGATGAGGATGAAAAGGCTTATTCCCGAAGCCTGGCCCGGTACCTCCGTCCCCTACCCCGTGAGGTGAGGCTACGTGTGTGAGGATCCATTCAGATCCTAATTGATGCATGCACACACCCCAATACCCCATATGAGGTCTTTGAATTTCTTGAGAGGTTGCAGCTCTCACCCTGTAACTGTCTCCGCCTTACCCCACACCCAGATGTGCATGCTCAATTAGGATCTAAAGTTCCTCCTGCACGTGCGCCTACACCTCAACACGTTCCCCCCCAAAACCAACCTTGGCCAC
Organism: Dendrobates tinctorius; assembly: GCF_039654945.1. NCBI lineage: Eukaryota > Metazoa > Chordata > Amphibia > Anura > Dendrobatidae > Dendrobates > Dendrobates tinctorius. Next base: position 10,851,516 of record NW_027361694.1, read on the forward strand.
AACGGGCCCAAATTGCGGCCTATAACCAACCTGCCCAATATGGCCACTTGTACAGACCCGGTGTTGGAGACCGGCCCCAACCTGGATTTGCTCGACATGGTCATATTGGGGGGTAAGATGGACGGGCCTACAATCAGCCACAGGAGTATAATCTCCATTATCCATATGGCCACTTCAGCGCACAGCAACATGACCCTGCCCACATACTGCCACAGGGCCAAGATTATCCACCCCAACAGGGTGATGGACAAGCTGGGAATCCCACCCACCAACAAAGAGATGAAGCCCTCCCAGCCTCACCTCCACCAACATACCAGCATTTATAAAAAACATGTTGTTACCTATTTTTTTGCGTTAGCAAATGATTATTTTGTTTTATATATTTGGTTATCCAAATAAAATATAATACATAAATGCCCACATTTTAAGGGCAATATGTGCCATGTGAAAAAAATATGGTAACCACTATCACAAGTTACCTTTTGCATTTATAAAAAAAATTTAAAATGCAAAGTTTGGACTCTTGTTTCATTATTTTAACCAATGGAATAATTTACACATCTTTAATCCAAATTAACAGACCACACGAACCATATTAAAGGGAACCCCAAAAAATTTATATAAATGCACATAAGAACATCACAACATAGATACAGCCTGATCTTGCTAGGTAGTAGCACCCTGAGGTGAAAGAAAATACTAGATGAACACATCACGGACTTTGAGTCCTGAGAGAGGATGCCGTAAAGGGAGCACATGTGGCCTAGGCCTATCACCATTGTCCACCACACCTTCAGCCACATCAGATGAGGAGCAATCATGCAGTCTAGTGAAGTTATGGAGGACCACACAAGCTTTGATGACCTCATTGACGTTGGCTTCACTCAGCTGAATGGCAGACTGGAGGACCCACCATTTGGCACAAAGAATGCCGAAGGTGCACTCCACCGGTCGTCGGGCATAGGCGCAAGTTAAATAGCCTGCGCCGGTGGTCAAGGTTTCTACGTGGGTATAGCCTCATTACATGCCTGGTCAATTGAAAGGCTTAATTCCCCACTAGGACATAAGGCACCACTTTTTGATTTGAGCCTGGAAGCTGACGTGGTGGTGGTAGATCCAACTGGTTATTGCGCAGCTGCCGACCCATAATGGAAGAATTGAAGACTCTAGAGTCTCCATTTCTTCCATATGCCCCAATGTCTACAATTATAAACCTGTAGTTACTGTCAACCAGAGCCAACAAAACTACAGAAAAATATTGTTTATAATTATAGAATTGGGACCCTGAGTTCGGCGGCTTACGCACACGGATGTGCTTCCCATCCAGGGCTCCAATACAATTGGGAAATTGGCAGTGTGCATCAAATCCCCTGGCAATCCTCAACCAGTCTCCCATCTTGGGCTCAGGCATGACCACTTGATGAAGACTGGTCCAGATTTGCAAACATGTATCCCGGACTATGCCAGATACAAAAGCTCCACATGGAGTGCAACATAAGAAAGCCCAGTTGTGAGGAACCTACAGTTAAACAAATGGATAAAAAATATACATTACAACATGCAAAAGGATGCACACATTACATATAGATCACCAGAACAGTGTGAAACTAAGAAGCTAGGCTAACACTACATATACACACGTAAAACGGCTATGTAATGTGTAATAAAACATCATAGTATTCTTACTTAGACAATAGATTTTTGGATAAGAAGGTAACTCAGCAAAAAAGGGGTCACTGAGTAATATAATTATTTAGAAAACAAATCATCTACATACATTCTGTAGCTGAGGAATACATACCGTAACGTAAGGAGAATGCGCTCCTCAGCAGAGATACATTTGCGCATCCTGGTGTCATGGAAGGTGATCCCTGGGCGCACTGTCTCCAAAAAAACCTCAAAGGTGGAAATGCTCATCCGACAATAGAGGAAAAACTTGTCGGGATGTGTCAGAAGAGATGCATAAAGCCTGTGAAAATGGCCATTATTGAGGTGTTGTCTCAAATGCGGATGCACCCACATTCGTCTCCTCCTCCTCGGATCCACAATCACTTGGTATGGCTTGCCAAAGCGGAGGTACAAAACCCAGTTATACAGAACACGGTCAGTTGGGGTGAACTGAAGTGTGTCTGACATGTTTACAAACAACCACCAAAACACCAACACAAGCACAGCACCAAAATGGCCAGATTGGAGGCTGGCACCTGGTGGAGAGGCAATAAATAGGGTTGCTGATGATGATTTAAATTATGTGCAGACCTCAAAACAATTAAATGTCCATTTTGCAAGGTTGCGAGAAAAATATGCTATACGGATCAAATACGGATTACTTACAGATGCTTACATGCGTAAAATACGCGACCACACCTTGACAACGGATGACATACGGATCCTATTCAGGGACCATTTCTGCGTATTACGACTGTACAATATGGCCTGTATTTTTAAACACTAAGTGTGACTCCAGCCTTACCCCAAAAAATGGACATAAGAACAAATATTTGAAAAAAATGAATATATCCAATTTTTATTAACAAATAAATAAATAGACAATTCCATTATAAAAAAAATCAGAATTAATAAAACAACAGAAGATAGAGACTACAGCGACACCTGAGTGCTACGTCCAGATAGGTTGTTATATCAACAGATAAGTGTATCCAACAAATATATAAAAAAAAACAATAAATATTCTTATGCAAAGAGAATTTCAATGTCAGGCCATTATTTACATAGGATCCAAGTCAGACCTCTTTCATTTAATAGTGATACATATACAGTAAAAAAACCTTTTTTATATAAAGTGCTAGTGCAAGATAATGGTCAAACCAGACCTATAAAGAGTTAGATAACATCATATCAATTAAAGAGCCATGTGATGATCCAATTCACTACACATAAAACCCTATAGCAAACATGCATACAGTAGTTGCAGATAGAGGATACACAAATCACATAGTCAATGAAATATAAATACTAATCAAAAAGACCACTTTTTGATTAGTAGTCTTTTTGATTAGCATTTATATTTATACAAAATTTAGTCCATACAAAATTATTTTGAACTGGCACTTCGAAGCATAAACACACAAAAGAAATTGGACTTATGTAACCTTGTAGCCGTTAAAGAGATTCAGCAATTAAATTAAAATAATTATTTTATTAATAAACATTAAAATACTGGGTCCGTGAATCTTCCCTCTCCCTGCCGGTCCATGAGTCTCCCACGGGGGTGTTTCTTACCCCCTCCTTCACAGCAACAGCGGCGGCGGAGCAGCGCCAGCCTGGCATGTATTGAGTCCCTGAGGTAGCGGCATGGAGCAAGTGGTAGCCAGAGGATACTAGAAAGAGGGTAAGGAAAAAGGGAAAGTGAATATAAAATTTAAACTTTATTTTTCAGGTATAAAATTATTATTTAAATTATATGTACATACATCAATCGATGTATATTGGATCATAGTGTGTGTTTGGTTATATTATAAACACCACTATGATCCACTGGTTCCCCAATGATAGGTCCCAGAAAATTTATAAATGGTATCACAGCTTTGACCCTACATATTATGCAGGATTTCAATTTATTATGTGCACTAAAAAAAGAATAGCTGTCATAATATTTGTCCCCTTATTTTATATGGCTAAATGGGATGCAACACATGCACTCCTATTGCCACACACAGTTTCCAAATGTGAATATAGGATGTAATAAAATTAAATGCTGGCAATTTCCTCCTTATTGAATATTACATATAGAAAGCACATCGGCAATGCAGCCATATTATTGTAGCACAGCTACTATTTGGAGTGCAAACTGCCCTAAACAAGAACACTGTATATATAAATGACTACCAAAGGTCTCCAATCAGCTGTTAGATAAAGAACAGGGAGACCATCTGGTAATGTGTCTTGGAGCGCTATGTCAATTGTGCTAACACACACTGAAGCGGATCATTAACCTCTGCTCTCAGTATTAGTGTGTTTAATTAGGCTAGTTTCACACTAGCATATGGAGGAGCTGCGGATGGCTGCGGGCTTCCTTCGTGAAGCTCCGCCCCCAGTCACACCTCCTCCAGTCAGCTCCGAACCCATCGGCATGCATACACTATCTTTAGCATTAGGTATGCAGGCCGTGCTGATGAATGCAAATGCCTCCACATACATCTTTTTGACGGTGCGGCGAGCGCACCAAAATGCAAAATGCACGCCGATGGAGGTGGAGCTGACAGGAGAAGGTGCGGCAGGGGGCGGAGCTTCACGGAGGAAGCCTGCAGCCATCCGCAGCTCCTCCATCCGCTAGTGTGAAGCTAACCTTAGAAGCAGGGTGTGCGGACATTCTACACTGAAGTCTCTTCATTGCAGGTCTCACATTACAGAGACCATGCGGCAATGAAAGTACTCACGTGATCCCTATGCTCTGACCCAGCGTCTCAAGCAGAGAGCTAGCAGGGTGAGGACAGCATGCAGCAGCTAATAGTTAAGTGCCATAAATTCTGTGATCACAACCATTAGGGATAAGTTCCTGATACACGGGGGAGCCGGCTTTCTCTAAGGCAGGTGGAGGTTGCAGGCGACCTGTGTTTTCAGTGCTGCACGCTTCACTTCCAGTGACGTCATGAATATTCATAAGCCATAATGAGTGGGACCGGAAGTGAAGTGTGCTCAGCTACTGCTCTGCAGGAGGGGGTAAGAAACATCCCCGGAGAAGAGAGACGGACCAGGGGAGACAGACTGGTGGGGGTGACTCGAGTATAAGCCAAGAGGGGTACTTTCAGCCCAAAAAATGGGCTCAAAATCTCAGCTTATACTCCAGTATATACCTCTTAAAATAACAAAATAACCCAGCAGGAGGATATTTAAACGCCTTTCATGAAAAAATCCAATAATGTACGAACAATCATCACATTAAGTCCAATACAATAATAATAATAAGGCTAAACCCCAAAATTTTCAATTATGAAAATATAATAGATAAATAACAACTTAAGTAAAAAATTATCAATGCAAGTGACAGCATAATTAGCAAAATGACTAGTATAAATCTTATGACTGCGGCCTCAAAAAATATCTATAAATAACAAAATCCACCTAATAGGGATATAATTTCTCTGAGACCACAGAATTTACAAAATTAGCCAATATACATATAGTTAAATAATGCTCATTTATCGAATATAACAAGACAAATATGTAAATGTCCCATAACAATGGTCTCAATGCAAAGAATCAACTTTAATAGGAGTATAAATTCATAGAGACCGCACCAATAAGAGGATAGCCAGAGTAAATAAGATTAAATAGTGATATTTACCAAAAGTAGCAGTGCAACAGTGAATGGAGCAGCGTGACTTCCTCCACCCCAATGCGCGTTTCGCAATAGCTTCTTCCAGGGGCGTGTTTAAGGTGAGGGTGATGTGTTAAATACCCCAGCGCACCAATGAAATCATAACGAGGGAGTGGTTTGCCCCTGGTAATCCATGATACCTAGTCGACGCTTGCGCTGATCCGTGCAGCCGTATGACATCACGTCCGGTGATGCGCTCCTTGAACCGCATGCTGGAACGCATGAAGCTCAATAATGGAGCGGAAGTGGGCGGTGCTCCGAGATCTACGCAAGCGTACTCTCTTTGAGGAAAAATAACGCCACAAGAATACCTGCTATGCAGGGAATCTCCATAGTGAAGGTGATAGAAAGTTAATTGTGCATAATAATTATACGTGAAGGAAGGGAAGTGAATGGAGTGAATGAATTTATTGATAAGAATAAGTATAAATAAGTCATAATAATGGAAATATACATATATAATGATGTGCAAATATACATAAAGTGCTATAATAATAATTGTTATATATTAACGAATATTCTAATAGTACATTAACATTCATGAATTTAATAATAATATATATTGCAAATAATCAATTAATAAAATAATCCAATTAATTTCCTCAAGAAAGCCCAAATGACATTATTCTGCTATAATCAATAAAGTGCAGAAGTCCATTCATAGCTTGAATATATATCCAACGGATGCAAGAAATTTGATGGATAATGGCAAACGATCCACATAAGGTGCGCAATCTATTAAAAATAAAACAAAAATCAATCAAGATAAAAACTAAACCCCCATCCCATAAAAAGATGCTGCTATGGAATAAATTACCGATAATCTTACAAAAAATGATGCAAATCTCAAACTCTCATTTAAACCCAACGGACTCATGGTACCCAAGCAATAAATCCATTGACTTTCTCTCTGGGAAAGAGCTTTACTCAAATCTCCACCTCTGAAACCCAGGGAAACCAAATCAATACCTTTAATAATCAAATCTTTGGCATTGCAGTCATGATACCGCTTAAAATGACGTGGGAGGGTCTTTAAAAGGGAGTCATCTACCATAGTCTTGACCTTCTCAATGTCCCTCACGTGTTACCTGGTTCTGATTTTTAATTCACGTGTGGTAAGACCATATAGATCTTACCACAGGGACATTGAGCTTGATAGATGATGCCCTGTGATGAACAATTAATGTGTTTCCTGATATCAAAGGTTTTAGACCCATCCCGATTTGAGAAAGTTCTGGCTTTTACTAAATTCAAACATCCCTTACAGACGCCTCAAGGAAAGAATCCCGGATAACAGGCACTGAGGGATAACAGTGACTCAGAAGAAGACCAGTTTAGGCTTTCATTAAAATGAAGATCTCTAGTGTGCGGTAACCGAAGATCAAAATACAAAGTTATCCCAACTAGAAGAAATCCCAGGATTGCCTAAAAGCTGGAACGGAGGGGCAGACAATGGTAGAAGATGAGCGTGAACAGATGCTCTAAGGCAACATGCAATTATTAGACCCATAGAAGGATGAGTGCAAAAGACTTTTAACTGAGAGGCCATGTACACATGTTGAGTATTTACAGCACACTTTTCTGCAGTAAAAACCTGAGTGTTGGCAGGAAATACACTGTAAAATATGCTCACTTTTGATGCATTTTTGCATGTGTTTTTTCCTAATTCCTTTGAATGGGCGCAAAAATCCAACAAAAGCACTAAAAGAAGTGACATGCCGCAGATTTTAAAAATCTTAGTTACTGTTGGCAGCGGATTACCCATGATACTGTCCAAGGGTGTGATAACAGAACTTGTTTACTCAGGAACAATATATGATAAGCTTAATAGATCAGGAATAAATCATTTGTGTGTCTCTATTAGGTATGAGCGAGTAGTGAAGTACTCGGACTCGCTGTACTCGTTACGAGTACCTCCTAATACTCGGGTACGAGTCCAATGTAAGTCTATGGGAAATGCGATTAATGGGCTGTGTGTTTGTGTGCTGAGCTTGGCGGGAACTGTGCGAAGACTGTGCCGGGCTGTGCGGGACTGTGCTGGCCTGTGCGAAGACTGTGTCGGGCTGTGCGAGACTGTGCTGGCCTGTGTGAAGACTCTGCCGGGCTGTACGGGACTGTGCTGGCCTGTGTGAAGACTGTGCCGGGCTGTGCAGGACTGTGCTGGCCTGTGTGAAAACTGTTCCGGGCTGTGCGGGACTGTGCTGGCCTGTGCGAAGACTGTGCCGGGCTGTGCGGGACTGTGCTGGCCTGTGTGAAGACTGTGCCGGGCTGTATGGGACTGTGCTTGCCTGTGCGAAGACTGTGCCGGGCTGTGCCAGACTTTGCAGGTACTGTACGGGGACTATGCCGGGCTGTGTGGGACTGTGCTGGGCTGTGCGGGACTGTGCTGGGCTTTGCAGGTACTGTGCGGGGACTATGCCAGGCTGTGTGGGACTGTGCTGGGCTGTGCAGGACTATGCCAGGCTGTGCGGGACTGTGCTGGGCTGTGCAGGTACTGTGCGGGGACTATGCCGGGCTGTGTGGGACTGTGCTGGGCTGTGCAGGTACTGTGCGGGACTGTGCTGGGCTGTGCGGGACTGTGATGGGCTGTGCAGGTACTCTGCGGGGACTATGCCAGGCTGTGTGGGACTGTGCTGGGCTGTGCAGGTACTGTGCGGGACTGTGTTGGGCTGTGTGGGACTGTGCTGGGCTGTGCAGGTACTGTGCATGGACTATGCCAGGCTGTGTGGGACTGTGCTGGGCTGTGCAGGACTATGCCAGGCTGTGCGGGACTGTGCTGGGCTGTGCAAGACTGTGCGGGCTGTGCCGAATATTGCGAGGTGAGTAGTGAAATACTCGCCAGGATTCGAGTATCGCTCATCCCTAGTCTCTATCAGTGCAGCATCTACAGCAGGCTACTTCTCTCATACACAGACACAGGAAAAACAGGAAATGGAGTCACATGCTATCCCTGTGTGAGCCTCTGGGAGTTGTTTTTTGTTCTAATTTTATGAACAGCATACAAATCTAGCAACTAAACACTCATAGACAGGAATGGAGTTGTTGCACCAAACATATTCCAACACCCCCACTCAACAACTACTTATCCTGTTAGTCCCATTGTGGTTCTGAAGTCCACAAACTTGACACTTGATGATGGCTTTGTCATTCCATCAGCTATCATCTTGTCAGACTTGTAATAAACAAACTCGAGTACACCACGTTCCGCTAAGTCATGTAAGTGGTGATATTTTACATCAATGTGCTTAGTCCTTGCACTAATCTTCTCACTGCTGGCAAGTTTAATGCATCCTTGGTTGTCCTCATAAATAACTGTTGGTTGAGCTAATGGCTTGCCAAAATCTTCCAAAAGTTGTTTCAACCAATTACTTCTTGACTTGCATAAGCAGCAGACATATATTCTGCTTCTGTAGAAAATAATGCGACCGACACTTGTTTTCTGCTGAACCAAGAAATTGAATTTTCTCCTAACTTGAACAAGTAAACACTTGTTGATTTCCGTCACTTGAATCTCCAGCCCAATCTGCATCCACATAACCTCTGAGAGTGAGATCTCCTGATGCAGATATCTTAAGATTTAGCCTTTGAGTTTCTTTTAAGGGGGTTTTACACTAAGCGATATCGCTAGCAATATCGCTAAAACGTCACTGGTTTTGTGACGTTATAGCGATATTGCTAGCGATATCGCTATGTGTGATACTTACCAGCGACCGGCTCCCCCGCTGTCCATCGTTGATCGCGCGAGAATGTCCGGCTCCATTTCTCGTCGGGCGCTTCCTGCTGAGACTTCCTGCTGTGACAACGAGCGACGCTGGACGCGGGCGGGAGGATGTCTTCATCGCTGTGTATGAATGGTAAGTATCGTGCGCTGCGTCGCTGCTGCATCGCTGCTGCATCGCTGTGAGATCTTTCTGTATGAAAGCTCACTAGCGATCATTTAGCGATGCACCAGCGATCCTGACCGGGTCGGATCGCTGGTCGGATCGCTGGTGCATCGCTAAATGTAAAAGGGCCTTAAGATATAGAAGAATTCTCTTAATTGCATTCCAGTCTCTTTGGCATGGATTGCTTACACGTCAGCAGAGAATTCCGACTGTCACTGTGATATCCAGACGAGTTGTGGTTGCTATGTACAGAAGCACCCCCACTGCTTGACTAACTCTCATTGCTGGGTAGCAGATCTTCTCTTTCCAACTTTAAAGGCCCCGTCACACATAGCGACTCACCAGCGATCCCGACAACGATATCAACATGTCAGGATCGCTGGTGAGTCGCTACATGATCGCTGGTGAGTTGTCAAACAGCGCGGCGTCGCTGTGTACATTAGTTACCAGCGCGCTGAGGCAGGGAGCTGGTAACTAAGGTACACATCGGGTTTCTAAGGGACATGCGTCACTTAGAAACCCGATGTGTACCTTAGTTACCAGCTCCCTCCATCAGCGCGCTGGTAACTAATGTACACAGAGGGTTTCTAAGCACAGCGCAGTGCTTAGAAACCCTGCATTTACCTTAGTTACCAGCTGATCGCTGGTCTCCCGCCTGTCGCGCGATGCGTGCTGGCCGGCGGGAGACCAGCGACCAAAAAAATGTCCAGGGCTTTCCTACAGCGATCAGCGATACCGGCAGGGGGGCCGGTCGCTGATCGCTGTCACACACAGCGATCTCGCTTGTGAGATCGCTGTTACGTCACAAAACTTGTGACTCAGCAGTGATGTCGCTAGCGAGATCGCTATGTGTGACGGGGCCCTAAGTAGGACGGATCCATTAGTGATGACGCACCTTTGGCTTTTGACATTCCAAACTGGTTTAGGATTGTGGAAATTTTAGAACTTTGGTTGAGAAGAAAACTCCCATCTTCCTCTCTCTGGATTTGGATTCCCATATAATGTGTCACATTTCCAAGGTCCTTAGTCTCAAAGTGCTGGTTGAGAATTTCACCTAGCTTTGCAATTTCCTTTTCATTGTGGTAGCTCCGTAAGCTCCCATGTCTGGAGTTAGTGAAGGGACTCATCTCTTCATTAGCAGCATTTATCATCTCTTGCCATGACTGTGGCTCTGGTTCAAGAAGTGTTCTGACCATATAAGAAAGGGGTCTAGCTGGGATACCTTTGTTTGGCCTTTCTGATCTCCTGACTGGTGGTTAACTTGGTTCTTCTGTGTCTTCCTTGGTGGCTTCAGAGCTTAAGGGCCCCTTACACACAGCGATCTCGCTGGCGAGATTGCTGATTTTGTGACACATCAGCGATCTCTCCACGAGATCGCTGTGTGTGACATCCAGCAGCGATCGCCCCCGCGGGGTATCGCTGATCGTGCTTGATCGTCCTGGCCCGTTTTTTCATCGCTGGTCTCCCGCTGGCCAGCACGCATCGTTGCACAAACCGGAGTAGCTCTGCTATCTGCTACTCCAGTCTGTCAGACCGGAGTAGCAGATAGCAGAGCTACACCGGTCTGTCTGCGCCACTCTGCCTCCACCTCCCACCCTGCCTGGAGTGCACGCTGGTATCTAGGGTAAACATTGGGTTTCTAAGGGTCCTGCGGCCCTTAGAAACCCAATGTTTACGTTGGTAACCAGCGTGCTCGCTGGTCCTGATCGCTGGAGGGGCTGTCTATGTGACAGCTCACCAGCGATCAGCTAACAATGTCCCAGCGATCCCATCCATGTCGGATCGTTGATGGGATCGCTGAGACCTCGTTATGTGTAACGGTACCCTTATCCACACTTCAGTGTTTTCCTTTTCAGCATCTGGGTTTAGTGATTGAGATTCTTGTTCTTGCTTCTTAGGTTGAATAACTGGTTTAACTTAATGGAATTTGAGCGATACAAAGTTTTCATCAATCACTACATCTCTGCTGATTGTTACTGTGTTGTTCTCTGGGTGCAGGATTCTGTATCCCTTTTCAGTTTCACTATAGCCCACCGGGACTCCTTGCTTTGCATGTGATTCACACTTGGAACGTTTTTCTTTGGGAACATACACAAACATTTTGCTTCGAAATATCCTGAGGTGCTTCAGGTTAGGCTTCTCACAGTTCCATAGCTCATATGGAGTTTTATTTGTGGCTTTACCTGGCAGTCTGTTTTGAAGATAGCAAGCTGTCATGATTGCTTCTCGCCAATACGTTGTAGGTAGATTCGCATCAAATAACATACTTATTCCACTTTCACAAAGAGTACGGTTCTTTCTCTCTGCAATGCCATTTTGTTCAGGGTTGTATGGAATGGTAGTCTGGAACACGATTCCAACCTTTCATCCTTTTTCAAAATGGTTTGCACCTTGCCACTTATATATTCGGTTCCATTATCTGCAGGCAGGGCTTTTGGCATTCTTCCAAATTTGTTGAACACTACAGCAAGATATTTTTCAAGTTTCTGTGGAACTTCATCCTTACTGTGAAGCAGGTAGGCAACCATATATCAATAAATGTGTAGTCATCAATAAATGTGAGAACATATATCTTCTTGCTAGGAGTTTGAACACTCATTGGTCCGCATACATCTGTATGTATCAGATCCAGAGGCTGTGCAGATCTAGTGGTGCTTATTTTAGGAAAGGATTTTCTGAACATTTTCCCTTTAAGACAGCTAGTGAACTTCATCATTTGACTACAGGTTGATTTCAATACCATTTGCAAGTTGAGCTAGCTTCCTTACTGCTTCTGTGTCTGTGTGCCCAAGATGTCTGTGCCATACATGGATACAGTTCTTATGTAGATCTTGTCTAGCACTGTACACTCTTTCTTTGCATTTTAGCTGATAAAGTTGATCTTGGATTTCTCCTTCTGCAAGAGTGTGACCCTTCTTTGAGATGATGCAGCTGTTATCTTTAAAAGTATCTACATTCCCCTTTTGTGTGAGCTTCTTTACTGACAGAAGATTGCTTTCAAGGCTGGGAACATAGAGAACATCCTTTATTGGGATCTTTCTGCTTTGTGCTGAGGAAACTAGACAGTGGAGGTAGCCATCTCCTATTTCTTCTGAAGTCATATAGTGACCATTAGCTAAGATGACCTTTTCTGACTTGATTTCATTAAGGTCAATAAAGAAATCCTTGTTATTTGTAATACGACTGCTTTCACCAGACTCTATACACCATATATGCTTTGCAGATGAGCCTGTACTGGCATTAAATGCAGCTTCAATGCATGCAGAATCTTCCTTTACAGCTGTTTTAACCCTTTGATGACTGTTCTTTTTAAGCTGAATCATTCTTGCTTTCCAAATTCTGCAGTCTGCTTAAAGGTGACCGGGCTTTTTACAGACAAAACATTTACAAGTTTCTCTTAGATTGCTCTTATATTTAGGAAAATCCTGTTTCTTTAATGCTGTTTCTGCTCTGGATTCATTACTGCTGCTTACAAGCTGCTTTTTTCTCTTGAATTCATCCACAAATTTGTCTTTAACATACTCTAGTGTTAGCTCATCATCTGGCCGTGCATCTAGTGCAGTCACGAGTGTGTCATAACTCTCTGGAAGACCACTTAATAGAAGTGCAGCAACATGAAAATCTTTAATTTCTTCTCCAATACCCCTGAGATGCTCCACAATCTCTAGGGTGTTTCTTATATAGTTCTGGATATTCTGTCCATCACTTAGCTTAGACTGATACAGCTTTCTCATGAGAGAAAGCTTATTGCTGAGATTTGATCTTTCATGCACTTTCTGTAACTCATCCCATGTCTCCGTTGCAGCTGCACACTTGCATATATGCACAATCTGATTATCATCTACACTGAGGGAGATTGTGCTTTGTGCTTTCTGATCCTTCTCTAGCCAATCATCTGGTAATGGATGAGGCACTTGTTCCTGAGTATATTTCCACATACCTTCTCTTATGAGCAGCATCTTCACCTTCAATTTCCAGGACTGGTAGCTCTGGTTAGTGAGGCTTGGCACTGAGAACTTGAGAGGATTGCTGCTAGTGGACATCTTCTCTGTTGCTCTGTGCTGCTTTTGCTCTGTGCTTCTTTTGCTGTGTTACTCTGGGGTTCTGTGTCACTCTGGGCCCATAAATTGTTGGCAGCAGATTACTCACGATACTCTCCAAGCGTGTGACAACAGAACTTGTTTATTCAGGAACAATCAGGGACAATATATGATAAGCTTAATAGATCAGGAATAAATCATTTGCGTCTCTATCTGTGCAGCATCTACAGCAGGCTGCTTCTCTCATAAACAGACACAGCAAAAACAGGAAATACATTCATATGCTCTCTTTGTGTGAGCCTCTCGGAGTTTTTTTGTTCTAACTTTATGAACAGCAAACAAAGCTAGCAACTAAACACTCATAGACAGAAAGGGAGTTGTTGCACCAAACATATTCAAACACTTACTGATAATGGGATTTTACAGAGCCCATGACAGCACCACCTGAGAGAGGGTATCTTCCCACCAGGAAAGGAACGCTACTGAATAAAAAGGTGGTACCTCTCCTCCGCATCAGTTTGGTTTCAGAGCACGAGAAGACATCCAGGCAGTTAGTAGCATTGCCATCACCAAATATAATTTTCTTAACATCCTTAATAGTGCCCACCACAAGTGACAAAGTGGGGCAGGGAATATAAGGGTGCTGTCATGGGCTCTGTAAAATCCCGTTATCGGTAAGTAACTAAGATTTTTTCCCTTCTCCCATGACAGCACCACCTGAGAGATTTATATAGATCAAAGCACCCTAGGGAGGGATCACCGCTTGTAATACCTTCCTCCCAAAGGAAAAGTCAACATGGGAGGACAGTTTGAGGTGATAGTGTCTATAGAAGGTAGGAGGGGAAGACTATGTGGCCACCTTAAATATTTTGTCGATGGACACCTTCGCTCTCTCAGCCCAGGAGGTCGCCACTGCTCTGGTGGAATGTGCTTTCAGATTTCCAGGAACTCGTATACAGCTAGAGGTGTGGGCTAAGCTAATGGTGTCCCTTATCCATCTAGCTATGGTCCCCCTTGTAGCACCACACCCCTCCCTAATTCCCTGGAATGACACAAATAAGGCATCATCCCTCCATGCTTAGGTCTGTCTAGGTACTGCAACAGGGCCCTCCTGACGTCTAATGTGTGTTTGTGTTCTACTGCAGTCCTTGGTTCACTATAGAAGGAGGGAAGAACTAGCTGACTCCTATGAAACTTCGAGGCCACCTTAGGGAGATACTCAGGATCGGGGCTCAACACCACCCTATCATCTAACATCTGCATAAAAGGATGATTAATAGATAGGGCCTGCAAATCTCTAACCCTACGCGCCAACGTTAGGGCCGCTAGAATCACTGTTTTTTGTGCTAGTATTTTATCTGGCACCTCATGTATGAGCGCAAAGGGTGATTTTGTTAATGCTTCCAGGTCTAAGCTTAAATCCCACGGAGGCATTTTTGGAGCAGGCACAGGCCTAGACCTCTGGCATGCATTAATGAACCTGACCACCCACCTATCCTCCACCAGGTTATAGTTGTATAGGGCTCCTAAGGCAGATACTTGCACCTTAAAGGTGCTGGTGGCCAGGCCCATCTCCATACCCCTCTGAAGGAATTCTAAAATATCTCTGATTGGGACTGTACCCCCAACAGATTGCCCAGAGAAAGCCAAAAATTTAGCCCATATTCTGCCATAAATCCTAGTTGTTATAGGCTTTCTACTCTGCATCAGAGTAGCTACCAAGGCCGAAGAAAGCCCCCTTTGTGTTAGCAGCACCCTCTCAAAATCCAGGCTGTCAAATGAAGACCTGACCTCTGAGGATGTGACACTGGGCCCTGCCTGAGGAGACCTGGAACATCCGGGAGAATCCAGAGATCTGCCAAGGACATTCTCCTCATCCAAGAGAACCATGGTCTCTTGGGCCAGAAAAGAGCAATGAGGATGACATCCGCCACTTCCTCCTGAATTTTCCTCAGAACAGCCGGGATCAACATTAATGGGGGAAATGCATAGACCAGTCAGAAATCCCAAGGGATCTGTGGTGCATCTACTGCGTATGGTCTTTCTCTTGGGTTCAGGGAACAGTAGCTCTTTGTCCTCATGTTCTTTCTGTTGGCAAATAAATTGATCTCTGGCTGCCCCCAAAGATTCACAATCTGCTGAAAGATAGATGGATCCAGCTCCCATTCCCTCTGTTTCAAGGTTGTCTGGCTAAGGAAGTTCTCTTTCCACTTTATGTGTAGGGCCGATATCTGTAGCTGATGTTCCTCCTTCACCTGGAGAATTTCCTGAGCTAACCATATTAGGGGAGGGATCTTGTGTCCCCCTAGTGATTGATATAGGCTACAGAAGTTTGATTGTCTGACAATATTTGAACATGGCTCCCTTCTAAACAGGGAAGGAACTCTATGACTGGGGTTTTTATTGCTAGCAGTTCCCTGTAGTTTGAGGAACCTGCTTCTATTTCTGACCAGATTCCCTGAATTATATGGTCTCTGAGCTGCATGCCCTGTCCTTCCGCGCTTGTGTCTGGCACTATCACATCCGATATTTGGAGGGACCATGGAACGCCCCGCGATAGATTCCCTGGATCCAGCCACCAGGCCAGTCTACTGCTTCCTGGGAGAGCATAATTTTCCCCTCCAGACATCCAGCCAGCTTCCTTTCCCCTTCTAGAACATGATGCTGAAAGGCCCTGGAATGACATTGGGCCCACTATACTACTGGAATGCATTTTGTCATTGATCCTAGAAGAGACATGGTTTCCTCAGAGACATGATCAGGTTGGTCAAAACTGCTGACACTAGGGCTATAATCGAGTCGAAAATAAGCCCCAAGAAGGATTGAACGTTCAGGAACTGCAACCTTGACATTTCGATATTTATCATCCAACCAAGATTGGACATAGTGTTTCGGATGTAATTTAGTTGAGTACTGCATTCTTGTTCTGTTCTGCTGATCACTAAAAAAATCATCCAGATATGGCACCACTAGCATGTTTTTTTCCCGTAAATGTGCCATCACCTCCAGAATAGTCTTGGTGAAGATTCTTGGAGCCATGGACAGACTAAAGGGCAGTGCTCTGTACTGGAAATGTCTGAGTTGTCCTTTTACATATACTGCTACTCTTAGGAATTGCTGGTCTTTCTGATGAATGGGCACATGGTAATATGCGTCCTTTAAATCCAAACCACTCATATAACAGCCCGGGAACAAGATCTTGATTGCTGTCATTATTGACTCCATTTTGAATGGTCTGTGGACCAGGAATTTGTTGAGACCTTTCAGATTGATGATAGTCCTGAATGACTGGTCTGTCTTTATCAGAAACAGAGGAGAATAAAATTCCCTCCCCTGCTGCTGAACGGGCACCTCCACTAGCACCCTCTTTTGAAGCAGGAGCAACATCTCCACTTCCAGGGCCTATTGTTTTTTCCAGGATCTAGGGAACGAGCTCCTGAAGCTGTGCCTGGGGATGGATGCGAATTCTAGTCTCAGCAACAATTTCATTATACTGAGCACCCAGGCATTGGCAAAGATTTTTTCCCAGGCAGTTTGGAAGTGGGACAGCCTTCCTCCTACCTGGGACTGCCCATCACTTGAAGGATTTTCGGCTCCTCGATGAGGAACCCCCAAACATGAAACCTTGCTTTTTGGTTTCTTATCTCTCCAGTTGCCCTTTTCCTTGGGTGGTCTACTCCCGTTATACTTTCTCCTACGAAAGGAACTTTTAAACTGAGGACGTGATAGGGAATTCCATCTTCTTGTCTGGTACCTTATCAAGAATATCATCCAAAGTTTGGCCAAAAAGATATTTGCCCACACACGGAATAAAGCATAGCCTAGTCTTGGACTGAGCATCCCCCAGCTAGCTTTTGAGCCATAGCGCTCTATGGGCAGCATTAGAGAGGTTTGCTGATCTTGTGGCTAACCTGAGTCGGTCGAGGCATCGGCCAAAAAGGAAGCTGCTCCCTGCAACAGCGGAAGATACACCAGAATCTCCTCCCTTGGGGTATTGTCTCTCAGATGGTTGCCTAGCTGTTGTAGCCACACCATTATTGATGTTGCCGTGCAGGTTGCAACTATCGTCAGTTTTAATGAAACCGCTGAAGACTCTCTGGCTTGCTTTAGGAAGATTTTGGCCTTCTTGTCTAAAAGATCTCTTAGAGTCCCTAGGTCTTCAAAGGGCAACATGGATTTTTTAAACTGATTTAGCCACTGCGATGTCAATTTTTGGGGTGTTCTCCCATATGCCTGCCTCTTCCTCATCAAAAGGATATCTCTTATTTTAAGAAGATGATAGCGGCCCTTTCCTTTCTGGCTTCTTCCATTCCTTGTTAATGAGCATCTTGATGTTTTCATTAACCAGAAAGGAACGCCTCTTTCTCTGAGCCAACCCCCCAACATAATGTCCTGAACTGTCTTGGTTGATTTGGGATCAGAAATGCCCATAGTGGACCTTATAGCTCTAACCAATCTGTCAGTATCCTCCTTTGGGAAGCAGGGCCTATCCCCGTGTCCTCATTGGAGGAGGAAGAGGATGACTCCGCCTGGTCCGATCTCTGCTCCCTGAGCTCCACAGATCCTTCAGACTCTGATGACAGTGCTTCTGGCTTCTCCTTTCCTCTCTGCCCCTCAGTTTTTTTAAGGACTCCTGCACCTCAAAATCTAATGATGGTCTTTAGATCTATAGCAAACCCGGGGGTCTCCTCTGAGATCGTCTGCTGTATACACCCAGGGCAGTGTCTCTTATTATAAGAGCTGGGTAGATCCCCCTTGCACAGGGCACACTCCCTATTATTTTGCTTGGAACTGCGCTTCAGGGGTCTTCCCTATTAAGAAAAACAGGGAGAAAGGGGGGCTGTTTTTAGCACAGTGCACATTCATGTAGATCACTCACCATCCAGCTGATCAATCTATGGTACCGGAGACAGAGGCTGAGCTGGTTCCGAAGAACGTCTCCCTCTGGCAGTGGGCTTGTGACCTGCCTTGCTCTTCAGGCTGGTCCTGCTGCCTGTACGACTGCCATTGCTCCCTTCCCGACGCTGCTGGTGGCGCTGAAGGGGCTCCTGTGTTGATTGCAGCAAAGACGATGGTGGTAGTGGTGGCAGCTGCTGGAGCTGGTTCTGCTGCTGGGGTGGCATCGGGCGATGCTGCTGCTGCTGTGGCTCATCCATTTCTGAATGCTGCAGGAAATGCCACCATCTTCCTGGGCACTTCCCTTTAAATATTGGGTGGCCCCACCTCCTCCATCTCCTGAAGGTTTAAATCCGGCGCACTGTGTGCAGGGGATCTCCTAGCCCTGCGCACGCACAGACCCGGATGACCACTGATGTCCCCGGCGCGCTATGTCGACGGGACACGCTGAATCTCCTACAATCTGCGTGTGCGCAGATCCGGGCGGCCTCGCTTTCCGGCGCAATCAGCTACAGGCCACGGCGGCTCCCTTCAGCATTGCTGAGACGCTCATGCAATCCCCAGTGTGCGCAGACCCGGGACTCGTGTCAGTAGGAGACTTTTGTACAAGAGGTCTCCACCTGCACGGTGTTGCACCAACCTCCCTGTCGGCATTACCTCACCCATCCTGAGTTCACGGACACCCTCCTGGGTAAGTTTACCACTTCGTTCTGCAGGTTCCCACAAGGACAGGAAATCGAACTGATGCGGAGTAGAGGTACCGCCTTTTTATTCAGTAGGTTTCCTGTCCTGGTGGACGGATACCCTCTCTCAGGTGGTGCTGTCATGGGAGAAGGGAAAAAAACGGTTTGATGGTTCAAATCTGCAAGGAACAAATAAGTAGCATAAGCATGAGATTTTAGAATTGTCATTCATTTTGCTGATACTGTAAAACACAGTTTTTTTCTTCTGCAAAAAAAGATGGCAAAAGTGCAGCATGTGAACAAGCCCCGTCGCCTCCAACCAAAGAAGCAGGGAAAGGGGAGCGTACAAGAACAGTCGTTTAATTTGAACCCATATTCTGACTTTCCTATCGAGACGCCAATCGACTAGGTGCAATGAGGATACAGCCAAGTGATAACATTTTTAGAACAGGTAGACTTACCGCATTATAGCCCCTAGTTTTCCCTAGAAGGGTTTTTTTACTTCCAGCATTTCTGATGGCCAACATAAATGTAGTATGAATGATAGATATTGACTTGGAGAAAAGGCAGATATTTTAGAAAGTAATGTATTTAATTTCATAACTACTGGTCAGAATATTTATCACATTTAAATACAAGTTCAACCAATCTCATATACCATAAAATATAATAGACTTAGCAAACATTAGATGGCTAAGTGGTTATTTTTTATCTTACTCATGGCTTTGTGTTGTTGCTAAAATCCAAAGATATGTTTGCAGCTGTCAGTTATGTCTCTTTTCTAATCTACTGCTTTAGCAAAACTAGAGTTTTCAAACTTTTGTTTTATTTCAGTAGAATCAAAGGATGTATAGCAGAACCTCCATTATACTTCCAGCTGTGACGCTTGACTCTGTGCTGTGCCTTGTCAGCTTACATGCTGGCGGCCTGTTAATCACATGATTAAGCTGCAGATGGCTGACATGGCAAATACTTACCTTTCTAGATGTCTTGAATGCATTCATCTATACGCCTAAGGCCGGGGTCACACTAGCGAGGAATATGGACGAGTGAGAGGCGCTAAAAGCACGCATTACACACGGACAAATGATTCACTATGTGTTTGCTCCCAACAGCCGTATATTTCTCATCCGTATTCTACGGTCCGTGCCAATCGCAGCATGCTGCGATTGTCAGCGTACGACGCCCACAAACAAAAATGACTACAGATTCTGCCCCCCTCCCCTTCCTGTCCTTCTTTTTGCCTCATGAGGCGGGTAGATTTTGATGTGACACATAGTTTCACACTGCACTGCCATAATTTTACCCAGGCCACAAGCTCCGCTTCCTCTTAGCCAACCAAGTTATTAAGTGTAGTTACTTGATACATAAACTATTCTGACCCTGTGTATCTGGCCTGAATGGGCCAATTAGATATGCCAGCCTGGCTACAAAGCACACCCCAGAAGGCCACATGCCTAGACTACTGGTTGCAAATGTCACCGATCAAATATGTGAAATTGATAATATTTCCTGTCACATTGCAGTGGAAGATGTGATGAAATGCTGGCGAAGCATCCGGGACCAATACCGCCGGGAACATCAGCAGCGGTCCAGGAGTGGGGATGCGGGCTACGTGAAACACAAATATGTGTATTATGACCGCCTCTCCTTCCTCGCCCCAATTCTGGATCTGAGACCGTAAGTACATACCTCACACCACATTACACCGATACTTTAGGCCGGTTTCACACTAGCCCTTTTTCAGCGCGCGCACGGCCGGGGGTAGCTCCGCCCCCGAGCCGGCTCTCTGCCCGGCGTGCCCGCCCCTTCCTTGTAGCGCCGCCTCCTAGCGGACAGCGGCACCTGCGATCGGCGCACCCTATCTTTAGCATAGGGTGCGCCGATCGTGCGCAGGCCGTGCGCTAGTTGCGCTTTGACCTGCGCTGCGCACTTTTGACGGTGCGCCGTGCGCGCCAAAATCCGAAAAGTTTGATTTTGGTGCGCACGGCGCACCGTCAAAAGTGCGCAGCGCAGGTCAAAGCGCAACTAGCGCACGGCCTGCGCACGATCGGCGCACCCTATGCTAAAGATAGGGTGCGCCGATCGCAGGCGCCGCTGTCCGCTAGGAGGCAGCGCTACAAGGAAGGGGCGGGCACGCCGGGCAGAGAGCCGGCTCGGGGGCGGAGCTACCCCCGGCCGTGCGCGCGCTGAAAATGCGCTAATGTGAAACCAGCCTAACAGGGCCAAAAATATTGATGTATTTTTGCCTCTGTTCTATTTCATAACAGAACTCAATCCAACCTTACGGATCGAGGAACGGGCTCAGAGACAGAGCCCATAATTGATCCTGTAGGGGATGAGGTGGCTGGCCCATCTTCTCCCCCTACAAGAAGCATGGGTGAAGATGAGTCATCACAGGAGAACCCATTGGCTGTCCAACAAAGCACACCACCAGGACCGTCTGCTGCTGCCCCATCACCCATCCTGGAAGAGCAGGGCAACTTGAGCAGAAGCTCAACTGCCCAGATCCCCACAGGCTGCTGTTACATCCCGGCGAGGCCGAAGAAGGCACCAGGTCGCTGTTCAAGAGAGCAGGACCAATGTGGACACAGGGGTCCTAAATTATTTATCTCGAGTCACTACAGATGATGGGGAGGAGGCCTACTCACGTAGCCTGACCCTTTATCTCCGTGCCCTTTCCCATGAGGTCAGGCTCCGTATTAGGGGATGTTTTCAGATCCTGCTTGATGCAAGCACCCCCCCAATACCCCATATGAGCTTTTCGAATATCTGGAGAGGTGGCAGCTTTCCCCCAGAAATCTAATGCGCATGAGACCACCCACACAGATGCTTGCTCAAGCAGGGTCTGAACATCCTCTAATACGTGGGCCTACACCTCACCCCCTTCCTCCCCCTACCCAACCTTCCCAACAGCAGCAACAGATTTCTGGCTCTAGCCAACCCCACCAATATGGCCACTTTTTCCAACCCAGTGTTGGAGGCTGGTCCCAACCTGGTTGGGGACGACATGGCTATATTGGTGGGTATGAGACACAGGCCTACCCGCCACAACAAGATGCCCCTCAGCAGTATTACTATGGCCACTACCCCCAACAAGCACAGGAGGAGGGTCAGTACCAACAGCATGGGCAACAGTATGCACCCACACAGGGCGATGTTGCTCAAAGTAGTCAGCAGCAACCACAGGCTGCTCCTCTGCCTTCTCCTTCCCCAACATTCCACAATTTATAAGTTTCTAAAAACATGGAATTAGTAAACCCATACTGTACATGAGTGTTCTTAAGCGGTCTGATGGGAGGAGATGTCCAGTGTGTTTGAACTGGTGGTCAAAATCCCAAGCCAAAGTAAAAAAGAGGTTTTCTCCATCATCAAAATGAGCTAAAACAGATAATACTAACATTTCTTATGACGGTTTTCAAATCATATGATTAAGACACCATGACAGGCAAGGCTACCTTATGCGTTTCTGAGACATATTTACATGTCTGTTAAAAATACAATATTTCACGGTGCTATACTGGCAAAGTCAAAGGATCAAAATAGAGTACTCACTTGATAATGCATAGAAAAGGCGTGCTATCCATATTCACTTAGTCAAATTTAGGCCAGCTAACTACAGTATATTCCAAAATCAAGGCAAACAGCCTCAAGACCATCACTCTCTCTATGTTTAACCAAGTCAGTCTTCTAATTTGATCCTTTGACTTTCCCAGTATAGTGCGGTGAAATATTGTGTTTATTACAGACATGTAATATGTGTCAGAAACGCGTAAGGTAGCCTTGCCTGTCATGGTGGCTTATTAATATGATTTGAAAACCTTCAGAATAAATGTTAGTATTATCTTGTGTAGCTCATTTTGATGATGGATAACTCCTCTTTTTTACTTTGGATTACAAATGTGTAAAGTTGCAATGTTGTTATTGCACTATGTATGTTGTAGGACATGTTTGTAATTTTGTTTTAACAACAATGTTGAAATATGCCAAAAGGCCAATTTGGGCCATTGCCCAAGTTTTTCATAGGGCAAGAATATGTTTGCCATACAAACTATAAAAAATACCAATAAAAAGGCAAAAGTAAAAATTTGGCAACTACACTTTACGTCTCTGTCTTAATTGCCAAACCCCTATCAAAATACGTTTACCAAATCAATTCAACAGTAATAGATTCAGAAGGGGTAGAAATATATATATTTTGACACACATCAAACCAACATTGCCAACATAGATCCAGCATGCTCTTGGCAAGAAGGTTCCCCCTGAGGTGCCATAAAGTAATTAGTGAAAAGATCACGCACTTAGAGGCCAGAGATGGGTCTACGTTGATGGTTGATAGGTGGTCTCACCCTACGCATATTGTCCGGTCTACGCACAACACCAGCAGAGGAGGAACAATCATGTATCCTGGTGAAGTTATGAAGAACCACACAGGCTTTCACTACTTCATTAACATTTTGTTCACTCAGCTGAATGGCCGACTGGAGTACCCGCCATTTGGCACAAAGAATGCCAAAGGAACACTCCACCAGTCGCCGAGCACGTGATAGGCGCAAGTTAAATATCCTGCGCCTGTGGTGAAGGTTGCGCCGGGGATATGGCCTCATGACATTGCGTGTTAACTGAAAGGCCTCATCTGCCACAAGGACATAAGGGACACATTCTTGAGTGGAGCCTGGTAGCTGGCGTGGTGGTGGTAGATCCAACTGGTTGGTGCGTAGCCGCCAAGTCATAATGGAAGTATTGAAGACTCTAGAGTCTCCTGTCCTTCCATAGGCCCCAATGTCAACAATTATAAACTTGTATTGAGGGTCGGCCACAGCCAACAATACAACAGAAAAGTATTGTTTATAATTGAAGAATTGGGAGCCAGAGTTCGGCGGCTTACGCACCCGGATATGTTTGCCATCAAGGGCCCCAATACAATTTGGAAACTGGCATTCTTCCTCAAAGTCCCTTGATATCCTCAACCAGTCTTCCATCCTGGCCTCAGGCATGATGACTTGATATAGTCTTGTCCATATTTCAATACATGTTAACCTGACTATGCCAGATATGGTTGATCTTCCAGTCAGAAACTCATGGTGGAGGGCAGCATAAGACAGGCCAGTGGCCAGGAAGCTGAAGAACAACAGAAAAGGATGATTGTCGAATGCACACATTTACAAAACAAACAGGTCCATACATACCAAACTTGGTAAGATTTCAGAGCAAATAACATACACATCTTGCTTTGCACAATGAGTAAGTGATATTCAGTACATATTCCACATAACATTCGGGTCTGTAAGTTGAAACATATGTGGACTAAGATGAGGGCCTAAAACTTACTCCAAGAAGGCAAAAATTCAAACTTTGCCCAACACATCATGAACATAGAGAATATGGTTGTGTAGTACATACCGTATTGTGAGTAGAAGTCGCTCCTCTGCAGATATAGCTTTGCGCATTCTTGTATCCTGAAAGGTTATCCCAGGGCGCACTGTCTCCAAGAGTCGATCAAATGTTGCAAGGCTCATGCGACAGTATTGGTAGAATTTGACAGGATGCTCCCGCAGAGAAGACTAGAGGAGGTGAAAATTAACTCTTGTAAGTCGATGCCTCAAAAGTGGATGTACCCACATGCGTCTCCTCCTCCGCGGATCCACTATCACTGGGTATGGTTGGCCAAAGCGGCGTGACAAAAGCCAGTTGAGGAGAACCTGCTCAGTTGTGTTGAAAGTCAGAGTGTTTGCCATGTTGCACATACAACACCAACACACCTAGTGAAGGCAAGGTGACAAATGGATAGAATGGAGGCAGCCACCTGTTCCTGAGCCAATAAATAGAGTGCAGGCTAATGATTTAAATAGTTAGCAGGCCTCAAAACCGCTAAATGTCCATTTTGCAAGGCTGCGAGAAAATCTCGCCATACGGATGCCATACGGATTACATACGGATGCTCACATGCGCAAAATACGCGACCGCACCTTGCTTACGGATGACCTACGGAGCACTATTTAGGGGTCATTCATCCGTATTACGCCAGTAAACTACGGACCGTATTTTGCGCCGGGTAGTGTGACCCCAGCCAAAGGCTGGTTTCACATTTGCGTTTTTTTGCGCTGCGTTTTTGCGCATACGTGCGCATGCGTTTTCCCCCTATATTTAACATGGGTGCGCATGCGTGCGCATTGGCATGCGCACGTATGCATTTTTCGTGCGCTGCATTTTTTTGTGGTGTGCGTTTTTATTTTCCAGACGCTACATGTTGCATTTTTTGGTCCGTCCAACCGCTTTAAAAAAATGCATGCGTACGTTTTGCGCAAAAAATGACCATTATGGTCTATGGGTGCGCATACGTGTGCATTGGCATGCGCATGTATGCGTTTTTTTGCGCATGCGTTTTTTTGTGTCCACTGGTTAGACAAGTTATGAAATTCCCAACCCCCCAAAAAATCATGTCTATATAAAGGAGGTGTCTGCCAGCACTGTACCACAACTATAGAGACAGACTGGAGAGCAGAAATTCAGCAGAAAACGATCCCATCTTCAATCCCAGCTGCAGCGTCAAGAATGTGAGAATTATTACATCTAAAAATGTATGCTTGTCCTTTTAAATTGTATATGTACTAATGCGTTTTATTATTTTTACATGCAGTATGTCTTCGGAATCTGAATATTCCCCATCCCGGCAGGAACTGGCGCAAGCAGACAGTGAGGTGATTATTTTCGTGCTTCTCCAAATCTCTTACGTTTGTTTGTTTTTTTTCAGACATCGTCATCTTCTGCGGAGGTGACTAGTGAGGGCGAACAGCAGGAGCAGCCAAGCCAAGTCCCGGTGGTGATACGGAATGTAAGTATCAAATGATTTGTAATGTTCTTTATATTTTATCTTCTATATTTCCTCTTTTCTGGATCTTTTTGCAACTTTTTATTCACACAAAATTCGAATATTCTAATGAATGTGTTTTGTCTATGTTCTACAATGGGATGAAGACGTATACCTGGATAATGAGCACCTTATCCGCCTGGTCTAGGAGCGTGCCCCGTTGTGGGACAGCCGTGACCGGCTGTACAAGGACAATGTGGTGACCCGGCGGCTATGGAATGAGGTGGCCGCAGGGTTGATGGATGGCTGGCACAGTGCCACTGCATCCTCCAAAAAGGCGTTTAGTAAGTATTTCACTGCTCTGTTATGCCGCAGTGACTATTGTCCTTGATGGCACTGTTGGGTTTTGTGCTAGATATATTCTAGCAGGAAACCCAACAGAGTCATCTGGCTCAACAGTGACTGTTTTGGGTATTGTATTGCTGTACTGTGCCGCAGTGACTATTGTCCTTGATGGCACTGTTGGGTTTCGTGCTAGATATATTCTAGCAGGAAACCCAACAGTGTCATCTGGCTCATCAGTGACTGCTTTGGGTATTGCATTGCTGTATTGTGCCACAGTGACTATTGTCCTTGATGGCACTGTTTGGTTTAGTGATAGCATATGTCGTGCATCAAACACAATTGTTACATGTTGTTTATTTGTTTTTCCAACAGTGGACAAAGTCACACGTTAGTGCTCGATCAAGGACCGCTTCAACAGTGATGTTCGTGCTGAGGGCCAGGTTCGCAGTGGTTCTGCGTCAAGGACAAGAACAAGATACCGATACTATCACGCCTTGCAGTTCCTAAGACCGGTCCTTGCCACCAGATCGTAAGTATTATAATTTTTTGGTTTCTATTTTTATTAATCTGTGTTTTTCTAATCCACAGCTGATGCTTCTTGTAAAGGCATGATAGTAATGATTTTCCTTTCT
The DNA here is from genome assembly GCF_039654945.1 of Dendrobates tinctorius. NCBI lineage: Eukaryota > Metazoa > Chordata > Amphibia > Anura > Dendrobatidae > Dendrobates > Dendrobates tinctorius. The sequence continues at coordinate 10,878,148 of NW_027361694.1, forward strand.
TCCACAGCACCTGGAGCAGCACCCTGCAACCTGACCCTGGAGCGGTACTTCATCGGACGTCCTCTGACCCGTCCTAGCCATCCGACAGCCAGGAAGCACCTTGCAGGTCAGCCACACAGACAGCTGGTGACCAGGAAGCTGGTCCATCAGGTGTTCCCCTGTCCCAGGTCTCTGCCACTGGTTATGCGGGCACTACCCGCCAGTGGCAGAGGGCCTTGGACAGGAATGTCTTGCCCGAGTTTATGCACTTGAGCGAGGTCTTTAATGCCAGCCTCAAGTCGCTGTCAGACAGAGTGGAAAGCGGTTTTTCACTCATAGAACGTGGTTTTAACCACATGGAACACCGCTTGCATTCAGTTGAACAGCGCCTTGACCATCTGGAGGCCGACCTCAGCAGACCAGCGCACCATTTTTTTTAGTAAGATTGAAAAGGGCATGGCGGAACACCTTAGTCCTGAGCAACAGCTGAATGTGCTGCAGGCCTGCAACAATGCTTTTTTGCAGGCTATGCAGCATAATCGATATGAGCATCAGTCAGTGGTGTCATCTCCACCTCTGCCACCATTGACTCGCTTCACCTCACTACCGACCTTTCCTGCATACCGCTGCACGGACACCTCTATTCAAAGCCAGGACACCCACCGTTACACCACCACAAGTCTGAGTGCTGCTGGTCACTTCACCGACACCACCATGGCCAGTGCTGCTCCTGTCTGGAGCACCACCGCCACCCCATGCATGCTTGGAGCACAGCCACCACTCCGCAAATGTGGACCAGCTGTTGTGAGTTCATTTTTCCCTTCACCATTGAGGTCTGATGAACTCCCTCCTCTGGTGAAGGAAGGTAGTGAGGCTGATTACCAAACACCTGGGCAGCTAGATGATGACTGGGTGGCTGGAATTGAGGACTGGATATAAGGCTGCCGACGCCCTTCTTCCTGGCTGGTGATTTTCCTACTGGATTCTTGGAGACCAGTCTGATTCCTGCGTCTCAAAGCTAAGTTTTTCTGCTCTGCTTTGTACTCTTCAGTTTTGTTTTTGTTTTGCCTTGTTTTTTGGGAGTTCTGCCATCCCCGGCCGGGGGTGTGCTGAATTCCATTTTTGTCTCTGATCTGTTGATCTTTTGCTCTGTCTTCAGAATATACCTGAGTGCTGATATAATCTTTTGAAGCCTAGCGACTTCAGGGCCTGTTTTTCCTATCAGTCGGTTGGCTCATTTTGATAGGGTTTTTGCGGATGGCAGACAGCAGCTTTCCTATCCTGTCCTATGTAGTTAGCTTGGGCCCCATCATTTGCTCAACCTATTTTTCTATCTGTGTTAGTGTTCTCATCTTGCTTCACCGTCATTATATGTTGGGGGCTGCCTATTGCTTTGGGGTCTGCTCTGGGGCAGTTTAGTTTTTCCCCTTTCTGTCTTTAGGCTATGTAGTTCTCGGGCTGTGATCGAGGGGTCTAGGGCACCGTAGGAACCCCCCACGGCTACTGCTAGTTGTTTTGGATAGGTTCAGGGGTCTGCAATCCGATAGCTGCCAACCTCTCTGGTTTTTCTGGACTTAGCTGGTATTTTGTTTTTTCCTCCTTCGGTGACTCATCATAACAGAATCAGAAAAACTAAACTGCCCCAGAGCAGACCCCAAAGCAATAGGCAGGCCCAACATATAATGACGGTGAAGCAAGATGAAAACACTAACACAGATAGAAAAATAGGTTGAGCAAATGAAGGGGCCCAAGCTAACTACATAGGACAGGATAGGAAAGCTGCTGTCTGCCATCCGCAAAAACCCTATCAAAATGAGCCAACCGACTGATAGGAAAAACAGGCCCTGAAGTCGCTAGGCTTCAAAAGACTATATCAGCACTCAGGTATATTCTGAAGACAGAGCAAAAGATCAACAGATCAGAGACAAAAATGGAATTCAGCACACCCCCGGCCGGGGATGGCAGAACTCCCAAAAAACAAGGCAAAACAAAAACAAAACTGAAAAGTACAAAGCAGAGCAGAAAAACTTAGCTTTGAGACGCAGGAATCAGACTGGTCTCCAAGAATCCAGCAGGAAAATCACCAGCCAGGAAGAAGGGCGTCGGCAGCCTTATATCCAGTCCTCAATTCCAGCCACCCAGTCATCATCTAGCTGCCCAGGTGTTTGGTAATCAGCCTCACTACCTTCCTTCACCAGAGGAGGGAGTTCATCAGACCTCAATGGTGAAGGGAAAAATGAACTCACAACACCAGCCCTGCCGCAAACACTACAACATGTAGTAGCCCTGCTTCCACCACTCTGCAAACCTGGACCATCACTGCCGCCACCAGTCCTCCCGCAAGGACGAGCACTGCCACCGCCACCACAGAGCATCAGCAGCAGCCACAGCAGCAGATGGGGGACCCACATTCGTTATTTGCCCCAAGTTCAATGCGCCAACAATCGAGGGCATTGGACCCAAGTAGGTCCAGGCAGACAAGTTTATGGAGACAAGCACTTAGGACCAATGTACCTGAACCTCTTTCCTCTCCTCCTAGTGTTTCTAGTTCAATTCCCATAACTGGACTCCCTTTCCCCACAAGTTTTGTTGCCCCTTCCCCTAGAACACCTTCTTCAACTGTAAGTTCTGCATCTTCACTGCACACCCCCAACTTGCAACCATCTGCCGACAAACGCAGAAAAAAATAAAGTTTTTTGTGGTTAAAAATAAATTTCAATTTCTGGTTCACCATAACAAAGTTTGATTAATGTTTTTGGCGCCGCCTACACACCCTGCGCTGTACACACAATGCGACTTAAACTTTGCAAGGTGTCATAAAAAGTGTTTGGAGGATTGGCTGTTTTTACCATCCTCATTTCACTTATTGTGATACTAGGCAAGGGGGATTATTGATATACCTGGTAATTAACAACATACTCGTGTGTTGAATCCACTGATGGGTAAAATACACGTCATATGTAAAATACCAAGGCCTAGTATAATAACTAGAGTTTAACGACTAGGATCTGGTTTCATGAAACTCAAACTGGTGAAACTTGGGGAAAAAAAGGTGAGTTTCGTTCGAAACACTACCACAATGTTAGTTAATGGGAAATAAAAGTTGGAATTGAGCTGATTACATTAATCCACTCAATGCAGACTTTTATTCCCCATTGACTTGCATTGGGGTTTAGTTTTGAACGAATCTCCGACTTTGTTTCATTTGAAACAAATTTGGTTTCATGAAACCCAATCCTACCAAAGTCGCTCAAATGTCATAATCATAACTATTTATCAATCATGGCCTGGTTAATACACATATCATATTTAACCTCAAGCTTTGCTTACGTACCAATATATTTCACGCAGACTAGTGATGCTGCAGTTTAACTCATATGTGTATTTACCTGCCCAGGTGTGAGAACATCTTGAATTCACAGTTATACATGGGAAGTTTTTTATTTTATTGGAGTGTAAAAAGCATAGTGCACTCGGTACTGGTATCAAATCAGGTTTTTTATTAACGTACACAAACGAAAACATTCTTACACCATTTCATCTTGCCAGAGCACCCGTCCTACATCAGAGATAAAGTAGGCCGCAAATGGTCCCTCATTTGGCCAACTTCAATGGATGACCTGAGAGGGTGCTGAGTGAATTCAGGCAATGGGTTAGGAGCAGCATCATCGAGTTCAAAGGTCGGGTGCTCTTTAGCCATCACAAAATTATGTAGAACCACACACACCTTCACCACCTCATCAACTATTTTAAGTTTAAGATTAATGGTTTTGCGAAGAATTCGCCATCTGGAGACAAGAATCCCAAAAGCACACTCGACAGTTCTTCTGGCCCTGGTCAGCCTGTAATTAAATATTTTTTTGGTGTGGTCCAAGTCCCGGCTGGAGTAGGGTTTCAGTAGGTTTGCGCACATTTGAAAAGCCTCATCCCCAACCATTACAAAGGGCAGTGGCGAAGCTTCGGTGTGGGGAAGAGGCCGTGGCATAGGGAAATTAAATTGGTTGCCATACAACCTCCGGCCCATGTCTGAGTTTTTAAAAGCCTGTGAGTCATTACCACGGCCAAATGCTCCAATGTCCACTGCTACAAACATACATCCGGCATCCGAAATGGCCATGAGTACTGTTGAAAAGTACTTTTTGTAATTATAGTACTCAGATCCAGTTCTTTTGGGTTTGATGATCCGTATGTGTTTACCATCAACTGCTCCCAAGCAGTTGGGGAAATTGCAGACTGTCCAGAATTTGTCAGCAATTTCCATCTACTTTTCAGCGGTGGGCAGGGGCATAAATTCTGGACAAAGAACGCTCCAGAGAGCCCGGCAGGTGTCCGCAACCATTCCAAACAAGGTAGAGATTCCAATACGGTACTGAAGTGTATTGAAGATAGGATTTCTCCAGTCGCCAGGAATCTGCGAAACAGAGAAAGAAGTAAAATTAATATTTTTGTATATGTTTTTTTAAAACTATAAAATAAAAAATTAGTACATTCACGAAAAATAATTATCCCAGGTTTTGAATAGTACATGTAAAAAAACAAACCATCAAACCCCACCCCTTGGTCTTTAAATATTACATACTGTAATGTCACCAGGAGCCGTTCCTCAGGAGGAATCGCACGATGGAGCTGTGTGTCCTGTGTCTGGATGGACTCTTGGACACGAGCAAGCAAATCCCTGAAGCTTTCTTGGGACATCCGGATATAATCTGTAAATTTCGCCGCGTTTTCCTGTAGCTCACTGTAGAGGGTGTGGTATGCCCCACGGCTATCCCGAAGTTCAACAATCGGATGTATCCACATACGCCGCCGCTGCCGTCTTCGCTGTCTCTCTCTCTTCCTTTGTTCATGGCAAGCAACTGCATATGCCCTAGCCATCGCGATGTCCAAATCCAAGTTGAAGTGAAAACTCTTCCAGCGCAGATCCATGTTGACACGAGAAAAATCAAGGAAATGTGAAGAATACTGTAGACAGGGTCTATATATTAACATACCACACCACCACTGACGTGCCATTGGTCGTGTGTGTAGCCAGATTGTTATCTAGATTTTTTTTGGGGTGAGGACAAACAATGTGTAAAAAAACGCAAACGCACTAAAAACGCATACAAACGCTGCGTTTTTTTCCTGCATGCGCATAAAAATGCTTGAAAAAAAAGCAGCGTTTGTATGCGTTTTTTTCATTTGTTTTCGTGCGCAAAAAAACGCAAGTGAGAAAGTAGCCTAAGAATTCTCTCATAAAGGTACTGTCACACTTAGCGATGCACCAGCGATCCCAACCAGCGATATGACGCGGTCAGGATCGCTGGTGCATCGCTAATTGGTCGCTAGTGAGCTGCCACACAGGCAGATCTCACCAGCGACATAGCAGGGGTCGGGGGTCCCTACTTACCTGTCAGGCGAGGCGATCCTGACGTCCTCCCGCCCACGCGTCCACGCGTCGCTCGTCTCCACAGCAGGAAGCCCCAGCAGGAAGCTGACGACGAGAAACGGCCCAGGACGTTCTTGCGCGATCAGCGATAACCAGCGAGGGAGCGGTCGGAGGTAAGTATCAGACATCGCGATATCGCTAGAAATATCGCTATAACGTCTCAAAAACCAGTGACTTTATAGCGATATTGCTAGCGATATCGCTTAGTGTGACGGGCCCTTAAGACAGATGATACAATGGAGTTGATGGAGGTTAATTTATTGCAAATGAAATAGGTCAAATCCATGCAGCTAATGGTTAATTATTGCTTTTCAAGTATTATTAAAGAATAAAATCTTCAGGAATTTCTCTAAGGGCTCATACTCACATGCGAGAAACTCGGACAAGTCTCGCAAGTCAATACCCGCCGGCATTCGGAACGGAGCGTTCAGCTGCATGTATTTCTATGCAGCTGAGCGCTCCGATCCGAGTTCCGGAGGCAGTGCCGGGTATTGATGTGCGAGACTCATCCAAGTTTCTCTCATGTGAGTATGAGCCCTAAATGTGTTCCTTCTCTCATTGGCTTTAGGCTCAATTATGATAAATAGATTGATGTAAATTCTAAATTTAATCCACAAATGTTACCTGGGACAACAGGGCAGAGGAATGAAAACATTATGGAAAAAACAGGAGAGGACGACATTACATTGTACCTTTATATAGGATATAATGGGTCTATGTAAGTGATTTGAAATGTACATACCCTATGGAGAATACTGAAATAAAGCAAAACAACTTAAAGGGGTTACCCAATATCAGAAAATACCAGCCATCTGGTGCTGCTTGTTATGAAAAAAAAAACTCATGGTACCTGATATTGTCTGTACATCTGACGTCACATCCGCAGCCAATCACTGAGCCAAGCGTTAGTATGTTATTACACTGATAACTCATGCACACATCATTGCTGACAAACATCCTGGTGTGCTTCTTTAACTCCTTCCTGATATGTTTAATTTCTTTTTTTTTTTTTGCTTTTTTTCCCTTCTGAAGGGATATGTCGGTAAGGAGGTTTACATATATATATTTATATATATATATATATATACTAGATTAAGGCCCGATGCTATCGCATCGGGAGGATAGTGACACACCTCTTGCCATGTTAATCCTCAACACACACACCTCCTCAACACACACTCCTCTCACCTTTCACCATCTCCACTCACGCCCCCCCTCTGGATCCAGGATGGCGCCGGCAGAAGAAGATGTCGGGGATCGTGGAGCAGCGGCGATGACGGCGTGAGTATGAGAGGTGGAGTGAGAGAAAGGGTTGTATGTGGAGTGAAAGAGTGAGTGGACGTGAGAGGAGTGTGTGTTGAGGAGGTGTGTGCTGAGGAGGAGTGGTGTGTTGAGGGTTAACATGGCAAGAGGTGTGCTGTGACATCACCAGTTACAACTGGACGGAAGTTGTTACAACCCAGAAGCTGCTTAGCGCATTTATTATTATAGATAGATATATATATATATACTCGGTAATATACAAGTACTATAAACAAATTACTAGTGATAGACTGATACAGAGCAGGGTTGCCAAATTGATTTTTTATTTTTTCTGGACAGCTTCTTTAAAAAAAATCAGACAGGCAACCTTAGTGTATGGACACATTAGATGACTATACTAATATTATTATTATAAGTGATACATGAAGACCTCAGCTGCATTCACTGTGAATTGTAAATGGGTGATAAATACATTCATAAAAATCTGTACAATCCCTCCAGCTTCAAAAAAAATCATGGACGCATCACTTTTTTATGAAAAGGGGAAAAAAGTGTCCTGGACAATTGACAACTCCGATTCAGATAGGGAGAGGGCTCGCCCTCCCAGGTGTATGATCTACAAGTAATACCTCTTTTTAGGATTTGTAGGAATGGAGGCTTTTGGTTGACTCCTGGTGGCCTGCACCGGATGTTATAGGCTTTGATATGAAAGACAACATGAATCGCGAACTGTGTAAAAGAGAACATGCAAGTCAGGGCCTCAGGATTTTAGTATTAAATCCTCCATATGCAGCATAAGACAGCACTCCAAGTTTTAGGATGCAAAAAGAGGCAGGACAAAATTGCCAATAAGTTGTGAGATTTCAACTTGTACAACCTTTTCCAAACTTGGAAGCCTGCACCCGATGTAAGGCTGGTTTCACACTTGCATTGGGCAGAGCTGCGGAGGGCTGCATAGTTCCTCCGTTAAGCCCTGCCCACTGCCGCACCTCTTCCATTAAATCTAGGGCTGCGCTTACATGATATTAACGGACCTCTGGCCACAATCTCTGCCAACTCTTTGTCCCTTGCTAAAATGTGCCAATATTTCCTAATAGATGCACGTATTTGTTGATCCATGGGGGCCATACTGGAAACAAAATGTCAGCCTTTTTTCTTTATTTTTTGCAGGAAAATTTTTCTTTACAGGAATATTACTTTTAGTAACTGACCCCCTGTCTACTCTATCTATTGGCATTTTCCATAAGGTTTCCGGATATCCCCTTTGTCTACATCTATTATACAGTTCTGCAGATTGTTTGATATAGCCCCCATTGGAATTATTAACCCTTCGTGTCCTCAAAAACTGACTATAGGGTAAAGAGTGCTTGGTATAGGGCGGATGAAAACTCCCATAATGCATCATAGAATTTGCTGCTGTGGGCTTTCGATATAAGGTTGTACAAATAGAATCATCCGTTATCTTAATGGACACGTGAAGTAACTCTAATTTTTGTCCACCAAAAACAGATGTAAATGATATGTTCATGGTGTTGGTGCTTAAATATGCTACAAAAGCCTCAAAAGATTCAATAGGACCGTCCCACACCATGAACATATCATCAACATATCTCAGATATAACTTCAAAAATAGATTTTTCAATGAATAAATATACCTCTCTTCAAAAAATCCAAGGAGCAAATTAGCGAAGGTGAATGCTGCCAGAGTCCCCATTGCAGTCCCAACGTTTTGTAGATACCACGTATCCATAAAAATAAAATCATGATGCGTGAGCACAAAGTTCACCCCCTCACAGACAAAATCAATGAAATTATGCTCCTTATCAATGGTGTTCAAAATCTCCCTAAGCGCCTCCACCCCTAAATCCTGGGGAATCCACATATAGAGATTTACAACATCAATAGACACCAATATATGCTAATTGTATTTGTCACTGACGTGTATATATATATATATATATATATATAATATATAAAGCTCAAAGTGTGTACAGTGGGGCAAAAAAGTATTTAGTCAGTCAGCAATAGTGCAAGTTCCACCACTTAAAAAGATGAGAGGCGTCTGTAATTTACATCATAGGTAGACCTCAACTATGGGAGACAAACTGAGAAAAAAAAATCCAGAAAATCACATTGTCTGTTTTTTTTTCATTTTATTTGCATATTATGGTGGAAAATAAGTATTTGGTCAGAAACAAAATTTCATCTCAATACTTTGTGATATATCCTTTGTTGGCAATGACAGAGGTCAAACGTTTTCTGTAAGTCTTCACAAGGTTGCCACACACTGTTGTTGGTATGTTGACCCATTCCTCCATGCAGATCTCCTCTAGAGCAGTGATGTTTTTGGCTTTTCGCTTGGCAACACGGACTTTCAACTCCCTCCAAAGGTTTTCTATAGGGTTGAGATCTGGAGACTGGCTAGGCCACTCCAGGACCTTGAAATGCTTCTTACGAAGCCACTCCTTCGTTGCCCTGGCGGTGTGCTTTGGATCATTGTCATGTTGAAAGACCCAGCCACGTTTCATATTCAATGCCCTTGCTGATGGAAGGAGGTTTGCACTCAAAATCTCACGATACATGGCCCCATTCATTCTTTCATGTACCCGGATCAGTCGTCCTGGCCCCTTTGCAGAGAAACAGCCCCAAAGCATGATGTTTCCACCACCATGCTTTACAGTAGGTATGGTGTTTGATGGATGCAACTCAGTATTCTTTTTCCTCCAAACACGACAAGTTGTGTTTCTACCAAACAGTTCCAGTTTGGTTTCATCAGACCATAGGACATTCTCCCAAAACTCCTCTGGATCATCCAAATGCTCTCTAGCAAACTTCAGACGGGCCCGGACATGTACAGGCTTAAGCAGTGGGACACGTCTGGCACTGCAGGATCTGAGTCCATGGTGGTGTAGTGTGTTACTTATGGTAGACCTTGTTACATTGGTCCCAGCTCTCTGCAGTTCATTCACTAGGTCCCCCCGCGTGGTTCTGGGATTTTTGCTCACCGTTCTTGTGATCATTCTGACCCCACGGGGTGGGATTTTGCGTGGAGCACCAGATCGAGGGAGATTATCAGTGGTCTTGTATGTCTTCCATTTTCTAATTATTGCTCCCACAGTTGATTTCTTCACTCCAAGCTGGTTGGCTATTGCAGATTCAGTCTTCCCAGCCTGGTGCAGGGCTACAATTTTGTTTCTGGTGTCCTTTGACAGCTCTTTGGTCTTCACCATAGTGGAGTTTGGAGTCAGACTGTTTGAGGGTGTGCATAGGTGTCTTTTTATACTGATAACAAGTTTAAACAGGTGCCATTACTACAGGTAATGAGTGGAGGAAAGAGGAGACTCTTAAAGAAGAAGTTACAGGTCTGTGAGAGCCAGAAATCTTGATTGCTTGTTTCTGACCAAATACTTATTTTCCACCATAATATGCAAATAAAATGAAAAAAAAACAGACAATGTGATTTTCTGGATTTTTTTTTCTCAGTTTGTCTCCCATAGTTGAGGTCTACCTATGATGTAAATTACAGACGCCTCTCATCTTTTTAAGTGGTGGAACTTGCACTATTGCTGACTGACTAAATACTTTTTTGCCCCACTGTATGTATGTATGTATGTACAGTTGTGGCCAAAAGTATTGACACCCCTGCAATTCTGTCAGATAATACTCAGTTTCTTCCTGAAAATGATTGCAAGCACAAATACTTTGGTATTATTATCTTCATTTAATTTGTCTTAAATGAAAAAACACAAAAAGAATTGTCCTAAAGCCAAATTGGATATAATTCCACACCAAACATAAAAAAGAGGGTGGACTGAAGTATTGGCACTGTTCGAAAAATCATGTGATGCTTCTCTAATTTGTGTAATTAACAGCACCTGTAACTTACCTGTGGCACCTAACAGGGGTTGGCAATAACTAAATCACACTTGCAGCCAGGTGACATGGATTAAAGTTGACTCAACCTCTGTCCTATGTCCTTGTGTGTTCCACATTGAGCATGGAGAAAAGAAAGAAGACTAGAGAACTGTCTGAGGACTTGAGAAACCAAATTGTGAGGAAGCATGAGCAATCTCAAGGCTACAAGTACATCTCCAAAGACCTGAATGTTCCTGTGTCTACCGTGCGCAGTGTCATCAAGAAGTTTAAAGCCCATGGCACTGTGGCTAACCTCCCTAGATGTGGACGGAAAAGAAAAATTGACAAGAGATTTCAACGCAAGATTGTGCGGATGTTGGATAAAGAACCTCGACTAACATCCAAACAAGTTCAAGCTGCCCTGCAGTCCGAGGGTGCAACAGTGTCAACCCGTACTATCTGTCGGTGTCTGAATGAAAAGGGACTGTGTGGTAGGAGACCCAGGAAGACCCCACTTCTTACCCTGAGACATAAAAAAGCCAGGCTGGAGTTTGCCAAAACTTACCTGAAAAAGCCTTAAACGTTTTGGAAGAATGTTCTCTGGTCAGATGAGACAAAAGTAGAGCTTTTTAGGCAAAGGCATCAACATAGAGTTTACAGGAGAAAAAAAGAGGCATTCAAAGAAAAGAACACGGTCCCTACAGTCAAACATGGCGGAGGTTCCCTGATGTTTTGGGGTTGCTTTGCTGCCTCTGGCACTGGACTGCTTGACCGTGTGCATGGCATTATGAAGTCAGAAGACTACTAACAAATTTTGCAGCATAATGTAGGGCCCAGTGTGAGAAAGCTGGGTCTCCCTCAGAGGTCATGGGTCTTCCAGCAGGACAATGACCCAAAACACACTTCAAAAAGCACTAGAAAATGGTTTGAGAGAAAGCACTGGAGACTTCTAAGGTGGCCAGCAATGAGAACAGACCTGAATCCCATAGAACACCTGTGGAGAGATCAAAAAATGGCAGTTTGGCGATGGCACCCTTCAAATATCAGGGACCTGGAGCAGTTTGCCAAAGAAGAATGGTCTAAAATTCCAGCAGAGGATTGTAAGAAACTCATTGATGGTTACCGGAAGCGGTTGGTCGCAGTTATTTTGGCTAAAGGTTGTGCAACCAAGTATTAGGCTGAGGGTGCCAATACTTTTGTCTGGCCCATTTTTGGAGTTTTGTGTGAAATGATCAATGTTTTGCTTTTTGCGTCATTCTCTTTTGTGTTTTTTCATTTAAGACAAATGAAATGAAGATAATAATACCAAAGAATTTGTGTTTGCAATCATTTTCAGGAAGAAACGGAGTATTATCTGATAGAATTGCAGGGGTGTCAATACTTTTGGCCACAACTGTATGTGTGTGTGTGTGTGTGTGTGTGTGTGTGTGTGTATGTCCGGGATAGGCATCCGCACTGTCGCAGCTACAGCCACAAAATTTGGCACAGTCACACGTCTGGACCCCGAGAGCGTCCTAAGCTATGTTGTGAGGCAAAATTTTAACCCCGCACGTTCCAATTCACTAAACAATTTTGCCCCTATCTACATACTGGGGAAAGTGTGTGCGTGTCAAGCCCCACCCCTCATTATGATGTCATAATGCCCCTATCTTCATACTGGGGAAACAGTGTGTGCGTATCAAGCCCCGCCCCTCATTATGATGTCACAATGGATGCCATGGCGACGCTGATGTCATCAAGCCCCGCCGCTCATTATGATGTCATAATGGTTGAATATGGGATGGAGGATGTGTGATGGGTATATGGGCACTGGACTGTGGGATGGAGGATATGTATGACGGGTATATGGGCACGGGCCTATTGGATGGTGGATATGTATGATGGGTATATGGGCACGGGACTATGGGATGGTGGCTGTGTGATGGGTATATGGGCACTGGACTATGGGATGGAGGATATGTATGATGGGTATATGGGCACGGGACTATGGGATGGAGAATATGTATGACGGGTATATGGGCACGGGACTATGGGATGGAGGATGTGTGATGGGTATATGGGCACTGGACTATGGAATGGAGGATATGTATGACGGGTATATGGGCATGGGACTATGGGATGGCGGATATGTATGATGGGTATATGGGCACGGGACTATGGGATGGAGGATATGTATGATGGGTATATGGGCATGGGACTATGAGATGAAGGATGTGTGATGGGTATATGGGCACTCAACTATAGGATGGCGAATATGTATGATGGGTATATGGGCACGGGCCTATGGGATGAAGAATATGTATGATGGGTATATGGGCACTGGACTATGGGATAGAGGATGTGTGATGGGTATATTGGCACTCGACTATGGGATGGAGGATAATTATAATTTGCTATAACTAACCACAGTTAGTTACTATGCCCGGGCAGCGCAGGGCTCTTCAGCTAGTATATATATATATATATATATGTATATATATACTGTGTATATATATATATATATATATATATATATATATATATATATATATACAGTACAGACCAAAAGTTTGGACACACCTCATTCAAAGAGTTTTCGTTATTTATGAATGTGAAAATTGTAGATTCACTCTGAAGACATCAAAACTATGAATTAACACATGTGGAATTATATAATTAACAAAAAAGTGTGAAACAACTGAAAATGTCTTATATTCTAGGTTCTTCAAAGTAGCCACCTTTTCCTTTGATTACTGCTTTGCATAATCTTGCAATTCTCTTGATGAGCTTCAAGAGGTAGTTACCGGAAATAGTTTTCACTTCACAGGTGTGCCCTGTCAGGTTTAATAAGTGGGATTTCTTGTCTTCTAAATGGGGTTGGGACCATCAGTTGTGATGTGCAGAAGTCTGGTGGATACACAGCTGATAGTCCTACTGAATAGACTGTTAGAATTTGTATTATGGCAAGAAAACAGCAGCTAAGTAAAGAAAAACGAGTGGCCATCATTACTTTAAGAAATGAAGGTCAGTCAGTATGAAAAATTGGGAAAACTTTGAACGTGTCCCTAAGTGCAGTGGCAAAAACCATCAAGCGCTACAAAGAAACTGGCTCACATGAGGACTGCCCCAGGAAAGGAAGACCAAGAGTCACCTCTGCTGCGGAGGATAAGTTCATCCGAGTCACCAGCCTCAGAAATCGCAGGTTAACAGCAGCTCAGATTAGAGACCAGGTCAATGCCACACAGAGTTCTAGCAGCAGACACATCTCTACAACAACTGTTAAGAGGAGACTTTGTGCAGCAGGCCTTCATTGTAAAATTGCTACTTTACTATCAAAAGTAGATAATGACTACACTATAGAGGAAAAAAAGATGATTTTGTATACTTTGTTTCAGAGATAAAGACAGAAAATATCATTGTATTATTTACTTATATTGGTGAGTGAGAATCTGGGACAAAACTCGAAAAAGAAGAAGAAAAAAATATTCCAGAAAATATCAGGAGAGGGAGAGAAACAATGAATTTTGCAATACATAATACCGTAATTTTACATTTTGAACTGAAATGTAACTGGTGTCTGTAGAAAAGGGGTCAAAAAGGGGCTTATACCAGATATTGAGCATAGAGTGGGTTGGTAAATTGTGTACCCTTTATTACAAGTTAATGTGAGGCTATGTGCACACGTAGCAGAAAATTTCTGCTTAAAAACTGGACTCCCTTCCCAGAAACCGTGCGGTTTTCTCTACGCGTTTTCTGCGCAAAAAATGCGTGTTTTTTTATGCTTTTTTTCCGCGACCCATAGAAATGGTCAGAAATGCAGAAAAATCAGCGAAATTAATGAGCATGCTGTGTTTTTCACGGCGAAGCGTTTTTTTTGCGGTAAAAAACGCATCAATATGCACAAAAAGTGCAAAATGCATAGAAATGAATGGGAAGCTTATTTTAGCGGTTTTATTGCAGATTTATTGGCAAATCCGCTAAAAAAACGCTGTGTGTGCACACAGCCCAAGAGAAATGTGATGTAAGCCTTTTAGTTCTTTTTGGCGGGCCATATTTTTTCCTCTATTCAAAGATTTGGGCCACTTATTTTGTACATTTTTGTGCTTCTGTTCAGTGCTTCTGTGGCAAAAAAGGTTTTCTTAATTTCTTTATAGGTATCAAACAAGATCCATAAAATACACAAAAAAAAATGAAAGAAAAATACACGAAAAAAAATGCAAGCGAAAAATGCTTAGGAAAAGGCAAAAAATTCTAGCAAAAAATGCTTGAGGTTTACAAAACTCAAAAGAAAAGGAGCATTTAGAGTTGAGCGACTTTAGTCGGATCGGGTATCATGAAACAAAATTCAAGTCAATGGGGAATAAAAGTCGGCATTGAGTGGATGAATGTCATCCGCTCAATGCCGACTTTTATTTCCCATTGACTTGCATTGGGGTCGGGTTTCGGGCGAAACTCCGACTTTTTTTGCCCTAGTCGGACAAGTTTCATCTGAAACAAATTTTGTTTCATGAAACCCGATCCGACCAAAGTCGCTCAACTCTAGGAGCATTTATTGAGCCATCTTCTAATTTCAAAACAGTTGTTTTTGCCCACAGGAAAAAGACACAGTGTGAACATACCTTAAGCAGGATCTGCAAGTAGGTGCCCAAAAAGGAGTAAATGGATGGGTGTGATTGTTGAAGCCAAATCAATAAAAGTTGATCTAAACTAATCTATTGCAAAACAAAAAAAAAGTAAAAAAAAAATAATTTAGGTCTTTTTGGATTAGTGTCAGAATAAACTGTAAACCATCTGCTTAAAGGGAATCTGTCAGTATGATTATCCCTTCTATATGGGCACACAGGTCATAGAAAGTTGAATAAAATGATAGCTTGATAGCTGCGATCCGATATTTTATTCCAGAAAAAAACACATTTTTTCTTTATATGTTAATTAGCTGGTAAGATCTATGGATTGGACATAGATCTCTCTGAGAATCGGTCTTTAGAATTTATTGTAAATCAAAGGGAGTGTTATCAGTGTGAGACATGTAATGACTGACAGTCTGCTCTCCTGATCTACATGTGTCACACTGGTAACTACCCCTTTCCTTTAAAATAATCTCCGGGGAAGATTATCAGGGAGATCTGTGTCAGGCGTATAGAGCTTTTCAGCTCATTAGTATGCTAAGAAAAACAAGGATTTTTCATAAGACATCGGATTGTAAGGGTCCCATTACATTAAACCAGGGTTTCCCAACTCCAGTCCTCAAGGCCCACCAACAGATCATGTTTTCAGAATTTCCTGTGTATTGCACAGGTGATGCAATTATCACCTGAGCAATACTAAGGAAATCCTGAAAACATTTGATCTGTTGGTGAGCCTTGAGGACTGGAGTTGGGGAACCCTGCACTAAACGACGCACCAGCGATCCCGACAACGATACGACCTGATCAGGATCGCTGATACGTCGCTACATGATCGCTGGTGAGCTCTCAAACAGGCAGACTCACCAGTGATCAGGACCAGCGAGGACGCTGGTAACCAGGGTAAGTAGCGGGTAACTAAGCGCACGCGCCCCTTAGTAACGTGCTGTGTACACTGGATACCAGCATGCTCTCGCTGGGAGCTGGTATCCAAGGTAAACAGCGGGTAACTAAGTGCGGCACTTAGTTACCTGCTGTTTACCTTGGATACCAGCTCCCAGTGTTAGCACGCTGGTATCCAGAGTACACAGCGGGTAACTAAGGGATGCACGCACTTAGTTAAACGCTATTTGCCTTGGATACCAGCTCCCAGCGTCTGCTTACAGCGCTAGGAGCTCGCTGATCGTTGGTCTCCCGCTGGCCAGCATGCATCGCAACGATTAAAAAAATGGCTCAGGACATTCCTGAACAATCAGCGATACCCGGCGGGGGGCCGGTCGCTGATGCATGTCACACACAGCGAGAACGCTGGCGAGATCACTGATGCGTCACAAAATCGGTGACGCATTAGCGATCTCATTAGCGATCTCGCTTAGTGTGAAGTATCCCTAAATATCAAGGTAGCATTTTATTTAACTTTTTATCACGTACATTCCCATATAGATGACTTATAAGGGTTGATTTTAATCACAGATTCGCTTTAACCCTTTCATGCAAAATTACATTCAAGTACATCATTGCTGTGGTGATGTGTGTAAAGTAGGTTAAGGAGCTGAAATCTCTCCACACACATTGGCGGCAAATTATGTTACATAGCCGACAATAGGTCCAAACAGAATCAACTGTAGCTGAACGCCAGTTTCTGCTTTTATCCATTTAAATGCCACTGTCAGTCTCTGACAATGGCATTTAAAAGGACAGATGGGTATTGCTCGCATGCACCAGGTCCAATCAGCCCAATGGGTTACCATAGCAGTTGGGGTCTGCTAAAGACACCCCATCACTGTCATCTTGGTACTAATGTGAAACTCATGGGAGATCACGATTTTCATGGTATACTGCAATTCTGTTATACTGAAGTATATACTGTAGTTTACAGCTTAAATTCCTGAAAGGCTTCAATTACCCAAATTGTCTGATTGCTTAAACATTTAGCGATCAGACAATCACAGGTTTAATTCCCCTAGGGGTACTAAAAACAAGTGAAGTAAAAAATGAAAGAAAAGTTTTTAAGACTAAGAAAAAAAATATACAGTATGGAAAAAAAACTATTTAGTCAGCCACCAATTGTGCAAGTTCTCCCACTTAAAAAGATGAGAGAGGCCTGTAATTGACATCATAGGTATACCACAACTACTGTATGAGAGTCAAAAAGAGAAAACAAATCCAGAAAATCATCTTGTCTGATTTGGCAACATTTATTTTGCAAATTATGGTGGAAAATAAGTAATTGGTCATTAACAAAAGTTCATCTCAATATTTTGTTATATATTCTTTGTTGGCAATGACAAAGGTCAACGTTTTCTATAAGTCTTCACAAGGTTGGCACACATTGTTTGGTGGTATGTTGGCCCAATCCTCCATGCAGATCTCCTCTATAGCAGTGATGTTTTGGGCCTGTAACTGGGCAACATGGATTTTCAAATTTCTCTAAAGGTTTTCTATGAGTTTAAGATGTGGAGACTGGCTAGACCACTCCAGGACCTTAATATGCTTCTTTCGAAGCCACTTCTTCCTTGCCCTGGCAATGTGCTTGGGATCATTATTGGGGATGAGCGAGTAGTGAAGTATTCGGACTCGCTGTACTCGTACCGAGTATACCATAATACTCAGGTATTAGGTACGGGTAGCGAGTCCAATGAGAATCAATGGAACATGCGAGTAATTGTCTGCTGGACCCTACAAAGTGGTCTGGGGGCTGAGGAAAAGGCTAAAAAATGTGTAAATGTTAAAAAAAATGTATGCTGTAAACAAATGTATATAACATGGGGGCACCTGGTCAGGGGCTGCATGAGTGGTTTTACACCACTGCTTCACTAGAATGTACAAACACTATTTGAAGTCCTGTGGTTTTTTGCCGGCAGAGCAGGACTCGTACGCCACTTACGCAGTGCCAGTGATATATCAGAAATGCCGTAAGAGCGAGTGATGATGGAGGCTATCTTCTGACAGCTAAGTGTGTAAGTGGTGTAAGGAGAGCAATCTTCCCTAGGGGCTGTGTTATGGTTAACGCAGGAAGAAGCCACCCATTATCATCTTCATCACAAGAGATTCACAATTATAAAGCTTGGACTACTGTCCTTGTTGTGCCACTGCCCAATGTGTAGGCATAGACATAGTGTCTTCAAAACATTAGCCCTAGGGGCTGTATCGTGGTTGATGAAGGAAGCAAGACAGGTCTGAAGAGTCAAACAATTATGACGTAGCTAGGACTACTAGCATAGAGGTTGCAGTGCCCAGAGTCCAGGCATAGCCATAGTGTCTCCAAAAATTAGCCCAAGGGGCTGTATCATAATTGATGAAGGAAGCAAGACAGGTCTGAAGGGCCAAACAATTATGATGAAGATAGGACTACTAGCATAGAGGTTGCAGTGCCCAGTGTCCAGGCATAGCCACAGTATCTCCAAAAATTAGCCCAAGGGGCTGTATCATAGTTGATGAAGGAAGTAAGACAGGTCTGAAGGGCCAAACAATTATGACGAAGCTAGGACTACTAGCATAGAGGTTGCAGTGCCCAGTGTCCAGGTATAGCCATAGTGTGTCCAAAAATTAGCCCAAGGGGCTGTATCATAATTGATGAAGGAAGCAAGACAGGTCTGAAGAGCCAAACAATTATGACGTAGCTAGGACTACTAGCATAGAGGTTGCAGTGCCCAGAGTCCAGGCATAGCCATAGTGTCTCCAAAAATTAGCCCAAGGGGCTGTATCATAATTGATGAAGGAAGCAAGACAGGTCTGAAGGGCCAAACAATTATGATGAAGATAGGACTACTAGCATAGAGGTTGCAGTGCCCTGTGTCCAGGCATAGCCATAGTGTCTCCAAAAATTAGCCCAAGGGGCTGTCTCATAGTTGAAGAAGGTAGTAAGACAGCTCTGAAGGGCCAAACAATTACACAGGTCAACGAAAAAAAATTTTTTTTCTGGTGTCCAAAATATTTTAATGAATTTGGGGTATTTTTGGGGTGCTGATTCTGAATATGTCATCAGTTTTGCCAGATTGGCTCAAGTTTTTGAGATTTTTGGTATCTTATTTATAGCACTTGTTGGTAAATGCGACGCATCATCTCATTAATTTCTTTGGATTAGTACTTGAACTGAGCAGTTCTCAATATAGTTTTGTGTTAATTAGTGTTCTAAAAGTTTGTTCATAGCTTGATTTTTGCACTAACTTTATGTTGTTGTCTGTTTTCCAGTGAAAAGCATGAACTCATCATGAAGAAGTTGTCTTAACGATCCAGACTCATTCTGTTACATTTGTGGTGAATATACACTGCCAAAACATAGAAGAAACATAACACACTTCGTAAAAAAAGTGTATTTTGCCTATTTTGGGGTTATGCTTGGGGACCAAGACAAGTTTTGGGCACCACACATAGTGTGCAAAGCATGTATCGAATTATTACGAAAATGGAGCAAAGGACAAAGAAAAAGCTTCAAATTTGGTGTTCCAATGGTGTGGAGAGAGCCAAAAAATCATCATGATGACTGTTATTTCTGTGCAGTGCAAGTGCAAGGATTCAATAAGCATAAGAAACGAAAATGGGAGTAACATGGAATCTGCAAGAAGGCCTGTCCCTCATTGTGAAGATGTGCCTGTACCTGTGTTTACCATAAATAACAGTCATCATGATGATTTTTTGGCTCTCTCCACACCATTGGAACACCAAATTTGAAGCTTTTTCTTTGTCCTTTGCTCCATTTTCGTAATAATTCGATACATGCTTTGCACACTATGTGTGGTGCCCAAAACTTGTCTTGGTCCCCAAGCATAACCCCAAAATAGGCAAAATACACTTTTTTTACGAAGTCTGTTATGTTTCTTCTATGTTTTGGCAGTGTGTATTCACCACAAATGTAACAGAATGAGTCTGGATCGTTAAGACAACTTCTTCTTGATGAGTTCATGCTTTTCACTGGAAAACAGACAACAACATAAAGTTAGTGCAAAAATCAAGCTATGAACAAACTTTTAGAACACTAATTAACACAAAACTATATTGAGAACTGCTCAGTTCAAGTACTAATCCAAAGAAATTAATGAGATGATGCGTCGCATTTACCAACAAGTGCTATAAATAAGATACCAAAAATCTCAAAAACTTGAGCCAATCTGGCAAAACTGATGACATATTCAGAATCAGCACCCCAAAAATACCCTAAATTCGATGAAATATCTTTGGCACCAAAAATGCTGTTGACCAGTGTTATGATGAAGCTAGGACTACTAGCATAGAGGTGGCAGTGCCCAGTGTCCAGGCATAGCCATAGTGTCTCCAAAAATTAGCCCAATGGGCATGATACCATGGTTGATGAAGGAAGAAGGGTCTCACTCTCATCACAAGTGCTTCTGATGGGAAATATTAATTAACGTAACATTGTTTTTAGCTTATTGACCATGAGGTACATGTGTCAGAAACAGGTTTTGAAAACATGTGTAAGAAGAAGAAAAAGGGCTTGTGTAGGAAGGGATTGACGTGATCACCAATTTAAAAAAAAAATTACAGTTTTGGGTGACTTTAGGTTGGGATACTGTCATTTGGAAGGCTTAAATACTGTTGCAAAATCCAGTCCTTGTTAAATTTTATCAGAGTCAGCCTGTCTGCATTCTCTGTAGTCAACCGTGTGCGTGTATCTGCGATGATTGCCCCAGCGGCACTGAAAACACCCTCTGACATCACACTAGCAGCAGGGCAGGCCAGCACCTCCAAGGCATAGTGTAACAACCCTGCTGGCATCACTGCATGGCCTCCCATCTCCCGCACACCAACTTACTTTCTGCTTCAAGCCATGCTGTGAATTCTGTCTGTTGCCAGCTCTGTGCCTCTGCTCTCCATGTTTCCAGACTGTGTGTATAGGGGGGCGGCGCCTGAACTCTCTGGTTCTTATGCAGTCAGGGTGCACCTGTGTAATCTGTCCCTTACCAATCACCTAGAGCCCTTGACTATTTAGTTTTGCCACACCCACTGACCTTTGCCTGTGCAATGTCTATACTCAGTTAGTATCTTGCTGCTGAGGAAGCCAGGCCCTGTTCTGTGTATCTCCTTCTCTGTAGGAATACTCTTTGTCTCGCTTTGTACCTTGTCCGCCTGCAAGGAGGCAGAATATCCTGGCTCTTGAGTCTTGTTCCCAGTACCTTGTCTGTACTCTGTCCGCCTGCCAAGAGGCAGAATATCCTGGTCCTTGTGTCTTTGTCCCTGTGTCTCTGTCTGAACTCAGTCTTACCTCTGTCTGTCTGTCAGTCTCCTTGTTTGTGGTTCCTTCTCTGCTGTGTCTTTCCTTGTGTCCTTGCAGCTTTATCCGTGCATCTGCACCCTCGCAGCTCTATCTGTGCATCTGCACCCTCGCAGCTTTATCTGTGCATCTGCACCCTCGCAGCTTTATCTGTGCATCTGCACCCTCGCAGCTTTATCTGTGCATCTACACCCTCGCAGCTTTATCTGTGCATCTGCACCCTCGCAGCTTTATCTGTGCATCTGCACCCTCGCAGCTTTATCTGTGCATCTGCACCCTCGCAGCTTTATCTGTGCATCTGCACCCTCGCAGCTTTATCTGTGCATCTGCACTCTAGCGGCTCTGTCTGCACGGCTCCCTAGCGGCTCTGCCTGCTCCGCACTCCTGCGGCTCTCCCTGCTCCGCACTTCTGCGGCTCTCCCTGCTCCGCACTCCTGCGGCTCTGCCTACCTGCACCTCCTGTGTGAACAGGTCCAAACCTGTTCCTTCATATTCCACTCCTTCCTGCCTATATCCATACCTGCACCTCCTGTGTGAACAGGTCCAGATCCTGTTCCAGCATACACCACTCCCTCCTGCCTACACCTGCTGTGTGAACAGGTCCCTACCTGCTCCTTCTCATACCACGCCAATCTGTCCTGTGTCTCCAAGCCGTGCCCGCCTGTCCTGTGTCTCCAAGCCGTGCCCGCCTGTCCTGTGTCTCCAAGCCGTGCCCGCCTGTCCTGTGTCTCCAAGCCGTGCCCGCCTGTCCTGTGTCTCCAAGCCGTGCCCGCCTGTCCTGTGTCTCCAAGCCGTGCCCGCCTGCCCTGGGTCTCAGCCATGCCTGTCGTGTCTACCTGCCTGCCTGTCTAGCCTCTGTCAAAGTGACTTGTCCCCGAGTGGGACCAGCAGCCACAGCCAGACACCACCCTGGAGTGGCACCCGACAGCTATCTGCCGCACAAGCCTGACCTGACCATCAGAGGCTCCAGTGAAGACCGAGGTAGCTGTCGTAGTCACACCCCTTCCAGGGTAGTCTGGTTTGTGGCACAGTGGGGCCACAACCCCCCGGTTTGCGCCATTCAGCCAAGGCGCAAGCGTGACACATAGAAGGAGAGGTCGGGCCAACTATGCAGCTTGGATACTCAGTAATTAAACGGTACAGAAGCATCAGGAAGGACGCAGGTATGGTGACTTAGATAGTCGTTAACCATCTTGTTCAACTTATCCCTCCTTGACATTGCTACTGTTCCAGCTAGTCCTTGGTGATGAGCCGGTTTATTGAAGATGGCCTAGTTTGTGGACATTTTACCACCACCTCTTTTGGAACTGAACTGCTTGGCGTATCTCTCCCCATTAATGCATGCTGTTGCACAGAGCTGGTATCTGCTAGCAGTGGTGTCTGAGGGTGCTGTTGCCATCAAATGATTGACAACGGCCTTCTTGAAGGATTCCATTGTGAAACCCCTTGGTGACTGCAACAATAGCGAACGAAATTTGTCCCTGTACCATGGGTCTAGAAAGGTGGCCAACCAGTATAGGTTGCTATTGAAAATGTGGATTAATCGATGTGTACTGGCCTGTCTCCTAGTAGCGCCTCCAGTCTCTGGACACTACACTGACAGACACAGCAAACCTTCTCGCCACAGCTCGCATTGATGTGCCATCCTGGATGAGCTGCACTACCTGAGCCACTTGAGTGGGTTGTAGAGTCCGTCTCATGCTACCACAAGTGTGAAAGCACAACCAACATTCAAAAGTGACCAAAACATCAGCCAGAAAGCATTGGTACTGAGATGTGGTCTGTGGACCCCACCAGCAGAACCACTCCTTATATATACAGTATATATACACTCACTGGCCACTTTATTAGGTATAGCATGCTAGTAAGGGGTTGGACCCCCTTTTTCCTTCAGAACTGCCTCAATTCTTCGTGGCAGAGATTCAACAAGGTGCTGGAAGCATTCCTCAGAGATTTTGGACCATATTGACATGATGGCATCACACAGTTGGCGCAGATTTGTCGGCTGCACATCCCTGATGCGAATCTCCCGTTCCACCACATCCCAAAGATGCTCTATTGGATTGAGATCTGGTGACTGAGGAGGCCATTTGAGTACAGTAAACTCATTGTCATGTTCAAGAAACCAATCTGAGATGATTCGAGCTTTATGACATGGCGCATTATCCTGCTGAAAGTAGCCATCAGATGTTGGGTACATTGTGGTCATAAAGGGATGGACATGGTCATCAACAATACTCAGGTAGGCTGTGGCGTTGCAACGATGCTCAATTGGTACCAAGGGGCCCAAAGAGTGCCCAGAAAAAATTCCCCACACCATGACACCACCACCACCAGCCTGAACCGTTGATACAAGGCAGGATGGATCCATGCTTTCATGTTGTTTACGCCAAATTCTGACCCTACCATCCGAATGTCGCAGCAGAAATCGAGACTCATCAGACCAGGCAACGTTTTTCCAATCTTCTACTGTCCAATTTCGATGAGCTTGTGCAAATTGTAGCCTCAGTTTCCTGTTCTTAGCTGAGGGGAGTGGTACCCAGTGTGGTCTTCTGCTGCTGTAGCCCATCTGCCTCAAAGTTCGACGCACTGTGCGTTCAGAGATGCTCTTCTGCCTACCTTGGTTGTAACGGGTGGCAATTTGAGTCACTGTTGCCTTTCTATCAGCTCGAACCAGTCTGCCCATTCTCCTCTGACCTCTGGCATCAACATGGCATTTCCGGCCACAGAACTGCCGCTCACTGGATTTTTTTTCTTTTTCGGACCATTCTCTGTAAACCCTAGAGATGGTTGTGCGTGAAAATCCCAGTAGATCAGCAGTTTCTGAAATTCTCAGACCAGCCCTTCTGGCACCAACAATCATGCCACGTTCAAAGGCACTCAAATCACCTTTCTTCCCCATACTGATGCTCGGTTTGAACTGCAGGAGATTGTCTTGACCATGTCTACATGCCTAAATGCACTGAGTTGCCGCCATGTGATTGGCTGATTAGAAATTAAGTCTTAACACACAGTTGGACAGGTGTACCTAATAAAGTGGCCAGTGAGTGTATATATACACTCACTGGCCACTTTATTAGGTACACCATGCTAGTAAGGGGTTGGACCCCCTTTTGCCTTCAGAACTGCCTCAATTCTTCGTGGCAGAGATTCAACAAGGTGCTGGAAGCATTCCTCAGAGATTTTGGACCATATTGACATGATGGCATCACACAGTTGGCGCAGATTTGTCGGCTGCACATCCCTGATGCGAATCTCCCGTTCCACCACATCCCAAAGATGCTCTATTGGATTGAGATCTGGTGACTGAGGAGGCCATTTGAGTACAGTAAACTCATTGTCATGTTCAAGAAACCAATCTGAGATGATTCGAGCTTTATGACATGGCGCATTATCCTGCTGAAAGTAGCCATCAGATGTTGGGTACATTGTGGTCATAAAGGGATGGACATGGTCAGCAACAATACTCAGGTAGGCTGTGGCGTTGCAACGATGCTCAATTGGTACCAAGGGGCCCAAAGAGTGCCCAGAAAAAATTCCCCACACCATGACACCACCACCACCAGCCTGAACCGTTGATACAAGGCAGGATGGATCCATGCTTTCATGTTGTTTACGCCAAATTCTGACCCTACCATCCGAATGTCGCAGCAGAAATCGAGACTCATCAGACCAGGCAACGTTTTTCCAATCTTCTACTGTCCAATTTCGATGAGCTTGTGCAAATTGTAGCCTCAGTTTCCTGTTCTTAGCTGAGAGGAGTGGTACCCAGTGTGGTCTTCTGCTGCTGTAGCCCATTTGCCTCAAAGTTCGACGCACTGTGCGTTCAGAGATGCTCTTCTGCCTACCTTGGTTGTAACGGGTGGCAATTTGAGTCACTGTTGCCTTTCTATCAGCTCGAACCAGTCTGCCCATTCTCCTCTGACCTCTGGCATCAACATGGCATTTCCGGCCACAGAACTGCCGCTCACTGGATTTTTTTTCTTTTTCGGACCATTCTCTGTAAACCCTAGAGATGGTTGTGCGTGAAAATCCCAGTAGATCAGCAGTTTCTGAAATTCTCAGACCAGCCCTTCTGGCACCAACAATCATGCCACGTTCAAAGGCACTCAAATCACCTTTCTTCCCCATACTGATGCTCGGTTTGAACTGCAGGAGATTGTCTTGACCATGTCTACATGCCTAAATGCACTGAGTTGCCGCCATGTGATTGGCTGATTAGAAATTAAGTCTTAACACACAGTTGGACAGGTGTACCTAATAAAGTGGCCAGTGAGTGTATATATACAGTCATATGTAAAAGTTTGGGCACCCCTATTAATGTTAACCTTTTTTCTTTATAACAATTTTGGTTTTTGCAACAGCTATATCAGTTTCATATATCTAATAACTGATGGACTCAGTTATATTTCTGGATTCAAATGAGGTTTATTGTACTAACAGAAAATGTGCAATCTGCATTTAAACAAAATTTGACCGGTGCAAAAGTATGGGCACCCTTATCATTTTCTTGATTTGAACACTCCTAACTACTTTTTACTGACTTCCTGAAGCACTAAATTGGTTTTGTAACCTCATTGAGCTTTGAACTTCATAGCCAGGTGTATCAAATCATGAGAAAAGGTATTTAAAGTGGCCACTTGCAAGTAGTTCTCCTATTTGATTCTCCTATGAAGAGTGGCATCATGGGCTCCTCAAAACAACTGTCAAATGATCTGAAAACAAAGATTATTCAACATAGCTTATCAGGGGAAGGATACAAAAAGTTGTCTCAGAGATTTAACCTGTCAGTTTCCACTGTGAGGAACATAGTAAGGAAATGGAAGAACACAGGTACAGTTCTTGTTAAGCCCAGAAGTGGCAGGCCAAGAAAAATATCAGAAAGGCAGAGAAGAAGAATGGTGAGAACAGTCAAGGACAATCCACAGACCACCTCCAAAGACCTGCAGCATTATCTTGCTGCAGATGGTGTCACTTTGCATCGGTCAACAATACAGCGCATGCATAACGCCTTTTTGTATGACCAAACAACTCAATCTTTGTTTCATCAGTTCACAGGACCTTCTTCCAAAATGTAACTGGCTTGTCCAAATGTGCTTTTGCATACCTCAGGCGACTCTGTTTGTGGCGTGCTTGCAGAAACGGCTTCTTTCGCATCACTCTCCCATACAGCTTCTCCTTGTGCAAAGTGTGCTGTATTGTTGACCGATGCACAGTGACACCATCTGCAGCAAGATGATGCTGCAGGTCTTTGGAGGTGGTCTGTGGATTGTCCTTGACTGTTCTCACCATTCTTCTTCTCTGCCTTTCTGATATTTTTCTTGGCCTGCCACTTCTGGGCTTAACAAGAACTGTACCTGTGTTCTTCCATTTCCTTACTATGTTCCTCACAGTGGAAACTGACAGGTTAAATCTCTGAGACAACTTTTTGTATCCTTCCCCTGAAAAGCTATGTTGAATAATCTTTGTTTTCAGATTATTTGAGAGTTGTTTTGAGGAGCCCATGATGCCACTCTTCATAGGAGAATCAAATAGGAGAACTACTTGCAAGTGGCCACTTTAAATACCTTTTCTCATGATTTGATACACCTGGCTATGAAGTTCAAAGCTCAATGAGGTTACAAAACCAATTTAGTGCTTCAGGAAGTCAGTAAAAAGTAGTTAGGAGTGTTCAAATCAAGAAAATGATATGGGTGCCCATACTTTTGCACCGGTCAAATTTTGTTTAAATGCAGATTGCACATTTTCTGTTAGTACAATAAACCTCATTTGAATCCAGAAATATAACTGAGTCCATCAGTTATTAGATATATGAAACTGAAATAGCTGTTGCAAAAACCAAAATTGTTATAAAGAAAAAAGGTTAACATTAATAGGGGTGCCCAAACTTTTACATATGACTGTATATATATACACACACACACATAGATCTATATGTTTATCTAACTATTGTGACAAGGTCACTGGTAAAGTACTGGAGGGGGGTCACTGAGAATGTTAGCTTCAGTGATATGAACCTGAGGAAAATTTTCCAGCACACTAAGTATTGAAAGGGGTTAATCAGCCATTTTAAGGACTTTTTTGTGAACAGCTAAAGGGTGTTGTGATAAATGGGGTTGTCCCAAAAGCAGGGGCCGACACTAGGTTTCCATAAATCAAAGTAAATGGAGATTTGTTATATCGGGTCACTAAACTGAGAGGGGACGTATTAGAGCAGCTGTTAGTACTGGAACCTGGCCCATTCTCATGTCTTGGGTGGGCATCTGCAAGTAGACAAAACCTGAGAACAGGTTCTTCAAAGGTTCTAGTGGCCTGGGTGTCACTATGAGATAGTTAAATATTGCTGGTCCTGTCCTACCAGTCAGATAACTGCTCTTGTCTCCCACTTCCACAGTCCCCTAGTGCCATTACTCATTATAGAGGTCCCATTTGACTGGATTGCCATGGATCTTATTGGGCCCCAAGTTAAGTCCGCCAGAGGGCACTAACACATTCTAGTGGTCATGTACTATGCGACATAGTATCCAAAGGTGGTACCACTGAGAAACTCCTCAGTCAGGAGTAAAGTCCAAGAGCTAATCCATATTTTCTCATGGATGGGCCTGCCAAAGGAGATCCTAATGGGCCAATGAATGCCATTTATGTCCAAAGTAATGAGAAAGTTATGTAAGGCTCTCCATATTACACAACTCAGGACATTGGTGTACATTCCGCAGACAGACGGCATGGTGGTCCACGCTAAAGAAGGTTGTGGAGAAGGATGTCCAAGACTGAGATTGCCTAGTCACGTACATGCTGTTTTCTATTAAGGAAGTTCCACAGGCCTCTACAGGGTTCTCACCATTCGAACTGTTATGCAGACAGCATCCTCGGGGACTTCTGGATATTGCAAAGAGAACCTGGGCAGCAGAGCATCATCAACCATGTGGCCCAGAGGCAGGACATGATTGCAAGAGTGATGCCGATGCTTTCTTGGCCTTTTTTCAGAGAATATGAATGATAACACCAAACCTTTTCTCCACTCATGGCTAGAGGTTGGGTGAAGCCATTTATTGTCAATTACGGTGTTTTCTCTTTTTAAATCATAATGACAACCCAAAACAACCAAATGACCCTGATCAAAAGTTCATATACCCTGGTAATTTTGGCCTCATAACATGCACAGACATTGACACAAATGGATTTGAATGGCTACTAAAGGTAACATCCTCACCTGTGACCTGTTTGCTTGTAATCAGTGTGTGTGCATTAAAACTGAGTGAGTTTCTGTGATCCGAACAGACTCTTGCATGTTTCATCCAGCCACTGATTTTGAGTCATGGGGGAAGCAACAGAATTGTCAATGGATCTATGGGAAACGTTAGTTGAACTGCATAAAACAGGAAAGGGATACAAAAAGATATCCAAGGAATTGATAATGCCAGTCAGCAGTGTTCAAACTGTGATTAACAAATGGAAAATCAAGGTGTCTGTATAAACAAAACCACGGTCAGGTAGACCAACAAAAATTTTGTCCACAACTGCCAGGAAAATTGTTCGGGATGCAAAGAAAAACCCACAAATAACATCAGCTGCGGGGGTCTGTGTGTGTACAAGTATCTGTGTGTAGGCAGACATCGTCTGATGGGACGTCTACTCCCATCCGGCTATGTCTGCTGTCACAAGTACAGTGACAGCATGAGCCGGTGATGGCATAGTAGTCCCATCATCCGGCAGCTGTGTTGAATAGTAGAAAAAAAACATTCATACTCATCAAACAGCTAGTCTCCGGCACCCTCGATCTCCTGTAATAAAAATAAAATAATAAACCAACCTATAAGTACCTTTTTGCCATAGTCCAGTTAATAACGAGTGATGTGACTGCTCTATAGGGCCTCCGGTGATACAGTGACAGGAGATAATCCTCCTGCAGTGTATCACTCCACTGCCGTGAGTTCACCAGAGTTCACCAGAGTTCATGCTGTCACTTGCAGCACCGCAGCTTGGGAAAGTTCTCATACAGCGATGAGTAAAGTGAGAACATGAACTCTGATGAACTCTGATACACTGCAGGAGGATCATCGGAGGCCCGATGTGACTGTTCTACACGTGAGATCGTCATGGAACACTTGTTATTTAGGACTGCATCAGACAGAGAGCATTTGTGCTGGTTTACTGTCATGATCCAAGGTGGATCTGACAAGTAAATGGACAAAGTGAACTTTTTTTCCTTTGGCTTGGTGCCAAAGTGGGTTGATTGCCCCCGGTGGCCATTAGAATTATTACATGTGGTGTCGTTTGTTCTAAGTTGCCCCGGTGGTGGTGAGTGGTATTACACTTTAGTTTTAATGTGCACGTATTTCAAATCAGGTGTGAGGCTCTATAAAAGAGTTTCTGGTGTGTTTGATGATGGTTGGTGATATTGATAGTTCGTCATTTGGGAAGCAAGGCTGGGTGATGAAGGAGCTGAATGAGAGTCCTGGGCAGCCCAGTCAGAGGGGTTGAGTCAGCTATGGAGTCTGCAAGGAGTGCTGGCATGGATTGGTGGAGTCCAACGATGTGGTCTGCAGGAAGGGCTGGCATGGCGTGGTGGAGTCGCAGTTTATGGTGTCAGCAGGAAGTGCTTGCATGGCTTGGTGGAGTGGCGACTATGATGAGAGTTGCACTCAGCATGCTGGACTTGGTTGCTGAAAACTGGACTCAAGCATGCTGGACTTTTTGGCAGAAGCTGGACTCATCGTTGGAACTCTGTTTACTGGGCAGCTGCAACTGGTGGTGGACTCTGCTCCAAGGCTGCACTAGGGTGTTGGATCCGGTTATGGTGATGGATCCGGTTGGAGAAGATGCACGCAGGTTGTGGGCTCTGTTGCTAGGAGCATACGCAACAGGGCAAAGCTAAGTGGTGTTCCCCCTTTATTGTCATTTTCCCTTATGTGTGTTTAGTGCAGTGGTCAGATTAGTTTCCGCACCGACCAATTCCCTAGTGAGGGTTTAGGTGCAGGGCGAGTCAGGGTTTGAGGTACGCGTGCGTCGCCCGGTGCAGAACCGCATAGGGAACGTTAGGAGTGCAGGGCCACTGGCTCAGGGGAGTACAGGAGTTCTCCACGTCCCTATTCCCTATCGCAGGGCCCACCATTGATATTGTTACCCAGGTTTCCCCTTTATTATTTAAATTCGCCTTACTGGAGGCGGGGTTTCCAGACTACTGTATGTATAACGTTTATTACCTAAATTCGCCAGTTGGAGGCGGTGTATCCAGCTGCACATTTTATTATTTAAATTCGCCCTACTGGAGGCGGTGTATCCAGGGTCACGCGTGTCATGGGTTCGCCTTTCGGTACTCGCTGCGTCCAGACACACGTGACCGTGATATTTACTATTTTATGTTTATTACAGGAGATCGAGGGCATTGGGGAATGAGGTGATGCAGTAATTATGGTTTAATTAAGAATATTAAAGGAGTCTGTGTCTTTATTTCAATTAAATGATTTTTTTACTGGGTGTCTGTGTTTTATTTACAATTTGACTACGGGTTTAGTAATAGGGGCATCTTATTGATGCCTCTCCATTACTAACCTTGGGGCTTGATGTCACAAAGGTGACATCAACCCTCCAACTATTACCCCACTTGCCACCGCTACAGGGCAAGTGGGAAGAGCAAGGCTAAGTGCCAGAACTGGCGTATCTATAAGATGCAACATTTCTGGGGTAGCTCAGAGCTGATGTTTTTAGCCGAGGGGGGTCAATATCCATGGCCCCTTCCTAGGCTATTAATATCAGCCCACAGCTGTCTGCATAGCCTTTGCTGGTTATTAATTATAGGGGGACCTGATGTCATTTTTTGGGGGGCTCCCCTATTTTAATAGCCAGTAAAGGCTAAGTATACAGCTGTGAGCTGATATTAATAGCCTGGGAAGATCCATGGATATTACTCCCTTCCCAGGCTATAAACATCTACACCCAGTCATCTGCTCTCCCTCTGCTTGTTAAGAAAATTACGCGGGAGCCCACGCAATTTTTTTTTACAAATTTTTTGAAAATTAAACAGATATTGTGTTTTATGCATATTTTGTGTGTGTGTCTTTACTTAAATCTTTATGTACAAGTTTATTATGTTCATTAACCCTTAACTGACATTGGACGTACTATTACACTGATGTCAGTATCCCCCGCTTTGATGTGGGCTCCAGCGGTGAGCCCACATCTTTCCCGGGACATGTCATCTGTTTTGAACAGCTGACATGTGCCCGCCATAGCCATGGGTGGAATCGCGATCCACCCACCGCTATTAACTAGTTAAATGCCATTGTCAAACGCTGACAGCAGCATTTAAATGGTGCTTCCAGTCATTGGGCCAGAAATGCGCTCACCGGTGACCCGCGTCACATGATTGCGGGTCACTGGTATGTCGGCATGACAACCGGAGGTCTCCTGGAGACCTCTATGGTTGTCAGTGCGGAATTGCTATGAGCGAATTGCTATGATGCTATGGGTATTGGAAAATAGCACAAATTTATTTATTTTTATTTGTTTTTTAGCAAAGTTTGGAATTTTTTTCACCCCTTAGATAAAAAAGAACCTAGACATTTTTGGTGTCTATGAACTCATAATCACCTGGAGAATCATAATGGCAGGTCAATTTTAGCATTTAGTGAACCTATCAAAGAAGCCAACCAAAAAAACAAGTGTGGGATTGTACTTTTTTTGCAATTTCCCCGCACTTGGAATTTTTTTCCCATTTTCTAGTACACAACATGGTAAAACCATGGTGTCGTTCAAAAGTACAACTTGTCCCACAAAAAATAAGCCCTCAAATGGCCATATTGCAAAAAGAATAAAAAAGGTTATGGCTCTGAGAATGAGGGGAGCAAAAAAAAGAAACCGCAAAACTGAAAAAAGCTTTGGGGGTTAAGGGGTTAATAAATTTTGGGTTTGGAGACACAGGGAGCAGGATTGGAGAAACAGGGGGCATGATTGGAGACACAGGGGGCAGGATTGGAGACATGGTGCAAGATGGAGACAGATGGGATAGGATGGAGGCAGATAGGGCAGGAATATGGGGCAGGATGGAGACAGATGAGGCAGGATCATGGGGCAGCATGGAGACAGATGGGGAAGGATCATGGGGCAGGATGGAGACAGATGGTGCAGGATCATGTGGCAGGATGGATACGATGGAGACAGATGGGGCAGGATCATGGGGCAGATGGAGCAGGATGGGGAGATAATATGGGGCAGAATGGATACTCATGAGGGCAGGATGGGAGAACATATGGGGCCAGGATGGGAGAACATATGGCTGGAGCCAGGAATGAGACACATGGGGGCCAGTATGGGGGATATTATTACCATAGGGGCTAATTAAGGGATATTATTACTGCAGTGATATATTTATTTTATTTTATGAGGATACTGTTTTAAATGGGGGGCGGTCCTGTTACTGTGCAGAGTGACACTATGTCGCCTTTTTTTCTTCATGTGGTGTAGTGTAGAAGTTGGGAAAAAAATAAGCAATGTGTTCTGCAAGCTGTGCTCTAGATAACTGTGTTATTTTTTGTAGAGGTGAGCCCTGGCTGGAAGAAGTGATGGCAGTCTGTGCTGGATGAAATATGAAAAGCGAAGATGAAGGAGACGTCACTGGTGAGTTAGTGTGTTACCTGTACACTGACACTATACACTGTATACTATATACAGCGGTCCTGCGTACAATGTCACCAGTGATCACTATTACCTATACACTGACACTATATACAGAGCTCCTGTGCATAATGTCACTGGTGATCACTGTATTACCTGTACACAGACACTGCATGCTAAGTGCAGATCTCCTGCGTATAATGGCACTTATGGTGATATTAGTATTGTGGGTTTTTTTATTACTGATCAGTATTGTAGTATTCAGTCACTATGTGGTGGTAATATGTTGTCAGGCCATGGTGTGGTGGTATTTGTTCCTTGTATGTGGTATTATAGGTCACTGTGTGATGGTAATATGGTGTCTGGTCATGGTACGGTGGTATTTGTCCCTTGTATGTGATATAAATTTTCATTTTAAAAATTTAAAAATAAATAAAAATATACCTAAATTGTATTGCATATTTTAACAAATATTTAATAGGATAGAGTAGAGTAGGCCCCAGCCAAAAGAGTTTACAGTGATGTGGTGGCAGCTTAAAAAATCTTTTGGCCAGAACAAAAGCTGCTGGCTATATGTATGATCTGGTGATGGGAACTGTTAATGTGTGATTGGTGAGAAGTGGAGTTTTTCCATGAGAGAGCGGTGGAGATGTGGACAGTTTGAGGGGTGGAGGCGGGGCTGGGGTGGAGCCTGGGCGGAGTCTCAAGGGGGCCACGAAAATTTTGCCAGTATGGATCCCTGATATTCCTAGTGGCAACCCTGTGGAAAGGACAACATAGTGTTCCAGCAGGAGAACACCACAAAGCATATGTTGAGGTTGGCAAATAAATGGTTCAATGACAATGAAGTAGGGTGGGTGGAGACAGCCTGTGGCAATCAATTACCTTTCACTGGTGGATGCTGCACCTAACCTGGCATACGTCTTAATATCAGGTACTAACCATCAGTCCTTTGCTTTATACATAAGCACATCCATTAGAATCTTGTAACTTTGTACAGCTCCCTGGTGTATTCCAACCTATTAACCCTACATTATACCCATATACATCTAACTTATATATCCAGATTGTGTTTTTTATATAAGCATTTTAATTACCCTCTTGTTACTCTGTGCAGCTCCCTGGTGTATTCCAACCTATTAACCCTACATTATACCCAGGTTTCTAACAGTCACATGGGCAATGTGCAATACTGCTCTTTTTGCAGATACTCAGTAGTAACAAAACAATGGCTAATTTTTGTCTACTGAGGCATGCTGAACCTTGTAGTGACTAATTTGCATGTTAGAACCTCATGTATTCACATCTAACCTATATATCCAGATTGTGTTTTTACATAAGCATTTTAATTACCATCTTGCTACTCTCTGCAGCTCCCTGGTGTATTCCAAACCTACCTCACATTATACCCAGGTTTCTAACAGTCACATGGCCAATGTGCAATACTGCTCTTTTTGCAGATACTTAGTAATAACACAACAATGGCTGTTTTTTCTTCACTGAGGCATGCTGAACCTTGTAGTGACTAATTTGCATGTTAGAACCTCTGTGTATTTACGTGCAGTATTGCTTTTTGCAAAACTTAGTAGTAACAAGCAATGGTGATTATTGTCATCTACTAAGGCATGTTGATTTTTGTAGTGACTAATTTGCATGTAAGAACCTTTTTGTATTTATACATACCTATAGGGTTATTTATTGTTTCTTTCATGTCTTTGTTTACTTTCTTTGCCACAGCTTATCCCCCTCTTTTTTGAAGGCCTATTGCCCTGTCTTTTTAATTTTCCTATTTTTTAATATATTCAATAATGAATAATTTTTTAACAATTTTATATTTTCTGTTATCTTCACTTTCTTTCCACATGACATATATCATTGTGGAATATGTTGAGCTCCAATGAAGTAGAGATGCTGTATTGACCCCCACAGTCCCCAGACCTGAACCCAATTGAACACTTGTGGATAGAGATTAAGAAAAAGCTGAATACATACCCAAGGGAGCTAACTTTGGTAATGTGTGCCAATGTGAACCAACTTTAGGAATGTGTAGAAGAAAATACTAACAAAATAATAAAAATTTAAATTTTAGATTTTTAGGAGCAAAACAATGCAGTGAAATAACAAGAATCTGCATAAATAATTGTGCTAAATAGTTGCTTGACAGTGTATGTAACATATGAATATATATACAAACTAAAGTAAAACAAAAAAAGAACTTATTAAGTTTTAAAGTCCAGTCTATCAAAATATAAACTTAACACTAAAAGCCATAACAAGAAAAAAAAAATCAAAATACCATAGTTATAGTTTTAATTCCCCACTCCTCCCTAAAAATGCAATAAAAGAGAACAAAGTGTACTCCTTATTGTTAGCAATAAAACCATCATCTTGCCACACAAAATATAGCCACTACACAGTCAATTGATGGAAAAATAAAGACATTAAGGGCCTTGGAAGATGGCGATAGGTACCCAAATTTTGGGGGGACAAAGTACTGAATATTTTTTCACAATCTAAATGAAAAAAAAGGGTATGCAAGTTTGGTATGACTTTAAAACTACACCTTGTTCTGTAAGAGAAAAAACTCATATGTCTATGCCAACTGAAAAATCAAAAAGTGATGACTCTTGCAAGGAAAGGGAAAATTACAAATGTAAAAATGAAAATTGAATCCTTAAAAGGATTCTGTCAGCAAGATTTCATCACTTCTTAACTGTTTATACATTATGTACCTGTAGATATTTCAAAGACTAGTCCAGCAATACCTTTACATGGCCAGTTGTTTCCTCCATTGCCAAGAAATTAGTGTTTGAACTGATGTGAAAATTAAGCTAAAGATCTATTTGTAGATCTGAAACCTCTGTCACTCCAGCTCTATTCCCCATTCAGATCCTCCTTTTATGCTTTGAATGACAGCCCTTTTGTCTGAAGTCACACGGCTTATAGGCTTCAGATCTACTATAGCCATTTGCATATCAGTTCAAACGCTGATTTCTCAGTAACGTAGGAATTAAATGATCATGTAAAAATATTTCTGGACTTCTCTTTGAAAGAGCCACATGCACATATGAATACTTTGGGGTGTGAAATCATGCTGACAGATTTCATCTAACAAGTTAATATTCTATATGTGCCCCTTTTGTCTCCAAAATATTTCAGAGCCATAAAATCATATTTTTGTTATATCTGGCACCAAAACAGTAGCCACAGATCCTTTTAAATTTATCGAGCAATGAATCAATTACTGAGTTGTATATTGTTGTGTTAATAAAATCGCTGTTTTATCAGCAGGAGATTATCACTACAGGACTAGGTGTCTTGTGCTTTCTGGTTAACTACTCCGTGTAATCACAACCCCACCACAGATTGACAGTCTACTGTAAATGGATAGAATATACAGAAAGCTGCCAATCAGTGGTGTGGGGGAGGATATAAAGAGCTCAGCATTCAGAGCACGGCTACATGTGCAGCAGAAAAAACTGTGATTGTATCATGGTGACAGCAATCAGTCCAGTACGTGATCCATTTCTAGAATCAGGGTCTCTGCCACTATATTATGCTGCTCTCAGATTACATAGCAAAAACCTGGTGCCACTGTATGATTGTCTTTCTGTGTGTGTGTGTACTTCCCCCCCCCCTTGAGACTGGAGCTCCGTGTGGCACATAGGATCTTCAGTCTCAGAGTTAGCAGATGCAGTGTCTGATGGCCCACACCTCCCTTCTGCTATCTGTTGTATCGGGAGGGCACCTGTGTTGTCATGTGTGGGGAGTGATTCACTTTCTTCTCCCGGTGACATAACTGTCTCTTTAGAGAGAGTCCCCTGTGGAACTAGGGACACTTCATTGTCTGGATCTGGCACTGGGCCAGCGGGTGACGATGAACTGAGAGGTGGGTGAGAAAAAAGAAGAAGAAGAAGAAAGGGTGGAGGAGATGGTGAAGACAAGGAGGAGGGAAGAGGAGATGGGTGCAGTGGATGAGAGGGATGAGAGGTGGGCGTTGGTGATGAAGATGGAAAGGGAGGAGAGGTAGGAGAGAGAAAAAGGAGGAGGAGGAGAAGGGATAGGAGGAGAGATAGGCGGAGGTGAAGAAGATAGAGGAAGGAGAGATGGTGAGGGAGGATGAGGTATAGGAGGAGAAATAGATGAGAGAGGGGAGGAGGTTGTGAAAATAGCGGAGATAGAGAGAGGAGGGAGATGGGAGGAGGGAAGAGTGAGGAGAGAGAAGATGGGGGGCGGACTGCTCCCCCCCCTGCCGTCACGGAAGGCATTCTTCGACCTGTGGTCCTCCTCAGACGGCACAGATTACTATGAAAACACTTTTTCCTACACGTAAAACAAAAAAAACAATCCTGTCTTGTTCACACTATCTGCTATCATCTTCTGCGCTGTTAAATGCTCTGTCACTTTAAGAAATGCAGACTGCAATTGAGCTCAACTAGCTACTTCCCTTTTTTCCTTTCAATACATTATGCCATGCTAGAGCATACGGAGCTGCCCGTAGAAACCGACATGCTTAACTTTCTGAATAACACCTACTGTGTCTGTTCCAAAAACTTCAAAAAAAAAGTGATTAAACCTTTTAACACCTTGCAACCCCTTTTAACCTGCTTAAAAGGGAACAAAAAGAAAACAAGAATATGGAAAATCAAAAATTGGCAAGATAACACAGGAATTACCAAAGCAGGTAAAAATTCAAAATTCTTTTTTTAACACAAAACTGGAAGAAAGAAGTGAAAACTAAAACTTAAAAAAAACTGATAAAATATGTCACAAAAACGTGGAAGAAAAACTCAGAAGAAAAATTAAAAGAGATAAAAAAAGGAAAAGTTTTTTTTTTTTTCCTTAAAAAGATTTTTAAAGGATGAAACCCCCCAAAAAATTGATAAAATCAAAAAGTATATAGTATATAAAACATTAAACCAACAATAAAAGGGTTAATGTAGAATGTAGGCACCCAACTTCCTCTTTTTTCTGCCTGTGTCTTTCAGTGACATGAAGAGGAAAAAAAAAACAAACATTGATATGCTCAAAAAGACCCAGCTTTCCCGAAAATTCTCATACTGCAGTAACAAAAGCCTCTACCAAAAATGCAAAATAAAAGATAAAATAGGGAAGAACAGAGTCCAAAATATAATCTGCTTCAGATCTTTGTGGAAACCTACAATAAATTCATTCACATATAGACGTCCGGGGAGAGAGATCGAAAGCCCTTCTGTGACACGTCAAACAGTTGCTGACAACCGGTAACTGCCAATCACCCATGGCGCTTTGGTTAGCACCGGGATGTATCATCCTCCGTCTGCTGGGAGACGGGAGCCGTGATATCCCATTAGATTATCACCCCTCCGTGTGCACCCGAGAACCGTGATAATCTCTCCAGTGATCAGTCTGTGATATCCCCCCAGTCTGCCGCATCCGCGTGTGCGCGGGGACTGTGGCAGCCGAGGGATTCACCTGTGATGCCTCCCTTAAGCTGACACCTCCGTGTATGTGTGCGGGGACTGTGACAGCCGTGGGGTGGGATTCACCTGTGATACCTCCTTGAAGCTGACACCTCCGTGTGTGTGTGCGGGGACCGTGACAGCTTTTTCAGAGGAAACCACCTGTGATATCCCGTCTAAGTCAAAACCTCCGAATGGTGTGGGGACGTGATCTGACTTAGTCAGAGAGACTCAGTCTTGTTATCGGTGTCTAAGCAGCTACAAATCAAGTCACAGTCTCCACCAACTCTCTCACCCGAATCTCAGACACACAGGATCACAGTAGACACTTAGCTTATCCCAGGGTTTGGATTTTCTCGTGGACTTTTCAACACTACCTGGGTTTGGTGACCACACTGACCGGCTAGAGTTGCTGACCCGGACCGAGCACAGGGAACATTCAGGTAAGATAACTAGATTTTCTTACCTTACTTATGGAGTTGCGCAAATCTCCGTTCCCATGAGCCAAGACCTTGGCCGGCACCTCTGTCCTCTCCGGTCAGCAGGATCCCCGTGTGTTTTCGTCCACGGCCTCGCTGGGCGCCACCCAAATCAAAAATAAATCCACAACACAGATTACATTTAAATTGGTTAACATTTTTTGGGTCATTTTCTTAACACTGTAGGCTTAACTAAGTATCTATTTAATAAGTGTATGGACAGCATGGTGGCACAGTGGTTATCACTGCATTGTAGATTGTAAGCTCTTACGGGTAGGGTCATCATTATCTTTGCTTTAATTATTGCATTATCTTTAACGTTGTTACTTATGAAATACAGTATATATGAACTGTTGAAATGTAAAGCGCTGTGGAATATGTTGGGGCTATATAAACAAAGGCTTATTATTATTATTATTATTATTACAGCACTGGATTGAAATCCCACAAAGGACAACATTTGCAGGAGTTTGTATGTTCTCCCCGTGTTTGCTTGGGTTTCCTCTGGATTCTCCGGTTTCCTCCCAAACTCCAAAAGACAAACTGATAGGGAATTTAGATTGGGAGACCCAGAGGGGAAAGAGATGATAATGTCTGTAAAGCGCTGTGGAATTAATGGCGCTATATAAATGAGTAAAATAAATAAATAAGTGTATATTCACAAGGTTCAGTTTGTACAGCAGCTCTTTGCTTTGCAATATGTTGCCCTCATTTCATGGAAGCATGTGGGTTAGAGCATTTTAATTTAAATTAATAGTATACAATGAAATAAATAATTCTATGCCTCATGGGGAGCCAATTATATGATATGTCAGCATTATCAAAAGAATATGTGACAAAGCTCTAAATCTGGTCCCAGGGTGACCATTATTAACCTCTACACTAATCAGGTTTTTGAAGTTGGTTTAAGGTTGTTTAAAAAACATTTAGATTGTTCTAAAATGGATTCTAGAATACAAAGCATGGAAATGCAGAACAACATACTGGAAAGTGCTAAAATCTACAGACAGTACACTTAGTTGTGCTAGAAATGTGCATCGTGGATTCATTGAATATTCCAATATGTTGAGTTTAGGGTTGATTGAATAGCTTCTGATAAGTACTTATCTGGATAGCTATAGCCCTTCCCGAATCGCTGCCTCGGTAATGTGGATACCTGGAGCACTCCCGATAATCAGCTGTTCAGCGGCGCAGCTGCATGTGTCACGGCTGAGTGACAGTCACAACACATGCATGGAGAGAGCCTGTGTTTTGTGACTGTCACACAGCCACGACACATGCAGCTGCGGCGCAGAACAATTGATAATCGGGAGCGCGCCAGGTATTCGGGTTCACAAGGCAGCAATTCGGTAAGCGCTATAGTTATTTGGATAAGGATTAAAGAAAATTTGGCAGCACTACCAAAAGAAGCCATATGCAATAAAACCTGTTAAGGTGATGTCCAAACCTCCAAAATATAAAATCAGAAAAAAAAAACGAAAAAAAAACCCCAGAAAAAAATACATACATCAGACTTATCCAGGGCCCTACACACCTGACATATGCCAAAAGTTTATCTTTCAAGGTGACAATTTGTGGCCATACTTTGTCTTTCTCCTAAATAGGAAAGGACAATCAGCTGTGTAGTTATACAGGCGGATACAGTAAAAAGGAACATCACACAGTACATTTTTTCTCTAGTTTGAGTAAATGTATGACATATACTATTTTATGTTACCTCAGTGTTATATGTTTTATCCGGCAATTGCAGGTACAGTGGCATGTGAAAGTTTGTGGACCCCTGGTCAATATTACTGTTATTGTGAACAGCTAAAGGGAACCTGTCACCTGTTTTGGCCGATATAAGATGCGGCCACAGCCTTTCAAGGCTTATTTACAGCATTCTATAATGCTGTAGATAAGCTCCCGATCTGACGTGACAGATAAGAAAAACAACTTTTATTATACTCATTCGGGGGGGCAGTCCGGTGCGGTCCGCTCCGATGGGTGTCACAAGTCCGGGTATGGCGCCTCCCATCTTCTTGCGATGCCACCCTCCTGCTTTCTTCATCGCTTCCCGGCATCGTACTCCTGCGCAGGCGTACTTCTCTGCCCTGTTGAGGGCAGAGCAAAGTACTGCAGAGGAGGTAAGTTAACCATATGTAAAGACAATTTCATATGTAAAATGTGTTCCAGTAAAATAATCCATACATGACCTAACCTACTTCTTTTTTTTTCCCTATCGCAGGGCCCACCATTGATATTGTTACCCAGGTTTCCCCTTTATTATTTAAATTCGCCTTACTGGAGGCGGGGTTTCCAGACTACTGTATGTATAACGTTTATTACCTAAATTCGCCAGTTGGAGGCGGTGTATCCAGCTGCACATTTTATTATTTAAATTCGCCCTACTGGAGGCGGTGTATCCAGGGTCACGCGTGTCATGGGTTCGCCTTGCGGTACTCGCTGCGTCCAGACACACGTGACCGTGATATTTACTATTTTATGTTTATTACAGGAGATCGAGGGCATTGGGGAATGAGGTGATGCAGTAATTATGGTTTAATTAAGAATATTAAAGGAGTCTGTGTCTTTATTTCAATTAAATGATTTTTTTACTGGGTGTCTGTGTTTTATTTACAATTTGACTACGGGTTTAGTAATAGGGGCATCTTATTGATGCCTCTCCATTACTAACCTTGGGGCTTGATGTCACAAAGGTGACATCAACCCTCCAACTATTACCCCACTTGCCACCGCTACAGGGCAAGTGGGAAGAGCAAGGCTAAGTGCCAGAACTGGCGTATCTATAAGATGCAACATTTCTGGGGTAGCTCAGAGCTGATGTTTTTAGCCGAGGGGGGTCAATATCCATGGCCCCTTCCTAGGCTATTAATATCAGCCCGCAGCTGTCTGCATAGCCTTTGCTGGTTATTAATTATAGGGGGACCTGATGTCATTTTTTGGGGGGCTCCCCTATTTTAATAGCCAGTAAAGGCTAAGTATACAGCTGTGAGCTGATATTAATAGCCTGGGAAGATCCATGGATATTACTCCCTTCCCAGGCTATAAACATCTACACCCAGTCATCTGCTCTCCCTCTGCTTGTTAAGAAAATTACGCGGGAGCCCACGCAATTTTTTTTTACAAATTTTTTGAAAATTAAACAGATATTGTGTTTTATGCATATTTTGTGTGTGTGTCTTTACTTAAATCTTTATGTACAAGTTTATTATGTTCATTAACCCTTAACTGACATTGGATGTACTATTACACTGATGTCAGTATCCCCCGCTTTGATGTGGGCTCCAGCGGTGAGCCCACATCTTTCCCGGGACATGTCATCTGTTTTGAACAGCTGACATGTGCCCGCCATAGCCATGGGTGGAATCGCGATCCACCCACCGCTATTAACTAGTTAAATGCCATTGTCAAACGCTGACAGCAGCATTTAAATGGTGCTTCCAGTCATTGGGCCAGAAATGCGCTCACCGGTGACCCGCGTCACATGATTGCGGGTCACTGGTATGTCGGCATGACAACCGGAGGTCTCCTGGAGACCTCTATGGTTGTCAGTGCGGAATTGCTATGAGCGAATTGCTATGATGCTATGGGTATTGGAAAATAGCACAAATTTATTTATTTTTATTTTTTTTTTTAGCAAAGTTTGGAATTTTTTTCACCCCTTAGATAAAAAAGAACCTAGACATTTTTGGTGTCTATGAACTCATAATCACCTGGAGAATCATAATGGCAGGTCAATTTTAGCATTTAGTGAACCTATCAAAGAAGCCAACCAAAAAAACAAGTGTGGGATTGTACTTTTTTTGCAATTTCCCCGCACTTGGAATTTTTTTCCCATTTTCTAGTACACAACATGGTAAAACCATGGTGTCGTTCAAAAGTACAACTTGTCCCACAAAAAATAAGCCCTCAAATGGCCATATTGCCGGAAAAATAAAAAAGGTTATGGCTCTGAGAATAAGGGGAGCAAAAAAAAGAAACCGCAAAACTGAAAAAAGCTTCGGGGGTTAAGGGGTTAATAAATTTTGGGTTTGGAGACACAGGAAGCAGGATTGGAGAAACAGGGGGCATGATTGGAGACACAGGGGGCAGGATTGGAGACATGGTGCAAGATGGAGACAGATGGGACAGGATGGAGGCAGATAGGGCAGGAATATGGGGCAGGATGGAGACAGATGAGGCAGGATCATGGGGCAGCATGGAGACAGATGGGGAAGGATCATGGGGCAGGATGGAGACAGATGGTGCAGGATCATGTGGCAGGATGGATACGATGGAGACAGATGGGGCAGGATCATGGGGCAGATGGAGCAGGATGGGGAGATAATATGGGGCAGAATGGATACTCATGAGGGCAGGATGGGAGAACATATGGGGCCAGGATGGGAGAACATATGGCTGGAGCCAGGAATGAGACACATGGGGGCCAGTATGGGGGATATTATTACCATAGGGGCTAATTAAGGGATATTATTACTGCAGTGATATATTTATTTTATTTTATGAGGATACTGTTTTAAATGGGGGGCGGTCCTGTTACTGTGCAGAGTGACACTATGTCGCCTTTTTTTCTTCATGTGGTGTAGTGTAGAAGTTGGGAAAAAAATAAGCAATGTGTTCTGCAAGCTGTGCTCTAGATAACTGTGTTATTTCTTGTAGAGGTGAGCCCTGGCTGGAAGAAGTGATGGCAGTCTGTGCTGGATGAAATATGAAAAGCGAAGATGAAGGAGACGTCACTGGTGAGTCAGTGTGTTACCTGTACACTGACACTATACACTGTATACTATATACAGCGGTCCTGCGTACAATGTCACCAGTGATCACTATTACCTATACACTGACACTATATACAGAGCTCCTGTGCATAATGTCACTGGTGATCACTGTATTACCTGTACACAGACACTGCATGCTAAGTGCAGATCTCCTGCGTATAATGGCACTTATGGTGATATTAGTATTGTGGTTTTTTTTATTA
Organism: Dendrobates tinctorius; assembly: GCF_039654945.1. Classification (NCBI taxonomy): domain Eukaryota; kingdom Metazoa; phylum Chordata; class Amphibia; order Anura; family Dendrobatidae; genus Dendrobates; species Dendrobates tinctorius. Next base: position 10,922,026 of record NW_027361694.1, read on the forward strand.
CTGATCAGTATTGTAGTATTCAGTCACTATGTGGTGGTAATATGTTGTCAGGCCATGGTGTGGTGGTATTTGTTCGTTGTATGTGGTATTATAGGTCACTGTGTGATGGTAATATGGTGTCTGGTCATGGTACGGTGGTATTTGTCCCTTGTATGTGATATAAATTTTCATTTTAAAAATTTAAAAATAAATAAAAATATACCTAAATTGTATTGCATATTTTAACAAATATTTAATAGGATAGAGTAGAGTAGGCCCCAGCCAAAAGAGTTTACAGTGATGTGGTGGCAGCTTAAAAAATCTTTTGGCCAGAACAAAAGCTGCTGGCTATATGTATGATCTGGTGATGGGAACTGTTAATGTGTGATTGGTGAGAAGTGGAGTTTTTCCATGAGAGAGCGGTGGAGATGTGGACAGTTTGAGGGGTGGAGGCGGGGCTGGGGTGGAGCCTGGGCGGAGTCTCAAGGGGGCCACGAAAATTTTGCCAGTATGGATCCCTGATATTCCTAGTGGCAACCCTGTGGAAAGGACGACATAGTGTTCCAGCAGGAGAACACCACAAAGCATACGTCGAGGTTGGCAAATAAATGGTTCAATGACAATGAAGTAGGGTGGGTGGAGACAGCCTGTGGCAATCAATTACCTTTCACTGGTGGATGCTGCACCTAACCTGGCATACGTCTTAATATCAGGTACTAACCATCAGTCCTTTGCTTTATACATAAGCACATCCATTAGAATCTTGTAACTTTGTACAGCTCCCTGGTGTATTCCAACCTATTAACCCTACATTATACCCATATACATCTAACTTATATATCCAGATTGTGTTTTTTATATAAGCATTTTAATTACCCTCTTGTTACTCTGTGCAGCTCTCTGGTGTATTCCAACCTATTAACCCTACATTATACCCAGGTTTCTAACAGTCACATGGGCAATGTGCAATACTGCTCTTTTTGCAGATACTCAGTAGTAACAAAACAATGGCTAATTTTTGTCTACTGAGGCATGCTGAACCTTGTAGTGACTAATTTGCATGTTAGAACCTCATGTATTCACATCTAACCTATATATCCAGATTGTGTTTTTACATAAGCATTTTAATTACCATCTTGCTACTCTCTGCAGCTCCCTGGTGTATTCCAAACCTACCTCACATTATACCCAGGTTTCTAACAGTCACATGGCCAATGTGCAATACTGCTCTTTTTGCAGATACTTAGTAATAACACAACAATGGCTGTTTTTTCTTCACTGAGGCATGCTGAACCTTGTAGTGACTAATTTGCATGTTAGAACCTCTGTGTATTTACGTGCAGTATTGCTTTTTGCAAAACTTAGTAGTAACAAGCAATGGTGATTATTGTCATCTACTAAGGCATGTTGATTTTTGTAGTGACTAATTTGCATGTAAGAACCTTTTTGTATTTATACATACCTATAGGGTTATTTATTGTTTCTTTCATGTCTTTGTTTACTTTCTTTGCCACAGCTTATCCCCCTCTTTTTTGAAGGCCTATTGCCCTGTCTTTTTAATTTTCCTATTTTTTAATATATTCAATAATGAATAATTTTTTAACAATTTTATATTTTCTGTTATCTTCACTTTCTTTCCACATGACATATATCATTGTGGAATATGTTGAGCTCCAATGAAGTAGAGATGCTGTATTGACCCCCACAGTCCCCAGACCTGAACCCAATTGAACACTTGTGGATAGAGATTAAGAAAAAGCTGAATACATACCCAAGGGAGCTAACTTTGGTAATGTGTACCAATGTGAACCAACTTTAGGAATGTGTAGAAGAAAATACTAACAAAATAATAAAAATTTAAATTTTAGATTTTTAGGAGCAAAACAATGCAGTGAAATAACAAGAATCTGCATAAATAATTGTGCTAAATAGTTGCTTGACAGTGTATGTAACATATGAATATATATACAAACTAAAGTAAAACAAAAAAAGAACCTATTAAGTTTTAAAGTCCAGTCTATCAAAATATAAACTTAACACTAAAAGCCATAACAAGAAAAAAAAAATCAAAATACCATAGTTATAGTTTTAATTCCCCACTCCTCCCTAAAAATGCAATAAAAGAGAACAAAGTGTACTCCTTATTGTTAGCAATAAAACCATCATCTTGCCACACAAAATATAGCCACTACACAGTCAATTGATGGAAAAATAAAGACATTAAGGGCCTTGGAAGATGGCGATAGGTACCCAAATTTTGGGGGGACAAAGTACTGAATATTTTTTCACAATCTAAATGAAAAAAAAGGGTATGCAAGTTTGGTATGACTTTAAAACTACACCTTGTTCTGTAAGAGAAAAAACTCATATGTCTATGCCAACTGAAAGATCAAAAAGTGATGACTCTTGCAAGGAAAGGGAAAATTACAAATGTAAAAATGAAAATTGAATCCTTAAAAGGATTCTGTCAGCAAGATTTCATCACTTCTTAACTGTTTATACATTATGTACCTGTAGATATTTCAAAGACTAGTCCAGCAATACCTTTACATGGCCAGTTGTTTCCTCCATTGCCAAGAAATTAGTGTTTGAACTGATGTGAAAATTAAGCTAAAGATCTATTTGTAGATCTGAAACCTCTGTCACTCCAGCTCTATTCCCCATTCAGATCCTCCTTTTATGCTTTGAATGACAGCCCTTTTGTCTGAAGTCACACGGCTTATAGGCTTCAGATCTACTATAGCCATTTGCATATCAGTTCAAACGCTGATTTCTCAGTAACGTAGGAATTAAATGATCATGTAAAAATATTTCTGGACTTCTCTTTGAAAGAGCCACATGCACATATGAATACTTTGGGGTGTGAAATCATGCTGACAGATTTCATCTAACAAGTTAATATTCTATATGTGCCCCTTTTGTCTCCAAAATATTTCAGAGCCATAAAATCATATTTTTGTTATATCTGGCACCAAAACAGTAGCCACAGATCCTTTTAAATTTATCGAGCAATGAATCAATTACTGAGTTGTATATTGTTGTGTTAATAAAATCGCTGTTTTATCAGCAGGAGATTATCACTACAGGACTAGGTGTCTTGTGCTTTCTGGTTAACTACTCCGTGTAATCACAACCCCACCACAGATTGACAGTCTACTGTAAATGGATAGAATATACAGAAAGCTGCCAATCAGTGGTGTGGGGGAGGATATAAAGAGCTCAGCATTCAGAGCACGGCTACATGTGCAGCAGAAAAAACTGTGATTGTATCATGGTGACAGCAATCAGTCCAGTACGTGATCCATTTCTAGAATCAGGGTCTCTGCCACTATATTATGCTGCTCTCAGATTACATAGCAAAAACCTGGTGCCACTGTATGATTGTCTTTCTGTGTGTGTGTGTGTGTACTTCCCCCCCCCCTTGAGACTGGAGCTCCGTGTGGCACATAGGATCTTCAGTCTCAGAGTTAGCAGATGCAGTGTCTGATGGCCCACACCTCCCTTCTGCTATCTGTTGTATCGGGAGGGCACCTGTGTTGTCATGTGTGGGGAGTGATTCACTTTCTTCTCCCGGTGACATAACTGTCTCTTTAGAGAGAGTCCCCTGTGGAACTAGGGACACTTCATTGTCTGGATCTGGCACTGGGCCAGCGGGTGACGATGAACTGAGAGGTGGGTGAGAAAAAAGAAGAAGAAGAAGAAAGGGTGAAGGAGATGGTGAAGACAAGGAGGAGGGAAGAGGAGATGGGTGCAGTGGATGAGAGGGATGAGAGGTGGGCGTTGGTGATGAAGATGGAAAGGGAGGAGAGGTAGGAGAGAGAAAAAGGAGGAGGAGGAGGAGAAGGGATAGGAGGAGAGATAGGCGGAGGTGAAGAAGATAGAGGAGGGAGAGATGGTGAGGGAGGATGAGGTATAGGAGGAGAAATAGATGAGAGAGGGGAGGAGGTTGTGAAAATAGCGGAGATAGAGAGAGGAGGGAGATGGGAGGAGGGAAGAGTGAGGAGAGAGAAGATGGGGGGCGGACTGCTCCCCCCCTGCCGTCACGGAAGGCATTCTTCGACCTGTGGTCCTCCTCAGACGGCACAGATTACTATGAAAACACTTTTTCCTACACGTAAAACAAAAAAAACAATCCTGTTTTGTTCACACTATCTGCTATCATTTTCTGCGCTGTTAAATGCTCTGTCACTTTAAGAAATGCAGACTGCAATTGAGCTCAACTAGCTACTTCCCTTTTTTCCTTTCAATACATTATGCCATGCTAGAGCATACGGAGCTGCCCGTAGAAACCGACATGCTTAACTTTCTGAATAACACCTACTGTGTCTGTTCCAAAAACTTCAAAAAAAAAGTGATTAAACCTTTTAACACCTTGCAACCCCTTTTAACCTGCTTAACCCTCCGTCAGGCGCAATAGATCTGACAGGCACACAGTAATTAGTTTCACTTCTCTCTCCTTGCCCACTTATCAGAAAACCCCACCCCTCCTAGTTATCTCCTGACTCTACAGGCTCTGTGAAACCTGATATCACAGTGACTCAGCAGACCTTCTAGTGAGCAGATATCAACACTTTGGCTTCTCAGGCACATTGCGCCTGATTTCAACACAAATTGAAAGGTTAGTATTTTCTTTTTTATTCATCACGATTGTGTATTTAGCTTGTTTTATGAAGGATTAATGCTAAGTTAGTGTACATAAGTACTGTTTTCTTAGACAAAAGGAGGGTGGCTTCTAAGGCACATTGCGCCCTAACACATACTCTTTCTCTCTTGCTTCAGATTTTCTGCTGCAATGGCCAGAAAACAGTATGATTCATCTAAACCCCTTCATTTAGAAGAAATGAAGATTTTTTTGTTAGAAGTTGATGAGGAAGAACCAGCAGTAACTGAGGATTTAGAGGAATCTAGTGACATTTCATCTGAAGATGAGGTAGCAGAATGTAACACTGATTCTGGAACAGAGCAGGATGGTGATGACACTGATACAGAGGAAACAGACACAGATCTAGCTTATTATTTGGGCAAAGATAAAAATACAAAGGACGTCCCAAGGACGTTCCAGAACAAACACCGACTCTACCACCTTCTAAAAGACGCAGTTGTACTACCTGCTCATTTGTATCTGGTTTCAGAAGGCTTTCTAAATATGACTGCAAAATATGTAAAGAATCAATCTGCCTTTCCCATGCAACTTTCGTCTGCCAGCCTTGCTTTTCTAAGTGTACCTGTGCTGCTTCTGCTGCAATTGAAACCACTGAAGATGAGTAGAAAATAATTAAGTAACATCTAAGTGCAATATCCTTTAAGTTTTTTTCCATAATTTTATATTTAAGCAATAGTTAAGTAAAGATAACTGGAGCCTATTTGGCGGTACTACCGAAAAGTGGTACTTTTAGTTTTAATAAGTTTATGGTTAATAAATGTTTTTTTTTGCATCTGATTTGGTGTAATCTCTTTTAATACATTCCTATGAAGGTCACTGACTACTTCTATAGTCCTGAAATTGAAATATGTAGCTACTATAGGTGGTTTTCTGACCTGTGCTTGTCAGGCACATTGCGCATGAACTGAGGAGAATCTATATTGCGCCTGACGGAGGGTTAAAAGGGAACAAAAAGAAAACAAGAATATGGAAAATCAAAAATTGGCAAGATAACACAGGAATTACCAAAGCAGGTAAAAATTCAAAATTCTTTTTTTAACACAAAACTGGAAGAAAGAAGTGAAAATTAAAACTTAAAAAAAACTGATAAAATATGTCACAAAAATGTGGAAGAAAAACTCAGAAGAAAAATTAAAAGAGATAAAAAAAGGAAAAGGTTTTTTTTTTTTTTCCTTAAAAAGATTTTTAAAGGATGAAACCCCCCAAAAAATTGATAAAATCAAAAAGTATATAGTATATAAAACATTAAACCAACAATAAAAGGGTTAATGTAGAATGTAGGCACCCAACTTCCTCTTTTTTCTGCCTGTGTCTTTCAGTGACATGAAGAGGAAAAAAAAACAAACATTGATATGCTCAAAAAGACCCAGCTTTCCCGAAAATTCTCATACTGCAGTAACAAAAGCCTCTACCAAAAATGCAAAATAAAAGATAAAATAGGGAAGAACAGAGTCCAAAATATAATCTGCTTCAGATCTTTGTGGAAACCTACAATAAATTCATTCACATATAGACGTCCGGGGAGAGAGATCGAAAGCCCTTCTGTGACACGTCAAACAGTTGCTGACAACCGGTAACTGCCAATCACCCATGGCGCTTTGGTTAGCACCGGGATGTATCATCCTCCGTCTGCTGGGAGACGGGAGCCGTGATATCCCATTAGATTATCACCCCTCCGTGTGCACCCGAGAACCGTGATAATCTCTCCAGTGATCAGTCTGTGATATCCCCCCAGTCTGCGCATCCGCGTGTGCGCGGGGACTGTGGCAGCCGAGGGATTCACCTGTGATGCCTCCCTTAAGCTGACACCTCCGTGTATGTGTGCGGGGACCGTGACAGCCGTGGGGTGGGATTCACCTGTGATACCTCCTTGAAGCTGACACCTCCGTGTGTGTGTGCGGGGACCGTGACAGCTTTTTCAGAGGAAACCACCTGTGATATCCCGTCTAAGTCAAAACCTCCGCATGGTGTGGGGACGTGATCTGACTTAGTCAGAGAGACTCAGTCTTGTTATCGGTGTCTCAGCAGCTACAAATCAAGTCACAGTCTCCACCAACTCTCTCACCCGAATCTCAGACACACAGGATCACAGTAGACACTTAGCTTATCCCAGGGTTTGGATTTTCTCGTGGACTTTTCAACACTACCTGGGTTTGGTGACCACACTGACCGGCTAGAGTTGCTGACCCGGACAGAGCACAGGGAACATTCAGGTAAGATAACTAGATTTTCTTACCTTACTTATGGAGTTGCGCAAATCTCCGTTCCCATGAGCCAAGACCTTGGCCGGCACCTCTGTCCTCTCCGGTCAGCAGGATCCCCGTGCGTTTTCGTCCACGGCCTCGCTGGGCGCCACCCAAATCAAAAATAAATCCACAACACAGATTACATTTAAATTGGTTAACATTTTTTGGGTCATTTTCTTAACACTGTAGGCTTAACTAAGTATCTATTTAATAAGTGTATGGACAGCATGGTGGCACAGTGGTTATCACTGCATTGTAGATTGTAAGCTCTTACGGGTAGGGTCATCATTATCTTTGCTTTAATTATTGCATTATCTTTAACGTTGTTACTTATGAAATACAGTATATATGAACTGTAGAAATGTAAAGCGCTGTGGAATATGTTGGGGCTATATAAACAAAGGCTTATTATTATTATTATTATTATTATTACAGCACTGGATTGAAATCCCACAAAGGACAACATTTGCAGGAGTTTGTATGTTCTCCCCGTGTTTGCTTGGGTTTCCTCTGGATTCTCCGGTTTCCTCCCAAACTCCAAAAGACAAACTGATAGGGAATTTAGATTGGGAGACCCAGAGGGGAAAGAGATGATAATGTCTGTAAAGCGCTGTGGAATTAATGGCGCTATATAAATGAGTAAAATAAATAAATAAGTGTATATTCACAAGGTTCAGTTTGTACAGCAGCTCTTTGCTTTGCAATATGTTGCCCTCATTTCATGGAAGCATGTGGGTTAGAGCATTTTAATTTAAATTAATAGTATACAATGAAATAAATAATTCTATGCCTCATGGGGAGCCAATTATATGATATGTCAGCATTATCAAAAGAATATGTGACAAAGCTCTAAATCTGGTCCCAGGGTGACCATTATTAACCTCTACACTAATCAGGTTTTTGAAGTTGGTTTAAGGTTGTTTAAAAAAACATTTAGATTGTTCTAAAATGGATTCTAGAATACAAAGCATGGAAATGCAGAACAACATACTGGAAAGTGCTAAAATCTACAGACAGTACACTTAGTTGTGCTAGAAATGTGCATCGTGGATTCATTGAATATTCCAATATGTTGAGTTTAGGGTTGATTGAATAGCTTCTGATAAGTACTTATCTGAATAGCTATAGCCCTTCCCGAATCGCTGCCTCGGTAATGTGGATACCTGGAGCACTCCCGATAATCAGCTGTTCAGCGGCGCAGCTGCATGTGTCACGGCTGAGTGACAGTCACAACACATGCATGGAGAGAGCCTGTGTTTTGTGACTGTCACACAGCCACGACACATGCAGCTGCGGCGCAGAACAATTGATAATCGGGAGCGCGCCAGGTATTCGGGTTCACAAGGCAGCAATTCGGTAAGCGCTATAGTTATTTGGATAAGGATTAAAGAAAAGTTGGCAGCACTACCAAAAGAAGCCATATGCAATAAAACCTGTTAAGGTGATGTCCAAACCTCCAAAATATAAAATCAGAAAAAAAAAACGAAAAAAAAACCCCAGAAAAAAATACATACATCAGACTTATCCAGGGCCCTACACACCTGACATATGCCAAAAGTTTATCTTTCAAGGTGACAATTTGTGGCCATACTTTGTCTTTCTCCTAAATAGGAAAGGACAATCAGCTGTGTAGTTATACAGGCGGATACAGTAAAAAGGAACATCACACAGTACATTTTTTCTCTAGTTTGAGTAAATGTATGACATATACTATTTTATGTTACCTCAGTGTTATATGTTTTATCCGGCAATTGCAGGTACAGTGGCATGTGAAAGTTTGGGGACCCCTGGTCAATATTACTGTTATTGTGAACAGCTAAAGGGAACCTGTCACCTGTTTTGGCCGATATAAGATGCGGCCACAGCCTTTCAAGGCTTATTTACAGCATTCTATAATGCTGTAGATAAGCTCCCGATCTGACGTGACAGATAAGAAAAACAACTTTTATTATACTCATTCGGGGGGGCAGTCCGGTGCGGTCCGCTCCGATGGGTGTCACAAGTCCGGGTATGGCGCCTCCCATCTTCTTGCGATGCCACCCTCCTGCTTTAGTTAATCGCTTCCCGGCATCATACTCCTGCGCAGGCGTACTTCTCTGCCCTGTTGAGGGCAGAGCAAAGTACTGCAGAGGAGGTAAGTTAACCATATGTAAAGACAATTTCATATGTAAAATGTGTTCCAGTAAAATAATCCATACATGACCTAACCTACTTCTTTTTTTTTCCCGAGAAATTTCAGTCCTTTTGCTGGCTCACCATCCCGGCATTTGACCGGCTTCTGACCATACTGGGAGCAGAGCTTACGTATATGGACACAGTGATGAGGAAGTCCATCTCTGCTGAGGAAAGGCGGTTCATCCCCTTGCGGTATTTTTTGGTTTGTATATCATAAGGACTCTTTCACACGTCAGTGTCTCCACTATGTGTGGTGACAGTTTTCACATGTCCTGGAGACACTGACACATGTAGACCCAGTCAAATGATTGAGTCTATGCACATGTCAGCGTGGTTTCATGGACCGTGTGTACGTGTGCCCAGTTTTTTTTTTTTAACAGCAGCACGGTCCACAAACCATCACTCGCACGTGACACACATTGGCGCCGCTGAAAAAGTGCCACAGTAAGCGCTCTTTCCCGGTGGCAGGTGCTGAAGATGCTTTCATTATTCTCCCCAGCTCAGCTGGTGATTGGCGAAATAGGTTATAATGAGAGACATCTTTTGCACCTGCTGCCGGTGAACAACGCTTGTAGCGCTTCTTCCACGGTGGCCATCCGTGTGTTAATAATGCGTCACATGTGCGTCACACAGTTGCTACATGTCTGGTGCATGTATTACACACCCGTACACACGGACACAGATATCTCTGGTAATGATTTTTCCATTACCGTTAATATCGTGACGTGTTAAAGGGAACCTGTCAGCATTTTTGGCCGCTGTAAGATGCGGACACCGGGCGTATCTACTGCATTGTATAAATCAATTCTTTAACCCCCCTGGTCCAACAAGCAAGCAAAAATAAATAACTTTTATTATATTTACGTGTAGGACCGTACAGTCGGATGGGTGTCGCAGGTCTGGGTCCGGTGCCTCCTATGTTCTTGTGATGCCACCCTCCTGCTTGCTTCATTGTTCTAATGTGCATGCGTATTTTCTGCCCTGCTGAGGAAAGAGCAAAGTACTGAGGTACGCATGCGAAGGGACTCTCTGACATTTCCTTGCGCATGCGCCATGCATGAATTTGCTCTACCCTTGAACAAGGAAGATAAGTACGGCTGCACAGTAGAGCAATGAACATGGCAGGAGGGCATCGGTGAGGCGCTGGAACCTGCAACACCCATCTGACTGGACCAGCCACCACAGGTAAGTTGGCCCAAAATTATTTTTGTTATCTTTCCTGTTGAACTGGGGACTTATCGACAGCATTCAAGAATGCTGTAGAAAAACCCTGAAAGGCGGTGGCCAAATCATATAGCAGCCCTAACTGCTGACAGCTTCCCTTGGGTGACATTTCTAATCATCTTTTCCTTTGCAGATTTCTGGCCACAGGAGAAAGCTATACATCTCTACACCTCCAATTTAGAGTTGGTAAATCCACCATCTCTCAAATTGTGAGGTTCAGTAACGTGATCTGGCAGAAGTTGCAGCCCATAGTGATGCCTTCCCCAACCGAGGAGACTTGGCTGCAGGTTGCAGCAGGCTTTCAGTCTGTGGCCAATTTCCCAAACTGCATAGGTGCAGTTGATGGTAAACATGTAAGAGTGCAGAAGCCACCACGATCTGGATCACACTTCTTTAATTATAAGAAGTATTTTTCTGTGGTCCTGATAGCGGTGGCTGATGCACATTACAAATTTGTTGCCATCGATGTTGGTGCCTATGGCAGTACTGGGGATTCTCGGGTGTTGCGAGTGTCACAGATTGGGCTGCAAATTCTTCAAGATTCTTCCAGCCCCACGACTTTTGCCGGGTTCCACACATCCAGTGCCCTTTGTGATGGTATCGGATCCGGTCTTTCCCTTAACGACCAACCTGCTGCGCCCATACCCACGAAGGGGACTGGATACCCGACGGAGGATTTTAAATTATTGGCTGAGTCGTGCACGCAGATATGTGGAATGCACCTTCGGAATCATGACTAATCAGTAGAGGATCTTTCACACACCCATCCAGTTGGATACAGACACCGTTGACCAGGGGCGGGCTGACTGGCAAGGAGTGGTGGCCCATCTTTTTGTTAAAGAGTCTAAGGTCTCACATACCATTCAGCATGAGCAGTGTGCATCCAATGTGCAACTGATAAGAAACCATTTCATACATACTAAACTTAAATTGTCTTAGTAGAGTTGATCGAATATTTCAAAATTCGGTTCCGATTGTGATCAGCGGCAAATACTGTATTTGCAATATTCGCTGAACACAGCCAAACGTCATTGGAGTCAATGGGAGTAGAAATGACCGAATATGTTGGTACTATTATGGCACGAATATGGCAAACTCAGATGCGGTGATCGATTCCGAACATATTTGCTCAACTCTACTACTTAGCAGCCTTACTGTAAAGTGTTACACACAATAAATGCAACCTGAGATGTCAGCCTTAACCTGCTTATGCTTATAATCACATGACTTCTTGCCGTAACACCCCAGTGTGTACAGTCACACATAATGTAAGATTGATATACATACAGTGGGGAAAAAAAGTATTTAGTCAGTCAGCAATAGTGCAAGTTCCACCACTTAAAAAGATGAGAGGCGTCTGTAATTTACATCATAGGTAGACCTCAACTATGGGAGACAAACTGAGAAAAAAAAATCCAGAAAATCACATTGTCTGTTTTTTTTTCATTTTATTTGCATATTATGGTGGAAAATAAGTATTTGGTCAGAAACAAGCAATCAAGATTTCTGGCTCTCACAGACCTGTAACTTCTTCTTTAAGAGTCTCCTCTTTCCTCCACTCATTACCTGTAGTAATGGCACCTGTTTAAACTTGTTATCAGTATAAAAAGACACCTGTGCACACCCTCAAACAGTCTGACTCCAAACTCCACTATGGTGAAGACCAAAGAGCTGTCAAAGGACACCAGAAACAAAATTGTAGCCCTGCACCAGGCTGGGAAGATTGAATCTGCAATAGCCAACCAGCTTGGAGTGAAGAAATCAACTGTGGGAGCAATAATTAGAAAATGGAAGACATACAAGACCACTGATAATCTCCCTCGATCTGGTGCTCCACGCAAAATCCCACCCCGTGGGGTCAGAATGATCACAAGAACGGTGAGCAAAAATCCCAGAACCACGCGGGGGGACCTAGTGAATGAACTGCAGAGAGCTGGGACCAATGTAACAAGGCCTACCATAAGTAACACACTACGCCACCATGGACTCAGATCCTGCAGTGCCAGATGTGTCCCACTGCTTAAGCCTGTACATGTCCGGGCCCGTCTGAAGTTTGCTAGAGAGCATTTGGATGATCCAGAGGAGTTTTGGGAGAATGTCCTATGGTCTGATGAAACCAAACTGGAACTGTTTGGTAGAAACGCAACTTGTCGTGTTTGGAGGAAAAAGAATACTGAGTTGCATCCATCAAACACCATACCTACTGTAAAGCATGGTGGTGGAAACATCATGCTTTGGGGCTGTTTCTCTGCAAAGGGGCCAGGACGACTGATCCGGGTACATGAAAGAATGAATGGGGCCATGTATCGTGAGATTTTGAGAGCAAACCTCCTTCCATCAGCAAGGGCATTGAAGATGAAACGTGGCTGGGTCTTTCAACATGACAATGATCCAAAGCACACCGCCAGGGCAATGAAGGAGTGGCTTCGTAAGAAGCATTTCAAGGTCCTGGAGTGGCCTAGCCAGTCTCCAGATCTCAACCCTATAGAAAACCTTTGGAGGGAGTTGAAAGTCCGTGTTGCCAAGCGAAAAGCCAAAAACATCACTGCTCTAGAGGAGATCTGCATGGAGGAATGGGCCAACGGCCAACATACCAACAACAGTGTGTGGCAACCTTGTGAAGACTTACAGAAAACGTTTGACCTCTGTCATTGCCAACAAAGGATATATCGCAAAGTATTGAGATGAAATTTTGTTTCTGACCAAATACTTATTTTCCACCATAATATGCAAATAAAATGAAAAAAAAACAGACAATGTGATTTTCTGGATTTTTTTTTCTCAGTTTGTCTCCCATAGTTGAGGTCTACCTATGATGTAAATTACAGACGCCTCTCATCTTTTTAAGTGGTGGAACTTGCACTATTGCTGACTGACTAAATACTTTTTTTCCCCACTGTACATGGCAAATGCCTAACAAACTTTAGTTATACTTGTGTACTGAATCCACTAATGCACTTAGGCCACAATTCATCAAAGTATTTTTGCTAGAATTCTGGCATAATACACTTAGAAAAGTCAGAAAATTTGTGAACATCTCAAAGTTGTTAAAAAAATGTTGTGGCTTTTGCTATTTTCACCCAGTCTTAGTTAGACACACCAAAGTAGGAAGAACATGGGCGGCAAGTGGTATGGCAAAGCCCGTCAACCAAATTCTTCCAAAGTTACAATACTTGAGTGGCCTAACTTAATCCAGAAATGTAGACTTTTGGCAAGGCGCACACCAGTGATAAGATGTGCCTGATGCATTACGTGATCAGTGCGCCTCTTAATGAATCTTACACCTGCACTGTCAACATTAGCGGGATGGTCCGGTACCTATAATGTCCTCTGTAAATTTCTATCCTTACACCCTAACCGCTATGTAATGAGCTTTATTACACAACACCCTACACTTCTCCCTACCTATCTAATCTCTAAGGCTGTGTACCCACGTAAGCGCTTTTCCCGGTAAAAACGCTTCAAAATCGCATACAAGAAGTATCCCATTCTTTTTAATGAATTCCGCAATTTTTGTGCACATGATTCGTTAATATCTGCGAAAAAATGCATCGCGGAAAAAAACGCAGCATGTTCATTAATTTTGGGGAAAAAAACGCATTTCCAAGTATATTCTATTAGCAGGAGGATGCTCCTGTAAAAAACGCAAACAAAAACACACAAAAATCACGCAAAAAACGCATAAAAAACGCACGTTTTTCCTGGGAAGAAGTCTGTTTTTTTCTGCATACGTGGGTACATAGCCTAAAAGTAGTTTTTTTACTCCATTTCTGGTGGTGTTTTGTTTAAAGGGGACCTGATGGCAGAAATACGCTATTAACCTGCAGATATGGGAATTTTCTGCAGATTAAGGCCGGGGTCACACTAACCGACGCAAAATACGGTCCGTATTTTACATGCGTAATACGGATGAATGACCCCTAAATAGTGCTCTGTATGTCATCTGTAAGCAAGGTGTGGTCGCGTATTTTGCGCATGTCAGCATCCGTATGTAATCCGTATGGCATCCGTATGGCGAGATTTTCTCGCAGGCTTGCAAAATAGACATTTAACGGTTTTGAGGCCTGCAAACTATTTAAATAATTAGCCTGCACCCTATTTATTGGCTCAGGAACAGGTGGCTGCCTCCATTCTGTCCATTTTGACCTTGCCTTGACTAGGTGTGTTGGTGTTGTATGTGCAACATGGCAGACAGTCTGAGTTTCAACACAACCGAACAGGTTCTCTTCAATTGGCTTTTGTCACGCCGCTTTGGTCAACCATACCCAGTGATAGTGGATCCGCAGAGGAGGAGACACATGTGGGTCCATCGACTTTTGAGACAACAACTCACAAGAGGTCATTTTCACCGCCTCTATTCTGGAAAAATGTTACCAATACTGTCGCATGAGCCTTGCAACATTTGATCTACTCTTGGAGATAGTGCGCCCTGGGATAACCTTTCAGGACACAAGGATGCGCAAAGCTATATCTGCAGAGGAGCGACTTCTACTCACATTACGGTATGTACTACACAACCACATTTTCTATGTTCATAATGTGTTGCCCAAAGTATGTATTTTTTGCTTCTTGGACTAAGTTTAATGCCCTCATCTTATTCCAGATATGTTTAAACTTACAGACCAGAATGTTATGTGTAATATGTACTGAATATCACTTAGTCATTGTGCGACCAAATATATGTGTGTTAGTAGATCTGAATCACTAACAAGTTTGGTATGTATGTGTGACACCCTAGAGTCCGGTTGTCACAGTGACATTACCTCCCTCTAATCGGTAAAGTCATGCTTGTAGACAGAAAGGGACCCCCATGCCAGGCAGCATAGATTAAATCAGAATTTCCTGCTGCAGGTCAGAAAAGGGAGATGCCTTATAAATTCTGGCCAGCAGAGGGAAAGGACAAGAGCAGAGACTGAGAGACTCTAGGGGAGCTAAAATACTGCATACAGCAGACCCCTGAGTGAAGCGCTAATAAAGAAAAAAGGGACATCAGAGTCCTAGGCTGACAGGAACTGTACGCCCTGATAGCCGAATTTGAAAGTACAGGGGATTGCAAATTCCTGTACACATTGATCACTTGAAGGCACGGCAGCAGATAAGGAGCCCGGGGCCGACGGTGAAGAGAATGATACCCATGGAATAGGCTCACGCTGACAGCCGTACAGGTTAGTGAAACCATCACGAATAGAGGGTCGCAGCACAGTTATATACAGCGGAGACCCACACACACAAAGCACAGAAAGGAAGGTCCTAAATCCCCACCTGGCAAGGTGGATCCCCTGAATGCCTCCAGTCGAGCTGGACTCAGTCCATCACCTGTATGTGGTACTCCGGACTGCAACCTATTACCAGTAAAAGGTAAAGAAACTGCACCTCTCTGTGTCTTTCTCTCATTTATCTGCACCCCGACGTTTACAGCCACTTTTACAATTTATTTAACATCTTTGCCCTGGGACTACAGCCCTACCTGTGGAGGGCTACAACATCATAGCTGCGCCCAACATCCATCCCAGAGAAGCAACACCACAGCGCTGGTCACCTCTGACTATGACTAGATGGGTGGCGTCACGTATTTCACCATCTAATAACTTTATTTTCATTTTTACCACATAAATACCACACAACTTTCCCCTATTTTATTACTGGACGCCTCTGGGCCACGGATTGGGTCGCCGCCGCCATGACACCGTCCCCCATGGAAGTCGACGGCCCCTGTACCGAGTACCCCCAGGCCCCGCGGGGCACTCCATATGTACCTGGTCTTTTGTTAATTTGTGCATTCTAAAATGTTCCATTTCTGTTGTTCTTCAGCTTCCTGTCCACTGGCCTGTCTTATGCCGCCCTCCATCATGAGTTTCTCATTGGAAGAGCTACCATTTCTGGCATAGTCAGGTCGACATGTAGTGAAATATGGTCAAGACTACATCAACTCGTCATGCCCGAGCCCAGGATGGAAGACTGGTTGAGGATATCAAGGGACTTTGAGGAGGAATGCCAGTTTCCTAATTGTATTGGGGCCCTTGATGGCAAACATATCCGGGTGCGTAAGCCGGCAAACTCTGGCTCCCAATTCTTCAATTATAAACAATACTTTTCTGTTGTATTATTGGCTCTGGCCGACCCTCAGTACAAGTTTATAATTGTTGACATTGGGGCCTATGGAAGGACGGGAGACTCTAGAGTCTTCAATACTTCTATTATGGGTCGGCGGCTACGCACCAACCAGTTGGATCTACCACCACCACGCCAGCTACCAGGCTCCACTCAAGAATCAGTCCCTTATGTCCTTGTGGCAGATGAGGCATTTCAGTTAACACGCAATGTCATGAGGCCATATCCCCAGCGCAACCTGGACCACCGGCGCAGAATTTTTAACTTGCGCCTATCAAGTGCTCGGCGACTGGTGGAGCGTTCCTTTGGCATTCTTTGTGCCAAATGGCGGGTACTCCAGTCTGCCATTCAGCTGAGTGAACAAAATGTTAATGAAGTTGTTAAAGCCTGTGTGGTTCTTCATAACTTCACCAGGATACATGATTGTTCCTCCTCTGCTGGTGTTGAGCGTGGGTCGGACAATGTGCGTAGGGCGAGACCACCTATCAACCCTCAACGTAGACCGCTCTCTGGGCTGAAAGTGCGTGATATTTTCACAAATTACTTTATGTCACCTGAGGGGGAAACTTCTTGGCAAGAGCATGCTGTGTCTATGTTATAATTTTTTGGTTTATGTCTGTCTAAATATATATATTTAAACCCCTTATGATTCTATGACTGTTTAATTGCATTGGTAAGCGTATGTTAGTATGCTGACACCTTTTTTTTAGAATTGAGACAGAGACATAAATGTAGTAGACAAATGTTTACTTTTGCCTTTTTTTTTTTTGTAAAGAGAAACATATTATTGCCATATGATAAATGTGGCAATGGGCCAAATTGGCCTTTGTGCAGATGTGAACATTGGGTACAAATAACATTTTCTGACATACAAAATAACCACAAAACCATTAGGCAATACCAAAATGGCAACATTATAAATTTTGGTAGGTCGGGGGAGGAGAAGGCGGAAGACCAGCCTGTGTTTGCTGCTGGCTACTTTTCCCAACTTGGCCATCGCCCTGTGTGGGGGCATACTGTGGCCCATGATGTGGGTAGTGTACTGCCTCCTGGGTTTGTGGTTGGTACTGGCCAGAGTGATACTGGAGAGGGGCCTCTTGTTGGGGCTGGTAGGCCCGTGTCTCACCCACCAAAATAGCCATGTCGTTCCCAACCAGGTTGGGACCAGCCTCCAACACTGGGTGGGAACAAGTGGCCATATTGGTGAGGTTGGCTAGAGCCAGACATATGTGGCTGCTGTTGGAAAGGTTGGGTAGGGGGAGGAAGGGGGTGAGGTGTAGGCCCACGTATTTGAGGATCCTCAGAGCCTGCTTGAGCAAGCATGTGTGTGGGGTGTCTAAGGCGCATCAGATTTCTGTGTGAAAGCTGCCACCTCTCCAGATATTCAAATAACTCATATGGGGTATTGGGGTGTGTGCTTGCAACAAGTAGGATCTGAAAACATCCTCGAATACGTAGCCTCACCCAACAGGAAAGGGCTCGAAGATAAAGGGCCAGGCTGCGTGAGTATGCCTCCTCGCCATCATCATTATTGACTCTAGCCAGATAGTTCAGCACCCCTGTGTCAACATTGGTATGGGTATCTTGGGCAGGGATATGGCGCCTTCTTCTTCCTCGCCGGGATGGTCCAGCAGGCTGTGGGGAGCCTCGGATCTGGGCAGTTGGGCTGCTGCTGCTGTTGCCCTGCTCCTCCTGTATGCCTGATGGTGCAGCAGCAGACGGTCCTGCTTGTGGATGTGGTCCTGGAGGTGGGGTTTGTGGTGCAGGCACTGGATTTTCCTGAGAGGAATCTTCACCCATGCTTCTTGGAGGGGGAGAAGATGGGCCAGCCACCTCATCCCCTACAGACCCAGGATCTATGATGGGCTCGGTATCTGAGCCAGTTCCTCTCTCCGTAAGGTTGGACTGAGTTCTGTTATGAAATAGAACAGAGCCAAAAATAAATCAATTTTTTTGGCCCTGTAAAGTATCTGTGTAATGTGGTGTGAAGTATCTACTTACGGTCTCAGATCCAGAATAGGAGTGAGGAAGGATAGGCAATCATAATAAATATATTTTCGCTTTGTGTGGCCCGCATCACCACTCCTGGCCCGCTGCTGACATTCCCGCCTGTACTGGTCGCGGATGCTGGGCCAGCGTCTCATCACATCTTCCACTGCAATGTGACAGGAAATATTCTCAATTTCACATATTTGCTAGGTCAAATTTGCTACCAGTAGCTTAGGCATGTGGCCTTCTAGGGTGTGCTTTCTACCCAGGGTGGCATATATAATTGGGGCATCCAGGCCAGATACACAGGGTCACAATAGTACAGGTATCAGTAACTACACTTAATAACTTGGTTGGCTAGGAGGATGAGGAGCTTGTGGCCTGGGCCAAATTATGGCAGTGTAAAACCATGGGTCACATAAAAATCTACCCGCCTCATGAGGCATAAAGTCCAAGCACAGGAAGGGGGGGCTGATTCTAAATGCCTTTTTTGATGTGAGGTAATTTTAAACAGCTTTCGGGTTGTACTTACTCAGTTGCTGCTGCTCCTCACGTGGCCGATCAGCAAAATCGTGGAACATCTGGCGACATATGCGCCTCCATGACGCCTCCTTTCTTGCCCGGTTGGCATAATGGGCATCCCGTTGGTCCCAGATTTCTGGCCGCTCCTGCACTAATACAATAAGCATCTCCACATTGAGGATGTATGGTGCCATCATGCTGCACTCCATGGAGGCGTACTTCCCGGATGTCTGGAGCGTTTTTTGAGCTAATTAGCATGTCTAAGCTTCCTGATGATGGATTGGCCCATTTCCTGTCACCTGCCAAAATACCTGCGTATTTCTCGCAAGTCACACGTGTGGTCTGTGTGTAATCCGTATTTTTTGCGCACCCATAGACTTGCATTGGCGTACTACGGGCGTAGTACGCTGACAATCACAGCAAGCTGCGATTGGCACGGACCGTAGAATACGGTACGGACTAGAATTATACGGCTGTTGGGAGCTGCCCCAAAGAGAATCATTTGTCCGTGTGTAATGCGTGCTTTTAATGCCTTTCACTCGTCCGTATTCCTCTCTAGTGTGACACCGTCTAATAGTGTTACTAACCTGCCCAGCGCCCTCACTTAGCCGAAAGCTGTCAGTCACGGGGTGGGGGAAGTGCCGACGCAGGTTCAGTCACCGCTCTGAGTATACAGAGTGATAGCTGTAACTGCGCCCCCGGCCCTGACTGACAGCCCTCCCCAATGCAGGGAATCAGTCAATGCGAGGGTGCGGTTGCAGAGCGGTGACTGAACCTGTGTCGGCACCATCTCCGTGAATAAAACGCGAACGCTACATGGAGAATAAAGTAAATTTTCTCCCTGCAGTGTTCGGCTAAGTGCAGGCGCCTGGCATGTTAGGAACGCTATTAACCTTTAGATTAACCCCATATCTGCAGGTTGATAGAATTTTTTCTGTTGATAGATTCCCTTTAAGAGGAGCCTCTTAAGATGCCTTGTAACCATAGTCTGTTGGAGATGTGCTTCTATCTCTGCCCATCACATCTTCTAACTGTGAAACAAGAGGTCATAAGGTGGCGGAGAGAGTGACACCCCACAGCTTCTACCACCACCCTCCAAATACGCAGTGGAGCTGTATGCATGCACCCCGGCTTCATTGTCGCCCTGCACATGCCCAGGGAGGCAGCAATGATGTAGGACACTGCCAAACGCCAGATTTTCAAAGTTGGCGCTAATGGCTGACAAAGTCCTGTGTCACCGCTGCTTCACTGTGAACACAAAGTGCGTTCATAAATTTGGTGTGCATACACCCAGCTTAGTGCACATTAACAGGGATACAGAGATCTGCAACTACACATCCCCACGTACACAGACACACGCATGTTACCATATACACGGATCCACAAATACACAGGTCACCACAGAGGCACAAACATCATGTACACAGACACCCGCACGTTACCATATACATGGATCCACACATACACAGGTCACTACAGAGGCACAAACATCACCATGTATATACTCACACACATACACATGTCACTATGCACACATACAAATGCATTCATATGCACATCACCATTTAAACGGACGCACGTATACAAACGTCACCGCAAACTCACATATGTCACCATGTACACGGATGCACACATCACTACATATGCACAGGTCACCACGTGCACACTCTTACACACGTCACCACGTACACATTCACACCCACATCACCACATACCATTCATGTCACTATGTACACACTCATACACACACGTCACCACGTGCACACTCACCCACGCAGGTCACCACGTACACGGTTGCGCATATACACAGTTCACATACACAGACGCACATATATACATTTCACCACATACACTGATGCACAAATACACACTTCACTAAGAACATGCATGTACAGTACACATACACGTCATCACGCACACATACACACAAACATACACAGGAATACACTGAATTGAGGACTTGAAACTGCTTTTAATCACACAGAATGAGACATACAGAAAATTCCTCTCCTATTTCTGCCTGCCTGACAGATTTGTAGCCTAACTGCTCCCCTCCAGCTCAGTTTCAACAATGCATCTCCCCCAAACAACTAAGAAGCAAAGAGACACCTTATCACAAGCCCCCTTGAATGCCTGCAGCTACTCACACTTTCACATGTTGTGAGGCAGGCAGGCAGCCTGCAGCCTCCTCAGCGGTGCTGCACTCTCTGCTTCCTGCTCTCCGATTGGTAAGGGTGTGTGCAGACGCTGCGGAATCCGCTGCGGATTAATCCGCACGGATTTTGCAAAAGCCGCAGATAAACCGCAGGTCAAAAGACCTGCGGATTATCTGCGGTTTTGCCTGCGGTTTGGTCCTGTGGATTCACCATCTCCACAATGGTGGAGATAGGAACCCGCTGCGGATTCCGCAGAAAGAATTGACATGTCAATTCTTTCTGCGGTTTCAAAACAGCAGCAAATCCGCGCGGATTTTTCCGCAACGTCTACACAGCGGTTTTTTTTTTACCATTCATGTGAATGGTACTGTACACCGCAGCTAAAACTGCTGCGGGTCCGCAGCGGCCAAAACCGCTGCGGAATCACAGCGGAATACGCAGCGTGTGCACATACCCTAAGGCAGCACACTGAGCAGGAAGAATACAGTACAGCCCCTAGGGACGGCTTCTCCGCCAACCAGAGAGCTGGAAGGACATTGCTGCCTTGAGTGACCTCTGCTCCACCAATCAGGATGATGCTGCTTGTTGCGAAGAGCAAATGAAGACACAGTGCGGCTTCTGAAGTAATGTGTGGCTGAACGGCCCAAAGCTGCTGCTAGGAGACCAGCCTAGGGGGCAATTGCCTCTCTGCCCACCCCTGCTGTTGACACTGTGATTAAGGCATGCTGTGTACTCCACAACTATGCTCGTGACTACAGCACTGACGTAGATGAGGAGTACCAGCAGCCAGTATTTAATCCAGTGACCGTGTGTCAGGGAAGGCCACCCAGCTCCGTTGCGTGAGAGAAACCTTTGCTGACTACTTTATGAGTCCAGAAGGTGCCATGCACTGGCAATACTCCTGTGCCTGTGATGAGCAGCCGGACCAGCAGAGGAGGGAAGAAAACTGATCCAAAGACAGTTTTTTACAAACTTTGTACTCTATTTTCATATATAAAAAAAAAACATTACTCATCTTACTTTGTTGTGTTTAATTGATTTTATTATTAGTATTATACTGCAATTATGAGTGATGGGAGAGAGAGCGTCACTTGACTCTCTCTCCTCCATCACTGTTTTGTTTATCAGCTTACATGATGCTGATGGCTAATTGTTGTGTGTGGGGGGGGTGCGTCGCCATGACCTCAGGGGAACCATAGTGGCTGCATGGGGGCCCCTTCAGGAGGTATGGCTCTAGGCAGATATTTAGATCTCGTATGTTCATTTGGTCAGAGAATACATTTGTATTACCACTCCAGCAATAAATGATCTGGAGTAGTGTCAAAAGTGTGTTATTCATCCAAAGAGCCCTGGTATTTACCCGTTATGTTAATGTTGAGAAAATAATCCATGAAATGTTTAAAATATAACTTTATTACAAAACCTGTAAACACATTATGACCAACATTGTCATTTCTTATTTAATATCAAAATTGATTTCAAACATTTTTCCAAATAACTTATTTTTTTTACACTGAGAACAAGGATGTTGCCTTTCTTAGGTGCTTGGTCTCTTGTTAGAGAAGCAGGTCTTGTGTTGGCAACAATATACTGTGTGGCAGACTTTAATATCATGGACCTGCATTACGGCTTGTCTGCGACACTTGTAACTATTAATTTAAAAAAGTGTAGTCAGGGCTATACCCATAGTTTTCAGAGTTGCAGCTCTCATTTGGTGAGGGGCCCGGCCGTAGGGAACTACTTAAATCCGAGTAGTATGAGAAGTTGCTGTGAGGCCGATGATAACGTTGCTCATCACGGTATGGTGGTGTTGGTGGCGGTGGTGGTTTTGCCCGCACAGTCTGAGTGATCCCTAGCACAATGTCCGATAGTGGTGCTATTGGTGCAGGGTCTTCAAATGCAGACAATAAAGCATGCACACTTGTCATAAAAATTGTCTGCCTATCTGGTGGCATTAACCAAGCCTTGCTGGATATACTAGAGCCGAAAAAATCCAAATAAATTTCCCTGGATGACTTGTGGATGAGATCAATGGTCTCATTCACCCTCTTAGTTGTCTCATCATTTTTTGGGGGATTTTTTTTTTTGGGGGGGTGGGGACTCAGGTAATGCCACCGGATTGGCAGCTCTTTGTGTGATTGTGGTGGCATCAGTTTGGGGTGCAGAAGCAGATGCCGTCCCTGAAGATGTCGCAGCCGACGTTCCAGCAACACTTGAGCAAGATGGAGAGGCAGGTCTGCAAAATGAAGATCCATCAGCTGCCGAATCTGCTGTTCCTGCTGTCTCTCAGATATAAAGTGATATCAGAAGCGATCTCGCACCGACCTCCACCGTTGATTAACATCTTTATCTAAAATAAAAAATAAAAAAATGAAAAAATAAAATGAATAGTAGGAATTTTTAAAAAATGTTAAAAAGTAATTACTAATTTTCAGCTGCAGGTCCCGGAATATTCGCGTCCAGCATGTATCCCTGGCATATTTGTCTTTGTATAATTCATTGGCTGGGTCCGAGGTGGCTGGCATGTCCCTTAGCTAGAATGGATACCAAAATGTAATTTAATACCATATTCATATATATTAGGTTAACAGACACAAATCTAAGTAAAAAAAAAAATATATATATATATATATATATATATATACACAGTATATATATATACACACACACACACACACACATCTATATATGCTATATATGTATATATAATACAGTTGTGGCCAAAAGTATTGACACCCCTGCAATTCTGTCAGATAATACTCAGTTTCTTCCTGAAAATGATTGCAAACACAAATTCTTTGGTATTATTATCTTCATTTAATTTGTCTTAAATGAACAAACACAAAAAGAACTGTCCTAAAGCCAAATTGGATATAATTCCACACCAAACATAAAAAAGAGGGTGGACAAAAGTATTGGCACTGTTCGAAAAATCGTGATGCTTCTCTAATTTGTGTAATTAACAGCACCTGTAACTTACCTGTGGCACCTAACAGGTGTTGGCAATAACTAAATCACACTTGCAGCCAGTTGACATGGATTAAAGTTGACTCAACCTCTGTCCTGTGTCCTTGTATGTACCACATTGAGCATGGAGAAAAGAAAGAAGACCAAAGAACTGTCTGAGGACTTGAGAAACCAAATTGTGAGGAAGCATGAGCAATCTCAAGGATACAAGTCCATCTCCAAAGACCTGAATGTTCCTGTGTCTACCGTGCGCAGTGTCATCATGAAGTTTAAAGCCCATGGCACTGTGGCTAACCTCCCTAGATGTGGATGGAAAAGAAAAATTGACAAGAGATTTCAACGCAAGATTGTGCGGATGTTGGATAAAGAACCTCGACTAACATCCAAACAAGTTCAAGCTGCCCTGCAGTCCGAGGGTACAACAGTGTCAACCCGTACTATCCGTCGGCGTCTGAATGAAAAGGGACTGTATGGTAGGAGACCCAGGAAGACCCCACTTCTTACCACGAGACATAAAAAAGCCAGGCTGGAGTTTGCTAAAACTTACCTGAAAAAGCCTAAAACGTTTTGGAAGAATGTTCTCTGGTCAGATCAGACAAAAGTAGAGCTTTTTGGGCAAAGACATCAACATAGAGTTTACAGGAGAAATAAAGGCATTCAAAGAAGAAAACACGGTCCCTACAGTCAAACATGGCGGAGGTTCCCTGATGTTTTGGGGTTGCTTTGCTGCCTCTGGCACTGGACTGCTTGACCGTGTGCATGTCATTATGAAGTCTGAAGACTACTAACAAATTTTGCAGCATAATGTAGGGCCCAGTGTGAGAAAGCTGGGTCTCCCTCAGAGGTCATGGGTCTTCCAGCAGGACAATGACCCAAAATACACTTCAAAAAGCACTAGAAAATGGTTTGAGAGAAAGCACTGGAGACTTCTAAGGTGGCCAGCAATGAGTCCAGACCTGAATCCCATAGAACACCTGTGGAGAGATCTATAAATGGCAGTTTGGAGAAGGCACCCTTCTAATATCAGGGACCTGGAGCAGTTTGCCAAAGAAGAATGGTCTAAAATTCCAGCAGAGCATTGTAAGAAACTCATTGATGGTTACCAGAAGCGGTTGGTTGCAGTTATTTTGGCTAAAGGTTGTGCAACCAAGTATTAGGCTGAGGGTGCCAATACTTTTGTCTGGCCCATTTTTGGAGCTTTGTGTGAAATGATCAATGTTTTGCTTTTTGCTTCATTCTCTTTTGTGTTTTTTCATTTAAGACAAATTAAATGAAGATAATAATACCGAAGAATTTGTGCTTGCAATCATTTTCAGGAAGAAACTGAGTATTATCTGACAAAATTGCAGGGGTGTCAATACTTTTGGCCACAACTGTATATACATATATTATGTAGATTCCTCTGCCCCCAGACACCCCAGAAAAGGTGCAGCCGTAAGATGCGCCAATTCCGGAAGTTAGCCCCTCTCTTCCCACTGCCTGGTAGCAGTGGCAGATGGGGTAATAATGTGTTACCGTCACCTTAAGGTGACATTAAGCGCGGTTCATAATGGAGAGGTGTCAATAAGATGCCTATCCAATACTAATCAAAAAAAAAATGGCGTGGCCTCACGCCCAATTTTCCCATCCAGAAAGGGAAAGCCAGCGACTGGGTGCTCATATTTTGTAGCCTGGGAAGGGGTTAATCCTCCCAGGCTATGAATATCAGCCCACAGCTGTCTGCATAGGCTTTTCTGGTTATTAATTATAGGGGGACCCCACATTTCTTTGGGGGGAGTCCCCATATTTTAATAGCCATTAAAGGCTCTTTAGACAGCTGTGGGCTGATATTCATAGCCTGGGAAGATTAACCTCTTCCCAAGCTATAAACATTGGCCCCCAGTCACTGGCTTTCCCTCTCTGGACTTGGAAAAAAAATGTAGTTGCGGTGGGATATGGGGTAATAAGGGGTTAATGTCAACTTGCTATTGGAAGGTGACATTAAGCCCGGTTAATAAGACACCTATCCATTATTAATCCTAAAGTAGAAAAAAAAAACACAGAAAAATATTTTAATATTCTGAATTTTACCGTACTTATGAATACTCCTAATTCCCCAAAGCCCTCGATCACCTGTAACAAAAATAAAAAAATAAACCAACAGTATACCACCTGTTCCGACGTGGTCAAGATCGAGTGTCCCACGACGATCTATCGTGGAGAACAGCCACATCGGGAGATGTCACTGCTCTCCACGGCTTCAAAAACACACTGACAGGAGCTAAAGCTACTGCAGTTTGACTGCGCATGCGCAAGAGTTTACCGAAGTTCAATGAACTCCGGGATTCTCACTTTACGGCACAGCTGCATGAGAAATTTTCGACGTGGGACAGTCTTGGATTACTGTGGACCAGATGATCGAGGGCTTCGGGGACTAGGCGTATGTGGTAAGTATGTCATCTATGTTGTATGTACTGTATGTTACATGTATGTACTGTGTTTGTGTTTTTAACCCATTGTAGTCAGTCGCCTGATGATGGGACAACTCTCCCATCATCATATTTGTATGGGAGCTGTAGTCCCATTAAACAATTGACTACAATTAGTCAATACAGACACACAGACAGACAAGACAGACACACAGAGACAATATTTACCAACTCAACCAGACGCCTGACATCCATCCCCATGCGACAGTGCAACTCCATTTTCAACAAACACTCCGGCCACACTCTTCCTCCTGATGACATCACTTCCCTCTGCAGCGTTTTTGACACCTAAAACTGCAGGCACATCCGCAGCAAATCCACAGATCTTTTTTACATCTGCGGTTTTGCTGCGGATTTGCCTGACACAATGGAAGTCAATGGGTGCAGAAACGCTGCAGATCCGCACAAAAGAAGTTACATGCTGCGGGAAAAAAAGCTGCGTTTCTGTGCGGATTTTTCCGTGCGGATTTTTCCGCAGCATGTGCACATCAAGTCTGCGGTTCCCATAGACTTACAATGGTTGTGCACTACACTGTGGATTTGATCCAATTCCGCATGGCAAAAAACGCTGTGGATCCGCAATTAAATCCGCAACATGTGCACGTACCCTCAGGGTACCATTTTTGCATGCGTAGGACAGGGGTATTAGCAAAGTATGAATAAACAAATAAAAACATGAAGAAACAGTTTTCCTATGTGTTTCTGGCTCCCACACAATCCTTAACCCCTTTCTGACATCATATGTACTATTCCATCCATATGCCCATGGCCAATTTGACCATGGACAGAATAGTACATCTCAGTGATCAGCCGTGCAGACGGGTGGTGTGCGGCCGATCGCGGTTGGGTGTCAGCTGATTCTCACAGCTGACACCCCGCACTAAGTGCCAGGAGCAGTCACTTTAACCCCTGGAATACTGCAATCGAACACGATCGCAGCATTTTGGGAGCAGGCAGAGGGCTGACAGCCCCTCTGCCTTTGGATCGGAGACCCCACGGTGTGACGCGGGGTCCCGATCGCTACCATGGTAACTCGATGTCGTCATAACAACATCCGGGTTACCAGAACTAAGAAACTTCCTGTCATGCGCAGGATGTTTAACGTTTAACCCTTATAACTTCCTATTAAAAAAAATAGTTTCCAAAATTGTGCTGATGCAAAGTAAACATGTGGGAAATGTTATTTATTAAGTATTTTATGTGACATATCTCTGTGATTGAAGGGCATGAAAATTCAAATTTGGAAAATTGCGAAATTTTCAAAATTTTTGCCAAATTTCCATTTTTTTCACAGATAAACGCAAGTTATATCAAGGAAATTTTACCACTATCATGAAGTACAATATGTGATAAGAAAACAATGTCAGAATCACCGGGATCTATGGAAGTATTCCAGAGTTATTACCTCATAAAGGGACAGTGGTCAGAATTATAAAAATTGGCCATGTCATTAACATGCAAACCACCCTTGGGGGTAAAGAGGTTAAGGGCTTGAAACGCAGAGGTCAAATGTTAATGTTTTTATTCGTTCTTTCACTATTTTTAGAGCAATTCTCATTAAAATGGAATCTTAAATAAACACCTATCTTATTCTGTGTGTCAGTACAATTAACAAAATACCAAATTTACATAGCTTTATTTATGATTTACTATGCTTGCACAATAAAATTACTTAAAAAAAACACAAAACAAACAAAAAAACGCAAAACATTTTTTGCCATATTCTGGGATCCATAACTATTTTTTATTTTGACAGAGCTGTATGAGGACTTTTATTGAGATATAAGTTGTGGTTTCTATTGGTACCAATTTTGTTACTTGTGACTTTGTGGCCACTTTTTATTCATTTTTTATTTGTGAGACAACGTGACAGTAACAGCAATTCTCGCTGTTTTTTTCATGGTGTTAACTAAGCGGGATGAATAACATGCACATTTGATAGTTTTTCTCATTACAACATTATCAAATATGTCCAATTTTATATCTGAATACTTCACAGTAAAGTTCTATTTAATAAAGTGTATTTTTTGTGTTGTCATAACTTTTATATTTTTGTCCACAGTCCTGTAGGAGCATTTATGTTTTGCAAGATTTTGTAATTTTGATCGGAAAATTCTTATATTTTTCCGACTAAATTTATTTGATATCTTTTTGTAGCTTTATGTTAGGAGTTGATAATAAAACAGAAATTTTTACTGCATTTTTATATTTAATTTTATTAAGTGTTCAGCAGATGGGTTAATTGACATACTAGTTTTATATATATTTGAACTAGTGACCCAAACTATAAAATACACCGGTCAGTATGGTCGCTGTAACCACACCCCAGAACCCGGTAGCCAAGTTTTCAGTGCAGCAGCCAGGCAGCTTTGAAACGCTATTAATCTGCATATTAATTTTATATCTGTAGGTTAATTGCTTTTGGGTATCTGAGAAGTTCCCTTTAAATAACTTTTCCTTCTCATCTATATCTGCAGAGAATTGATCTGGGAGAGGTGTGTAATTGGAAAAAATAATCACAAAATAGTTTAGCCATTATATTAGGATTGCATACTATCTGTCCATCCACATGTCTGTGAGTAGGTGGAGCAGTTTGCTCAACTTACGAATGGTCACTTAATTTCTTTGCCAAGGGGTACTTCACACATAGCGAGATTGTTAGTGAGATCGCTGAAACGTCACAGGTTTTTTGACGCAACAGCGACCTCGCCAGCGATCTCACTACGTATGACACATAGCGGCGACCGGCCCCCCCGCTGCGATATCGCAGATCGTGCTCGAATGTCCTAGGCCGTTTTTTGATCGTTGGTGTCCCGCTGGCCAGCATGCATCGCTGTGTTTGACGCCATAACAATGACGAGCGACCTCGTTGGTGACGCAGAACTCAGGGACGCAGGCGTGATTTTGCTTTGTCTTTTCAACACCCCCTCAGCTCTGATTGGTGGTCTCAAATTAGGATCTTTGTAGCGTTTCCTTTTATAGGTCAACTATCAATTATATGCAATCATAACAATTAACATGTACAGTTATAATAATCGCGTGTCCCCGTGTCAGTGACTGTGGATCCATGACTAAATAGCGCACTAGCGACTCAGACAGGGATGCTGAAACAAACCACATAGTGATAGCACAGTAGTGGCCACCAATCGGAGCAGAGGGGCATGGAAAAGGCAACACTGAAGCACGCCTTTTGAGGTCTGAGTCGTCAGAATAGCTGCTGTGTGACAAGGTCCCAACAACCGCCGAGGTCGTTATATGGATCGCCGTATCGTTGCTACGTCGTTAAGTACATCTGCCTGTTTGACAGCTTACTAGCGACCATGTAGCGACGTACCAGCGATCCTTACAAGGTCGTATCGTTGTCGGGATCGCTGGAGTGTTGCTATGTGTAACGGGACCCTTAGAGAGTGTGAGGTTTATAATTTCTTCATAATACCTCTGAGGCCTCCTTCACATGTCCGTATAAAACATGTATGTGAAAAACTGATACCGGTGTCATCAGTGTTTACCATCAGTGGGTCATCTATGCGTCTTTTTACCATCAATGTGGTCATCAGTGTTTTTCTGGAATGAATAAAGAAATAAATAAATTACAAAGCTCATCCTATACTTTGCAATCTTAAACAGGGAAAGCACACAGTTGGCACAGTTCCTGCACAAGCCGTGTGCACTGCAAGTATCCGTGGTTGTTATGGATGGTAGCAGTTTTGTTTGACCTAACTGGGGCTAGCACAGTGGTGTCTGTAGTAGTCCAGGTCTATATTGTTCAGTTATCGCGTGGACAAGGCTAGGGATTTATGTTTATGATTTTGTTGTTTTGGTGCTGGGCAACCTGTGGAAAACAATAAAAACTGCACATGATTGGAAGAAAAATGCATTCTCTATGTGAATGGTACCTAAGGCCTAATTCCTACCAGAGCCAATGAATGCCTAAAAAAGTTAAATGAGCAGGTATCAGAATGCAGGTAGTGATAAATACATTAGTGGAGCATGGCAGTCACCAATCGGCGAGTGCGACAGACAGCAGACACTGCATCGTGTCTGCTGTGCCGAGAGATAGTGCACTGGAGACCAGAGCAGAGGGCCAGAGGAATGGGATGTGTGCCTGTATATAGTGGGCTATGTTAAGTCTCATACATCATATAGGGGGCTATGTGGGGTCTCATACTGTATATAGAAGCTATTGTGGGGGCTCACACTTTATGTAGTAGACTGTGTAAGGCTCATACTGTAAAAAGTGGGCTATGTGAGCACTCATATTGTATATAGGGGTTGTTTTGGCTTGTGTAGTAAATAGGGGCTATGTGAGGGCTCAAACTGTATATAAAGGGCTATGTGAGGGCTCATACAATATATAGAGGAGTGTCAGCATAGTTTATCCTGCTCAATATTAAGCTATACAATTAATATTAAATCATTATAATTTAACCCCTTAGCGATCAGAGGTATTTTTGGTTTTGCATTTTCATTTTTTGTTCCTTTTCTTCCCAGACCCATAGCTTTTTATTTTTTGGTCAAAATGGCCATGTGAGGGCTTGTTTTTTGCGGGACGAGTTGTACTTTTGAACGACATCATTGGTTTAACCATGTCATGTACTTGAAAATGGGAAAAAAAATTCCAAGTGTGGTGAAATTACAAAAAAAGTGCAATCCCACACTTGTTCTTTTGTTTTGCTTTTTTACTAGATTCAATATATGCTAAAACCGACCTGCTATTATGATTCTCCAGGTCATTATGAGTTTATAGACACCAAACATGTCTAGGTTTTTTTTTTATCTAAGTGGTGAAAAAAGATTCCAAACTTTAAAAAAAAAAAAAAAAAAAGTGCCTCTTTATGATACCCATAGCGTCTCCATCTTTTGTGATCTTGGGTTGGGTGAGGACTTATTTTGTGCATGCCAAGCTGACATTTTTAATGATACCATTTTGGTACAGATACGATCTTTTGATCGCCTGTTATTGCATCTTAATGCAATGTCAGAAAAACATAATTCTGTCGTTTTAACTTTTTTTCTCGCTACGCCGTTTAACGATCAGGTTAATCCTTTTTTTATTGATCGGGTGATTCTGAACACGGCGATACCAAATATGTGTATGTTTGATTTTTTTTGTTATTGTTTTATTTTGAATGGGGCAAAAGGGAGGCGATTTGAACTTTTATACAGTATTTTTAAAAACTTTTTTTTATACTTTTGGCATGCTTCAATAGTCTCCAAGGGAGCCTAGACACTGACATAACCCGATCGGCAATGATCAGATCACCTCTATGTAGCAGAGTTACTTACTTGCTATGAGCGCCAACCACCGGGCGGCACACAGAGCAAATTGGCAGTGACAACCAATGCAGGTCTCCAGGAGACCACTGGCTGTCATGCCAATCCATCAGTGACACGCGATCAGGTGACGGGGTCACCGATGGCAGGATTTCCGGCACGATTGCCGGAAGCGTATGTTAAATGCCGCTGTTTTTTATACATAATAAAAAACAAGTACTATAATCTTGAACAAAATGAGTCAAAGACTGGTACATAAGTAGAGAGGACCCTGACCGTGAGGGCTCACAGTATACAATGAATGGGTGAGGATACAGTAGGAGAGGTAAGAGCTGGTATGCTGGAACAAGGTTTATATGTTTGTCGGAAGAGGTGGGTCTTCGGCTTTTGAAGTTTTCCATGGTAAGTGAGAGTCTGATATGTTGGGGTAGAGAGTTCCAGAGTAGGTGGATGTACGGGAGAAATCTTGTATATGATTATGGGAAGAGGAGATAAGAGGGGAGTAGGAAAAGAGATCTTGTGAGGATAGGAGGTTGCAAACAGGTAAGTACCCAGAGACTAATTCACAGATATATGTAGGAGACAGGTTGTGGATGGCTTTGTATGTCATGATTAGGGTTTTGAACTGGAGTCTCTGGGCAATAGGGAGCCAGCAAAGGGATTGACAGAGAGGAGAGGCTGGGGCAGGTGGATTAGTTGGTCAGCAGAGTTTAGGATAGATTGGAGGAGTGCGAGAGTGTTAGAGGGGAGGCCACAAAGTAGGAGGTTGCAGTAATCGAGGTGGGAGATGATCAGGGCATGCACTAGTGTTTTTTGCAGATTCTTGGTTAAGGAATGTGCGGATCCGGGAAGTATTTTTGAGTTGGAATAGGCAGGAAGTGGAAAGGGTTTTGATATGTTGTTTAAAGGAGAGATCAGAGTCAAGGGTTATCACGAGGCAGCAAGTGGAAAATGAGCAGCCATTGAATTTGATGGATAGATCTGTTGAGTGAGTGTAAAGACACACTCACTGTGTCTTTGGTGAATGAGGCCTAGGGGGCGCTGTCCAAGGAATGTGCTCCGACCAAGAGGTGTGTGGACACCGCGACGTGCGATGGACACCAGAACAGGACCTGGCAGGACACGTTACTGCTGGGGAAGCAGCGGGGGGTGGAGTCCACTCACGTGAGTGGACGGGAGCCGGCTCTCAACGATGTGCCGAGGACATAGTCAGGAAAGACGAGGTCAGAAGCCAGAGAATAGCGTGAATGTCGTATGATGAGACAGGAGAATGGTGAAGGGCGAGCCGAGGTCGGGAGCCAGACGGGGACGCGGGATCCAGAGCGACAGACAGATGTCAGGGACAAGGCCGAGGGACAAAACCAGAGAGATCAAAAAGTAATCACGAGGCAGAAACAGAACAAGGGACGAGCCGAGTCATACACGGGTACACACACAGAGGAATCACAGTATCAAACAGAGAAACCTTGGTCAGTTGCTCAAGCCGAGTAACAGAAGTATCACTGACTCAGAGCTTGACAAGCAGCAACCCTAAATAGCCCTCCCCGCACCAAAGAGAGGCCATAATAATAATCATGTTTATTTTTATATAACGCTAGCATATTCCGCAGCGCTTTACAGTTTGCACTCATTATGACGTTAACCCCGAGTAAACCAGGACGGGAGAGGAAACCTCATTCTGAATCATGACAGTGAGATGGTGCAAAGATGATTAATTCTGTTTTGTCCATGTTAAGTTTTAGAAATCTAGCAGAAAAGAAAGATGAAATAGTGGCCAAACATTGTGGGAGTCTGGTTAGTAAGGAGGTGATATCGGGTCCAGAAAGATACATCTATGTGTCATCTGCATATAGATAATACTGAAAGTTATGCAAAACCTGACGCATTTCCGGTGCAAAAATGCATCCTTTGTCATAGGACTAAGGGTGCGTTTTTTGCACCGGAAACGCGTCAGGTTTTGTATGGTTTTTAATTATGGCTTGAGTGCCGAATAAAGTTGAAT
The DNA here is from genome assembly GCF_039654945.1 of Dendrobates tinctorius. NCBI lineage: Eukaryota > Metazoa > Chordata > Amphibia > Anura > Dendrobatidae > Dendrobates > Dendrobates tinctorius. The sequence goes on from NW_027361694.1 coordinate 10,955,802, forward strand.
TTTTTATCTTCATTTTGGTGTGCCACATCCTCTTTTTTGCTCCTATGCAATGCTGTGCTTTTCAGCCTTTGTGTGCACCCACCTGCTTTGCTGATTTGGCTCAAACTTATGTGGCTTCATTCTGGATCCCGTGGAAGCTCCTACACTCTTCTCTCCTGCAATACTGAAAGCTGTAGGACTTCATGAGACTTCCCAGGTCAAAGGTGTAGATGGAGAAAAGCAGGGGTCGTAGAACTGAATCTTGGGGACACCGACAGATAGGGGGCGAGATGAGGAGGTGGTGTGTGAGTGGGATACACTGATTGTCTGGTCTCTTAAGTTTGAGGAGATCCAAGATAGGGCCTAAAGTTTCTAAGGAGATATACCCTGACCCTTGATAGAGAGCATTTTCATGCAACATTTTCAAGATAACCATAAAATAATGCCCTATAATCACAATTAAACCAACATTGGTAACAATAGGTCACACAAAACATATAGCCGGAATTGATGATGATAAGCAAAATAACCATCAAAGTGTATAACAATTAAAAATAAGAAAAACATAGACTAGGGACAGGGAATATGTGTGACTATGAATAAGAATAAATGTGTCAACTAGAAACCTCAGTATTCTGGGAGAACACTTGATAAGCAGGGAGAGGCTCTTTGCGCAAGCATTCTTAAAAGGAACCTGTCAGCAGGATTGTGCGCAGTAACCTACATATATTGTCAGGTTGACAACGTTAGACTGATTAAAATGATACCTTGGCTGATGAAATCCGTCTTGTGGTTGCTGTTTAATCTTTATTTTCATTTTTAAGTTAATGTTATGTGTTGTGAATTCTCTTACTTCTGAGTCGGGGCTCCCTCTGGTGGTTACTGTGGGTAGTGGAGTTGGCCGGAATGACAGAGGTCTGCCACCTGACGATGATGATTGGAAATCTGGGGTTACTGATTGGGAGTATTTAAGTGAGCAGGCTTCCCTCAATTGTTGCTGGTGATTAGTTCTTCCTGTGCAACTTGAGGTCTGCTGTATCCTGCCTGATCCTGCATTTTTCAGCTAAGTTGTTCATTTGCTAATCCTTTGCTTCTGATCTGGTTTTGCCTCTTTCTGCTTTGCTGTGTGGGTTCAGTGTGCTCCCTGCTGGGGCTGTGCTGGACCCCGCTCCATATGTTACAGCTTGTGTCAGTTTGTTCAGTCCCCTATTATATTAGTCTCTTTTGCTTTGCTGCCAGTTTACACCAGAATGCTGATATAGTGGGGGAGAGGTCTTGAGACCTCAGTGTTTTTTGTACATCAGACGTGTTGGATTTTTAAAGGTTTTTGCATGATTGCAGACAGGCTAGGAAAGGAAAGACACTATCTAGACAGTTTGGACTCCATCATTTGCTCAGTCTATTTTCTGCCTGTGTTTGTCCCTCATCTGGTCTCACCGACAATATGTTTGGGGGCTATCTATTTCTTTGGGGTTCTACTCCGGGGCAGTTTAGATTTCACCTTTCTTGCTTTAGGCCTAGTTAGTTTTCCGGCTGTGTCGAGGCGTCTAGGGTATCATAGGTACGCTCCACGGTTACTGTTAGTTGTGTTGTTAGGATTAGGGTTCTGCAATTCGCTAAGTGACCAACCTTTCTGGTTTCCTGGTGGCTTAGCCTATTCCTGCCATCCTCCTCGGTGACCTGTTCATAACAGTTATGCCTGTGTCCCGGGCGGCCTGTGAGGGGTCTTTATGTGGTGCTCTGCTTAGGTATTTATTATGTAGACTCCTGACAGGTCACTGATTCCTCACTGACCTGCCCCTTAATTTGCGTAATGAATATTATATATACATAGTGGAAAAAAAAAACCTTCTGCAGGCAGGTGAAAGGCCGTGGCACCTGCGCTGCAGTATAATCGCATACATACTGTGTATATAATTAAAGTCTGAGGTTTCACCTTTATATACGCTGATGGCTGCTACTGCACTGGTGCGGTGGCACCATTTTGGTAGAGGAAATTTTTTTTCTCTAGCAAGATGGTACCGCCAGCGCATGCTGTGTATATAATTAATGTTTGAGGTTATCAAACCATCTTGGAGGAGGAATTTTTTTTTTCTCTGGCAAGATGGCGCTGCAGGTGCATGTGCCTTAGCAGCTATCGGATCACCTCTATATACGCCAATGGCTGCTACTGCACAGGTGGGGTGGCACCATCTTGGTAGAGGAAATTTTTTTTCTCTAGCAAGATGGTACCGCCAGCGCATGCACAGTAGCAGCTATCAGATCACCTCTATAGACACCAATAGCTGTTACTGCTACTGCGCAGCTGACACCATTTTCAAATCAATTTTGTTTTTGTTTTTTTAAATATCAGGATAAGGCTAGTTTCACATTTGCGGACGGAGGGCTGCGGACTTCCTCCATGAAGCTCCGCCCCCTGCCGCATGTCCACCAGTTAGCTCCGCCTACTTCTGCATGCGGCTTGCATCTTTACCATTGGGTACGCAGGCCGTGCCCAGTATTCGGATGCTGCCACTTGCGTCGTTTTGGCGATGCGGCGCCTGCATAAAATTCCAACATGATGCGTTCTATGTGGGTCGCTGCACCGTCAAAATGACGCAAGTGGCGGCATCCGCATACTGCAGCTTATACAGGCAGCTAAACCGCTATACCGGGGTCCAATAAGGAGACTGTAGGTTGAATCTGTGCTTTATTGAACGTGATGGTATAGTGACGCGGTGAAACAGCAATGCTGTCACAAGGGGAGTAGAGAAATGAGACGCTTCCTGAATGCAGGCAGAAGGAAGATGGTGGACTGGAGGGAAAATAGGGCTGAACTAACCATAATCCTTTGCAAAAGGCTATCAGGGTGCATTGCAACCTTACCAGAATGCACTGCAAATGGAGGGACATAGCAAAGTGAAAGTAAAAGACACAATAACACTGCGGTTATGACTTTGGTCACTAGATTGGACCAGAAAACACTGTAAACATTAACAAGCAGATAATCAGGGATTATGAATTAAATGTCAGAGACAGAACATATAGATATAAGGTATTTAGCTGATGGGACTGTATAGAATAGTGCAGTCTGCTGTGCTACTCCATGTAGCCAAAAAGATGAGAACTCTGATGTGTACTGCAAAGCAGAGGTCAATTTGGCCTCTATCAAGTGAATGTAGGTATGAGTGTATGTGTGACACCCCAGAGTCCAGTTATCACAGTGACATTGCCTCCCTCTAAGGGGTGAAGTCATGCTTGAAGGGAGAAAGGGGACCCCCATGCCAGGTAACATAGATTAAATCACAATTCCTGCTGCAGGTCAGAAAAGGGAGTTGCCTTATAAATTCTGGCCAGCAGAGGGGGTTGGTGAGTCAGCTGGAAGTGAGCTGAGGGGGTTGTCATGGAAGCGAGAGCAGCTGTGAGGAGAAATGACAAGACAGTTAAACGTGAGGTGAAAAGATCTTTCTGGAAGGTCCAGTCAGTTGAAGACAGGAAGCTGATCTGTAAGGAGCTGGTGAGGGGCAGCTGATCTGTGAAGAGGGAAAGGACACGAGCAGAGACAGAGAGGCTCTGGGGAAGCTAAAAGACTGCATATAGCAGACCCCAGAGCGAAGCGCTAATAGAGAGAAAAGGGACGTCAGAGTCCTTGGTGGTCAGGAGCTGTATGTCCTGATCAGGGGTGGATTAAGGGTAGCCAGGGCCCCGGGCTGTTCAGACTCTGTGGGCCCCCCGGTCATGTGACGGGGCCGGGAAGTCACTAGTTTCCATGACAGATACGGTGCGTCAAGGGGCAGGAAGGGGTTAAATACTGAGGTAAAAACACCAAATACTCAGCGTGTCCATGAGGCCTTACAAATACTAAGCGAAAAACTCACCAAATACTCAGCGTGTGCACGAGGCCTTATAAATACTGAGGTAAAAACTCACCAAATACTCAGCATGTGCATGAGGCCTTATAAATACTGAGGTAAAAACTCACCAAATATTCAGTGTGTGCACAAGGCCTTACAAATACTGGAAGGCTTCCACCCAACATCTAGTTCTGACTCACCCGTACCTAACATTGAAACCAGCTAATAGTCTGCCATCACCTGCTGACCTGGACCCATGAACTGTCAGACAAGTTACTTCACATGAATCACACAGAGGCTTCTGCTTCATGAACTTCCCCAGATAGAAGGAGCAGCCTCCGATGTGCAGCCTGTGGCAGGATACACAGGAAGAGATGCTCCTCGTCACAGGCTGTGCCCAACATAGCAGCAGAGGGGTTAACGCCACAGACAAGTCTCTGTCTTCTCACACACTGGACACAACACTGCATCTGGCGACGAACAAGCGCACATTGTGCAATTTTAGTCATGTCCCAGATGTTTAGCATGTGGAGGACCAAGGGGAGACAAAAAAGACCCCAGGATTGGAACAGGAGCATGGGAAAGTGGACGGCGGTCGGAGGGGAAGGGTTTATATAGGGGTTGGAGTAAATTCTATATTATATATATATATATATATATATATACACATATTACTACATGGAGGCAGCGCACACATGCACAATCCTCAGGTTGTATAACTTTCAACTGGTCAAAACATTTCTCTCAGTAGGCCAAGAAAGAAATGTGGCAGGTATAAAGTACACCTCATAGTATCTTATGTGTGAGACAGAGGTGGCAAGACCCGCCATCTCGTGCCCACCTTACTAGAGGTGCCCACTGCCCACATATAACAAAGTTGATGGAAACAGACGACTTCCACTATGATGATTGGTTACCGGCCATCTGTGTATGGACACCTTCCCAGAGAAAGGGTTAAATCCTGGCTACAATGTAACAATGTTATGACCCCTAAGTGTCACCGGCTACTACTGACCCCAGGACCTCCCCACCACCCACTATGGAGATGACTGGACTCCCTGTATAATGCTATTTCACACTGAGGTACCTCCATAGCTCGGCTGAGATACACCCTAGAAGAGTAGTATCGCAAGAAGTATCTCAGACATTCCCAGCCTGAAGGGAGTGAATTTGCAGCTACCGCCCCCTGAGCAGCACGGAGCGGCAGGTCTTACCTGCACCCCCCGCTGGCCGGGCAGCCCCGGGTACTGACTCATCCTGCTGTACCCCGGATCCCTCTGCACAGCCCTAGCCTTGAGCTCCACACAGAGGCGGGGATCCCTCCTGCACGCCCAGGCGCCCCTCTCCGTGCCAGTCCGGGAGCAGCAGAGATTGCAGGGGGCAGAGAGTTTGGCAGCAGGAAGAGATTTGCTGTATTACTGAGCCTATGATGATGATTTCCGGCTGCGGAGAGGACATGTATGACAGCTAGTCCTGGCCGCCGCTCGCTGTCATCTCTACGCTGCTGCTCGATCACACAAAACTAGACCAGGAAACAAGGAGAGAGTAAAGAAACATTAGGCAGCCACTCCCCGCCTCCTCATTGCCTCTTCCCCTCTCATAACTCCTCCTGGTAACTGCCTGCACTCATGGCCCTTCTGTGATGTGCCAGGGGTTACATGGGGGGGACATAGGACATCCATTATACTTTGTACACTCCAGCTGACTTTCTGCCATAGTGATAGATGGATACATGATCAATCACAGGCAGGACACATTGCTACCAATACTGACAGCTGAGCACTATCTCCAAAGACACAGAGCGTTACATAGGAGCACAATGTACAGTCAGGTAACACTGGTCACGGATACCCACTGGTGGCCGTGGGGTAGCTGTAGGAAGTGGCGTAACAACAAAGTTAAGGGCCCCAGTGCGAACTTTCAAATGGGGCCCCCTCATGCCAAAACATTTTCCACCCAAATTCACATTTTCCCTATTCATTTCGTACACTATAGCTTTGTTGCAATGTTACTGTATATAGTCTGACTTCAGAGGCGTTAACTATCCAGTGCCTCATCCTGGTACATATTTGTCCCCTGTTCTGCCATTGTTCAATAATGTATAGAAGAAAATAAACCATTATACTCATCAGGGGCTTACATAGAAGTCATGGGGATCCATATAAGAAGTATAATGCACCCCATAGTCCTCCATATAATATACTGCACAGTTCATAGCCATCCATGTAGTATAATCAAATGCATCTCCATAGTCATCCATAAAGTATAATGCACAGCCCATTATCCTTGATACAGTATAATGCACCCCATAGTACTTCATAGTAGTAAAATGCACCCCATAGTCCTCCTATAAAGTATTATGCACCCCATAGTCATATATAGTATAATGCAGCAGCCCCATAGGAGTATAAAATGCAGCAGTCCCATAGCAGTATAAAATGCAGCGTATGACAGTGACGTCATACGTCGGCGACATGCGCGTTGACGTCAGCTGCTGGCCTGTGATCGGCCAGCGGCTGTTAACTGTTGCCGTGCGGGAGGAATCTCCTGCACAGCTACAGATTTTAACTTTTGCTGATGTCGCCATTGGCTTGCCTATGACCCGCCGGCCCGGTCGCAGCGGCGACCGGAGAAGTTACGCCCCTGACTACAACATTGTACTATTACTGTAGTTTAATTTTCGTACTACTAATACTATATTATAATTCTCCTACTTCTAATACCACAGTATAACAGTATAACACTCATACTGAAATGATGCTAGATGTCCTGCAAATAATCAGGCCAAACCCCTTTCGAGGCCACAGTTTGGAGAAAATGAAGAGCTCAGCACATTGTGCAATAGTGTAAAGGTCTCTGGCAGAGCATACAGCAGGACCTGACCTCAAGACATTATCCTGTCCGTGTGAATGGCTATGAGGACAGTTTGCGTGCTGAGGGTCATGCTCTGTGTCTTTGCCTTCACTACTTTCCTTCTGTGGGGCGGATTTCTAGCAATGATGGAGGCCGGACATTTACTTTTCATGTTTCCTTGTGTGCAAAGCAGATCAGGAGTGGGCTTCTACAGCCTGTCCTCAGCATACCTTCCAGAGCTGGCGCGTACTTCTGATCTAGGCCTCATCATCCTGGTGACCTCACATGCCCGTCACCATGCCTCTAGGTCAGCTATATGGAAAACATGGGCACAGAAAACCAATGGTGCTATCCGCCCGTTGCAGGTGGCTTTCTTAGTGGGACGTTCAGAAGATGTAGTGCTAGACTGGCATATACTTAAAGAGCATGAGATTCACAGAGATATCCTCATGGGCAACTACGGACAGCTACCGAAACCTTACCTTAAAGGTCATGCATAGCATAAACTGGGCAGTGGAGAGATGCCAGCCAGCCTACATTCTGACACACACACACACACACACACACTTCCCCAGCACGGGGGTCCGATCTGCAGTCACATCCTCCTGTCTGACCCCTCGGCCTCCCCCAGCAGATGTATTAGGCTGCAGGGCCTGCACACTACTCCTGGCCACTCCTCCGACTATTTTCCCTTTGAACCATTTCCCTGACACCATTCACTTACCGGCTGACTGCTCCCTGGTTATATCCGACAACCACGCATCTGCAGCAACACGTTTAGCCGACCTGTCCACCGCTTCCGGTCACCGTACTCCTAGTCTCCACACTAACGTTTCCCGCTCAAGTTTGATTTTGTAAGCTCTGCCCGCTGTTGCCTTGAGAATGCGATGAATATGGCGGAGGCTGCTGGCCGCTCTGGGCTGCGCTCTGTGGGGCTCCATAGTTCTGCTGCTGTCCGTACTCGCAGCCCCTGGTGCCGGCCTGGCTGTACGGCGGGGTCGGTCCTGCAGGAGCGGCTTGCTATCCTGCAGTGCTCCCTCCCAGTGTGCTGCTCGGTGCTGTGCTGTGAATGCGGCCAGTCACAAGACTCGGGTCATGTGACCGCTCCCAACTGCCTGACTCTCCTCGGCAGGAAGCTCGTCTTAAAGCGACAGCGCCGTGATCTGCAGGCCATCTGTACCTGTTACCCTGCGGAGGAGGAAGTCTTGAAGGAGTTAATGCAGTGGCAGATTATAATGGGGCAATTTAGCCTGGGCTGGTGGAGCCCCCCACACCACTGGGCCCTGGGCTACCACCCAGATTGACCTCATTATAATCCGCCACTGGTCCTGATCGCCGAATCTGAAAGTACAGAGAATTGTAAATTCCTGTGCGACATTGAACACCTGAGGGCACGGCAGCGGATAAGGAGCCCGGGGCCGACGGTGAAAAGGACAGTACCCGTGGAATAGGCTCATGCTGATAGCTGTACAGGTTAGTGAAATCATTACGCAATTGAGGGTTGCAGCATAGTTATAAACAGCGGAGACCCACACACAAAGCGCAGAAGGAAGGTCCTAAATCCCCAACTAGCAAGGTGGATCCCCTGAATGCCTCCAGGCGAGCCGGAATCATTCCATCACCTGTATGTGGTACTCCGGATTGCAACCAATTGCCAGTAAAAGGTAAAGAAACTGCACCTCTCTGTGTCCTCTCATTTCTCTGCACCCCAACGTTCACATCCATTTTTACTATTAATCTAACATCTTTGCCCCGGGACTATTGCTCTACCTGTGGAGGGCTATTTTCACCTCAGCTGCGCCACATCAACAGTCTCAGGGGAACAACACCGCAGCACTGGTCACCTCTGACCAGAATACCACAGGTGGCGCCATGTATTTAATCATCTATAAACTTTATCTTCATTTTTACCACATAAATACCCCACAACTTTCCCCTAATTTTATTACTGGACGCGTCTGGGCCACGGACCGAGTCGCCGCTGCTGTGACACCATCCCCCATTGAAGTCGAAGGGCCCGGTACCGAGTACCCCCAGGCCCCGCAGGGCGCTCCAACTGTATAAAGTATGTACTGATAGACTTCCCAGTATTTATAGTAAATGCACACTTTAAATTGCAGTGCTAAAGTAGCTTAATCTTAAAGGTAGACATGCTAAACTGTGTTATCATCTGATTGGGGCAGAGGATACAGGTTTTTCGTCCATACAGATGACGTTAGTGATGGCTCATAAAGGGGTTGTCCAGTTTTACAGTTCCATAGCTCAAAGTTTTGAAAGGCATGAAAATAACAAATTCATCTTTGCTTACCTAATTCTGGTCAAGCAGCTCCCAGATAGTACTTATAGACTTTGCGACAGCAGTGATGTCTACCTTCAGTAGATTTAAGCATTCTAGCTAATCATTGGATTTAGGCTACTTTCACACTAGCGTCGTGCACTGCACGTCGCTATGCGACATTGCAGCGCACCGACGCATAGTGTGGAAGCGCCGCACAACGGGGGCAGCGGATGCTGTTTTTCATCGCATCCGCTGCCCTATTGTGAGGTGCGGGAAGGCGGGGGCGTGCGCGGTCGGAAATGCTGCAGACGATGCACCAAAAAACGTTACATGTAACGTTTTTTGGTGGCGACGGTCCGACGCAACCGTCGCACTGAGTCGTTAATAAAAGTCTATGGAGAAAAAACGCATGCGTTTTTTCTTCAAAACGACGCATAGCGACGTGCAGTGCACGACGCTAGTGTGAAAGTAGCCTTAACTGTCATGGCGATAGCATGAGGCCACTGGGTCCTGAGACTGGCTGAAGATGTAAATTGCTGTTGACATGGCTATGGCCACATCAACAAAGACTGGTGACATCAGAAAAGTGGCTTGGGAACGACAGCATGCAAGCAATATTGAATTTGTTAGTTTGAAGTAGTTGAAGACTTTGTGCCAATGCAATGAACTATAAAGTCACAACCCCCATTTACGTGTTATGGATTTTTAATAAAGAACTTAGTGATTTGTTAATACTTGAGCTGGGAAGACACTCTCAAAGCAATAACATTTCAGCTGCCATAGTCTGATTGTTTTTCACACTTGACATATAAGGAAAATGAAGACAGCACAATCTCTATGTTTTAATGGAAGGAAATAGGGAAAAAATGCAACACTGCAAAAAAAATAGCTAAAAATAGCTATCATAGTTGAAATGTTGCATAAATTAAGCCTTAAATCAAAGACTAAATTAAGGTTTCATTATGTTTATGTCTTGAAAATTTATAGAATTAGTTGGTCAAGTTCTGGATGCTTGCACCTATAATATTTTGGTCTGATGCAGCTTTTTTCTTTACAGCATATGTGTTAACGCAGATAGGGAGGTGAGATTGAAAGAGGTTATTCTAGTTTCACACATCTGAAATATTTTCACATTGAAAAATATGGCCTGACTGCCGGTTCTAACTGATTTATAGGTATATATGAAGCATCTAATTCAGGTTGGAAGAAATGACTGTAAGGTGGGGTCTTCTGATGGAAGAACAGTGCATGTTTCTTGGATGTTTGAAACCGACCCTATCTGAAATCCTTTGTTATTAGACTCTTGCCTGCTATATTATATTTGCTATATAGCCTGAACGACAGTCGAGAAAGATGAACATTACACTTACGAATAATTGATTTTCCAGAACCCAATAGCACACCAGACAAGAAGGTCCCACCCCTAAAAGCAGAAAATCTACAAGAAAAAGAGTGGCTTGCAGAAAATGAGAGGACACACTTTGCTTTTTTTGTGTGTTATTTTTTGTTCTTTTCAATCTTTTTTTTGTACTATACATTGGACGGTGTGGCCACCCTCAGGGCTCAGCACCCTTATCTACATATCCTTCCCAGACAAGATTTTAACCACAAGCTATACCTGGTTTTCTTTCACTTCCCAATTCAGATGAGGCCTGGTTTGGTATAGGTATGACATTACAGTATTGATAGGGACCATCCATATTTAGGTACACCTTGACGTGATAGCTTTTTTTGATCAAAGAGCTAAAAAGCCATCCTGCGTATATTAAATTTTTAACGTTCACAGCAATAGGGGTGTTCATGAAATTCACTAATCGCAGTGTGCTGAGGCATAGTGTATTTATAGGTTTGTACAGTGGCATGTAAAAGTTTGGGCACCCCTGGTCAAAATTACTGTTAGTGTGAGCAGTTAAGAGAGTTAAAGATAAAATGATCTCTAAAAGGGCTGAAGTTAAAGATGACACATTTTCTTTGTAGTTTAGAAAAAAAACCAAACATTTGATTGTTTACATTTTAAAAATTACAAAAAGGAGACTGGGCTGATGCAAAGATTTAGGCTCCTTGGATATTTGTGCACTCAGTTAACTTTGACATAGGTTTCAGACCTTAAGTGAGTCATTGGACGTGGTATATCTTGATTTTTCCAAAGCGTTTGATACTGTGCCACACAAGAGGTTGATACACAAAATGAAAATGCTGGGTCTGGGGGAAAATGTGTGTAAATGGGTAAGTAACTGGCTTAGTGATAGAAAGCAGAGGCTGGTTATAAATGGTATATTCTCTAACTGGGTTGCTGTGGCCAGTAGGGTACCGCAGGGGTCGGTGTTGGGACCTATTCTCTTCAACATATTTATTAACGATCTGGTACAAGGTTTACACTGTAAAATATCGATATTTGCATATGATACAAAACTATGTAAATCAGTCAATACAAGAGAAGATAGTATTCTGCTACAGATGGATCTGGATAAGTTGGAAACTTGGGCCGAAAGGTGGCAGATGCGGATTAACTATGATAAATGTAAGGTTATACACATGGGAAGAAGGAATCAATATCACTATTACACACTGAACGGGAAACCACTGGGTAAAGACCCCATTACACACAGCGTGATCGCTGCTGAGTCACAAGTTTTGTGACACAACAGCGATTTCACCAGCGACATCGCTGTGTGTGACATGCATCAGCAACCGGCCCCCCCGCCGGGTAACGCTGATCGTGTTGGAAAGCCCTGGACATTTTTTTGATCGTTGGTCTCCCACTGGCCAGCACACATCGCTGCGTGTGGCAGGTGGGAGAACAAAGAATCAGCGAACTGGTATCCAAGGTAAACCGTGGGTAACTAAGCACGCGCATCACTTAGTTACCCACTGTGTACCTTAGATACCAGCGTGCTGGCGCTGGGAGCTGGTATCCAAGGTAAACAACGGGTTTCTAAGCAGCGCACGGCACTTAGAAAGCCGCTGTTTACCATGGATACCAGCGCTAGTACGCTGGTATCTAAGGTACACAGCGGGTAACTAAGCGACGTGCATGCTTGTTACCCGCATCGTCACTGGTCCTGATCGCTGGTGAGATCTGCTTGTTTGGCAGCTCACCAGCGATCATGTAGTGACACACCAGCGGTCCTGACATGGTTATATCATTGTCGGGATCGCTGGTGCATCGCTATGTGTGACGGGGGCCTAAATCTGACATGGAGAAGGACTTGGGGATCTTAGTTAATGATAAACTTACCTGGAGCAGCCAGTGTCAGGCAGCGGCTGCAAGGCAAACATGATCATGGGGTGCATAAAACGAGGTCTGAATACACATGATGAGAGCATTATATTGCCTCTGTACAAATCCCTGGTTAGACCGCACATCGAATACTGTGTACAGTTTTGTGCACCGGTGCTCGGGAAGGATATAATGGAACTAGAGCGAGTACAAAGGAAGGCAAGAAAATTAATGAAGGGGATTGGGGAACTACAATACCCAGAGAGATTAGCAAAATTAGGATTATTTAGTCTAGAAAAAAGACAACTGAGGTGCGATCTAATAACCATGTATAAGTATATAAGGGGAGGACAATACAAATATCTCTCCGAGGATCTGTTTATGCCAAGGAAGGTTACAAGGGTGCATTCTCTGCGTCTGGAGGAGAGAAGGTTTTTCCACCAACATAGATTATTTACTGTTAGGGCAGTGAGAATCTGGAATTCCTTGCCTGAGGAGGTGGTGATGGTGAACTCAGTCGAGGGGTTCAAGAGAGGACTGGATGTCTTCCTGGAGCGTAGCAATATTGTATGTTACAGTTATTAAGTTCTTTAGAAGGACATTGATCTTGGGACTTATTCTAACAGAATATAGGCTGAACTGGATGGACAAATGTCTTTTTTCGGCCTTGCTAACTATGTTACTTTGTTACTATGATAGGAAAGGCCAGGTGATACAAACTTCCCAGCTTTAACAAAAACCCAACTTCCTCTAACCTTGTGCCAAAAAACAGCAGCCAGGGGTTCTTCTAATCAGCTGCCTAGCACTCTGAAAATGGTGGAGACCCACAAAGCAGAAGGCTATAAGAGGATAGCAAAGCATTTTCAAGTTGAAATTTCCTCAGTTCGAAATGTAATTAAGAAATTACAGTTAAAAGGAACAGTCGAGGTTAAGATAAGGTCTGGAAGCGCAAGCAAAATTTCAGTGACAACTGCTTGTAGGATTGCAAGAAAAGCAAATCACAGCCCCCACTGTGCAAATATGGCCTTCATTGAAAAGTCATCAGAAGAAAACCTCTCCTGTTGTGAATTCGCTTTCTGGCCTCCCTCTGATTATTACTGAAGGTAGTGGAGCTGGTCAGATCGACAGAGGAGGGGTTACGAGTTCTCTTTCTGGCTCCCTCTGGTGGTTACTAGAGGTAATGGAGCTGATCTGATTGACAGAGGCTTGCCACCTGATAATGATGATGACGATTGGAGATCTGGGGTTTCAGATTGGGATTTAAGACAGCCGACTCCCTCTATCCCTGCTGGTGATTTGCTTCCTGTTCCTCCTGAGGTCTGATTTCTCCAGCTCTGTCCCTGCATGTTCAGCTAAGTGGTTTATTTGCTATTCTGTTTGCATTTGATCTGGTTTTGTCTATCTCTTCCTGGTGCGGGTCAGCTGGGGCTGTGCTGAATCACCTCCCATATGTTACTGCTTGTGCCAGTTTGTTTTATTCCCTATTAGATTGGTCTCTTTTTGCTCTGCTTGCAGAATATACCAGAGTGCTGATATAGTGGGGGGCAAAGTCGTGCAATTTCATTTTTTTTTTTTGCATCAGACGTGTTGGTCTTTTTGCAGGGTTTTTTGTGTGATTGCAGACAGTGTCTTTCCTTTCCTGTCCTGTCTACTCAGTATGGGCCCCATCATTTGCTCAGTCTATTTTCCTGCCTGTATTTGTGTCTTCATCTTAAATAAATAAAATCTGTGGAGCCTCTTTTAAGAGTTTCAAACACGGGACTAGCCAGATCTTCCTCCAGGGAAGGACCCAGCCAAGGAGTGGCTCCTTTCAGAAACCACCATTACCACCATATTAAGTGGCCCTTTAAGTCAATATCAAGCTCTTTACGAGTTTACCGATATGACAAGGGAAATACCAAGGCCAGGTATCCATCCACAGACAGCTGTTTCGGGGTGTTGCCCCTCATCAGTGTGGAGTAGGATTCTGGCTAGGTTGGAGCAATGCCTAGTAGTCCAACATCACGAAACAATCACTGACCTCAGGGAGACCAGTCAAAGAAAACACTGCGGCAGCCGGCAAAGGCGCACAATCACAGTGAAATCCTAGGTGCATTGCTCCCCGGGAAATATGAATATACAAATAAAGTCCGTGGAGCCTCATTTAAGAGTCTCAAACACGGGACTAGCCAGATCTTCCTCCAGAGAAGGACCCGTGTTTGAGACTCTTAAATGAGGCTCCATGGACTTTTATTTGTATATTCATATTTCCCAGGGAGCAATGCACCTAGGATTTCACTGTGTCACTGGTCTCCCTGAGGTCAGTGATTGTTTCGTGATGTTGGTCTGCTAGGCATTGCTCCCACCTAGCCAGAATCCTACTCCACACTGATGAGGGGAAACACCCCGAAACAGCTGTCTGTGGATGGATACCTGGATACCTTGGTATTTCCCTTGTCATAACTGTAAACTCGTAAAGAGCTGGATATTGACTTAAAGGGCCACTTAATATGGTGGTAATGGTGGTTTCCGAAAGGAGCCACTCCTTGGCTTGGTCCTTCCCTGGAGGAAGATCTGGCTAGTCCCGTGTTTGAGACTCTTAAATGAGGCTCCACGGACTTATTTGTATATTCGTATTTCCCAGGGAGCAATGCACCTAGGATTTCACTGTGATTGAGCGCTTTTGCTGGCTGTCGCAGTGTTTTTTTTTTGACTGGTCTCCCTGAGGTCAGCGATTGTTTCGTGATGTGTTTTCATCTTGTCTCACCGACAATATATGTTTGGGAGCTATCTATTCCTTTGGGGTCTGCTCTGGGGCAGTTTAGATTTCCCCTTTCTTGCTTTAGGCTTAGTTAGCTCTCCGGCTGTGCCGAGGCATCTAGGATCATCGTAGGTACGCTCCACGGCTACTGCTAGTTGTGTGGATAGGATTAGGGGTCTGCAATCCGCTTAGGTACCAACCTCTCTGGTTTTCTGTGGCTTAGCCTGGACCTGCTCTCCTCCTCAGTGACCCATTCATAACACTCTCCTGTGTCCTCACCATAAACTTCAGTGTCAGAAGTATGCAAAAGAACATCTAAAAAAGCCTGATGCATTTTGGAAACAAGTCCTGTGTACCGATGAGGTTAAAATAGAACTCTGACCATAATGATCAATAGTATGTGTGGAAAAAAAAGGGCACTGAATTTCAGGAAAAGAACATATCGCCAACCATTTAGCTTTGGGTGGATCAATCATGATTTGTGGTTGTGTTGCAGCCAATGGTACGGCGAGCATTTCATGGGTAGAGGGAAGAAAGAATTCAATGAAATTTTAACAAATTCTTTATGAAAATATAACATAATCTGTAAAAAAAAAAAAAAAAGCTGACGTTGAAAAGAGGAAAGCTTCTACAAATCAATAGTGATCTTAGACACTGGTCAAAATCCACAATAGACTACCTCAAAAGGCGCAAACTGAAGGTTTCACAATGGCTCTCTATACCCCGATCTGGACATCACTGAAAATCTGGGGTGCTACTAGGTACTTCTTTTAGGGCTCAATACCCTTATCTACACATCCTTCCCAGACAAGGTTTTAATTGCAAGCTATGCCTGTTTTTCTTTCATGTCCCCATTCAGATGAGGACTGGTTTGGTGCATGGAGAGTTTGGACAACAGTGGTATCGACCATCCATTTTTAGGTACACCTTGACATGGCTGGATGGCTATTGCCATCTTTGATAAAAAAAAAAGCTAAATAAGTACCTTATGTTTTTAACGTTTACAGCAATAGAGGAGTTCATATATTCATTAATGACAGTGTGCTAAAGCATAGTGTACTGTATGTGCTGTATACCCTTCTGAAATTAAGCATCAACCACTTAAACTCCCGCCATTGGTGACCAACTACAATTCCCTTTTTTGTTTTGTTTAAACCACCTTGTATAGTTGTGAAATAATTAGATGTAAGCCCTAACACTCCAACATACCAATAAGGAGGGAATGTAAGGGTGCTTTTAACGGTTCTGGAAAATACAATTACAGTTAAGAGTAATTATCATCTTTTCCTTTCACTCATTACATCACCTTAGTGAGTTAAGGTACTGTCACACTTAGCGATGTACCAGCGATCCCGACCAGCGATATGACGCGGTCAGGATCGCTGGTACATCACTAAGTGGTCGCTAGTGAGCTGCCACACAGGCAGATCTCACCAGCGACATCGCTGGGGACGGGGGTCGCTACTTACCTGTCACACTAGGCGATCCTGCGTCCTCCCGCCCGGCTCCACGCTCGTCGCTCGTCTCTCCACAGGAAGCGCCGCAGGAAGCTGACGACGAGAAGCGGTCCTGAACGTTCTTGCGTGATCAGCGATAACCAGCGGGGGAGCCGGTCGTAGGTAAGTATCAGACATAGCGATATCGCTTAGTGTGACAGTACCTTTAGAGAGAAAGAGAGGGGAATATCAATCACTAGGGAAGGACCACTGGCTGTAAGACTTTTTTTTAACAAAGGCAAGATCCATAGGAGAAGAACCCAAATTTAACCAATAATATTCATAGAAAATGGATTGGGAAGACCAGGTGGTAGCCTAGCAAACGTTTAATGGAGATATTTGCCTTTTCAGCCCAATAAGAGGCAATGGCCTTATAAGAATGAGCCTTTAACACTAGAACTACTGTACTCGTGACACCTACTAGAACTACTGAATGTAGTCATTTTGACTACTGACTTGTTTTCGTTTATTATTAGAGTTTCATTTGTGGTTATTTATTAATAATTATATTTTTTTAATGTATTATTATTGTGAGATCCAACAGTAATGCTTTGGAATGTTTTTTGTCTGATTTTTTTTCATATTTTTCTACAGGAAATAACAAAAGTAAACTAAGTAAAACAATAATAATAGACGTTTTAAAATAATTTATTATTGAAGTGCACACATATAAACAACAACTCAAGAACAACAAGCAGAGAAAATGTAAGTGAAGGAGAAGAAAAATGAAAATATGGTGCAGAATCTCAATAAAAACGACCAACCGTTATTATGAAGTACAACCGGTAACTTTCTAAACATTTGTTGATTCGCATTTCAGGCATCGTCTTTCAATTACAGCGGTACATTGCCCACACAAAGACTTATGGCAAGTCATGCAATTTCCAACAGATCGATTATTTTTGCATTTTGCTTTTATCTGGCAAAATTTTTTTTGAGACATCACATCTGAAGATGTAGCAATTTGGGACATGCCACCCTTTCCCCTAGATACAACATACGGATCACTCAACTCTGTGACAAGCTTTTGCAAAAATGCCTTGCGTGACATTTGTCCGGTGGTCATCTCCTTGTATAATATCCAAGCATTTATACCCGCTAAGTCTAAGGTATTTTCAAATGCGTGAACAGGCCATCTCCTAGTACCTGTTCTTGTGCTGTATTTGCGTGCCATCTGATCTACTAGATCTACTCCATATTTTGTTTCATTATAAAACTTTACAGTTTCTGGAGTTTTTTTTGGAGATTCAGAAGCAACAAGAACATCGGGATGGACGGAACTCAGAATTATCACATTTTTGGTTGGCTTACCTTGATACACGGTAAGTGAAAAATTATCCTCATTTTTATGGACTTTAGTGCTGTACAACTTTTCTTTCATTGTTTTTATTACTTTAGGCACTTCTCGTCTTATCTTATTTAGCGTTCCCACGATAGTCGTTCCCTGGCTTTTTAGCTGTTTGGCAAGTTTTACTGATGTAAAATAATTATCAGTGGTTACATTTCGACCTTTTTTCAAAAACGGCTGCAATAGTTTCATGACTACGTGGTCAGCTAAACGGTCATCAGCACGGCGTGAATCATCTTTACCCAGATAAGGGAAGCCATTTACAACATATTTACTATCCTTATCTACAGCTAGCCAAAATTTATGGCCATATTTATCTGGCTTGGAAGGTATATACTGTGTGAAAGGACACCTGGTTTTGCTTGGGAAAAGTTGTTCATCAACCGTAATGTATGGGCCAGGTTTGTAACAAGCAATGCAATTGGCAATAAACCTGCAGATAAAAAAATATTCTTTCTAGCTGTAAACTATAACTAATAACATCAAGCTGTATGCAAATATAGTTTTTCCCCCAAAAAATTGCTGCTTCACACTATACAGTACAAAATAATCGAATAATATGACAATAAAATGTTGTATATACCTGTAGGAGTTTTCAGAGCTCTTATGTCTGCATCTGTTGTCTTTGTCTCTCCAAGCTAGGACCAGAGAAAAACACCTCCCTTTGTTAGCATAAGATAAGAGCCTACAGTTTTACAAAAAAGCTCTATTCAGATCAGCATTACACAGTAATACAACCAGGTAACACAATGAAAATGTGAAAAGTTGACATCTGAATTGAACTACATCTATATGAACATCAGGGTAAATAAGATACAGTGAAAAAATTATGCACAAAACTTTACAGCAACTTTTAGTGACAAAAGGACAGCAAAATATAGCAGGTAGTCAAAATGACTACATTTAGTAGTTATAGGTGAATGTTGAAATAAATGCGCAATTTTTGCACCTAAATTATTTATTGCCACAAAATCTTTTTTAACATCCTATTTGAGGAAAAGTCACTGAGTCTCAAGCCGGAATTCCAAAAAATGTAGTCACAGAGGAGAAATACATAGTGCGAAGTAGTCAAAATGACTACCTCAGTAGTTCTAGTGTTGGTAGTGATGAGTGAGTAGCATTGTTGCTCGAATGTCCCCGAGCATGCTCGGGTGCTCTCCGAGTATTTTGGCGTGCTCGGAGATTTAGTTGTCGTTGTCTTATCTGCATGATTTGCAACTTGTAGACAGGCTGAATACATGTGGGAATTCCCTAACAAACAGGCATTCCACACATGTATTCAAGCTGTCTAGCAGTTGCAAATCATACAGCTGAGGCGATGAAAACTAAATCTCTGAGCACGCCAAAATACACGGAGGACACCCGAGCATGCTTGGGAAAACCCAAGCAACGAGTATACTCTCTCATCACTACTACTTGGGAATTCTGTCCATTTGTCAGGATTCCTGTTTTCCTTCTACAATTTGACCACTAATGGCTACTATTATTCACCATGATAAATGTGCTGCAATTTCACTCCTTATCCCTGGTGGCTGCTGTTGTGTTCTGCAATTGCTCTTTACTGAGATGGCAGATTATGTTTGGGCCTATTTAAAGGTACATGGATGTCTCACTCATTACTTGACTATTTTGTCTACTTCCAATCTCCAGTTCCTGAACTGTCTTACAAAGACTGCTCTCTCGTATCTCCGGATTGTTCCCAACAGCTCCTTTGCTATCTCCAAGGACTTCCATTATCGCTTTCTGTATACTTCTTATGCACCTTCAGCCACTGTATCCCAGCAGTGCAACACCAGTATCGTAACAGGATACTCAAGCACATCCATCATCATGTAAGCTGCTGAGGGAGCAAAATTGGAGGTTAGTGAAACCTAAGGGTATGTGCACACGTAGTATTTAAGTGCTGCGGCTTTCTCCCCGCGGATTTTGTAAAATCCGCAGGTAAATTTCAGGTCAAAAGACCTGCGGATTAGGCTGTGGTTTTGCCCTGCGGTTTATCACCTCTACAATGGAGGAGATGGTAAACTGCAGCGGAATCCGCAGAAGTGACATGTCATTTCTTTCTGCGGATTTGAAACCGCAGCAAAACCGCGCGGAAAATTCCGCAGCATGTGCACAGCGGTTTCCATTTTACAAAGAATAAAATGGTACTGCAGATTCTGCTGCGGACCCGCAGGGCCAGAAGCGCTGCGGATCCGCAGCAAAATCCGCAACGTGTGCACATAGCCTAAGATGAACTGTTTGCTTACCAACATTTATGCAGACTTGCAAACGCTAAAATGAAAATACAAGGCATTTGAAACTCTGGCATCCCATATCACAAGCTACACAGGATCTACAGAATATTATTGTAACGTCCGTCTGCGGTTCTGGGCTGCAGCCAGGCAACACCCCGAGAAACACTGATACCCTTTACCCCTATACAGGGATCTGGATTTACAACAGAGCCCAGGAGGCGCTGTCTGAATAGGAGCAGCGGCCAGAGCAGGACGGTCGTCAGAGTGAAGTACAAAAACAGCAGGCAATAGCAGTGTCAATTTCAGGCCAAGGTCAGAGTCAAAAACCAGGAGGGCGGCAGAGGTACAGAATCGTTAGGAAGTAGCAGAGTCAGAATATCCAGGCCAAGGTCACAAACCAGGAGAGTAGCAGAAGTACAGAATCGTCAGGCAAAAGAGGGGTCAGAAATCCAGGCTAAAGTCAGAGTCAAACAGAAATCAATCACTAAGTAACACACAGGGGAACCAAGAATATATCCGGCGGCTTGCAAGACCAGTCCCAAGGTATTTGAGGGATCAGGTCATCCCTCACAGGTTCCTGGACTGGTGATGTCATTAGGGCCGCCCCCAGGACCAGGCCAGATGGAGTTGCAGTAACCCCCTGATGACTGACAGAGGGGCGGAGCCTGCGCCCACCAGATGCCTGCGCAGGAGCCACTTCTCTGTCACCACCATAACTCACGGGCGGACCACGGCGCCTCCCAGTGGCCGAGGCAGGAACAGCCATCCCCGAGTCTGACAGTGAAGTGGCGGTCTGGCACCTCCTAGTGGCCGTGACCGGAACAGCAGGCCTCGAATCCAACGGTGACGTGACAGACCGGCGCCTCCTAGTGGCTAAAGCTGAGTCTGACGGCGACGTAATAGAACCACGGCGCCTCCCAGTGGCCGAGGCAGGAACAGCCGTCCCCGAGTCTGACGGCGAAGTGGCTGCGACCGGAACAGCAGGCCCCAAATCTGCATGTGTAAGGGGCGTCTGAGGCCCCTGATCATGTGACCCCTGACTCCTCCCCTCCTGTGACCTCATCACAGGTCCTGTGCGCACAGCCCTGACCCCTGAGTGTCTGCAGGACTCTGCTGTGCTGGTTGTCATGGTGCTGGATGAGGTAAAGTTTATGTGTGGGGTCAGGAGGGGTTTTCAGTGTGGATGTAACAGAGCCGTGTGTGTACGGGGTGTACGAAGCAGAGCCGCACGTGTACGAGGTGTACAGAGCGGAGCCACGTGTGTACGAGGTGAGCGGAGCAGAGTCGCATGTGTACGAGTTGTACGGAGCAGAGCCACGTGTGTACGAGGTGTACGGAGCGGAGCCATGTGTGTACGAGGTGTATGGAGCAGAGTCGCACGTGCATGAGGTGTAGGGAGAAGAGCCACGTGTGTACGAGGCGTACGGAGCAGAGCTGCATGTGTACGGAGTGGAGCCGAGCGTGTGCGAGGTGTGCGGAGCAGAGCCGCACATGTACGAGGTGTACGGAGTGGAGCGGCACGTGTACGAGGTGTACGGAACGGAGCCGCACGTGTTCCAGGTGTGCGGAGCAGAGCCACACATGTGCGAGGTGTACAGAGCGGAGCCGCATGTGTACGAGGTGTGTGGAGCGGAGCCGCGTGTGTATGGAGCAGAGCCGCGTGTATTCAAGGTGTACGGAGGGGAGCAGCGTGTGTAGGAGGTGTATGGAGTGCAGCCGTGTTTGTATGAAGTGTACGGAGCAGAGCCACGTGTGTATGAGGTGAGCGGAGCAGAGTCACATGTGTGCGAGGTGTACGGAGCAGAGCCACGTGTGTACGAGGTGTACGGAGCGGAGCCACGTGTGTACGAGGTGTACGGAGCAGAGTCGCACGTGTACGAGGTGTAGGGAGAAGAGCCACGTGTGTACGAGGCATTCAGAGCAGAGCTGCATGTGTACGGAGCGGAGCCGAGCGTGTGCGAGGTGTGCGGAGCAGAGCCGCACATGTACGAGGTGTACGGAGTGGAGCGGCACATGTATGAGTTGTACGGAGCAGAGCCGCGCATGTACGAGGTGTGCGAAGCCGAGCCGCGTGTGTATGAGGTGTGCGGAGCCGCATGTGTACGGAGCAGAGCAACGTGTATTCGAGGTGTACGGAGGGGAGCCGTGTGTGTAGGAGGTGTATGGAGTGGAGCCGTGTTTGTACGAGGTGTACGGAATGGAGCCACACATGTACGAGGTGTGCGGAGCAGAGCCGCACGTGTACGAGGTGTACGGAGCAGAGCCGCACGTGTGCGAGGTGTACGGAGCGGAGCCGCGTGTATTCGAGGTGTACAGAGGGGAGCCGCATGTGTAGGAGGTGTATGGAGCGGACCCGTGTTTGCACGAGGTGTACGGAATGGAGCCCTTTGTGTACAGAGCTGAGCTGTGTGTTTATGGAGCAGAGCCGCGTGTGTACGAGATGTATGGAGCAGAACCGTGTGTGTACGAAGTTTATGGAGCAAAGTCACATGTGTACAAGGTTTACGGAGTGAAACCATGTGTGTACAAGGTTTACAGAGCGTTGCCGTGTGTGTACAAGGTGTATGGAGCAGAGCCGCATGTGTACGAGGTTTACGGAGTGGAGCCGTGTGTGTGCGAGGTGTACGCAATGGAACCGTGTGTGTACAAGGCATACAAAGCGGAACCGTGTGTGTATAAGATGTCCCGGATCCAGCAGGACAGTCCCGATTTTGATAGTCTGCCCTGGCCGGGAGCTTACTTTTCCCATGGACACAGGAGTACACGGCGGAGCCCCAAAGAAGACTTTAAAATTCACTTGTGACGTTCCACCGGAAGTGACGCGCAAGAAGATGACCGGAAATGAGGTAATTTCGGGAGGAGATTGTGACGGAACCATGGAGGCACTTCAGGGAATGCTTCAGATCCATCACCATGTCCTCCTCCGATAGCGTGGACAGCGGGATTGCCTTGGACTCGGGGATGCCGACCATGTGAGTGGATCATGATATTTCCTGCACCGGGAGGCACAGGTAGGCATTACAATGGGAGCCGGCTGCTATAGTATCTTTATAGAATCTTTCTCTCTCTCTAATCTTTCTTTCTTTCCTCTCTTTCGTTCTCTCTGTTCTTTCTTTCCCCTCTTCCTTTATCTCTCTCTCTGTTCTTTCTTTTTCCTCTTTCTTTCTCGCTCTAATCTTTCTGTCTGTTCTTTCCTCTCTTTCTCTCTCTCTGTTCTTTCTTTCCCCTCTTCCTTTCTCTCTCTGTTCTTTCTTTTGCTATGTTCTTTCTTTATCCTCTTTCTTTCTCTGTTCTTTCTTTCTTTCCCCTCTTTCTTTCTTTCTCTCTCTAATCTTTCTTTTACTCTCTGTTCTTCCTCTCTTTCTCTCTTTGTTCTTTCTTTCTCTCTGTTCTTTCTCTCTCTCTGTTCTCTTTCTTTCTTTTTCTTTCTCTCTCTGCTCTTTCTGTACCATCTTTCTTTCTTTCCCATATCTCTCTGTTCTTTCTTTCTTTCCCCTCTTTCTCTCTGTTCTTTCTTTCTTTCTCTCTCTCTGTTCTTTATTTCTTTCCCCTCTCTCTCTGTTTTCTTTTTTCTCTCTCTGTTCTTTCTTTTCCTCAGTACCAGTCATTGTGCCCACAGTACCAGCCACTGTGCCCTCAGTACCAGTCAGTGTGATCAGCTGTGCTAAATCGGTGTGTTTGGGGCATGTGTTATGATTGAGTCACCGTAGGAGGCAAAAACAGAAATGCTAGCTAAGTCCAGAAAACCAGAGAAGTTGGCAGCTATCGGATTGCAGACCCCTGAACCTATCAACACAACTTGCAGTAGCCGTGGGGGGTTCCTACGATGCCCTAGACCCCTCGATCACAGCCGGAGAATTAAATAGGCCTAAAGAAAGAAAGGGGAAATCTAAACTGCCCCAGAGCAGACCCCAAAGCAATAGGCAGCCCCCAACATATAATGGCGGTGAAGCAAGATGAAAATACTAACACAGACAGAAAGACAGACTGAGCAAAGAGGGGCCCATGCTAACTAAATAGAAAAGGACAGGAAGGCTGCTGTCTGCAATCCGTGAAAAATCCTATGAAAATAAGAGCCAACTGACTGACAGTGAAAAAGGCCCTGTAGACGCTAGGCTTCAAAAAAGCTATGTCAGTACTCAGGAATATACTGAAGACAGAGCTACAGGCAAAAGGAGATTCAGCTCACCCCAGCAGGGAATGGCAGAATACTGAAAAGCAAGGAAAACAAAAAACAAAACAAAAAGCTAACAGGCAAAACAGAAACTTAGCTTTAGAGGAGCAGGAATCAGACTGGTGTCCTAGAAGTCCACAGAGAAATCACCCGCAGGGCAGAAGGGCGTCGGCAGCCTTATATCCAGTCCGTGACTCCACTCAGCCAGTCATCCTCATTAGACTCAGGTGCCTGATAATCAGGCTCATTACCTTCCTTTACCAGAATAGGGAGTTCACCAAACCCCAGTGACAAAGGGGAAAATGAACTCACAACAGGCATGGACATGGGTGTGACTAGTTGTGAAATCGGTGTGGTTGGGGTCGTGGCCTAAAATTTGCCGCTGCGCACCGCAGCCTTTGTCCCTCTTTCCCTTCTTCAAAAGTTGGGAGGTATGCAGTTAGGTGTTTGCCTAGTCACACCCCTCTAGGCTCTCCACAGTCTGTGGCATAGTGGTTCCACAAACCACATCCATGACACATAGTAAGGTCGGAGACCCGGGCCTCTCAACTTTCAACAGGACGGGGATAGTAAGGGTCCCAGTTCCAGGGACAGTTTGAGTCCATTCTCCGTTACTTAAGACTGTCACAGCGTGACACAGCTACTCTAATTGTTTTAAGTCAGGTAAGCGCGCTCTTGCATAGTACGCCCCAGAACTCAGATGGTGGGTGATTGATACTGAATAAAATAATGCTGCAAAATTATCATTTAAGAACGGAGTGTGCAGCACACACAAGGATGAACTAGCCCGGGGCCGATGGTCCCACAAATTTTGATGACTTCATTCACCATTGTATTTGAATAAAAAAAACGATTATCAGATAAGACTGGAAAGGTGAATTCACAGTGGTCCCATAACAGAAACCGTTATCCACCTGCTTCAACCACTAGTTCCAGAGATTGTGAGATAGAGTCCTCATATATCTGAAACTGAACTCACGCAGGTTGACAGCCTATTAAAACGTGAAAGTGCTGAGAGAAAAGAATGAAGACTTTGGGAAAATCAGTGTTTTTATTGTGGCAAGTAAGACCACTTTCTCATCAATCGTCCTTCTCGACTATGAAAATCACTGGCAGTGGTAGCGGATCCCAACTTTTTTGATGAAGAATCAATCATGTCTGAATCAGTGCCTCCAGTGAATGCAGTCATCCATTCAATTCCCGCTATTGCACCCAGCATTAACAAACAAAACAAGGTATTATCACAACTGTGCCCACTCTCCCGGCTGGTGATGGCACCTCCGGATCTGCTTCCGGGTCCCGGCGCGCTGTCCTCATTTGGCCCTGCTGTGCACCTCCCCGGCTTCCGGGCTCTTGCGCTGCAGGAAGATCCCGGCGTCTGCGCATGCGCCCTGGGATCCTTAGAGGGTCCGCACGCACCGCTGCAGTTCCTTTTGCCCTTGGATGCCCGGACCCGGAAATCCCCTACAGCCAATCCGGGTAAGGCGTACGATATTTCAGGCTGCCTCCTCCTCCAGGAGGTGCCTGGTTGTCATACTGCCTTCCGCTAGTGTCTCAGGCCGGCACTTGCTTCCTTGTGCTCTGCATGTTAGTGCCCTGTGCGCAGTCCTGTTCCTTGCTGTGCACACTCGTACCCCGTGCGCTGTCTGCCAGTACCCTGTCCGTTCATTACATTGTGCTCTGCTCTGGTCCCATATTCCTCTTCCCTCCAACATTCTCTCTCTCCGCAGTTACCTCCCGCCTCAGCACTCCTGTAGTCCTGTCCAGACGTCCGCATCCAGTGTCCACTGCTACTGGTTCTATATACCTGGTTCCTGTATTACTGGGTTCACCGTCCTCCCACAGTTTCCCCCTATTTCTCGCCCCACTTACTATCTGAGTCGCCCCTCTTGGTATCGGCGACTGTGGTCTAGTGACCTCTGGGCTTGCCCCTGGCAGTTCCTGTATAGCGGTCGGTCTTCACTACGTCAGCTCGCCCAGGGGTAGGTCTGTTCCACGGTCCAGAGGGTCCACTCTAGGTACTCATCTCCTAGTGGCGTCACACAAGGACTCTCATTGCTACATTTCTATCAAGGTTCAAGTTGCTTCTCAACATTGCTCCTGAATCTGACATGATTAATTCAGAAGCAAACTGAAATTTTATGGACATCTCTTTTGCAAATGAACACAGGGTAAAAATTCAAAACAGACTTTCATCTATTATGGAAACTATTGATGGATATCCACTAAATTCAGGGCTAGTGAATCAAGCGAATTAACCCTTAGAGATAGTTATGGAACCCAATCACCATGAGATTTTATCCTTCTTACCAATTTCATCTCCATATTTTTCAATAATCCTACAGTTGTTATGGCTACAGACTCAAAATCTCACAATCAACTGGGAAACCAAACAAGCGTCTTTTCCATCTGCTGTCCACTCCTCATGGACTTCGCTAAATAATGAGGTTGTAGAGAATCCTGAACAATCTCCTAAATTACCATCTATATATAAGGAATTTGCTGATGTATGTGTAACAGGGACCATGGCTGTAGTCGTGGCTGACAGTGGTTGCTCTGTCACACCCTGGTCTCCCACCACATACACACAATGTCCCTTCTGCAGCGTACCTTTTTGTCCGCTTTCTTTTCCATCAGGGTCCTCTCTGGTCCGCGGGGGATTTCTTTCTTGAAGTCTCATATAAAGACAGGCAGAGTCAAGTATCAATTTAAAACAAACAATTGTATGCAGTTCTTTTCTCAGCTCGTCCAGTCCACATTTAGGTACAGCACAAGATTCTTCACAAAGCATAGCATTTTCTTTCCCTGTGCGGTCCCTCACTTCTTTAGGAATATCAAAGGGTCATACCATTGCCTCCAGTACTGCAGCATTTTGTCTGACCAGTCTGACTATCTTTAGGAGTTCCCTGTCCGTTTTGCCCTGGACATTCAGGCATCTTCCTACGTAGCTGACTGCCACCATGTTGAAGCTGCCCTGTATAACTTCGCCTTAACAGTGACCGTTGCTCCTAGGCCCTGGATGAGCTGGGCTCCTTTTCTCAAATGTTGCGTGGCACAACTGCCCTGTCCAGGCTTCCAGGACCTAATAATTAAATGCAAGAAATACTTCTAGCTTACCCCAGTTGGCCCCTCCTAACTTAACTAGCTGCTATCATCCTATTGCTATCTTATACTATTGTGCCCCCTCTAGTGGGCTAATCTGAATACTATACTTTCCCTTTGAAATAACGTATTGTACATTTCATTACACAGCATGGCAATCACTTAACATTTAACAGTCAGATACGATATAGCAGCATTCTACAATTTACAGCATAACATCTTAAGTATACCAGCTGGCCAGTTACATAAAACATGGGCAAGGGAGAGTGGGCACAACCAGTCCTTGTACACCCTTTACATATGTGACAAATAAACTGCCGGGATCCAAGGGGTAACACTTCTACTTGCAGAGAGCAACATGTCAAGCCTGACATGCTGAGGTGAGGAGACCTTTAAGCCACAATGCTCCTCTGAGAAATATGCAAATTGTCTCTTCAGAGAGGAAGAGGACTAGAACGCTAATGCCACATATACTGTAGGAAGTAGCATTCCTAAAATTCAATATCGACCCTTTAACAAGCTTTGTCACACGACAGGATTAAAGCCTAAATCAAAATCTCACTTTGCAGCCCCTCATCAGTTCAAAGTGTGAGATCTGGTTTGTATGGGTGAGAGGCGTCTGACCGGGATTTAAGAGGTAACGTTCCTCCTTGCGGAGAGCAACATGTCATGCCTGACATGCCAAGGTGAGGAGACTTTTAAGCTGCAATGTTCCTCTGGGAGATATGCAAATTGTCTCTTCAGATAGGAAGAGGACTAGAACACTAGTACCACCTGTGGGAAGTAGTAATCCTAAAAGTCAATATTGATCCTTTAACCCCTTTACCCCCAAGGGTGGTTTGTATTTTCCTACCAGGCCAATTTTTACAATTCTGACCATTGTCCCTTTATGAGGTAATAACTCTGGAATGCTTCAATGGATCCCGGTGATTCTGACATTGTTTTCTTGGGACATATTGTACTTCATGTTAGTGGTCAAATTTCATTGATATTACGTGCGTTTATTTGTGAAAAAAACTGAAATTTGGCAAAAATTTTGAAAATTTTGCAATTTTCCAACTTTGAATTTTTATGCCCTTAAATCACAGAGATATGGCACACAAAAAAACTTAAAAGTAACATTTCACATATGCTTACTTTACATCAGTACAATTTGGGAACCAAAATTTTTTTTTGTTAGGAAGTTATAAGGATTAAAAGTTGACCAGCGATTTCTCATTTTTACAACACCATTTTATTTTTAGGGACCACATCAAATTTGAAGTCATTTTGAGGGGTCTATATGATAGAACATACCCAAAAGTGACACCATTCTAAAAACTGCACCCCTCAAGGTGCTCAAAACCAGATTCAAGAAGTTTATTAACCCTTCAGGTGCATCAGAGGAATTTTTTGAATGTTTTAAAAAAAAAATGAACATTTAACTTTAAAAAAAAAAACTTCAGGTCCAATTTTTTTATTTTACCAAGGGTAACAGGAGAAATTGGACTGCAAAAGTTACTGTACAATTTGTCCTGAGTATGCTGATACCTGATATGTGGGGGGAACCACTGTTTCGGTGCATGGCAGAGCTCAGAAGGGAAGAAGCGCAGTTTGACCTCTTCACTGCAAAATTGGCTGGAATTCAGATCGGACGCCATGTCACGTTTGGAGAGCTCCTGATGTGCCTAAACAGTGGAAACCCCCACAAGTGACCCCATTTTGGAAACTAGACCCCCCCAAGGAACTTATTTAGATATGTGGTGAGCACTTTGAACCCCCAAGGGCTTCACAGAAGTTTATAACGTACAGTCGTACAACTAAAAAATCATATTTTTTCCACAAAAATGATCTTTTCACCCCCAATTTTTATTTTCCCAAGGGTAACAGGACCCCAAATGTTATTGTGCAGTTTGTCCTCAGTACACTGATATCCCTCATGTGGGTAAACCACTATTTGGGCGCATGGCAGAGCTCGGAAGGGAAGCAGCGCCATTTGACTTTTTTGGCTGGAATTGAGATCGGACGCCATGTCGCAATTGGAAAGCCCCTGATGTGCCAAAACAGTGGAAACCCCCACAAATGATGCCATTTTGGAAATTTGACCCCCAAAGGAACTTATCTAGATGTGTGGTGAGCACTTTGAGCACCCAAGTGCTTCACAGAAGTTTATAATGCCCGGGCGTGAAAATTAAAAAATCATTTTTTCCACAAACATGATGTTTTAGTCCCCAATTTTTTTATTTTCCCAAGGGTAAGAGGAGAAATTGGACCCGAAAAGTTGTTGTCCAATTTGTCCTGAGTACGCTGATATCCCATATGTTAGAGAAAACCACTGTATGGGCACATGTCGGGGCTCGGAAGGGAAGTAGTGACGTTTTGGAATGCAGATTTTTGATGGAATGGTCTGCGGGTGTCATGTCACGTTTGGAGAGCCTCTGATGTGCCAAATCTGTTGAAACCCCCACAAGTGACCTCATTTTGGAAACTAGACCCCCCCCCAGGAACTTATTTAGATGTGTGGTGAGCACTTTGATCCCCCAAGTGCACAGAAGTTTATAACATAGAGCCATAAAAATAAAAAAATCATATTTTTTTCCACAAAAATGATATTTTTGCCCCCAATTTTTTATTTTCCCATGCTCTAACTCTAACCCTAGCCCTAGCCCTAACCCTAATAGAGAAATGGAAATAAATACATTTTTTTTTTAGTTTTATTATTTTTCCCTAACTAAGGGGGTGAAAATGGGGGGTTTGATTTACTATTTATAGTGGATTTTTATGTTTGGCAGCTGTTGCACGCTAAAAGACGCTTTTTATTGTAAAAATAGTTTTTGCATCACCACATTTTGAGAGCTATAGTTTTTCCACATTTTGACCCACTGAGTCATGTGAGGTCTTATTTTTTGCGGGATGAGTTGATGTTTTTATTGGTACCATTTTCGGGCACGTGACTTTTTTTATCACTTTTTATTCCGATTTTTGGGACACAGAATGAACAAAAGCCAGCACTTGATGAATTTCTTTTGGGGGGTGCGTTTACACTATTCCACGTGTGGTAAAAGTGATAAAGCAGCTTTATTCTTTGGGTCAGTACGATTACAGCGATACCTCATTTATGTTGTTTTTTATGTTTTGGCGCTTTCATGCAAAGAAAACAATTTTATATACAAAATTATTATTTTTGCATCGCTTTATTCTGCGAACTATAACTTTTTTATTTTTTCACTGATGATGCTATGTGGCAGCTCGCTTTTTGCGGGACAAGATGACGTTTTCAGCGGTACCATGGTTATTTATATCCGTCTTTTTGATTGTGTGTTATTGAACTTTTTGTTTGGCGGTATGATGATAAAGCATTGTTTTTTATTTTTATTTTTAAGGGGTTCACTAAAGGGGTTAACTAGTGGGACAGTTTTATAGGGCGGGTCGTTACGGACACGGCAATACTAAATATGTATACTTTTATTGTTTGGGTTTTTTTATTTCCAAAAAATGAATTTATTAGGGATTTTTTTAATTTATTTATTTAGTGATTTTTTTATAAATTATTTTTACAGTTTTTTTTAAACTTTATTACTTTGTTCTAGGGGGGACATCATTTTCGTGTGTCTGATCGCTGATCTGACACCACACAGTGCTGTGTCAGATCTCGTGCCTGCTCTCTGCAGGCACTGAGGAAGCTGCCTCCCTGCAGGCCCACGAAGGCCCCCGCAGACATCTTGGAAGGAAGCCCCCAGATCAGATCAGCTGGGGGTCTCAGGGAAGCACGGAGGGAGCCCCCTCCCTGCCGATGCTTCTCTAATCTCCCGGTACACTGCGATCATGTTTGATCACAGTGTGCCAGTGGTTAACGTGCCGGGCTGACACCCAGCCGCGATCAGCGGCACTCCCCCCCGGGAGTGCCACTAATCACGATGCTGTACTATCCTGTCCCCGGTCATAGGGGCCCGGGTACTGTGGACGGGATAGTACGTCAGATGTCAGAAAGGGGTTAACAAGCCTTGTCACATGACTTAGGATAAAAGCCAAAGCCTATTGTGGCTAAAAGTCTACTTAACTCGACATGTCAGGTGTCATGATTTGAACAGGGTTCTTGCCCTGCACTCACAGTGTTAAGTGTTCGTGGCCTCTTTCTGGATCTGGGAGGGGTATTTATACGCACTCTTTACCAGGGTTCTCTGTCAGCTATACTGTTGTTCTGGTGTGTCTGACCCCTGGTGTGCTTGTATTCTGCGTTGCTTGTTTGCTTCCCGTGTATGACCCGGCCTGTTCCCTCACTCTGTACTCCGTCTCTCGCTTTGGTACTATTGTCTTCTCCGGTTCTGACCTCCTGGCTTGGCTATCGTTACTCCATTACAGTTTGTCCCTATTGTACCATCTATTGCCCGTTCTGCTTTTCTGACCTATTGCTACGTCCTGACTATCCATTCTGTCTAAACCTTTGGTACTGCATTGCTATCTTGTGCTTTGACCCTGGCTTCATCTGGTTTCTGTCTCTGTCTATGCCCCTTTGTAACATTGTCCTGTAGTTACCTTTCTAGGAGTTTCCCTGCAGCTCCTAGATCTGTGGAGCTTAGGCCACGCCCCCAGCAGTCATGTGCTTCAGGTCCTGATACTCTGAAGCATGCATCGTCACCGCTGCTGCCCTGCTCCACAGGTATCTTTTAGCACTGTCTTTGTACTCAGGACACCCGCACTGGCTCAGTGAGAAAGTGCAGTGTGGGGCTCCTGACATTATAGTTGACCCTTTCAGTTTTTTTTTTCCTCTGAAGAAAAAAAAAAAGTGTTATCCTCATGGATCCCATACAAGTTTTGGCTGATCAGGTCAAGCACCTGACCCAAATGTTCCACAAACTTAATGTGGAACAGCGCACGATGGCCCAGACCCAGCAACAGTTGGTGGATACTGTGCAAGGGGCTGTCGCTGCAGGGGCTCCTAGTGCTGGGGATAGAGATGTGTCATTGGCATTCCCCGAATCTCTGGTCAAATTGCCAGACCTTTTCTCAGGGGATAAAAAGGAGTTCAGGTCTTTCAGAGAAGGATGCAAGCTTTTTTTTTCTCTGAGGCCCCGCTCCTCCGGGGATGAGTTCCAGAGGGTGGGGGTCATCATTTTCCTACTTCGGGGGGCTCCACAGGCATGGGCTTTCTCTCTCTCTTCCTCTGCTCCTGAACGTATGTCTGTGAATTTGTTCTTTGAAGCTCTGGGGCACATTTATGATGAGCCTGATAGAGTGCGTCTGGCAGAGGATATGGTGATGAGTGTGGCACAGGGGAGGAACTCTGCTGAATGGTTCTTCTCTGAGTTCAGACACTGGACAGCGGAGGTCTCCTGGGATGATGCTGCCCTCCGGGGTTAGTTCTGTAGAGGCCTGTCCGAACGTTTGAAAGATGCCCTAGCCCTTCATCCTCCACCGGATTCTTTGGAGGACGCTATGATCCAGGCTGTCTGCATGGACCGTAGGCTGCGGGCAAGAGGGGTCATGCTGCAGGAGACCCCTTTATTCTCCAATCTGAGAGACTCTGCATCTAGTCCTGAGCCCATGGAGGTTGGTGCCACGTCATTGGAGGAAAAAGAGAGGAGACACCGAAGAAACAACCAATTGTGCTATTACTATGGATCCGCTGGACATTGGAGAAGGAACTGTCCTTCTTGCCCTTCTTCAGTGAAGCCATCAGGAAAACGACTGAGTCTGGGTAACAATCGAGGAGGTTGCCCAGACTCCCAGGTACCCTTTTCCTCATTTACTAAAATTCTGCTTCCGGTGGAACTGGAACTTACAGGCGGTCCAGTTGGGACTACCGCCTTTGTTGACTGTGGTTCTTCTATTAATCTGATGGATGCCAAAGTTGTGACTTTTCATAAGATAGGGACAATCAGGTTAAAAGATCCTGCTAAAATTGTGGCAATTGATTCTTCTCCTATCACCCAGGAGGGAATTTGTTTCATGACTGATACCTTTTCTCTGAAAGTGGGTTCCACTCATGTGGAAAAATTAAGGTGTTTTGTTATAAATAATCTTCCGGCTGGACTGTTACTGGATATGCCTTGGCTTCAACATCACAATCCTACTATTGACTGGGTCACGGGGGAGATCATTCAGTGGGGTTGTATGGCTAACGATCTATGCTGTAACTTGACTACTCTTGTCACCCCAGTAAAATCTGTGTCAGTGTCGTCTGTCGATCTGGAAGGTATTCCGGAGTACCTGAAAGATTTTGAAGACGTATTTTCTGAAAGTGAGGCTGAGGCGCTACCACCCCATAGACCCTTTGATTGTGCCATTAATCTAGTCCCTGGAGCCAAGTTACCCAAGGCTCGCCTGTTCAATTTGTCCGGGCCCGAACGTCTAGCCATGAAGGAGTACATTACCGAAAGTCTCCGCAAAGGGCATATTAGGCCTTCTGTTTCACCTGTGGCAGCGGGCTTCTTTTTTGTTAAGAAAAAAGATGGTGGTTTGCGGCCGTGCCTCGACTCTCGGGAATTAAACAAAATTACTGGGAAAAATACATACCCTATCCCCCTAATTCCTGATCTATGTAACCAACTCACCGGGGCCACGTGGTTCTCTAAACTGGATTTACGTGGGGCGTATAACCTTATAAGAGTCCGGGAAGGGGACGAATGGAAAACAGCATTCCTGACGACTGAAGGGCTGTTCGAAAACTTGGTTATGCCCTTTGGTCTCACCAACGCTCCTGCTGTTTTTCAGAATTTTATTAATGCAATTTTCTCTGATTTAATTGGTCGTTTTGTGGTTATCTATTTGGATGACATTCTGGTGTGCTCGGTGGACAGTCAATCTCACTTGCACCATTTGCGGATGGTTCTCATGAGACTGAGGGAGAATCATTTGTATGCCAAGTTGGAAAAATGCTCATTTTTCATGCAAGAAGTATCCTTTCTGGGGTTGATTGTGTCAGGGGAGGGGTTCCGCATGGATCCTAAGAAGGTCCAGGCTGTTACGGAGTGGGTGCAGCCTCATGACTTGAAAGGGTTGCAGCGATTTTTGGGCTTTGCCAACTTTTATAGGAAATTTATTAAGGGCTTCTCGCAGGTGGTAAAGCCTCTAACGGACCTCACTCTCAAGGGAGCTGATGTAAAAAATTGGTCTGTAGCTGCAAAAAATTCTTTGATGACATTAAAAAAGTGCTTTTCTTCAGCCCCTGTATTGGTACAACCCGACCCGTCAAGACCTTTTGTCGTGGAGGTTGACGCCTCGGAAGTAGGGGTGAGGGCAATTTTGTCTCAGGGCCCTCCTACCCTTACTAATCTGAGGCCTTGCGCCTTCTTCTCTAAAAAATTTTCCTCTGCCGAGAGAAATTACGATGTCGGCAATAGAGAGTTGTTGGCGGTAAAGTTGGCTTTTGAAGAATGGAGGCATTTCCTGGAGGGGGCTGTTCATCCCATTACAGTCATCACTGATCACAAAAATTTGACCTATATCGAATCTGCCAAGAGACTGACCCCCAGACAGGCTCGATGGGCGCTTTTTTTTTTTCTCGATTTCAGTTTACCATCACATTCCGCCCGGGATCTAAAAACATCAAGTCTGATGCCTTATCCCGAAGCTTTGATTCGGTGTCCCCCCCAGAACCTCCCTCCTCCATTCTTCAGCCAGGAGTAGTGGTGGCCGAAATCTCATCTGAGTTACAGAGAGTGATTTTGGAGGCCCAGGCTCGGGCTCCTGGTGGTAAACCCCCGGATAAATTGTTTATACCAGTATGTTTCCGTCTCGGACTTATGCTGGAATTTCACAATTCTGTGTTAAGTGCTCATCCTGGGATTGCAGCTACCCGGGGGGCAATTGCGAGGGATTTCTGGTGGCCCTCTATGGTAACAGATATTAAAAAGTTTGTGACTGCATGTGGGGTGTGCGCTCATTCTAAAAGTTCTTAGGTCCGGCCGGCCGGGGAATTGGTGCCTTTGCCAATTCCGGATAGACCATGGACACATTTGTCCATGGATTTTATCACAAATCTTCCTCCTTCCAGGGGCAACTTGGTGATATGGGTGGTGGTGGATAGGTTTTCAAAACAAGCTCACTTTGTACCTCTCCCCGCGTTACCATCTGCTGAAACCCTGGCCCGCTTATTTATGCAGCATATAATTAGGTTGCATGGAGTGCCTATGAATGTGGTGTCAGACAGAGGAATACAGTTTGTAGCCAGGTTCTGGAGGGCTTTTTGCAAAAAGCTGGGGATTTCGTTGTCCTTATCCTCTGCCTACCACCCAGAGTCTAATGGACAGACAGAGCGCACGAACCAATCGTTGGAGCAGATTCTGAGATGCTTGGCCTCTTCCAGGCAGGAAGACTGGTGTGAGGTATTGCCCATGGCAGAGTTTGCATTCAACGGTTGTGTGAGTCAATCTACTGGGAAGTCTCCCTTTTAGGTCAACTATGGGTTTAACCCACATTTTGGAGAGTTTTCCCGCATGGATTCAGGTTGTCATGGTGCTGAGGATGTGACACAACGTCTTAGAATTGTTTGGAGGGAGGTTCAGAGGAATATTTCCAAGGCCCAGGAAAACTATAAGCGGTTTGCTGACAGGAGGAGGGGGCCAGGCCCAGCATTTGCAGTAGGGGAGAAGATGTGGCTATCCACCCGCAATATCAAGCTTAAGATACCATCTATAAAGCTGGGCCCCAAGTTTATTGGCCCATACAAAGTTGTGGATGTTGTTAGCCCAGTAGCCTACTGACTGCAGCTGCCCACCTCCTTTAAAATTTCTGATGTCTTCCACAGGTCCCTGTTAAAGCCTGTGGGGACGGTGAGAGAGGATCCCTCATCAAATGCTCCGCCAGTGCTGGTAGAGGGGAAGCTGGAGTATGAAGTAGGGTGCATTGTTGACTCCCGGTGGGTGCGCCGGAGACTCCAGTATCTGATACACTGGAAGGGGTACTCTCTGGAGGATCGGTCATGGGTTCCGGCCAGTTCGATGCATGCCGATCGTCTGGTGCCGGCTTTCCACGCCAGATACCCAGACAAGCCTAGGGGTCCAGTGGCCCTCCGTTAAGAGAGGGGTACTGTCATGGTTTGAACAGGGTTCTTGCCCTGCACTCACAGTGTTAAGTGTTCGTGGCCTCTTTTTGGATCTGGGAGGGGTATTTATACTCACTCTTTACCAGGGTTCTCTGTCAGCTATACTGTTGTTCTGGTGTGTCTGACCCCTGGTGTGCTTGTATTCTGCGTTGCTTGTTTGCTTCCCATGTATGACCCAGCCTGTTCCCTCACTCTGTACTCCGTCTCTCGCTTTGGTACTATTGTCTTCTCCGGTTCTGTCCTCCTGGCTTGGATATCGTTACTCCATTACAGTTTGTCCCTATTGTACTGTCTATTGCCCGTTCTGGTTTTCTGACCTATTGCTACGTCCTGACTATCCATTCTGTCTAAACCTTTGGTACTGTATTGCTATCTTGTGCTTTGACCCTGGCTTCATCTGGTTTCTGTCTCTGTCTATGCCCCTTTGTAACATTGTCCTGTAGTTACCTTTCTAGGAGTTTCCCTGCAGCTCCTAGATCTGTGGAGCTTAGGCCACGCCCCCAGCAGTCATGTGCTTCAGGTCCTGATACTCTGAAGCACGCATCGTTACAGCTGCTGTCCTGCTCCACAGGTATCTTTGAGCACTGTCTTTGTACTCAGGACACCCGCACTGGCTCAGTGAGCAAGTGCAGTGCAGGGCTCCTGACATCAGGCTTGACATGTCGCCCTCCGCATGGAGAAATTTTACCCCTTGGTTCCCGATCAGACTCCTCTCACCTAGCTCGTAAAGGGTCAATATTGACTTTTAGAATTGCTACTTCCTATATGTGGCACTAGAGTACTAGTACTATTCCTCTCTGATTAAATAAATTCAGATACTCCCTCCTTATCTGCCCATTGATTGTTCAATTGATCTATTGCCTGGAGTAGCAATACCCATTGGAAGCATTTACCCACTGACAGAGCATGAATTAAAAACAAAAGCATTTCTATCTCTTCTTTTGGTGGCCCAATTGCCAAAAAGATGTTAAAGAATATGTATCTTCCTGTAGCACTTGTGCCATGTATATTACTCCCCGCACATCACCAGAGGAATTATTGGAGGTTCTGAAAATTCAATCTC
The DNA here is from genome assembly GCF_039654945.1 of Dendrobates tinctorius. NCBI lineage: Eukaryota > Metazoa > Chordata > Amphibia > Anura > Dendrobatidae > Dendrobates > Dendrobates tinctorius. The sequence goes on from NW_027361694.1 coordinate 10,993,150, forward strand.
GTCCTTGGGGTTCTTTATCTATGTACTTTAGTGCTGAACTACCAGTTTCAAAGGGGAGTTCTATGCTAGTAGTGGTTGACTGACTCACAAAAGCAGCACATTTTGTCCTCTGCACTGGTTTGTTTTCTGCTAAAGAGACTGATGATCTTGAAATTCAAAATGTGTTTCATCTTCATGGGGTGCCAGACAAAATCATCTGATTGTGGAACACAATTTACATCGAGATTCTGGAAGAATTTTTGTACAGCTTTTTACATTGGGAATTGAGTTCACAAGATAAGTTAACATCAATCTAATGGTCAGACTGAACCCACAAACCCAACTTCAGAGCAATATCTTAGAAGCTACATTTGCCATCTTCAGGACGAGAGGGTTGATTTGCTTCCTATGACTGAATTTCCATACAATTCACAAAAAAACTTGGATTACCATCCAACTATTCTTCCTAATTTTCCCTGAGAAATGCCTATTCCTGCTGTCTCTGACAGAAAACAATCCCTGCAACAGAATCTGTAAATAGTAAAAGACACTTTAAGAATTGCCCAGGAGAAATATAAAGAAGCAGCGGATAAATCTCGCAGACCTTCCCACAAGCTTTCAAGTGGGTGATGAAGTATGGCATTTCACCAAGAATTTGAAACTCCATATACACTCACCATAAACTTAGCCAAAAATGTATAGGTCCTTTCAAAATTATTGGACAATATAGCTACGTAGCTTTTCATCTTCAACCTCCCAGGACAATGAAGATGCAGCCAGTGTTCCATGTGTCCTTACTTAAGCCATTTGTTCCAAATCTTTTTCTAGGGCGTTGTCTACCTCCTCCTGATCCTATTGAAATGGTTGGACAAGAACATAACACAACTTAAAATGTCCTGGACTATCAAATATTCAGAAACAAGTTGCAATACTTAAAAAATTGGCATGGGTACGACATTGAAGATAACTCCTGGGAACCTTTAGGAAATATCAATGCTCAAAAGTACCCCCCCCTAAACCAAGTCAAGTATCGTCCAGAAGCCGCTGTTAAAAAGGAGGGGAGGTAATGTCAGGATTTCTGTTGTCCTTCTACATTTTGATCACTAATTGTGATCTAATCACTGCTATTGTTCACCTTTTAGTGATGGGCGAACCCAAACAGTAAAGTTCGGCGTCCGTACCGAACACCTACTGTTCGTGCATGGACACTGAACACGGACTTTACCAGGAAGTCCATGTTACTGTTAGGGTTTGGACCCTCAAACACCAGGTGTTTCTCACGCTGTCATGTGTATGACAGAGTGGCAAACAATGCCTCTGATCGGTAAAATCATTACCACCGGTCAGACAGCCGCGGTTCCCACTGTGTCAAATGATAGTGTGAGCCCGCAGCTGTGAACGAAGGTAAAAAGTTTACCTCCGGTCACTGGCATCGACTGAGGAGACTACTGCTCCCATCAACTGATGCCTGTTGCCTTAATAACAGCAAGAGCAGGTGGCGGCTGATGGGAGTATTCAGCAGCTGGTGCCTGTCCTCTAAATAAATAATTTAAAAAACACGGCATGGGTTCCCCTGTATTTTTGATATCCAGCCAGGCAAAATGGACAGCTGGGGGCTGCAGCTGTCAACTTTAGCAAGGTTTGTTATCAATAATGGAGGGCTCCTAACAAAGTTTTTTTTAAATTATTTAAATCTATCATTTAAAAAACGGTGTGGGGTAGCCCCCTTTTTGACAACCAGCCAAGCTAAAGACAGCTGGGGACTGGCATTCTCAGGCTGTTAATTGGCCATGGATATTGACCCCCTCAGCCTAAAACCAGCAGCCGATAACCACCCAGAAAAAGTGCATCTCTTAGATGTACCAATTCTGGTGCTTTGTCTGGCTCTTCCCACTTACCCTGTGGCTCTGGCAAGAGAGGCTTATAATTTTGGGGTTGATGTCACCTTTCTATTGTCTGGTGATATCAAGCCCACAGCTTAGTAATGGAGGGGCATCTATAAGATGACTCTCCATTACTAATCCTATATTCTTATTGGAAATAAACACACATCCTGAATAAAATCCTTTCCATTAAATAAAAAACACACTTTTTTTATTTTAAAACAACAAACACAGTTATACTCACCTAACGCCCATTCCATAGAAGTCATGGTCTCCTGTAACAAAACAAAAATTAAAAAAAAATATCTCTCACCTGTCCGTCGGTCTGTCCCACACCATAATCCATGTCTAGGGATAAACAGCTTACAACCGGGATGGTGCCAAGAGGTGACCATCCAGGCTATGAACCACTGAGGAATGAGCTGGGCTAGTGGGGATGTCATCGAGGATATCGCTGGTCACTGGGCTGTGTGGGATGGAGGGATGGATGGCTGGATGTCTGATGGATGGCTGGATGAGGGATGGATGGCTGGATGAGAGATGGTTGGCTTGATGTGGGATGATGGAGGAATAGATGAGCGATGGCTGGATAGATGAGGGATAGCTGGATGAGGGATGTATGGATGGATGGATGAGGGATGGCTGGATGAAGGATGGATGAAGGGGTGGCTGAATGGAGGGATGGCTGGAATCCATAGTGTCCTACACAGTAATCCATCATGTGCAACATGTGCTCTTCAGCATGAATGGTGGCATGATGCAACCATTCATGCTGAGTAGCAGGGGAGAATGATGCGCAGCGAGCAGGCCCTGAACTGCAGTGATCATCGCTAGCACAATACTATTCCTTTACCAGCCTGAGAACACCAACCCCCCAGTTGTCTGCTTTAGCTTGGCTGGTTGTCAAAAATGAGTGGGGACCCGATGCCGGTCTTTTAAATTATTTATTTAAATAATTAAACAAGGTGTGATGACTGCTCTATTCTTGATAACCAGCCTTGCTACTGCTACAGCCAGGGCCGGCGTCCGCCCGGACAGGTGTCGGAATCCTCAGCAGACAGGATTGCCATCTTGTCTTTGGGGACCCAAACTTGATATGAGGGCCAGGTGCCTGTGATACCTCTTCTGCTCACTCAGGGCACAGGTACTTGCAATATTTGCCTCTTCCAGTTTCACCGCTGCGGCATCTTCCACGTCTCCTGACGTGGAATGCGAGGGTGCGATGACATGACTATTTATTTATTATGCTTTGCTTATATAGCGCTAACTTATTCCGCAGCAATTTGCATACTTGAAAACCCTTCACTAGCTAGTAGTTCTCTTTCAAATTCCAAGCTGTCAAATGTATATTTAACTGTATGTATGGGATTTAAGTGTGAATGCTTAGCCCTTGAGATAACAGATCTGGTATGTCTGCGAATACTCCCGAATCAGTGATCAATAGAATCCTATTGGAGGCCTATGCAGACCAGACTTAAATCCCTAGAAGGATGATGCAGTCCTCCCTCTGGTAGAGGGAGTAAAATTTTTCAACCTTTCTATTTGCGAACAGATGTATCTAGGAGCCCCCATAAATGTACAATTCTGTTGAATATAGATTGATACAATGTTTATTCCTCATGTTTCATTTGAGAGCGACTTAAAAAGTCCACTTTTATCTGTTTCCTTAAGGTAAAGAGCCGACAGAAACAGTAGATTTGTTTTCACCAACAGAATTATTTTTGCTTCCAACTTGAGTTGATCTGGATTTTGTCCTCTCACCCCCACCTTGGCAATTTATGTAGGAAAAAGCTTTCCTGTTTTCAGACAGTTTTTGACTAAAGAGAGCATTTCCTGTAATGACGATTCTATATCTGAAAGTTCTTTTTGGCTTGATGAACCTGGTTGTTCCTGGTCGCTCCAAGTCCCCTGAATGAAAACATCTCTCATGTAAGCCTCCCACCTCTGCATGTTTGCTTCCATCATTATAACTGCTGAATCATGGCTCTTCAAGGAGATTCCCTTGGATAAACTTTCTTCCTGCAACCATCATAGGACAGACTGAAAAGTTGAAGTAAAAAGGATTACGTCCTTTTCCAGGTGACCCTTTAGAATCCTGAAAGGGTTTCCCACTGCAGCTCCCTGTCCCTATGCCACAGCCAGAATACAGGAGATCAGGGTACTCGGGTACTCACTCACATGGACTTTCTCAGGAATTTAAGCAGATCTTCCATTAGATCTGAAAACGAGAAACCATTTTCACTATTTGTTTGGGGGGAAAATCTTTTCCGACAGCTAGAATAGAAAGTGATTCCTAAATGGGTTTGCATCTTCCTTGGAATTAGTTTTGACTTCTCCAGGTTGACCCCAGCCTTATTAATATGGATATGACCATGTTGAACTTTTTCTGTCACAGAAAGCTGGACTTGCCTTCTCCAAGAAAGCAGTCTAGGAATTATATAAAAATATAAAAATCACATTTCCCAGACATGAGCAGACATCTTAGAAACTATTTTTGTGGATACTCGAGGTATCATGGAAATTCCGAAGGGAAGTGCTTGAAATTGATAATTACAGCGTTTCCATTCTATTGGAACTGCCACCCTCAGAGATTTTTGAACTTTAAACTTGAACTTTAGGAACCTTTGCAGGTTTATAATGGTGTGGTAAGAGCCACCTGGGTTTTTTTTCTTAGAAAGAGAGGGGAATAGTAACCTGTGCTGGAACCAACACCAATACTCTTTACCAGCTTTAAGACTTCCTCTTCTGATTTTACCACGTGGTAACCTTGACTTCTAGTAAGCATGAATTTTTGAGGTGGTGTAGAGAGAAACTCTAGCTTTAGGTCTATTCTTATTGTATTGAGGATCCAGGTGTGCGATTATATCTTTGTCTAGGCAGGAACATAGTTCTTTTTTTTTTTTTTTTAATTCGTTTATTGAACCATAAACAAGTGTACAGCATACATTCTGGTATATAATGTTAAGCATAATATAAAATACGCATATATTTCACACGACATTAGAATGTACAGAAAAATGTAAATACCAGTTGCATACAAATAAAGCAAAACATAATGTAAATTAAGCCACAATGGCCTTGTGTTATTATTTCAGTGATGAGATCTACCTGGCTTCTAAACCGTACCTACATCTACAAGAACAAAAACTATTCCGCAGCCTACTTCCATGATTCAATATTGGGTCAGATTGGTCACATCTGACAGGTTCCTTACCCTAGCAACTGAAGTGATATCTATCAACAGTTTTAGCTATAATGATAGGAATACTATTTCTATTACTAGCATATTGTTCATATGAAAAGATTTTAATGTATGCTAAGGACAGTGTATTATTATATTTGCTTTAATCAAATCAGCAATTTTTTGTGACCGGAGGCCACCAATACGGAGCTCAAATCTACTAATAAGCAGAAAATCTAAATTATTTTATATTTCAAATTGAGGGCATTTTTTAGTATAATGAGAACTGCATGCTAGTTTAGCATTGAACACTTAAATCAAGACCCTAAAATCATTTATAAGTATTTATCTATTGAACTGTAGTTCACTAAGCGCGTTTTTACAGCCAAGTCCACATTACTCATCCAATTACAGATAGGTATGCAAGGCACACAATTACTCCTTGCTAAATAGCTAGGCTAGATAATTGTATTTCCACTTGTACTGCAATTCATGCTAAGGTTTCGTACTTAATAAATGACTTGAAATTAAAAGACATATACAGCAGCATCATAGCCACATCTGATGAATACTCAAATGGAGGCTAAGATCAAGAACCACATATCAACATGAAGGGCTCATAAGACGTTCGTTTGCTTCTCATAATGAGAAAAAAACAGACCAGTTTACATGAGTCTTCTAGATCACATGTTTTGGAACATTTCTTTTTTTTTCAAACATTTTTTTTAAATTTTACGGCATAAAAAAAACAACTGCAATACATACTGTAATATTTAATTGTACAATCCAAAGTATTCTTGTATTCCTGCATTCCTGACTGATGAGGAAAATAGAAAAAGAACATTTCTGGTTTGATGCTGCAGTGACAATATTGTGGGTTCTGGAGAAAAAAGAGGCAAGACTTTGGGAGTCAAAAGGCCCCGTTACACATAACGATGTCCCAGCGATCCCACCAACGATCCTACATGGATGGGATCACTGGGACATCGTTAGGCTGATCGCTGGTGAGCTGTCACAAAGACAGCCCCTCCAGCGATCAGGACCAGCAAGCAAGCTGGTTTCTTATGTAAACATCGGGTATCCAGGAGCCGCGGCTCCTGGATACCTGATGTTTACCTTGGAAACCGGCTTACACGCTGGTTTCCAAGGTAAACTTTGGGTATCTAAGAGCCGTGCGGCTCCTGGATACCCGATGTGTACATTAGAAACCACCATCCTGCATTGCTGATCGCTGGTCTCGCTGCCACACGCAGCGATGCGTGCTGGCCAGTGGGAGACCAGCAATCAAAAAATGGCCCAGGCCGATCGAGAACGATCAGCAATACCTGGCAGGGGGGCTGGTCGCTGATCCCCGTCACACACAGCGATCTCGCTGGCGAGATCGCTGTGGCGTCACAAAATCAGCGATCTCGCTAGTGAGATCGCTGTGTGTGATGGGGCCTTAAGAGGACTCCCAAAAACACTTTCCAGGAGTCTTGAGACAGATCCAACATCTTCCAGTTGATTATTCAGCCGATAGACTGAAGAGCAAATATTGCTTAAATATTTTTTAACATCTTGCCTTTGGATTGGGCGACAATGAGGATGTTGTTCAAGTAGGGAATAATAGTTTTAGAGTAGAACATTTTTGAAGATTTTGTGACAACAAATCTGGAAAGGGGAGTAATTAGGAAGCCTATATAACCTTCTCAAATTATGTTAATTATCCAAGGACTTTGTGAAGCCAATTGGATAGAAGCTACAGGCTGGAAGGTTTTTAACCTTGCCCCTATATGTACAATTGGTACCATACATTGAAGAAAAAAAGAGTTTCTGGTTGGCATTAAATAGGAAATTCTTCCCTTTCCTCCAGTGGGATAGCTTCAATTGCTTGTTTTAACACTAGACTTCTGTTTTTCTTGAATATAGCTCTCAAACCCAAGAAAAAAAATATTTTTCTAGGTAATTTCCCCCAAAAAACTTTTTTAAAGTCTGACGCTGTTATAACATATTTTCAAAGTTTGGACCATGAATAAACTGTTGATAGAATAGCAGAGAGCATAATTTGTTCTTAGATGCCAAGTCCCACAATTAAAATTTCAAGACTATCCAACGGGTAGAATTGGTAAGAACCACAGTGAGTGTTGCAAGTCTGACATTTTTGTTCTGGCTGCTGCAATCACTCACATCTACCATCCTTTCACAAACTCTGTACACTCCATCCATATCAACCCCTCTTTTTTGTCTTCTATCTACAGCTCTCATGCTTTCTTCACAATGTTAAGCCGCACAGATCCATTCACACCCACCATACAACACAAGAAACGCTTTTACAAATTATTCAACCATCTGCTCACGTTCTCTATTCTCCTACTCTTAGTCACCGGAGATACAGTGGGGAAAAAAAGTATTTAGAAAGCCACCAATTGTGCAAGTTCTCCCACTTAAAAGGATGAGAGAGGTCTGTAATTGACATGATAGGTAGACCATAACTATGAGCGTCAAAATGAGAAAACAAATCCAGAAATTCACCTTGTCTGATTTGGCAACATTTATTTTGCAAATTATGGTGGAAAATAAGTATTTTGTCACCTAAAAACATGCAAGATTTATGTTTCTCACAGACCTGTAACTTCTTCTTTAAGGGGTTCCTCTGTCCTCCACTCATTACCTACAGTAATGGCACCTGTTTGAACTTATTATCAGTATAAAAGACACCTGTCCACAACCTCAAACAGTCACACTCCAAACTCCACTATAGTGAAGACCAAAGAGATGTCGAAGGGCACCAGAAACAAAATTGTAGCCCTGCACCAGGCTGGGAAGACTGCATCTGCAAAAGGCGAGCAGCTTGGTGTGATAAAATCAACTGTGGGAGCAATAATAAGAAAATGGAAGACATACAAGACCACTGATAATCTCCCTCGATCTGGGGCTCCAGGCAAGATCTCACCCCGTGGGGTAAAAATGATCACAAGAACGGTGAGCAAAAATACCAGAACCACATGGGGGGACCTAGTGAATTACCTGCATAGAGCTTGGACCACCATAACAAAGGCTTCCATCAGTAACACATTATGCTGCCAGGGACTCAGATCCTGTAGTGCCAGACATGTCCCCCTGCTTACGCCAGTACATGTCCGGGCCCGTCTGAAGTTTGCTAGAGAGCATTTGGATTATCCAGAAGAGTATTGGGAGAATGTTATATGGTCTGATAAAACCAAAGTAGAACTGTTTGGTAGAAACAAAACTCATCGTGTTTGGAGGAGACAGAATGCTGAGTTGCATCCAAAGAACACCATACCTAATGTGTAGCATGGGGGTGCAAACATCTTGTTTTGGGTCTGTTTGTCTGGAAAGGGAGCAGGACGACTCAGTTGAACCACCATAAAGAAACCCAAGACCTTTTTTAAATTTTTTTTGATACAATAGAATAAATATATGTAGACAAATATAGCTGACAGCACCTAGACCAAGGTAGGTTTTGAAAAAACGGTACACATCATCTCAGAAAAAGAGGGGAATATCAAATATAAGCCCTCTTGGATACCAATAAAAACAACATTCTTATTTGACAAAAATATATAAAAGTAGTCCTATTGCAATAAAGGGCTACAAAGACGACATGTTAAATAGTACATTACAAGAAAAAACATAAAACAAAACCAACCTATCACCACCCAACCACAAACACACAAAGAAATAGCTGAATATCCAATAGAGTTTATGTCTTTGGGAAAAAAGCACCTGCTCCTAAATTGAAGCAGTGTGAACTATAATATAGCTCACTAAACTTGGTGAAAACATTGTCTCAAAAAATGCCCATAAAAAACTGACCATCAATAAGAGGTATTCTTCGCCAGCTAGTCATCCCGTAGACTGGGCCATATAAAGTACTAGATGGCCAAGAATTCCACTATCTGGATGTAATATGCCTAGTCTAGAAGCTCTCCCTCAAGCAATAAAGAAAATGGGCTTTTACAATGAAATGCACATAAGCTTAATATACAAACATACTATGGCCATTCAGCTAGTAAATATCTGAACATGCTTAGTAGTTTATAGTCCCTATCAAATACAGGAATCCTATATCACAGTTTTGGTCTTTGGTACAATCAATCCCAAGACCACAAGAAAAAAAAGCAAAAAGCACGCCCAGAAAAGACCATAATAGGTTAATTATCTGAATCCAGTCCCAATAGCATCGGGACGCCAGGAGGTGGGGGAAGGGGAGAGAACTGAACGCTGAGAAGCAGCATGGGGCACACAGGGAGACGGCTGCTGCACAGGGACAGCGTGCAAGGCACAAGGTGAGTACCCTGTACGGGGGGGCAGCGGCAGACCGGGGCACAGAGCCAGGACAGGGACCGGGTGTAACACCCTGGAAGGGGCGTGATTAAGACACCTGCCTTGGTTTTCGCTGGAGCCTCTGATGGTGAGGCCCGGCTTGTACGGCAGGCAGCTGCCAGGTGCCACTCCATGGTGGTGTATGGCTGTGGTTGCTGATCCCACTTGGGGAGACGGTACAGGTGACAGGCATGAGTAGCAGACAGGCAGGTGAGCATGACGGGCCTGGCACAGACACAGGTAGGTGGGCACGGCTGAGACACTGGCAGGTGGGCATGGCTGAGACACTGGCAGGTGGGCACAGATGAGACACAGAGACAGGGACCAACTGGAAAGGCACAGGGACAAGGGCAGGAAGGAGTGGGGTATGGAATAGGTAGGGTCCTGTTCACACAGCGGGTGAGGAAATTAGTACTGACAGGAAGGAATGGTGTATGGAGGAACAGGTAGAGACCTGTTCACACAGCAGGTGCAGGTACTGGTACGAGCAGGAAGAAATGGATTATGAAGGAACAGGTTTGGACCTGTTCACACAGGAGGAGAATTGCAAGGCTGCGGAGAAGGGCTGTAGAGCAACAAGAGGTTCTGCAGAACCAGAACAAAGAAGAACCGCAAGAATACGGAGCACACAGAGCCACAAGAGTGCGGAACACAGGCAGAGTCACAAGGGTACTGAGCAGGCAGAGCTGCAAGAGTGCAGAGCATAAGCAGAGCCACAAGAGTGTGGAGCACAGGCAGAGTCACAAGGGTACTGAGCAGGCAGAGCCGCTAGAGTGCAGAGCACAGGCAGAGTCACAAGAGTACAGAGCAGGCAGACAGAGAGAACAAGGTTAGACACAGCAGGGAAAGTAGCCACAGATGAGGAGACCAAGAGACAGAGGTAGAACTGATTTCAGACAAGGTAATGGTACAAGACAAGCTACAGGAACAAAGACACAGGGACCAGGATATTCTGCCTCCTGGAGGGCGGCAAAGACAAGTACGAGACAAGGTCAGGAGCAATAACACAGAGACCAGGATATTCTGCCTCCTGGAGGGCGGAAAAACAGGTACAAGGCAAAGCTAGGAATAAAGCCTCCAGAGAAGGCAAAACACAGATCAAGACCTGGCAACTCAGCAAGACAGTGAGTTTAGACATTGCACAGGCAAGTTCCACTGGGTGGAGCTGCCCTAAATACTAGAGAGCTCTTGGTAATTGGTCAGGGTCACATTAGACAGGTGCACCCTGATTCCATAAGAACCAGAGAATTCTGGCGCCGCCCCCTATGCACTCAGCCAGGAAGCATTCAGAGAGCAGGCAGGAAGCAAGAAGCACACAGCATGGAGTTGGCAGCAGACAGAAGTCACAGCATGGCCTGGAGCAGTGAGTAAGTTGGTGTGTGAGAGATGGGAGGCCATGCAGTGATGCCAGCAAGGTTGTTACACATGGTCAGCGTGTAATAAACTCTGCTACATCCATGACTTTTTCCTTTCAAATTCCCTTAACCTTCTGTCTCTTACTGAAACCTGGATACTGCAGTCGGACACCAATGCCACTGCTGCTGTTCTCTTATATGGTGAAAACCCAAGATAGAAACATAATAAGAAAATACCCTGCCGTAAATAAACAGTAATAGTGCATGAAAATAATGCAGAGTGGATAGTAACATAATTTTTCATACAACCACTTTCTAACCTCAAATATTAAAACCTTACCATTTGTAAAGTGACATGCCTGTGGATAAGGGCTGAGAAGGACTCAAAGAAAAGGCAGCCACAATTTTATATGCACAAGGTGCAAACCAACTGAAATAAAACCTATTCTCACGCTACAAGTGGTGACGTCAGTAAGATTACCGCAGTTGATCGTCGATTAAGTCCTCTCACTTTATTGACATTACTGCTCCGCACGCTACTGTCAGTGAGTTCCAGCTGGCGTGCTGAGCGGCCGTATCACGCAACTGCTTAACCTTCTGGATGTAGCAGAGCTGGGGATCGCTGTAGGACATCATCTGTTTGGAATATCTCTGGACAGGTGAGGATTACTTTGTTTTTTTTTAATTTTTATTTGGCTTTTAATAAATAGGTAAAATAGGGTCGGGTGTAACGGGAGAGGTGGATCCACTGTGACGTGGTTCGAGGAGAGCCTGGAGGGGCATGACTAGGTGAGCACTTGACTTTTCACTAGAGCCCATGATGGTGGGGTTAGGTTTGGCTCCTGATGAACACCAGGTGCTACTTCAGGACAGACCACGGATGCACAGCAGCTGACACCCAAGGGACTAGTAGATGGTACAACCTGGAAGGTGAGGACAGCTGATGCAGGCAGGAGCAGACTGGTATGGCTGATACACAGGTGGGCACAGCAATTGCTGGCAGATCCGGTTGTTGTGCAGGCTGGCATGGCAGGTGCAGGCGGGTCTGGCTGATATTCAGACTTTAAACACAGAAAAGAAAAGCGATCAAAAAAGGTCCAAAGAACTAGATAATTCAAAGGATAAAATGTTGAAACTTTATTGAAATATGACCAAGGTACAGGGAAAGTGAAGACAAGTCAAACATGACCATGGTAGCACAAGGGCGACAAAGTGGGGCATACAAGGGTTTCTGGACAGTGTATGGGAAAGCAAATTGCTTAGGCGTTGTTATGTTGGCAACATTGAAAATATAGCACCCATCCCCAGAATACACATATATAAATACCACCCAGCAGGATGTATTAATATAACAACACTAATTCAAGGTATACACATCTTTACCTGTTGGAATGGAAGATGAAAGTCCACCCAGGTATAACCCCCCCCAACGCACGTTTCGGCAACTGGCCTTTCTCAAGGGGTGATAGGAAATGAGGGAAGTGAAGGATATTTAAAATAGAGTCCACCAATGGGGTGGTAAGTCACACACATGTGAGAAATCAGGCCGATCATATGGTTAGTAGGAATCACTCACAGGGGTGGCGCTTGTAACCATGGTTGCACCACACAAACCACATAGCTCCATATGACAACAACCCCTGTAGCGATATCCTGCAGGACGAGGGCTGACAAATGTTACATCCAATATATAATTGTAAGAACCATCGCTATCCCATATAGGGTATCACAAGGGATCTCTGATGTATAAACATAGAAAAGCTGCGCCCCGTCCTATGTTGATGGCAACAGCGGGCACACTAATAATGGGCGGTAATAGCGTCAGGACGGCCACTCCCCCTACTGGGTCACATGAGAAAGCACGTCCTATCATAACGACGCGGTCACGGAAGAGACCACGTCATAAGCTCCTCCCATTAAGGACTCAGAGGTGGCGACACGTCCAACCTTAATGACGCACTCCGTCACCTTGGCAACCCTGGCGGCGGACTACGTCAGCATCGCCCAATCATGGACATGTCGCCAGCTCCTCCCCCCTATGAGTCATATGTGACGCGGCGTCCAACCATAGTGACGCGCTCCGTCGCCCTGGCAACCCTGACGGCGGCCAGCGTCGGCATCGTCTGGTCATGACGCCGCAATGGTTGGTCACATGACCCGATGCCGAAAGCCGACCGACATGTGGGAGACAGTGGCGCGTGCGCGTACGGCGGGATCGCCTGACACATATCAAAGAAACATGTTGAAGCAGGCCATAATCACATCAAGTGTTAATACTATAACTACAGGAGGAAAAGGAGTCAAATGCAAGTATAATAATAACAACTAAATAGCATAACATTAGTTACTAGTGCCTGGAGCAAATGCGGTTAATGGATCATACATACAACCATATGGAGATTTAGTATAAACATATAGCGCTAATAGGGCATATACAGATAGGGGAAGAAAGACATAGCATGGATATATTATAATGGCATCTTATAATAACATAGATGGAACATCAATAAAAGTACACCAAAGATCATAAATAGACGATGTACGTTGCCACGAAGATACCCATAGTATTCCTCATCTGAAAGGCTCGATATGCCCAAAAGTATCCAAGTATGAAAGGGCCAAAAGGATTTCCAAAGATTGAAACACAAACGTGTAAAATTGGAGAACTCTAAGAATAAAAACATACAAAATTAGAAACTAAAAATAAAACATAAAAACATAGGTCCAAGGCCACAACACGGCCATGTAAGCAGATGGAAGCCGTTTTAGAGGAATGGAGCAAAACTGATTGCCTCATTTAGTCCCTTTGGATGAACCGTATCCAGTAACCAGATCCAGCGTGTCTCACACTGAAGGAGTCGCTGGGTTAAATTACCGCCACGAACTCCTGGATTGATAGCATCTATGCCGCGAACGCGGAGCAGCGATGCATCACAATCATGATTAAATTTAAAGTGACGCGGTAAAGTCCTAAGTGTGGCCGGATCATCGTGACCGACTGCCGCCTGTATCCCCAATACATGCTCGCGGACTCGAATCTTCAATGGCCGAGTAGTCATGCCTACATATATCAAGTTACAAGGACATAATGCAAAGTAAATAACATACCGGGTAGTACACGATATGCGATGCCGAATAGTAAATGTCCTATACCTTGATGAATTGAAGAACGCGTCCGCCTGATCAATATTGGGGCAGGCGACACATCGGCCACAGGGAGCACAGCCACACCCAGGACGTCTCACGTTCAAAAAAGTATGTTTGGGTTCGGACTGGTAATGGCTACGAACCAAATAATCTTTAAGATTCATAGAACGCCGGATAGTAATACTAGGTTTGTGGGGAATTAACTGGTTCAAAATGGGGTCCGTTTGAAGGATGGGCCAAGCCCTTTGTAAGCAACTTCTCATTTTAGAAAATTGAGCGTGATAATTGGTGATAAAGCGAATTTTATTACAAGATCTATTATCTCTCTGCTTGTATAGCAGGGATTGGTGCGTGGACCATCTAGCACGATTGTAGGCTCTCTTAATTGCTCGCCTGCTATAGCCCCTCTCCAAGAACCTATCCGAAAGCTCCTGGGCTTGGGATTCAAAATCTTTGTCACTGGAACAGATCCTGCGTAAACGCAGGAACTGTCCAATTGGAATCGAATTGATCAGTGATTTAGGGTGAGCTGAGGAGGCATGAAGAAGCATATTGGAAGAGGTTTCCTTCCTAAATATGCTGGTCTGGAGTATATTATCATTATCTCTCCACACATTGACATCGAGAAAGCTTACCTTGGTCATGTCATACTGATATGTTAAATGAATGTTTCTATCATTTGAGTTTATCCCCTCCATAAAGTTAGATAATTGTACCTCATTTCCCTGCCAGACCAGAAAAATATCGTCGATGTACCGCACCCAAAAAGGGATGCGGTCCATCGACTGATATTGGTCAGACAGGGGGAGGTCCCTCTCCCACAGCCCCAGGAACAGGTTTGCGTACGATGGTGCAAACGATGCCCCCATCGCTGTCCCCTGGAGCTGCAGGTAGAAGGACCCCATGAAGGTAAAAAAATTATGTGTTAGGGAAAACTCAAGTAATTCCAGAACCTTTTCTCCCAAATCTCATTTCAACACCTTTGTGGCCATAAAGGATCTACACCTATTTGCTAGATCCCTGATTTTTAAAAAACATTTTTTTGACCCTGATTTGCAAAGTCTTTTTCCCACAGAAACGGAACAACTAGCCTTACAGGACCTTGAGGATCTTTCCACCGAACACGAATTTGGCGAAGGAGGTAAGATTCCTCAATCTCTTAAAATCAAGTCCAAAAAATTCCCTCCTCTTACATCTTGTTCAGCTGTCGATCTCTTTGTCCAGGTAGTTACTAGAGACTTTATGAATATCCCAAGAGGAATTGGTAGAGACAATCTTAGTCGCGATGAACGCAGTAGATTGGACGTCCTGAGGGGGCTTCCAGATGTTGTGTTAAAACCAGCTGACAAAGGGGGAAATGTGGTTATCTGGCCCAAACTCCTCTATGAGAAGGAGGCCCTTCGACAATTAAATAATAACATCTGTTATAAACGCCTAACGTTTAACCCTCTTTTGTCATTTGTAACTCAACTAAATAAAATCCTTGATTCAGCTGTCTCTAATGGGGTTATCACTAAGGAATTGGCTGGCTCCCTTAAGGTACAGGAACCAACCATTGCAACATTCTACCTGTTGCCCAAGGTACACAAGAGTCTGGAGGCCCCACCAGGACGTCCGATTATTTCTGGTTCTGGTAACTACCTGGAAAGAGTCAATCGTTGGATTGACTCTAAGCTACAACCCCTTGTGGAGAGCTTGCCCTCCTTTTTATTGGACACGGGTGAGTTTTTAAAGAGAATTGATGGGCTTCACATTGGCATCGGTACTATGCTGGTGACGGGGGATGTAGAATCCCTCTACACCAGTATTCGGCACAAAGATGGACTCTCAGCTACAAAATATTTTCTTAATATGTCCAACTTACCTCTTGAGATTGTTTCCTTGGTTCTGGAATTACTTGAGTTTTCCCTAACACATAATTTTTTTACCTTCATGGGGTCCTTCTACCTGCAGCTCCAGGGGACAGCGATGGGGGCATCGTTTGCACCATCGTACGCAAACCTGTTCCTGGGGCTGTGGGAGAGGGACCTCCCCCTGTCTGACCAATATCAGTCGATGGACCGCATCCCTTTTTGGGTGCGGTACATCGACGATATTTTTCTGGTCTGGCAGGGAAATGAGGTACAATTATCTAACTTTATGGAGGGGATAAACTCAAATGATAGAAACATTCATTTAACATATCAGTATGACATGACCAAGGTAAGCTTTCTCGATGTCAATGTGTGGAGAGATAATGATAATATACTCCAGACCAGCATATTTAGGAAGGAAACCTCTTCCAATATGCTTCTTCATGCCTCCTCAGCTCACCCTAAATCACTGATCAATTCGATTCCAATTGGACAGTTCCTGCGTTTACGCAGGATCTGTTCCAGTGACAAAGATTTTGAATCCCAAGCCCAGGAGCTTTCGGATAGGTTCTTGGAGAGGGGCTATAGCAGGCGAGCAATTAAGAGAGCCTACAATCGTGCTAGATGGTCCACGCACCAATCCCTGCTATACAAGCAGAGAGATAATAGATCTTGTAATAAAATTCGCTTTATCACCAATTATCACGCTCAATTTTCTAAAATGAGAAGTTGCTTACAAAGGGCTTGGCCCATCCTTCAAACGGACCCCATTTTGAACCAGTTAATTCCCCACAAACCTAGTATTACTATCCGGCGTTCTATGAATCTTAAAGATTATTTGGTTCGTAGCCATTACCAGTCCGAACCCAAACATACTTTTTTGAACGTGAGACGTCCTGGGTGTGGCTGTGCTCCCTGTGGCCGATGTGTCGCCTGCCCCAATATTGATCAGGCGGACGCGTTCTTCAATTCATCAAGGTATAGGACATTTACTATTCGGCATCGCATATCGTGTACTACCCGGTATGTTATTTACTTTGCATTATGTCCTTGTAACTTGATATATGTAGGCATGACTACTCGGCCATTGAAGATTCGAGTCCGCGAGCATGTATTGGGGATACAGGCGGCAGTCGGTCACGATGATCCGGCCACACTTAGGACTTTACCGCGTCACTTTAAATTTAATCATGATTGTGATGCATCGCTGCTCCGCGTTCGCGGCATAGATGCTATCAATCCAGGAGTTCGTGGCGGTAATTTAACCCAGCGACTCCTTCAGTGTGAGACACGCTGGATCTGGTTACTGGATACGGTTCATCCAAAGGGACTAAATGAGGCAATCAGTTTTGCTCCATTCCTCTAAAACGGCTTCCATCTGCTTACATGGCCGTGTTGTGGCCTTGGACCTATGTTTTTATGTTTTATTTTTAGTTTCTAATTTTGTATGTTTTTATTCTTAGAGTTCTCCAATTTTACACGTTTGTGTTTCAATCTTTGGAAATCCTTTTGGCCCTTTCATACTTGGATACTTTTGGGCATATCGAGCCTTTCAGATGAGGAATACTATGGGTATCTTCGTGGCAACGTACATCGTCTATTTATGATCTTTGGTGTACTTTTATTGATGTTCCATCTATGTTATTATAAGATGCCATTATAATATATCCATGCTATGTCTTTCTTCCCCTATCTGTATATGCCCTATTAGCGCTATATGTTTATACTAAATCTCCATATGGTTGTATGTATGATCCATTAACCGCATTTGCTCCAGGCACTAGTAACTAATGTTATGCTATTTAGTTGTTATTATTATACTTGCATTTGACTCCTTTTCCTCCTGTAGTTATAGTATTAACACTTGATGTGATTATGGCCTGCTTCAACATGTTTCTTTGATATGTGTCAGGCGATCCCGCCGTACGCGCACGCGCCACTGTCTCCCACATGTCGGTCGGCTTTCGGCATCGGGTCATGTGACCAACCATTGCGGCGTCATGACCAGACGATGCCGACGCTGGCCGCCGTCAGGGTTGCCAGGGCGACGGAGCGCGTCACTATGGTTGGACGCCGCGTCACATATGACTCATAGGGGGGAGGAGCTGGCGACATGTCCATGATTGGGCGATGCTGACGTAGTCCGCCGCCAGGGTTGCCAAGGTGACGGAGTGCGTCATTAAGGTTGGACGTGTCGCCACCTCTGAGTCCTTAATGGGAGGAGCTTATGACGTGGTCTCTTCCGTGACCGCGTCGTTATGATAGGACGTGCTTTCTCATGTGACCCAGTAGGGGGAGTGGCCGTCCTGACGCTATTACCGCCCATTATTAGTGTGCCCGCTGTTGCCATCAACATAGGACGGGGCGCAGCTTTTCTATGTTTATACATCAGAGATCCCTTGTGATACCCTATATGGGATAGCGATGGTTCTTACAATTATATATTGGATGTAACATTTGTCAGCCCTCGTCCTGCAGGATATCGCTACAGGGGTTGTTGTCATATGGAGCTATGTGGTTTGTGTGGTGCAACCATGGTTACAAGCGCCACCCCTGTGAGTGATTCCTACTAACCATATGATCGGCCTGATTTCTCACATGTGTGTGACTTACCACCCCATTGGTGGACTCTATTTTAAATATCCTTCACTTCCCTCATTTCCTATCACCCCTTGAGAAAGGCCAGTTGCCGAAACGTGCGTTGGGGGGGTTATACCTGGGTGGACTTTCATCTTCCATTCCAACAGGTAAAGATGTGTATACCTTGAATTAGTGTTGTTATATTAATACATCCTGCTGGGTGGTATTTATATATGTGTATTCTGGGGATGGGTGCTATATTTTCAATGTTGCCAACATAACAACGCCTAAGCAATTTGCTTTCCCATACACTGTCCAGAAACCCTTGTATGCCCCACTTTGTCGCCCTTGTGCTACCATGGTCATGTTTGACTTGTCTTCACTTTCCCTGTACCTTGGTCATATTTCAATAAAGTTTCAACATTTTATCCTTTGAATTATCTAGTTCTTTGGACCTTTTTTGATCGCTTTTCTTTTCTGTGTTTATTGTCATATTTGTGCGATTGTCCACACATTTCCTAAACCCTTTACTCCATTATATACATTAATGTTTATGGGTTGTTTATCCTTAATGTGGCTATGTTCTGATATTCAGACTTGCAAAGCTGGTACAGGTGGGTTCGGCTGATATACAGACTGGCATGTCAGGTGTAGGAGGGTCTGGCTGACATACAAACTGGCACGGTAGGTGCACGTGGGTCCAGAAGATATACAGACTGGCATGGCAGATACAGGCTGGTCCAGCTAATATACAGATTGTCACGGCAGATACTGGCGAGTCCGGCTGATATACAGAAGAGCAAGAAGGTTAGAGATGGACAGACACTAGCAGAAACTAGCAGACTGAGACCCGAAAACTAGCAAGGGTGTTTGGGAACAGACTAGCATTGTTGCACAGGCACCTCTATGCAGATGGAGGAGCCCTAAATACTAATTGTCTCCCAGCCATTGGCTGTGGTGTGTACGGCCCCTTTAAGAAGGAGTGAACATGCTTGTGGCCTAAGCACAGTGCCAGGGAATCTGAGTGAAGTGTGTGCACCATGGGCGGCAGTAGTCAAGGAAAGAGGAGGAAGTGCAGGACAGGGGCAGAGGCGGTGAGTGAGTTGGCATCCCTGCCGAGGGAAGGGGGCAGCATGCAGGCATGCCAGCACTACATCAGGGAGGGTTTTGTTCAAATAAATGACTTTGTTGTGTGTATGATTTTTAAATTATAAAATTATGAGGTTAGTAATGTTGGTGTCTTATTGAGGACTCTCCATTACCAAACCCTTGGCTTAATGTCAGCAAACATAAAAAAGCTGACATCAACCCCAAAAACATCACCCCACTTGCCAACACACCAGAGCAAGTGGTAAGAGTCGAGGGTAAGCGCCACAATTGATACATCTAACGGATGCGCCATTTCTTGGGTGGCTGAAAGTTAATGTTATTAGTCTGGGAGGGATCAATATCCCTGTCCCCTACCCAGCCTATTGTCTGTTTAGCCTTTGCTGGTTATTAAAATTAGGGTGACCCCCACATCATTTTTTGAAAGGTCCCCCTTTTTAATAACTAGTAAAGGCTAAGTAGAGAGCTGTGAGCTGTTGTTAAGAAGCTGGAAAAAAAACTTGTGACCCCTTCCCAGAATAATAACAAGCTGTCTACTCTCCCTCAGCTGGTTAAGAAAAATGAGGAGGATCCTAAGCCATTTTTTCTATAGAAATGTTTAACTATGTAAAACAGCGCCAAAAGAGGGGGCGTGGCCTGGACATGGTGCTGGGAGGACGTGCCTTCTGAGAGCTCCTCAGTTTCTGAGCCCCTGCAGCTGAAATCTAGCATTAATTTACACATTAACCTTCCCAAATGAAGAGCAAAAGTGGCCTCAGATCCCAGGCATCACAGGAACCACCGGCGGGGACCACAAATGGAGATATTACCCGCTTTCTGGCATCCTCGGGGAGAGCGGGAAAAACTACTACCCGTGCGGCCATGATGGCTCCTGGAGCGACACCAAAAGCGAGACAAACAGGAGGGGTCCGCTCCTCTCCTGTGGACAAAGGAGGGGAGCGCAGCAGTGCAGAGCGACGCCAGTCCTCTGGAAAAGTCACCAGCCGTACCTCAATCGTTACTGGAGAAACCCATTATGGATCACTCAGGGAGAATGCTCAGCATAAGCAGGGAAAGGTGAGCGGCATGTCCCGACCCTCCCCAGATTTACAGGGGTCCCCAGAGACCTCCTTCCTGACAGGGCTCTCCCCGGGAAAGGCCAGAGAAGTTTGTAAGCAACAGCCCCATGAAGTGAGTGGGGGCTCCCATCCCCCCCTCGCCACATATTCATCACTTAAACATTCACTGTCTGTAGCAGGTCTCAGAGAGCAGGAGGGAGGAGGCAGCCATTTCGCAATTGAAGAAGCAAGCAGTGTAACCCCTTCCTCCCCAGTCCAGCAGGAGGTAACTTTGCCACCTCAGCCCACTACTGGGGCCCTGGCTCATTTGCAAAACACCACTGAGATGCAGAATTTACAGTCCCCTAACCACGACATATCAGATATGCAGTCTGTGGACCCGATGGTGCTATCCTCAATCACTCCAGAGACACCACGAGGACTCCCATCCTGTGACATGAGCTCTGAGGTTCTATATGCCCGGCTGAATGCTATACCTACTAAATCTGACATGGAGGGTTATATCCAGCGCCTTGAAGCAGTATATAGAGGTGAAATTAGCTCACTTAAAGAGGAAGTGTCACAGCGGGTACAGTCACTACCTTGGAATCTAAAGTGGAGGATCTTGCATCTCAACTACATAACCAGCATGAACTCCTAGATCATCACTCCCAGACATTCCAGCTGGTGTTTGATATGATGGAAGACTCCGAAAATAGGAACCGGAGGAATAATATTCGCATCCGTGGACTTCTGGAAACAGTGACTAATAGAAACCTGGTCCCTGCCATCCAAAACATCTTTAATTCGCTTCTAGGCAAACCTGGAGGCGATCATATTGAAATGGACAGAGCACACAGGTCCCTTGGCCCCAAAAATCCTGACTCCAACAAACCAAGAGATGTTATATGCAGAATCCACTTCTATCGACAAAAGGAAGAAATTATGCAAAGGGCCAGGGAGAAAGAGGCTATTGAATTCAATGACTCTAACATTCAGCTTATGGCAGATCTCTCTCGCCTGACCCTGGCCAAACGACGGGCGCTCAGACCACTCCTGGAGGCTCTTCGCACTAAAGACATCAACTACTCATGGGGATACCCCTTTCAACTACAAGTACGCGGAGAAGCTGGCCCAGTGATATTGAGGACACCGGCGGACTTATCAACCTTTTCTTCTGCTCTGGATTTACCCTTGGTGCAGCTGGGAGAGTGGCCTCGACCATCACCTTTATTGTTATGGGGAGGACAGAGAGGAGGGAGACCACCATCGGGACCTAATAGGAAGAGGAGACGTGGCCCGAGGCACGATTTTGGAGCCCAAGATGGGGACCCTTGACTTTATTTAGATCGACTCAAGGGGAATTCTCCCCCCATTGACCCCTCTTCTCCACCTTACCTGAAGATCTCGAACTATGCTCTGTTTGGTGGAATTATACCCTGGGCTAATAAATCGGGAGCAATATAGACGTTCTGTTCCTGCTGGTGACCAGAGAAGAGCTGATAATTATTATTATTATGCTATCTTATTACCAACTTTATATTTTCTGGTTATTATATAGTCTCCATATACTAATATGATCTGTAGATCACTTTGCGGCCCCGTTACTTACTTTAGACTGTGGTTTTGTTTCATAGCTCTCTGATATTTGTTAATAGGAACAGTTACTAACACAGTTTGCCTTTTTGCCGGACTACAGTTAATCGTGTTTATGTTTAAACGTCTTATTGAATTGCTGCGGGGGCTTGGCTGAGTCTCAGTGCCCTGGTCCAGTCAGTCCCCACTTTAGGGAGTGTCTAAGGACACTACGTTACAGAGTATTCTCTGTATAGTTTCCAGTTCCCAGGCTTAGTGATCTGGGAGCTGTCTTGACAGGAAAGTTTCTCCTGTCTGAAAATTTCTTGCTGTTCGTCTGTAAATATCTACTACTTCTTTTCTCTTTCCACTTCTTCCCATCTTTTTTCTTCCCTCTTGTGTAAACCTTCCCCCTCCAACCTTTTACCAACCACCGCTGTTACCATTCCCTCGGCTCGGGTAGTATATTGATATGGCTACTTTAAATCTGTGTTCACTGAATGTTAGGGGATTTAACACTCCTGAAAAGCGCTCCCAAGTGCTCTACCATATGCATAAGAAACATATCCATGTACTCCTGCTGCAGGAAACCCATTTCAGATCAGATCGCATACCGGCCCTTAAGAATAGGTACTACACACAGTGGTTCCATGGTACCAACCCAGAATCTAAATCAAAGGGGGTCAGTATTGCTCTACACAAATCCCTTCAGGCTCAGGTACTGGATTCTAAATTGGATCCCCATGGCAGGTTCTTATTTCTAAAATTGAAAATGGCTGCTGGTGTGTTCACTATTTCTAATTTTTATCTTCCTAATCAGGATCAGGCTCGGACATGTAGAGCATATTTGAATTGCCTCGCAACGTTCGCCGAGGGCTTGGTGATTGCCGGTGGGGACTTCAATCTTGTACTTGACAGGACTGTGGACTCATCGTCTGGTAGGTCGTCCATACCCCCGTCCCAACTGGAGAGCCTAAAGACCAAATTAGTGGAGTCTAGACTAGTGGACGTTTGGAGACTGACTCACCCCACTACACGCGACTACACCTACTACTCAGCTATACATGACTCCTATAGTAGGATAGACTTCTTCCTGATCAGTCACAAACTATTAACATGTCACCCAGAGACTCAGATTAGACCAATGATTTGGTCAGATCATGCCTCTGTTTTGTTGTCCATACGACTACCGGACCTGGCCCCTACGGAATGGACGTGGTCGTTACACCCTGGCCTCCTTAAAGACCCCACATGCCAGACAGCAATCCGAACGGCCATCACTGACTTCATAGACTTTCACAAATCAGACCACACAGCCTTACCCTATCAGTGGGAGGCTTTAAAGGGAGTAATTAGAGGAGTGTTTATCCAACTGGGAGCGCGGTTAAAGAAAGAAAGAGCATTCGCAATCAACGATCTACTCACACGCATTCAAAAGCTGGAGCTAGATCATAAGCATACCCACAATTCCCAAACCTTGGCTGACCTCTTAAAGGCCAGGAAAGACCTTACCTCCCTGTTGGATACGGCATCAGCACGGCAAAGAGACCGTTTTCGGAGATATTTATATGAATTCTCCAATAAGCCTGGTAAGGCTTTAGCACGATTCCTGCACCCACGTATTCCTGTTACTTACATCCCTACCATAAAATCTAAAACTGGTAAACTATTACATCATCCAGAAGAAATCACGGCTTTTTTCAAAGAATATTACGATTCCTTATACAATCTCAGGGGGCCAATAGCTGATATGTCCCCGACTAACTTCCAGGCCAGGGTGGACGACTATGTTAACAACACCCCACTCCCTCCTCTTCCAGTGGCAGATACAGCAGCCATGGAGGAACCATTCACAGATCAGGAGATCTCAGATACTATTCAATCTATGGCTAATGGTAGGAGCCCCGGACCCGACGGGTTCCCAGCTTCCTTTTATAAATTATTTACACCTAATATAGTACCCATTATAACTAAACTATTCAATTCTATCTCAGAGACCTGTCCTTTTTCCAGACAAACCTGGGCCGCCACAATTACGGTGATACCTAAACCTGGTAAGGACCATTCGATGTGTTCAAATTATCGTCCCATCTCACTTATTAATGTCGATGTGAAGGTCTTTGCTAAGGCGTTGGCTAACAGGTTGAGCCCTCTACTTCCGGGATCCATCCATGGTGATCAGGCCGGATTCGTGCAGAAACGAGAGGCCAAAGACAACACGGTTAAAACACTACTGCTCGCATCTTATGTACGCAGACACAAGATTCCAGCTTGCCTTTTATCTATTGACGCCGAGAAGGCTTTTGATCGCCTTAGGTGGACCTTTTTACGTTCTTCATTGACACAACTGGGACTGGGGTCTACAATGCTGGGGAGAATATTCGCTTTGTACCAAAACCCCACGGCTCGTATTAGAGTCAACGGTACTCTTTCATCTTGCTTGAGCATATCTAATGGTACCAGACAGGGGTGTCCATTGTCCCCTCTGCTTTATATAATTGCCATGGAGCATCTGGCAGTTGCACTGCGGAGCGCTCCTGATATTAAAGGCATACAGATTGGCCACGATAATTTTAAACTATCAATATACGCAGATGATTTATTAATATACGTGACAAACCCTTCAATTGCGTTCCCAGTGCTCATGCGAGAGTTCCTAAAATTTGGGGAGGTATCTAACTTTAAAGTTAATTATTCCAAAACAGAAGTTTTGAACATAACTCTCCCCGAGGAAGAGGCCCATAGACTCCAATCTTCCTTCCCTTTTAGGTGGGAGGACAGGGCACTTAAATACCTGGGAGTTATGATTCCTAAAAACTCCAATGATCTACTCAATCTTAATTATATCCCACTCCTCCATACAACCCTAGCTGACTTGAAGAAATACAATAGATCCCAAATTTCCTGGTTTGGCCGTATTAATGCAGTCACATTCTTCCCCATTTTCTTTATCTTTTCCAGACAGTCCCTATTTTTGTTCCTGATCATTTCTTTAACCGTCTCCAATCAGCAATTAACAGTTTTGTTTGGGGCGCAAGAAAACCAAGACTTGGGTTCTCCACTCTGATTAGACCTAAGTCGAGGGGTGGCATGGGTCTTCCTAATTTTAAAACATATTACCGGTCTGCTCTTCTTTCCAGACTGGTGGACTGGAGATATGGTGACCTGTATAAACAATGGGTGATCATTGAAAAGCTGATGTCCCCACATTCACTGTATTGGCTCCCTTGGACCTATGATCCTCGGAACTACACAGTTTCTGAACTCCCACCGCTCACACAAGTGGTAATAAATTTCTGGTACAAATATAGCACCAAAATGAAAATCATTAACAGACCAAGTAGATTAGGCCCCCTCTTTAATAACATAGACTTCCCTCCTGCCACGACACGGACTTCATTTCTTTGTTGGGACTCTGACGACCGGGTTAGTCTGGGCCAGGCTGCAGACAAGATTGCAGGATTCCCTGCGGTGGGGGATATGAGGACGGCCTGCCCGGGGAGATCGATACCCTAGCTTGAATTTATTCAGCTCAAGAGCTGTTTTTCAAAGATAGCTCTTGGTCTGGCCGACACCATTTGAGACCCTTATGCAGCTAACGGAGGGCCCTGCTCATGTGATCTCATTCCTCTATGACCTGATCTCTGATTTGGAATCTACAGACACGCCCCGCTTCATCACTGCATGGGAGAAAGATCTGCGGATTAACTTTTCCGATGCGGATCGCCATAAAATCTTCACCCTGACTCATAAGTTGTCTATCTCTTGTGAGCCACAGGAGAAGAACTACAAAATCTTGACTAGATGGTATAGATGCCCTGACTTGCTGCACAAGATTTATCCGGGGGTCCCTGATTTATGCTGGAGATGCGGAGAGGACGGGGGTTCCATGCTACATATCTGGTGGTCCTGTCGTCTGCTGAAGCCATTTTGGTCGTCGATCTTCCAGATTTTCTATATCATCTCTGGAATCAGATATGAACCATCTCCTCAGATTGCTCTTCTTTCTCTGATCCCTGGCCCATTAAAAACAATTAAAAGGGGCCTCTGGAGATTTTGCCTAATAGCAGCAAGAATGATCATACCCAGACATTGGAGATCCATGAGGGTCCCTTCTGTGATGGAATGGGTGGTGGAGATGGACAGATTGGAGCGTATGGAATCACTGATGTCCCAAGATAGGGGCTCCACATCTAGACAGGGACACACTTGGTTTCCTTGGCATTCATTCAAAGAGAGTCCGGAATTTGCCAACTGGATACATAATTAGCTCCCGAGTAATTTAGATGATTTGAGTTAAATAAGTTAAATTATTTTTTTTACTGATGGCTATAATCCCCCCCCTTCTTCCTTCCCTTACCCTATATCCCCATACCTATTTTTTCCTTACTCTTACTACTATGTCTTCTCCCTCATGTCTTTTCCTTCTTTTCTCTACTTCCATACTTAAATAATGCTTAACTACCCAGATAATGGTAGCATATGGTCTATTGTATTGTACCCTTTCTTTGTTATAAAAACTTTAATAAATATTTTCTGAAAAAAAAAAAAAAAAACAGCGCCAAAAGTGGTAGACTAGACTACACATGAAAAGTCAATATAAGGTCCCAAGTTCCTGGTCCAAGTTGTCCTTCCTATAGCCATATGTATGTATTTAAAGTCCCCCTTTCTTCAAATGTATCTAATACATTTAATTACCCCTAGATTAATGTGAAAGTCAGATATTCTTGAACATTATGTTTAATTACCTTTTTTTCTATAAGGTGGCAAAGAAAAAAACAAGCAGGTTTGAACAACTTAAATTTTAATTTATTAAGGTCCAAAAAGGCATATTTCTGCCATATGCCAAAACATGAAAAAACAACAACAAACATTAATTCAAAAAATAAAAAAAGGGAGACAAAACAACAAACATTACAAATTATAATAAGAAAGTGTGGAACTGTAATCAGGGCCAGGACTGGTGGTTGAAAAAGGTGGGGGAGATGCAACAGGAGTGGAGACATAGGGGGGAAGTGAACTAAATGATGTAAACACACCATGGTCAGGAGGGTGTGGTTGGTATGACTGGTCCAGGCCAAAGATACAAACCTCCTGCTGTGGTTCACATTTATTCAGTGGATGTGATGGCATTTCTGCGCACATATCCTGAGTCCCAGATCTTCATCTGGCCTTGTCTTCTGTATTTTGGCCACCATGCCAACAAAATAAGGGTGATTGGGGCAGGAGACATGGTGGTGAGGGGTTTGTTGTCTGCCATGATGCTGGCGCTGGAGGTGGCTGCCAAGATGATGTCGCTGGAGGAGGTGGTGGTCGCTGTCAATATGGTGGCGCTAAAGGAAGAGGTGGTGGCTGCCGTGATGCTGGCACTGGAGGTGGTGGCTGCTGTTATGCTGGTATTGTAAGTGGTGATGGTTGATGCAGTGATGCTGGCACTGGAGGTGGTGGCTGCCGTGATGGTGGGTCTGCTGAGCACCCTTCTTGTGGGTCCAATGGCCAGTGTTTGTTTGCCTCAGAAAGTTGCCACCTTTCAAGGAATTCAAAAACAGACAATGGTGAATTTCGTGGCGTTGTGACAGAAAACAATTTGGAGAGCGTCCTGGTCCGCAGCATCAATGAAAAGGGAATAATGCCTGAAATAACGGGGCAGGCTCAGACAAAAATCCTCCTCCCCAACATCACTCACAGCTAGGGCCATGTCGCATATGCCAGTGATGGTGGGGGGGCCCCACCGGTGGTAGTGTTGCTGGCTTATTGGTGCATGGAGGGAGGTGTCGAGGGGCTGTGGTGTTGTGGTGCTCTCTGTAGGCTCCTTTTATTTCTGTCCCCCAGCTCGTGCCTCTACTTGAGATTCTTCTCCGGCCTCCAGTACTTCCGAACTGGAGGTATTTCCCTTGTTGGTGCGGTCAAATCTGTAAGGTCAGGGATGAGAGAGTAAAAAACATTTTTAGTATGCAAAATCATAATCAATACCTTACAACAAACAAAGTGAAAAAGGTTGCCACTTACGGCTGAAGATCTAGGGCTAGGGCCAAAAACTGGAGCTGGTCATAATATAGGTACGGCCTTTTTTTAAGCGCCACTCCACCACTCTTGCTATGCTGTTGTTGCTCGCAGCAGAACTAGTCCCGGTAACTCCTCCATTGTCTTGTCACTACACCCACTGGAAAGAAAAGTGTACGATATTATATGAAATTTATATAGTGCAGGTAAAGGATGCTGTATGGAATACCATGTATAGAGTGTATTATAATATCTCTGCTAGAATGTTTTTTTTTCTATATTTATGCTGGCTTGCCAAATGTTTGCGTTTGTTTGTTTGTTTTTTTGTGGGAAAAAATTGGACACATCATGTTTTGGCTTCAATAGTTATTTGTGTTTGATCTCACCTACAAAATAATACACATTCAGATAATCCCAATCTACCGTTTATAATTGCTGTACTTACTTATATCATCTTGATCCTGCTGTGAGCTGACTGCAAAAAGAGAATACAGTTGGCAGCAAATATAGGTCCATGCCAGGGGGGGCCAAACTGGGACTGAAATTCAGTCCTGGCAATTTCAAGAACACAGGCTCACTTCTTGTAACTTCTGTAATCTTGCTCTCTAGTCTAATTACAGGTCAGCATCATACAATGAAAATGGTTTTTCCTGCGGACCTGCATAGCAAAGATCCGTTGAATTATGGCTAATTTAGATGAACCAATAATCGTGAAATGTGTATTCATAAGCGCGCACCATCGTGACTATTGGCTCATTTAAATAGGTCAGTAATCACTTGATGTAAGAGCAATATGACTATTAGTCACGTGCGTCAATTTTTAGCTGGCTTTAGAATCATGGTTCTTGGTAGCACATTATTCCCAGCAAACAGGACATGCGCTCCTGAAAACATGACATTTTATGTGTACAGAACATATTAACAATCACTCTGTGCACAGAGAAGTGCGGTCCTCTTGTGTGAATAGGCCATATAGGACGCTGACATGTACAGGTGCATCTCACAAAATTAGAATATCATCAAAAAATTAATTTTCAAGTTCTTCAATACAAAAAGGGAAACTCATATATTATATAGAGTCATTACAGAGTGATCTATTTCAAGTGTTTATTTCTGTTAATGTTGCTGACTATGGCTTACAGCCAATGAAAACCCAAAAGTCATTATCTCAGTAAATTAGAATACTTTATAACACCAGCTGGAAAAAATGATTTTATCTTCCAAAATGTTGGTCTACTGAAATGTTTGTTCAGTAAGTGCACTCAATACTTGGTCGGGGCTCCTTTGGCATCAATTACTGCATCAATGCAGCATGGCATGGAGGCGATCAGCCTGTGGCACTGCTGAGGTGTTAAGGAAGCCCAGGTTGATTGATAGCAGCCTTCTGCTCGTCTGCGTTGTTGGGTCTGGTGTCTCTCATCTTCTTCTTGACAATACCCCATAGACTCTCTATGGGATTAAGGTCAGGCGAGTTCGCTGACCAATCAAGCACAGTGATAGTGTTGTTTTTAAACCAGGTATTGGTACTTTTGGCAGTGTGGACAGGTGCCAAGACCTGCTGGAGAAATAAACTACCATCTCCAAAAAGCTTGTCGGCAGAGGGAAACATGAAGTGCTCTAAAATTTCCTGCTAGACGGCTGCGCTGACTTTGGTCTTGATAAAACACAGTGTACCTATACCAGCAGATGACATGGCTCCTCAAATCATAATTTGACGAAGGGTTAATTTGGCTCCCACCTCTCCGAGCCACTAGGATTTCCTGCTCAGAAGCTTACACTTTCTGAACCTATAGAGGTGTCACACGCCGGCTCCAAGCCACGTCCGGTGCGAAGCTCCGCACGCTGTTACCAGTGCCGGCAGTTTGGTCACTCGGCTAGCACGTATCCTCTGCGGTCGAAAAAACGATCACGTCCTGTGGTCATAGGTGGTGGTCTAACTAATATGAAAACCTTTTCCCCCAAACCAGTATTCCGAGGAACATTAGATAGCGGTGCTTCCACCTGGGAGGTAGAGGTCACGTGGACTCCGGGGCAGAAGGAAACTTCATGTCCTCATCCTTTGCCCAAAAGCACGCTATTCCACTGGTACTACTGCCTCGTCCCTTGACCATCAGGGTGGTTGACGGTGCGCCTTTACCATCCCAAGTTACACACCAGACAGCACCTCTTGGTTTCTCCATTTCACCCTCTCATCACGAGACGTCCCTGTTCATTTTGCCAGATGGCATCGACCAGGTGCTTCTTGGACTTCCGTGGCTTCATTACCATTCCCCTCATATAGATTGGTCTTCGGGGAGTATACTGGGTTGGAGCAAGGACTGTGAGGGAAGGTGCATGAGGGGCAGTGTTCACGTAGCCTCCACGGAGGTGCCCGCGGATCTTTCCGCGCTCCCTGGACACTACCGGCAGTACACGGACGTCTTCTCAAAAAAATCAGCGGAGACGCTTCCACCACACCGTCCTTACGATTGCCCGATAGACCTATTGCCAGGTGCGGAGCCTCCTAGAGGCTGCATGTACCCTCTATCTCTCCCATAGACAGAGGCCATGTCACAGTATATCAGGGAGAACCTGGTAAGAGGGTTTATGAGAAAATCAGTGTCGCCGGCTGGTGCAGGGTTCTTCTTCGTGCAGAAGAAGAGTGGGGAGTTGCGCTCCTGCATTGACTACAGGGGTCTCAATGCCATTACCGTAAAAAACAAATACCCTCTTCCTTTGATCTCTGAGTTGTTTGATAGGTTGCGAGGGGCCCGGATCTTTACGAAATTAGATCTACGGGGGGGCGTACAACCTGATCCGCATACGCGAAGGAGACAAGTGGAAGACAGTCTTTAATACCAGGGATGGCCACTATGAGTATCTGGTCATGCCCTTCGGCCTCTGTAATGCGCCTGCTGTCTTCCAGGACTTCGTAAATGACGTCTTTCGCAATATGCTCTCTACCTCGGTGGTGGTCTATCTGGATGACATTCTCATCTTTTCTCCAGAAGTGGCCTCTCACCGGAGAGACGTCTGCAAGGTCTTCGACCGTTTGCGGGCGAATTCTCTCTTCGCCAAGTTGGAGAAGTGCCAGTTTGAGCAGGAGTCCTTGCCGTTCCTGGGCTATATCATCTCGGCCCAGGGGTTGGCTATGGATCCTGCCAAATTGCAAGTGGTAATGGACTGGCAGGAGCCCCATTCTCTAAAAGCGGTGCAGCGCTTTTTGGGGTTCGTTAACTATTACCGCCAGTTCATTCCCCACTTCTCCACACTGGTAGCTCCTTTGGTTGCTCTCACCAAGAAAGGAGCCAATCCAAAGGTTTGGTCAGAGCAGGTCTCCTCGGCCTTTTCGTCTCTGAAAACCCATTTTGCTGGCGCTCCCATCCTCCACCGTCCTGATGTGGATAAACCCTTTATCCTAGAGGTAGATGCCTCGTCCGTTGGTGCAGGAGCAGTCCTTTTCCAGAAGGATGCTCAAGGTCGGAAGCATCCCTGCTTCTTCTTCTCAAAGACCTTCTCACCGGCGGAGAGAAACTACTCCATCGGGGACAGGGAGTTGCTGGCCGTGAAATTGGCCTTTTCTGAGTGGAGACAGCTCCTGGAGGGAGCCTGGTTTCGCTTCCAGGTGTACACTGACCATAAAAACCTGGTCTATTTGCAAATGGCCCAGCGCTTGAACTCTCGTCAAGCTAGGTGGTCGCTCTTCTTCTCCCGCTTCCGCTTCACCTTGCACTACCTGTCTGGAGAGAAGAACGTCAGTGCGGATGCTCTTTCTCGCTCGGTGGTCTCAGCGGAGGAAGAGGAGGCTGAGCCTCAGCTAATAGTCCCCACGGAGAGCCTGAGGACCGTGGCTCCGGTCGCTCTTGAGGCAGTTCCGCTGGGCAAGACCTTTGTCCCTCCTCGCCTGCGGCCGGAGGTCCTCGCGTGGGCACACGCATCCAGGGTGGGTGGTCACTTTGGCATTAAGCGGACCACAGAACTCCTGACAAGGTCTTATTGGTGGCCGCACATGGCTCGGGACACTAAAGAGTACATTCAAGCAAGCATCTCTTGTGCTCGGAACAGGTCCTCTAGGCAGAGGCTGGCAGGGTTACTGTATCCCTTGCCGGTGGCAGACAGACCCTGGGAGATGGTCGGCATGGACTTTTTGGTCGGCCTGCCCAAATCTGGTGGCAGCATGGTCATCTGGGTGGTCACCGATCATTTCTCTAAAATGGTGCATCTGGTACCACTCGCGCGGCTGCCTTCCGCTCGTGGTCTCGCCGCACTGTTCATAAAGCACGTATTTCGTTTGCACGGTATGCCAGACAAAATAGTCAGTGACCGAGGTCCCCAGTTTGTGTCTCGATTTTGGAGGGAGCTCTGCAGTCTAGTCAGTATCGAGCTCAATTTGTCCTCTGCATATCATCCCGAGACGAACGGGTTGGTTGAGAGAGCCAATCAAACTCTGGTCACATACCTGCGACATGCCAGGCAGGATGACTGGGCATCCTTACTACCGTGGGCTGAATTTGCCCTGAATAATGCAGTGGCTGATTCCACAGGTCAGACGCCGTTCCTTCTCAATTACGGCCAGCATCCGTGCGTCCCTGTCCTGATGCCAGTGTCTTCCACTGATTCCATGGTGGCAGACTGGGCAGTGGAGGCTCGCGACATTTGGGATCGCACCAAGGATGCTATTCGATTCTCTAAAGAGAGAATGAGAGCGTCAGCTGACACACATCGGCGTCCCGCTCCAACTTTTGCCCCTGGCGACTTGGTGTGGCTCTCTGCGCGTAATATCAAGCTGCGGGCCGAGTCCTCCAAGTTCGCTCCGCGATACATTGGTCCCTTCAAGGTCCTCGAGCGCATCAGCTCAGTGGTCTACCGTCTGGCTCTTCCACCACATTTGGCCATCTCTGACGTCTTCCACGTGTCCCTTCTCAAGCCTGTTCACATGGCTCGGTTTTCCAAGTCATCTGCCGGGACATCAGACCTGTCCTCGGATGAGTTTGAGGTCAACGCCATTGTGGGATGCAGGATTGTGCGTGGCAAAAAATTTTATTTGGTGGGCTGGAAGGGTCATGGTCCAGAGGCCCGAACCTGGGAGCCAATGGAGAACATCCACGCTCCGCTCCTGATCTCGGCGTTTGAGCGTGCTGAGGCTCAGAGGGGAGAGGGGTAATGTTAGGCATCGGGTTCCTGCAGCTGCACAGCGGGAATCCAGAGCCTTGCATCCTGCGGTCTCCCACTCTTCTCCGACCGCTCAGGAGCCTGCACAGCAATTTCGGCGTCGCAGGCGCTCTGCTCAGACCAGCTCTGTAGGACTGGTTGTTGCTGCCACCTCGGGGTCAGCAATAGCAGCGCAGGCTGCTCTGCAGCAAGCCACTCCAGTGGCTAAGTCCTCTCGTCATGCTACTGGGCATGCTCATGAGACGATCTCCCATTGGAGATCGGGAGTCACGTGCTCAGGTCCTTCTCCTGATCTGATTGGTCCATCCCAGAGATCTGGAAGGTCCCGCATGGCTATAAAAGGTCCGCATGGCCGAGCGGCCATGCGCTAGTATAGACTTTACTTGCTAGATGTGTGAATGGTGATGGATGTATGATTCTGGTGACTGACTCATTAAGATTCCCCTCCTTTTGATATTACGCATGTGCATAGGGAACTTGAGTAGCAGTCAGCGCCAGTCAGTGGCAAGCCATAGGTCACTGTGCACACCGCACCTCTACACAGTGCTAGTGTCTGGCAGTGCGCCCCCTCTTGGGCATTGTCGCACAGCGGCTGGTTCAGTCGCCATGTTGCAGTCAGCAGTACTTGAGGCATCCGCAGTTGCGACGCCGCACGCACGGTAGGTCTAGACGGACTCCGACCCTGTGTCTTGGGCCAGAGTCCTGTGACCATATACCGTGCGTGCACACCGCTGAGACCTGTGAGGTAAACAGGCTCGGCATTTGTTTATGCCGTTAGACGCCTCTGTGAACATAACAGAGTACGCCCAGTGCACACCGGGTGACGTTCAACCCGTGTGCGATATACCGCCATATTGTGCGTCTGCCATTATATAGCAGCAGTTTAACACCTACTGCACGGTGGACCCCGGGCGGCGAACGCACTTTCTATTATTTTATATTTAGTGCGTTCCACCGTCCCTAACACATTTCAGTAGGCCAACATTTCAGATTTTAAAATCATTTTTTCAAGCTGGTGTTATAAAGTATTCTAATTTACTGAGATAATGACTTTTGGGTTTTCATTGGCTGTAAGCCATAGTCATCAACATTAACAGAAATAAACACTTGAAATAGATCACTTTGGTTGTAGTGACCATCTGAGTTTCACTTTTTGTATTGAAGAACTGAAATAGATTAGCTTTTTGATGATATTATAATTTTGTGAAATGTGCCTGTATATAGCTGATCGGTGGTCATTTACATGTTATAACAACACAGGGAGACTTAACCTGCAGTTCACGCCTCCTACTCTCCTCCTGTGATGTGTAATGACAGTCAAATCTCATTCAGACTTTCGTTTCTCACGTAACATGTTATATCTGTAGTTTTCATGATTTCATTTCCATTATAGTCTATTATGCAGTTTATATGCCCGTGTTTTTTTGCAGACTGTGACTCCACCCCAAAGAAATCACAAAGACATTTTTGATTTTTTTAATGTCACAGATAAAATCATCTATACAAGACTATGGACCTGCTGTGGTAATCACAGACTGCACATGGATAGCACCAGTGCACAATCCGCATGCTGGCTGTGATTAACATTGTAGTATATAGGATAAGATTTATAATTAATTTATTTTAGTTATACTGTGACACTGAGTCACTTCTCACAGCTAAGCCGTGAGACAGGGTAGTCCAAGGTCAGAAGCCAGGAAGTTACATCATAAACAGAAGGAAGAGACAAAGGCGTGGTAAGATAACGTTCCAAGGTTAGAATACCAGTAGGATAGCGATCAGAGCAGAAGTGGTTAAACAGATGGATGGTCAGAACGAAGTCCAAGGTCAGACAATGAAAGATCTACAAATAGAGCACAAGGCACAAAGGAACAAACCACACAGTAAAGCCCCCGTCACACGCAGCGATCTCACTAGTGAAATTGCTGCTGAGTCACAAGTTTTGTGACGCAACAGCGATCTCACCAGCGAGATCGCTGTGTGTGACACCTGTCAGCGACCGGCCCCCCTACCGGGTATCACTGATCGTTGTGGAAAGCCCTGGACATTTTTTTGATCATTGGTCTCCCGCTGGCCAGCACACATCGCTGCGTGTGGCAGGCGGGAGACTAGCGATCAGGATCTGGTAACCAAGGTAAACAGCGGGTTTCTAAGCGCCGCGCGGCGCTTAGAAACCCGCTGTGTACCTTAGTTACCAGTGCGCTGGTGGAGGGAGCTGGTAACCAAAGTAAACAGCGGGTTTCTAAGCACCGCACAGTGCTTACCTTGGTTACCAGCTCCCTGCACCAGCGCACTGGTAACTAAGGTACACCGCGACGTGCGCTCGTCGTTGCTGGTGCTGGTCGCTGGTGAAGCTGGCTGTTTGGCAGCTCACCAGCGATCATGTAGCGACACAACAGCGATCCTGACAAGTTCATATCGTTGTCGGGATCGCTGGTGAGTCGCTATGTGTGACGGGGCCTTAACAGAATGTTCATCTGGCAGAGGTCTGGAAAAAAAAGCCCAGTTAAGTAGCCTGGCAATTACATGGGACAAGGAACATCTGGAGAAAACCAGTGCCTCCCAGTCTCAGACTGGACGGCTGAGCTGTCAATCAAGAAACCTACAGCTCAGCACACCCCATCGCCAGACTGGACGATTGAACACACTGAAGGGTGGAATTGTGACAGTACCCACTCTTCTAGGGGGGGACAGTGGACCCCCAGGTTACCCAGGAAATCTTAGATGGCAGGCCCTGACTAACCAATCGACCTTCACATCTGAAGCTGGGACCCAGGATTTCTCCTCTGATCTGTATCACCTCCAGTGGATGAGGTATTGAAAGGAAATTCGGACCCTATGAGAATCCACAACCCTCTGAACCTCATACTCCAAACCACCGTCAAACGAAACCGGAGGAGGTGGGGATGAGGGAGACAATGAAGGGACAAACTCCATTAATAGGGATTTATGGAACACATTAGGGATGCGTAGGGATGGGGAAAGATTTAATTTGAATAATCTGAAAGCAACCAGATATACCACCACTAGGATCTCATATGGACCAATAAACTTTGGGTCACAACTCTGTTGTCGGGTATCACCAGGACCAGGGGCTCCTTCCCTGTCGCTAATGCTAGGGTCGCCCTAGCTCACCCTGTTCCTCTGATTACTTCTGATGGTGAAGACACCGGGGCCATGTACCATTCCTTTGCTCCTGAATCCGCTCTTAGTCTGTACCCATCCCCCACCCAGGGAATAGGGGAGAAGTAGTGTACCTTAATACACCAACCAGCCTAATAAGTTGCAAGGATCAGGGATAAAGGAAAATACCAATCACACAAATATACACACATAAACTACAGAGGTAAACACCAGGGAGTTGAGGATAGGGTTAAACCAAAGTAGAAGAAAGGGAATTATCACACACTCAAAACTTAGCAACAGTCACAGAGAAATTCACCAAACACCTTCTCCAATAACAACCAACCAGGACCTTCAGCCATGCAGCATAAGCTTGTTCTGACAATGAGTACTAGCCAGGAGCCAGTTTATATAGGAGATGGGAGTGGCTAACAGTGCACAGCTGAGAGCCTAGGAAAGCTTCCAGGAGCTCTCAAATCAGCCGATTAACCCCTGTACTGCTAAAAGAAATTGACACCATTTAATATAAAGGTGATGTGCTTCTAATCAGTGTAGGAGAAGGAGAAATCAGATGCTGTGGTCTTCTGGCTCTTCTTTGTTGCGGTAAACCCGTGACACTTTGGACCCAACTTCACCGGCTGCACTTTGAGTTTAGTGTTCCTAGATGACGACCAAACCTTATCCCCAATCTTAAAAACAAGACCCACTGAAAAGTTTTTTGCAAATTGGAGCAGTTCCAATATTCTTTGAACCTCCCTCCAGATATCCCCAAGTGTCTGTATGTCGACCTCCACCCCAGGACACTCAGAAGTAATACTAGAAAATTCACCAAAATAGGGATTAAAACCATACTTACAGAAAGACAGTGAGGTTCCAGTAGACTGATTTACTTGACTGCTAAAAGCAAACAACTACCACCCAATTAGTAGTTTTCCCACCAGACAGATGCAAGTCCATAATTCCATGGACAAAGGAGTCCATGGTCTTTCTGGAATTGACAATGGAGCCAATTCCTCGGCCAGCCGGGTGGCTATGACTGCCTTTAGCGTGTGCGCAGACT
Source organism: Dendrobates tinctorius (assembly GCF_039654945.1). Classification (NCBI taxonomy): domain Eukaryota; kingdom Metazoa; phylum Chordata; class Amphibia; order Anura; family Dendrobatidae; genus Dendrobates; species Dendrobates tinctorius. The sequence goes on from NW_027361694.1 coordinate 11,030,510, forward strand.
TCACAAACAGATACAAAATATATATCATTATGCATGGAAGGCCACTAAAAAAGTCTTGCAATGGCTTTCTGTGTAGCAGTAACCCAAGGATGATCACTCAAGATGAAATTATGAAACTCCTGTAACACCCACAATTTTAGCTACACAGGCACAAATATTTTGGACCCTGGAGTTACAGAAGAGGTAAACGACTGGACTTTATGAATCTCCTCTTCCAATTCCAAGGTTACCATAGAAACCACAATACCCTGAGGAATAATGGAGGATGGAGGTCCTGGAAGAGAAATTGAATCGAGACTATAAGATAATGCGTCAGCTTTCACATTCACATTCTTTGACTCGGGCCTGAATGTAAATGAAAAATTAAATATAGAGAAAACAAGGACTAACTGGCCTGTCTAGGAGTTAAACTTTTAGCTGATTCAAGGTAAGCTAGATTCTTATGATCAGTGACCACCGTAACTGGATCAACCACACCCTCCAAAAATTGCCTCCATTCCTCAAAGGCCAATTTGACAGCAAGTAACTCCTGATTATCAACATCATAATTTCTTTCCACCTGCAAAATTTTTTTTAGAAAAAAGCTCATGGGCACAGGTTTGTCAGAGTCTTGGGCCCCTGTGATAAAACTGCCCCACTCCAACCTCCAAGCGTCCACCTCCAGAATGAATGGTTCTTGAAAATCAGGTTCGATCAGAATGGGAGTAGACAAGAAACACTCTTTTAATTTTGAAAAAGCCCTAATAGCATAGGACAGCCAAACCTTGAGATTTGGCCCCTTATGTCTAAGATCAGTAAGAAGTTTAGCAATCTGAAAAAAAATCCTTGATAAATTACCGATAATAGTTGGTGAATCCCAAAAAATGCTGCAAAGCCTTAGAATCACAAGGTTGAAACTAATAAACGATGACGTGCATCTTCCCAGGGTCCATCGTAAACCCTTCTGCTGACAAGATAAACCCCAAGAATGAAATTTCCTGAACAGAAAATACACATTTCTCTAATTTAGCAAACAAACAGCTCTCCCTCAATCTCTGTAACACAACACGGACATGTATATGGTAAGATTCCAAATGCAATCATAGAAAATATCATTAATAAAATTTTGCACTGGATAATCCAAATGGCATGACAAGTTTTTCATTTAAAACTTCAGAAGATAAAAATGACATTTTCAACTCATCATCCTTCTGGATGCCTATCAAACGGTAAGCTCCTCTAATATCAAGTTTAGAAAACACCCTGGACCCCAGAAGCTGATTACATAGGACAGGGATAAGTGGAAGTGAGTATTTTTAGCCTTGATTTTGATTAGTTCTCTGAAATTGAAGCAACGACGAAGATGCCCTTCTTTTTTTTAACAAAGAAATATCCAACAGCTACAGGGGAGGAGGCCCGAAGAAATTGTAAAGGTGAGCTTTAAGCAATTTGGCACTAGGAATAAGATCAATAGCACAATCAAAAGTACAATGGGGAGGTGGTATCTCTGCCTCTTTTTCCAAGAACACATCTCTGAAGTCCTTCAGGTACCCCGGCAGACCCTTTAGACTTACAGAGTATATTTATACAGTTTTTAGACTTTTTGTGCAACAACTGGGGTTCCATTTACCAATCTCCTTCTAACACCAATAACTGGATAGTGAATCTGCAACCATGGAAGCCCCAGTACCAACTCAGCATGTAAATTATCCAACACAAAACAGGAGACAGATTCGGAGTGGAGTGCTCCCACTTGGAGACTGAAATCCACCTTTACCCTCTTTACCAAATTATGGGCTAACGGTGTCTTGTTAAGGGCAAAGATTTGAATAGTTATTTCTAAACTATCTGTCACTAACACTAATTACAGAACCAGTTGCAAATCAATTAAATTAGCAGCAGACCCACAGTCAATGACAGCCAATGTTGATAATACCTGGTTTTCAAAAGATAACACTTTATTTATCAGTACTTTATCAAAGGAAGTAAAAGGTACCTGGGAATCTGGGTGACTTCTTCGGCCGTCACCCAGACTCAGACATTCTCCCAATGGTTTGCTAGCTTGAGGACGAGTTGGGCATTTCAATGAGACCACAGTACTGACAGATTCCAAATCTTGTCTACATATTTTCTTCACAACACGAAGACTGGCAACTCTAATATTCAATGGCTCCACCTCCAATAAATGGAAGTATAATGGGCAACCTGCTATTCGCCACTTCTCTCACGGATTCTTTGGTCCATTCGTATGGCCTTGGTCATGGCCTCCAACAGAGAACAAGGGGCGTCATGAAGGACCAGAGCATCCTGAAGGGTTTTGGAAAGGCCTGTGTGGAACTGGCACCTGAGTGCAGCATTCTTCCACAGAACTTGTGTGCCACTGCTGTCATTGAGTAACAGTAGTCCTCAACTGAGTAACCCTTGAGTGTCAAGTTCATGATCTTGGCCTCTGTAACCTGAATCCTGTTGAGTTTGTCAAACACTGAGGAGTAGAGATGAGCGACTTTGCCTTTTTTAGGGTCGAGTCGGGTTTCATGAAACCCGACTTTCTCAAAAGTCGAGTCGAACGAAATCGGCCGACTATCGTGAAAAGTCGAAGGTCCGACTGAAACACGAAACCCAATGCAAGTCAATGGGGAAGCAAAGTCGGCAGGGAGTGGAGGACAGTAAACACACCTACATGCCGGACCACTTTTTTAAAGTGCGCGAAAACACACTCTCTCTCTCCCCGGATGCTGCATATGTCATCTCGTTGCCCACAGTGTGCGTCCTTGCTCATTGGCTGAAAAAAAAGTCACGTGCAAGCATTCTGTGAAATCCGACTTTGGCGCTCGGATCGCCGACCGCATGGCCGACCTCATGCCATGGTCGGGTTTCGCTTGGTGAAACCCGACTTTGGCGAAAGTCGGCGACTTTTGAATCTGACCGACCTGTTTCGCTCAACTCTACTGATGAGCAAAAGGGTAACAATGTTTTTAACTTTTTACTTTCAGACTCCATATCTTACCATCCATACCATTTATTAGGTTGATTACCAAGTAAAAGATGATTGGTTTGAATCGAGAAGCAGCAATGAAGATGGTTTCCCAAGAAAAGAGAAACAGCATAATCCGGCTCATCAATAGCGGTCTCTTGGCCAAGAAAATTGCATCATGTGAGTGCCATGACAGTTGTAAGCATACATAATGAAGTCCGTCCATCCATTCAGAAGTCAAAAGGTAGACATTCAGGCAAAATATCGGTGTAACGGGGTCTTCTGTGCTGTAATACCTCTTACATTACCACCCCGTGTTTCAGGAGGTCCACTCTGCTTTTCCTCACTTCTAGATGAAGGACGCTGGCTCAGAAGGCTTTGTAACATGGGAACATATAAAAGATCACTGCTTCTCCACGTATTTCCAGTGACAACATTTTACTCACCGGTCTCAGAATATATATACATACAGAGGACAGAAATATCAATATGTGGCGGGCCAATAGATAACAGGCTCCAATTAGGACGCCAGACGTACATTACAATAGCCGCAGGTGGTCGGCAACCCCCGATCGCTTACCATGGGATTTACACAGGTGGGGCGAGGTCAGAAGTGAGATATCTCGTTTACCTCTGCCCAGGGCTTGCAGCTGGTCGGTTGCTGCATTAGGGGTATGCATCTCACATTGCACCTATCATAGATGCATCTCCTATTCGGGGTGCTGGGGGGTTCTGTAACACGGCTCCCCCTTTTCAGCGACGCAATCGGCATACACAGTCTGATCGGCTTGGGGATTACCGAAGTCTATGGGGTTGGTACAAATTCCGTTTGTCGACTTAGTCCATCGGCGTTACCATTTTGTTTGCCGGGTCTGTAGTGGATGGTGAAGTCTAGAGGTTGTAGGGCTAAACTCCACCGCAGTAATCTGGCATTGTCTCCAGAGACCCGATTAAGCCACACTAGGGGATTATGGTCCGTTAGGAGGGAAAACTGTCATCCATACAAATATGGTTGTAACTTCTTGAGTGCCCATACTACTGCCAGACATTCCTTCTCGATGGCCGCATAGCTTACTTCGCGGGGCAGTAGTTTCTGACTCAGGTAAGCTACTGTCCGGCCCGACTTGGCTCAGCACTGCCCCCAGTCCAAACATAGAAGCGTCTGTGTGAACAAGGAAACATTTAGTTGGGTGTGGGTATTTGTGAGGGCGTCCTTTAGCTGGTGGAAGGCTTCCTCACACTCAGGGGTCCAGGTTACCCAGGAGAGGTTCTTACGGGTCAGATCAGTGAGGGGCTTGGCTATGCTGCTGTAATTGGGGACAAATTTCCTATAATACCCTGCTGTCCCTAGAAATGCCTTGACCTGGGTTTTAGTGCGTGGGGTGGGCCATTTGGCTATGGCCTCAATCTTGGCTGGTTCTGGTCGCTGTTTCCCACTTCCCACCCAATGTCCTAAATATTGAACCTCTGCTTTGCCCACGTGACACTTGTTGGGGTTCAAGGTGATTCCAGCCTTGTGGATCCTGTCCAATACTATCTCTAGGTGATTTATATGCTTATCCCATGTTGCACTGTAGATGGCGATGTCATCCAGGTAGGCACAAGCATAGTCCTGGAGACCATCCAGAAGCCGGTCAGCCAGCCTCTGGAAGGTCGCAGGGGCATTCCTCATCCCGAATGGCATAACTCGAAACTGGAATAAGCCGAACGGGGTGACAAATGCAGACTTGGCAATAGCGTCAGGACTTAGGGGGATCTGCCAATAGCCTTTGCATAGATCGATGGTGGTCAAATACTTTGCCCCCGCCAGCTGATCTGACAACTCATCCACACGCGGCATGGGATACGCATCCGTCACCGTTTTCTCATTTAGCTTGCGATAGTCTACACAAAACCGGGTAGTCCCTTCTTGGGTACTAACACTACGGGGGATGCCCAGGGACTATCTGACTCTTCAATGACCCCTAAACACAACATCTCTTGTATCTCACATCCCTTCTCGTACAGACTCAGGGACGCAGAAGAGAGGTTGTCTCAGGGTGGTCTGATCCTGGGTCTCAACCTTGTGTTGTGCCAGGCAGGTGTACCCCGGTCTCTCTGAAAACATCCTCTGTCGCTGCCTCAACAACGCCTCCGCCTGCTGTCTCTCCCGGGGCCCTAGGTTTTCTCCCAAGTGTACCTGGTCCCATGTTTTAGACTGAGTCCTCTCCCCTAAGACATCAGGCAAGGGGAGTCCTGCTAAATCCTCTGCTTCGGGTGCACAGATGGCCACTACCTCTTCAGGGCGCTCCCGGTAGGGCTTCAGCATATTCACGTGGAACACACGGATAAACCCTGGGGTTGTCACAATCTGCGACATTGTAGGTGGTGTCAGCTTTGAACTTGTTCTGCCTAGTTGGTTCTAACACCAGGACCTTCTGTCCTATCTCAAAGGTGCGTTCTCTAGCCCTCCAATCGTACCACATGCGCTGGCACTGTTGGGCCGCCTGCATGTTCCCACGTACAGCCTGAGTCAGCTCCTGAAGGCGGTCCCGGAATTCCACCACATAGGGCACAATAGGTATCCCTTCTATGGTTCCCTCCCCTTCCCAGTGTTCTCGCACTAAGTCTAGGGGTCCCCTTACCCGCCTCCCGTATAACAGTTCGAACGGGGAGAACCCCGTGGATTCTTGGGGCACCTCCCGATAGGCAAACAAGAGGTGTGGCAAAAATTTCTCTTGTCCCTGTTGGTCCTGGTAAAAGTCCCAATGAGTTGTTTTAATGTTCCGTTAAAACATTCACACAACCCACTGGTTTGCAGGTGGTACGGGGCGCTTCTAATGGACTTTACGCCGCACAGCTTCCTCAGTTGGTCATCTCTGCTGTAAACTGGGTACCCTGGTCCGAGATAACCTCCCGGGGAAATCCAACCCGTGAGAAAACCTGGAGCAGGGCAGCCGCCACCGTTTCTGCCAGTATGTTAGGTAATGCAACCGCCTCTGGATACCATGTGGCATAATCTACCACTGTCAATATATACTTTTTCCCTCCTGACGGACTGGGATTGGCTAACGACCATATCAGATCGACCGCTACTTGGCTAAATGGCTCCTCCACAATGGGGAGGGGGTGTAATTTGGCCTTGCAGCGATCTCCCCTCTTGCCAATGCGCTGGCAACTGTCACGGGTCTGGCAGTACTGGCGAACATCATAGGTTACCCCCGGCCAAAAGAAGTTTTGTGTCAGACGATGCCTGGTGCGACTGATGCCGAGGTGCCCAGCCAAGGGTATGTCATGAGAGATTCACAGTAGCTCCTGTCTATACTTCTTGGGCACTACCAGCTGTTGTTTTATAGTGGAGCTCGTTCCTGTGTGGCGCTGCTCTGTAACCCGGTAGAGGAATCCCTGATGCCATACAAACTGTTCCCCTTCCAGTACTCCTCTCCCCTCCTGTGCCTTCCCACGATACCCCTGTAATGAGGGATCCTCAAGTACCTCCCTTTTAAACTCAGCTGGGGTGGCCCAAGAAATGTGTCTGGCTATGGGAATACGTGTAGGGCTGGGGTGTCTTACTTGGGCCTCCTCTGAGTGTGATTCCGCCTCCGCAGCTCGAGCTTGTCTCCGGGTGGTCACAGGATAGGTCTCAGCCAGAGGGGCGACCGAGAATGCAGACAACATGGGCCCCAAGTCATTTCCCAGCAAGACGTCCGCAAGCAAATCCTCCAGCAGGCCGACCTCAACAAGGCCATCCCCGACTCCCCAGTTCAGGTGAATCCTGGCAGTGGGCAGTCGATGTATGGCTCCCCCGGCTACACAGACGGCCACTGTCCGGTCCGTCTTCTCTTGGTCCCGGACGAGATGAGACTTCACAAGGGTCAAAGTTGCTCCGGAACCTCTTAGTCCCTGCATACGTTTCCCATTAACCCATACCGCCTGTCGATGCTGTTGTCGATTATCTGCCTGGGCTGCCTGCACGGGGTCTACTTCATGCAGCACTTCCTCCATCTCTTGCATCTCCAGATTAGTCCTAGCCCCCAATGCCGGGTCAGCTTCACCTTGGTAGTAGTGTACAGAGGCCCGGTTGACTGTAGCCATTCCCGCCGTTGGCCACTGGGTACGCTGAGTCCGGTTGGGACATTGTCTTTGCAGGTGCCCCAGCTGATGGCAGGTGTAGCATCACGCCCCAGGGGGACTCTGGTTGGCCGGGGTTTTAGCTGGTCCCCCAACAATCTTCTGTGGTTTAGGGGCCTCCAGACTCATGGGAGGGCCCCTAGTGACAGTCTTTGATCCTGGCAACTGAGACCTCCTGGCATCATGATGTTCATCAGCCAGAAGAGCGGCCTCCTCAAGAGTCATTGGCCGTCTGTCCTGAAGCCATTCTTGTGTCTCGGGGTTTAGTCCAGTAAAGAATCGCTCTAACAAGAGCTGGAGGATGTCCTCCTTAGTGGTTGCTTGATCCCCTTGTACCCACTGTAGCAGTGACCGCCGTAGTTTACAGGCCCATTCAGCGTGGGTATATATTACCTGTTTTATCAGTCCGCGGAACTTTTGGCGGTATGCCTCCGGTGTCAGAGCATATCGGGCCAAGATCACTTCTTTGACCCGCTCATAGTCCATGCAGTTCTCATCAGGTACCGTGCGATAGGCGTCTGCTGCCCGGCCTGTCAGCTTGCTGGCCAGAACCTGAACCCAATCCTCCGGCTTCACTTGATGAAGGGCACATTGCCGCTCAAAGTCCTGCAGAAAGCCATCAATGTCTCCCTCTGCCTCCCCCCAACTGTCGGAAGGCATTATACTGGATTTTTTGTGGCTTACTGCTGACGATATTTGGGCGGAGGCCAGAGCTCCCCCTGCTCGGTGACGCTCCTCTCTCCGCTCTGCCATCTCCATCTTGGCTAGCTCTATTTTGGTCCGCTCTGCCATCTCCATCTTGGCTAGCTCTATCCTGGTCCGCTCTGGCATCTCTTCCTTCAGATCAGTACGCACATCAGCCATCACCTCTCGTACGATCTCTACTGCAGGGTTTGGGCCATAGAACGCCAGTCTGCTCTTTACCTCCCTCTGGAATTCAGTCTCTTTCACGTTCACATTGGGAGGCGCTGCACTGTCGTGTTCCATGATGTCTGCTATCAAATCTGCTTTTGTTTTGTTGCTGGCGATTAACCCTCGAGCTTCCACCAGGTCTTTTAATGTATACCTCTTTAACTTCTGGTAGTTGTTATCCATTCAGTCCTTTACTCCTATAGATGGGGTATCATATCCCGCCGCTGCCACAAGTGTAACGGGGTCTTCTGTGCTGTAATACCTCTTACATTACCATCCCGTGTTTCAGGAGGTCCACTCTGCTTTTCCTCACTTCTGGATGAAGGACGCTGGCTCGAAAGGCTTTGTAACATGGGAACATATAAAAGATCACTGCTTCTCCACGTATTTCCAGTGTGACATTTTACTTACTGGTCTCAGAATATATATATATACAGTGGGGAAAAAAAGTATTTAGTCAGTCAGCAATAGTGCAAGTTCCACCACTTAAAAAGATGAGAGGCGTCTGTAATTTACATCATAGGTAGACCTCAACTATGGGAGACAAACTGAGAAAAAAAAATCCAGAAAATCACATTGTCTGTTTTTTTTTCATTTTATTTGCATATTATGGTGGAAAATAAGTATTTGGTCAGAAACAAGCAATCAAGATTTCTGGCTCTCACAGACCTGTAACTTCTTCTTTAAGAGTCTCCTCTTTCCTCCACTCATTACCTGTAGTAATGGCACCTGTTTAAACTTGTTATCAGTATAAAAAGACACCTGTGCACACCCTCAAACAGTCTGACTCCAAACTCCACTATGGTGAAGACCAAAGAGCTGTCAAAGGACACCAGAAACAAAATTGTAGCCCTGAACCAGGCTGGGAAGACTGAATCTGCAATAGCCAACCAGCTTGGAGTGAAGAAATCAACTGTGGGAGCAATAATTAGAAAATGGAAGACATACAAGACCACTGATAATCTCCCTCGATCTGGTGCTCCACGCAAAATCCCACCCCGTGGGGTCAGAATGATCACAAGAACGGTGAGCAAAAATCCCAGAACCACGCGGGGGGGACCTAGTGAATGAACTGCAGAGAGCTGGGACCAATGTAACAAGGCCTACCATAAGTAACACACTACGCCACCATGGACTCAGATCCTGCAGTGCCAGACGTGTCCCACTGCTTAAGCCTGTACATGTCCGGGCCCGTCTGAAGTTTGCTAGAGAGCATTTGGATGATCCAGAGGAGTTTTGGGAGAATGTCCTATGGTCTGATGAAACCAAACTGGAACTGTTTGGTAGAAACACAACTTGTCGTGTTTGGAGGAAAAAGAATACTGAGTTGCATCCATCAAACACCATACCTACTGTAAAGCATGGTGGTGGAAACATCATGCTTTAGGGCTGTTTCTCTGCAAAGGGGCCAGGACGACTGATCCGGGTACATGAAAGAATGAATGGGGCCATGTATCGTGAGATTTTGAGTGTAAACCTCCTTCCATCAGCAAGGGCATTGAAGATGAAACGTGGCTGGGTCTTTCAACATGACAATGATCCAAAGCACACCGCCAGGGCAACGAAGGAGTGGTTTCGTAAGAAGCATTTCAAGGTCCTGGAGTGGCCTAGCCAGTCTCCAGATCTCAACCCTATAGAAAACCTTTGGAGGGAGTTGAAAGTCCGTGTTGCCAAGCGAAAAGCCAAAAACATCACTGCTCTAGAGGAGATCTGCACGGAGGAATGGGCCAACATACCAACAACAGTGTGTGGCAACCTTGTGAAGACTTACAGAAAACGTTTGACCTCTGTCATTGCCAACAAAGGATATATCACAAAGTATTGAGATTAAATTTTGTTTCTGACCAAATACTTATTTTCCACCATAATATGCAAATAAAATGAAAAAAAAACAGACAATGTGATTTTCTGGATTTTTTTTTCTCAGTTTGTCTCCCATAGTTGAGGTCTACCTATGATGTAAATTACAGACGCCTCTCATCTTTTTAAGTGGTGGAACTTGCACTATTGCTGACTGACTAAATACTTTTTTTCCCCACTGTATATATATATATATATATACACACACAGAGGACAGGACAATCAATACGTGTTGGGCCAGTAGATAACAGGCTCCAATTAAGACGCCAGATGTACATTACAATAGCCACAGGTGGCCGGCGACCCCCGATAATTTACCGTGGGATTTACACAGGTGGGGGGAGGTGAGACGTGGGATATCTCATTTACCTCTGCCCAGAGGTCGCAGCCGGTTGGTTGCTGCATTAGGGGTATGCATCTCACATTGCACCTATCATACATGCATCTCCTATTCGGGGTGCTGGGGGTTCTGTAACAATTGGAGTTAACAAGTCGGCTCATCCCATGGTCTATCAGTTCTGGCGTGACAAACATGACAGTGCAGGTGGCTCGTATGCTTCATAATATTGAGATCACAGACATCGATGCAAACACCGTGGGATGCACATTAAACAAGTCTGGATTGGTGGCAAAAAAAAAAGGTGAAGAACACTCAACTTCAATATTGTCATCAGAAGCGTCGGATGGAATTTGCAAACAAGTATGAAAAGTCGACATTTAAAGATTTGAAACGGGCGATTTACAGCGATGACACGTAAGGCAATAGACTAGGCTCTGATAGGTGCGAATGAGTCAGAAAGAAACAAGGGGGTTAATGGATTAAGAAATTGAAGGCAATCTCAAGTTCGATGGAGAAAGCCTGATGATATGGGGTTGTTTCACATCTGAAGGCACTGTCCACTTGATCAGGTTCGATGGTGGTTTCAATGTTGAGCTATGCGAGTATCCTAAAAGATGAGTTAATTTGTACACTCAAGTACTATGGGTATGAAAAGCACGTTCCAATAGGACAACACGAAGCATACGTCAAGATTGGCGAAGAAATGGTTGAATGATAATAAAGTAGAGGTGTCCCCAGACCCCAACCCAATCAAAAACTTGAGGGTAGAATTGAAAAAAAACTGTATACATAACCAAGTGTATCGACAAGTATGCACCAAATTTGGGAATGTGTAGAAGAGACCTGAGATCAAATTTTGGTCAACACATGTTTGAATCGCCCAGAAGGGTTCAGGCAGTGTTGAAATCAAAGGCAGATTTACAAAATATTAACAAAATAATAAGAATTAAAATGTAGATATTTGGGTAATGCAGTAACATGACGAGAATCTGTATAACTAATCATATGTTAAATAGATTCCAGTCACATTTAAGTATCAGATATTCAAGATAATTGTCTATAAAATGATGGCATAAGTGGATAATGAGATATGGACCATGAAATTCAAAAGTTCAAAACATTGTTACCCTTTTGCTCTTCACTGTATATCAGACCTAAGCTGTAAAAAAAAAAAGGCATTAACAGAAAACCGTTCTGGGGCTTGTGGGGACAAAGAAAATGCCCAGGTCTAAGGACCCCTTTGTAGTAGGGACATGATTATTCCCACCCGCTGAAATTCCTCCCCTGAAGATCGTGGGCGCAGGGTAAAAAATAACCTACAGCTCTCCATGAATACCCTAAACTAGTTTTTTTCTCCCGAAAGGGAGTGCAATTACATGTTCAGGAGGGACTTACTGTACATCAGAGGGTACTGATGTCACAGCCACTGCCACAGTGGAGGACTATAGGGGGTCTTCATCAAATTTATTATCTGACCTAGAGGCACATTGATTATATCAGCACACAAACTTTTTTTATACACATCCAAATGTGGAAATTATTATTCCAGGATGTATTGATTAAACATTAAAATTAACTTTGTTTGTGGGAAAACCTCTTCAACCCCTTTCTGACATTGGACGTAATGATCCATCCATGTGACCTGGGCCAATTTGACCATGAACAGATGGCTGATTCTGACAGCTGACACTTGGCGGACTGAACTGCGGTGACTTCGGTGAGATACCCGCTAGTGTGGCGCCCCTGAGGCTCAGTCGCCACAGAGGTACTGCACCTCCTGCTGAGGTGTGGTGCCCCACCATCCAGGTAAGTTGGAGGCTCCTGACCACACTCCAACACAACAGAGTAGTTCAGCAAAGCCACATTGCAGCTCCCTGCTTGGAGTGTACTCCAGTCTGCCATTCAGTTGAGTGAACAAAATGTTAATGAAGTTGTGAAAGCCTGTGTGGTTCTTCATAACTTCACCAGGATACATGATTGTTCCTCCTCTGCTGGTGTTGTGCATAGGCCGGACAATGTGCGCAGGGTGAGACCACCTATCAACCCTCAACGTAGACCGCTCTCTGTCCTCAAAGTGCGTGATATTTTCACTAATCACTAATTACTTTATCTCACCTGAGGGGGAAACTTCTTGGCAAGAGCATGCTGTGTCTGTTATAATTTTTTTTTTTTTTTAAGTGTGTCTAAATATATATATCTCTACCCCTTCTGATTCTATGACTGTTTCATTGCATTGGTTAGCGTATGTTAGTATGTTGACAGGGTTTTTGAGAAATCACACAGAGACGTTAACTGTAGTAGACAAATTTTTAGTTTTGCCTTTTTGCTTTTTTTTTTCTTAAAGGCAAACATAATATTGCCATATGAAAAGTTTGGCAATGGGCCAAATTGCCCTCGTGCTGACATTAAAATACGGACATGTCAACCTGTTTAGCCCATGGACACTCGGCCTGTGGAAACACATTTACATGTGCACAGACCCATTCACTTGACTAGGCAAATAGCGCTCCGTTACTCCCGAGTCTCTCTGTATGGCAAAGTAGTACTGTACAGCCACATATGGGGTATTGCCACGTTCAGTAGAAATTGTGGGTCAAATTTTGGTGCCATTTTTAACCACTTCTTGTGTGAAAATGTAAAATCGTTGGTTAAAACAACATTTTGGTGGTAAAAATGTATTTTGTCTTCACTGCCCAATGGTATAAAATTCTGTGACACACCCATGGTGTCAATGTGATCACTGCACCCCTAGATGAATTAATTGAGAGGTGTAGTTTATAAAATGGGGTAACTCATGGGGGGTTCTGCTGTTCTGGCACCTCATGGGCTCTCCCAGTGGGTCCTTGCCTTCTGAGCTTTGCATTGTGTCTGAAAAAAAAAAAATTCCTGATTACATGTAGGGTATTGGCACACTCAGGAAAAAATGGATCTCAATTTGTTGTAAAATAATTTCCTATTAGCCCTTAGAAAAATTAAAAACTTGGGGCTAAAACAACATTTTTGTAGTAAAAATGTAATGTATTCTTCTTCACCAATCAGTTGTATAAAATTCTGTGAGGCACATGTGGTGTTAATATAATCCCTGCACCCATATTGTAGATGAATTCATTGGGGAGTGTAGTTTGTAAAATGAGTTCACATATAAGGGGTTTCTGCTGTTCTGGCACCTCAGGGGCTCTGACAATGTGACAAGGCACCCTCAAACCATTCCAGCAAAATCTGCACTCCAATATGACGCCTCTTTCCTTCTGAGCTTTGCACTGTACCTCAGAATTAGTATTCCCCTACATATGGGGTATTGGTGCACACAAGAGAAAGTGCAAAACAACTTTTGGTTTACAAATTCTCCTGTTACCCTTGGTAAAATAAAAAAATTGGGGGTGAAAAGATAATTTTTGTGGAAAAAATATGATTTTTTATCTTTACGGCTCTAAGTTATAAACTTCTGTGAAGCACTTGGGGGTTCAAAGTGCTCACCACACATCTAGATAAGTTCCTTTGGGGCTCTAGTTTCCAAAATTTTGTCACTTGTGGGGGGGGGGGTTTTCCACTGTTTAGGCACATCAGGGGCTCTCCAAACGTGTCATCGTGCCCGATCTCAATTCCAGCCAATTTTGCGTTGAAAAACTAAAACAGCGCTCCTTTCCTTCCGAGCTCTGTCATGTGCCCAAACAGTGGTTTCCCCCCACATATCAGGTATCAGCATACTCAGGACAAATTGCACAATAACTTTTATGGTCCAATTTCTCCTGCTACCATCGGTAAAATAAAAAATTGGATCTGTATTAAGTTTTTTGTGAAAAAAAGTTAAATGTTCATTTTTTTTAAACATTCTAAAAATTCCTGTGAAGCACCTGAAGAGTTAATAAACATTTTGAATGTGGTTTAAAGCACCTTGAGGGGTGCAGTTTTTATAGTGGTGTCAATTTGGGGTATTTTCTATCATATAGACCCCTCAAAGTGACTTCAAATGTGAGGTGGTCCCTAAAAAAAATGGTGTTGTAAAAATGACAAATCGCTGTTCAACTTTTAACCCTTATACTTCCTAACAAAAAAAAATGTTGGTTCCAAAATTGTGCTGATGTAAAGTAGACATGTGGGAAATGTTACTTATTAAGTATTTTGTGTGACATAGCTCTGTGATTTAAAGGCATATAATCTATAATCTTTATTTTTATATAGCGCTAACATATTCCGCAGCGCTTTACAGTTGGCACACATTTTCATCACTGTCCCCGATGGGGCTCACAATCTAAATTCCCTATCAGTATGTCTTTGGAGTGTGGGAGGAAACCGGAGTGCCCGGAGGAAACCCACGCAAACACGGGGAGAACATACAAACTCCTTGCAGATGTTGTCCTTGGTGGGATTCGAACCCAGGATCCAGCGCTGCAAGGCATGAAAATTTAAATTTGTAAAATAGTGAAATTTTCAAAATTTTCGCCAAATTTTCGCTTTTTCCACAAATAAATGCAAGTCATATCAAATAAATTTTACCACTAATATGAAGTACAGTATGTCACGAGAAAACAATCTCAGAATCAGCGGTTTAATTGAAGTGTTCCAGTGATCAGAATTGTAAAAATTGGCTCGGTCATTAACATGCAAACCACCCTCGGGGGTAAAGGGGTTAAGTTTTCAAAGTGTGAAAACTGCAGTAAATCCACATACTCTGATATTTATCATATTTTGCAACAGCTCCATGACATGATTCCTGAAATAATCTGTAATTGATATTTATTCTGTATCATACATGAATGAACCATATAGGTGCCCACATATTTTATCTGTTAGCTAAATTAGACTTCTCTATGTATGGCTGAGCACGCATGTAAAACCTGCATTTTTTATAATTCATAATAATGCAGTGTGCACTGGAAGTCAGTTAGTCATTAAGCAAAACGTTTACACAAACGTTAGTTTGTGTAAAAGATCATCGTTCTCGGCAACATATTGTTCAGTGTAAACAGAACCTGTGCTGCCGAGAACAATGGCAGCCTACAAGGCCCAGAATGATGACTATGAGGCCGGGGTCACACTAAACGACGCAAAATACGGTCCGTAGTTTACAGGCGTAATACGGATGAATGACCCCTAAATAGTGCTCCGTAGGTCATCCGTAAGCAAGGTGCGGTCGCGTATTTAGCGCATTTCAGCATCCGTATGTACTCCGTATGGCATCCGTATGCAATCTGTATGGTGAGATTTTCTCGCAGCCTTGCAAAATGGACATTTAACGGTTTTGAGGCCTGCAAACTATTTAAATCATTAGCCTGCACCCTATTTATTGGCTCAGGAACAGGTGGCTGCCTCCATTCTGTCCATTTGTGACCTTGCCGTCACTAGGTGTGTTGGTGTTGCATGTGCAACATGGCAGAGGGTCTGTTTCAATACAACTGAGCAGGTTCTCTTAAACTGGCTTTTGTCACGGCGCTTTGGTCACCCATACCCAGTGATAGTGGATCCCCGGAGGAGACGCATGTGGGTCCATCCACTTTTGAGGCAACGACTCACAAGAGGTCATTTTCACCGCCTCTATTCTTCTCTGCGGGAGCATCCTGTCAAATTTTAGCAATACTGTCGCATGAGCATTTCCACATTTGATCGACTCTTGGAGACAGTGCGCCCTGGGATAACATTTCAGGACACAAGGATGCGCAAAGCTATATCTGCAGAGGAGCGACTTCTACTCACAATAAGGTATGTACTACACAACCACATTCTCTATGTTCATAATGTGTGGGCTAAAGTATGTTTTTTTGCCTTCTTGGACTAAGTGTAATTCCCTCATCTTAGTCCAAATATGGTTCAACTTACACACCAGAATGTTAGGTCTAATATGTACTGCATATCACTTAGTCATTGTGCAACCAAATATGTGTGTGTTATTCTATCTCAATTCCTACCAAGTTTGGTCGGCATGTAACTGATGTTTTTGGACTTTATGCATTCTAAAATTATCCATTTCTGTTGTTCTTCAGCTTCCTGTCCACTGGCCTGTCTTATGCCGCCCACCACCATGAGTTTCTCATTGGAAGATCTACCATTTCTGGCATAGTGAGGTCAACATGTAGTGAAATCTGGACAAGACTCCATCAAGTTGTCATGCCCGAGCCCAGGATGGAAGACTGGTTGAGGATATCAAGGGACTTTGAGGAGGAATGCCAGTTTCCTAATTGTATTGGGGCCCTGGATGGCAAACATATCCGGGTGCGTAAGCCGCCGAACTCTGGCTCCCAATTCTTTAATTATAGACAATACTTTTCTGTTGTATTGTTGGCTCTGGCAGACCCTCAATACAAGTTTATAATTGTTGACATTGGGGCCTATGGAAGGACGGGAGACTTTAGAGTCTTCAATACTTCCATAATGGCTCGGCGGCTACGCACCAACCAGTTGGATCTACCACCACCATGCCAGCTACCAGGCTCCACTGAAAAATCAGTCCCTTATGTCCTTGTGGCAGATGAGGCATATCAGTTATCGCGCAATGTCATGAGGCCATATCCCCGGCGCAACCTTGACCACAGGAGCAGAATTTTTAACTTGCGCCTATCACGTGCTAGGCGACTGGTGGAGTGTTCCTTTGGCATTCTTTATGCCAAATGGCGGGTACTCCAGTCTGCCATTCAGTTGAGTGAACAAAATGTTAATGAAGTTGTGAAAGCCTGTGTGGTTCTTCATAACTTCACCAGGATACATGATTGTTCCTCCTCTGCTGGTGTTGTGCATAGGCCGGACAATGTGCGCAGGGTGAGACCACCTATCAACCCTCAACGTAGACCGCTCTCTGTCCTCAAAGTGCGTGATATTTTCACTAATTACTTTATCTCACCTGAGGGGGAAACTTCTTGGCAAGAGCATGCTGTGTCTGTTATAATTTTTTTTTTTTTTAAGTGTGTCTAAATATATATATCTCTACCCCTTCTGATTCTATGACTGTTTCATTGCATTGGTTAGCGTATGTTAGTATGTTGACAGGGTTTTTGAGAAATCACACAGAGACGTTAACTGTAGTAGACAAATTTTTAGTTTTGCCTTTTTGCTTTTTTTTTTCTTAAAGGCAAACATAATATTGCCATATGAAAAGTTTGGCAATGGGCCAAATTGCCCTTTTTGCATAATAATACTTTTTTGCAAAGTAACATTATCAAACATAACAAAAAAAAACATTAGGCAATAACAACATTGCTGCATGAGAATATTTCAATACAAAGGAAAAAAGAGGTGGTCTCCAGCACCAAAATTATTGCTAAAAGATAACACTTACATTTCTTCTGAATGTTTTCCAATCATATTAATATTCCACCATGACAGGCAAGGCTACCTCACGCCTTTCAGACAGATATTAGATATCTGTAGAACAGAGAAAATTTAACCATGCTATACTGGTCAAGTGAAAGGATGAAAATACAGTACTCACTTGTTAAGACATAGAGAGAGCGTGATATTATGAAGGCTGGTCGCCTGATATGTTACTATAGATAGCTTGAAAAAAAAGGTGACTACTTCACTAAGGCCAGCACGCCTTTCCTAGGCATTAGCAAGTGAGTAGTGTATTTTCATCCTTTGACTTTACAGTATAGCGCGGTTAAATTTTCTCTTTTGTACAGACATGTAATATCTGTCTGAAAGGCGTGAGGTAGCCTTGCCTGTCATGATGGATTATTAGTAGAAACTGAAAGAAAAAGAGCGCAATAGGGTCTTACCCGAGAAAACACAGATATAAGTCAATGGTTTATACTCACCCTCTGCAGGAGAGTAACAGGCATAAAGGAACAAGGTCAGCTTGCTGCACATCCAAATGACCACGCCGTGGCCATAAATCTTCAGATTCAAGGAAGGAATTTTTATGGATTAAACGTGCGCTACCAGACCATCACTCCTCACAAGTTGTGTAGTTAATACATTTATTTCCCTACGCGTTTCAAAGTTAAAAACTTCTTCCTCAGGGGATGATATGTACATATCATCCCCTGAGGAAGAAGTTTTTAACTTTGAAACGCGTAGGGAAATAAATGTATTAACTACACAACTTGTGAGGAGTGATGGTCTGGTAGCGCACGTTTAATCCATAAAAATTCCTTCCTTGAATCTGATGATGGATTATTAATATGATTGGAAAACATTGGGAAAAAATGTGAATGTTCAATTTTTAAACAAAGTTTGGTGATGGAGACCACCTGTTTTTTCCTTTGGATTTGTATTTGGAGCACCAGTGAAACCGCACTGGACATCTCCGGCCATCAGACTGATTGTGGCCACATACTTATAAATTCTCATACGCTGGGGAAGGAGAACGTGGAAGAGCAGCCTGTGGTTGCTGCTGGATACTGTGCCCAACATCGCCCTGTGTGGTGCCATACTGATGCCCATGATGCGGGAATTTTCCTGCCTCCTGGGAATGTTGGGGGTACTGGCCAGAGTAATAATGGGGAGGGGCATCTTGTTGGCTGTGATAGGCACGTGGCTCATACCCACCAAGATAGCCATATCGTCCCCAACCAGGTTGGGACCAGCCTCCAACACTGGGTGGGAACAAGTGGCCATACTGGTGGGGTTGGCTAGAGGCTGACATTTGTGGCTGCTGAATTGAAGGTTGAGTAGTGGGAGGAAGGGGGTGAGGTGTAGGCCCACGTATTTGAGGATCCTCAGATCCTGCTTGAGCTTGCATTTATGGGGGGTGCCTAAGGCGCATGAGATTTCTTGGTGAAAGCTGCCACCTCTCAATATATTCAAATAATTCGTAGGGCGTATTGGGGTATGTGCAGGCATCAAGCAGGATCTGAAAGCATCCTCTAATATGGAGCCTGACCTCACGGGAAAGGGAACGGAGATAATTGGCCAGGCTGCGAGAGTATGCCTCCTCCCCATCATCAGTGTTTACTCTGGCTAAATAATTGAGGACCCCAGTGTCCACATTAGTGCGGATATCAGGGGCAGGTATTTGCCGTCTTCGGCTTCTTCCTCGCCGGGATGTGGCAGCAGGCTGAGGGGAGCCCCGGATGTGGCCAGTTGGGCTGCTGCTGATATTGCCCTGATCCTCTGCTGTTGCAGCAGCAGCAGCAGCACCAGATGGTCCTGGTGGTGGGCTTTGGGGCGCAGGCAATGGAACATCCTGACTTGATTCCTCACCCCTGCTCCTAGTAGGGGGAAGATGGGCCAGCCACCTCTTCCCCTGCAGACCCAGGATCAATGATGGGGTCGGTTTCCGAGCCAGTGCCTCTGTCCGTAAGGTTGGACTGAGTTCTGTGAAGAAATAGAACAGAGCCAAAAATAAATACCTATTTTTGGCCCTGTAAAGTATCTGTGTAATGTGGTGTGAGGTATCTACTTACGGTCTGAGATCAAGAATTGGGGCGAGGAAGGAGAGGCGGTCATAATATACATATTTTCTTTTTACGTATCCCGCATCCCCACTCCTGGACCGCTGCTGGCGTTCCCGGCGGTATTGGTCCCGGATGCTTCGCCAGCGTCTCATCACATCATCCACTGCAATGCGACAGGAAATATTGTCAAATTCACATATTTGATAGGTCACATTTGCTACCAGTAGTCTAGGCATGGGGCCTTCTGGGGTTTTTTTTCTACCCATGGTGGCATATCTAATTGGGGCATACAGGGCATATACTCAGGGTCTCTTTAGTTGATGTATCAAGTAGCTACACTTAATAATTTGTCTAGGAGGATGAGGAGCTTGTGGCCTAACCCAAATTATGGCTGTGTGAAACCACGTGTCACATCAAAATCTAACGGCCTCATGAGGAAAAAAGTACAAGCACAGGAAGGAGGGTGCTGATTCTATATTCATTTTTTGTTGTGCGGTAATTTTACTCATTTTTTGGCTTGTACTTACTAATTTTCTGCTGCTCCTCACGTGGCCGATCACCAAAGTCATGGAATATCTGCCTACATATACGCCTCCATGACGCCTCCTTTCTTGCCCGGTTGGCATAATGGGCATCACGTTGGTCCCATGGTTCGGGACGCTCCAGCACCAGGACTATTAACATTTCCACATTAAGGTAAATGGACGCCATGATGCTGCTGTACTCCGTGGAGGTGTACTTCCTGGATGTCTGGAGCGCTTTTTGAGCTCATTTGCATGTCTAGGCTTCCTGATGATGGATTGGCCCATTTCCTGTCACCAGCCAAAAGACCTGCGTATTTCTCGCAGGTCACACGTGTGGTCCGTGTGTAGTCCGTATTTTTTGCGCACCAATATAGACTTGCATTGGCGTACTACGGCCGTAGTACGCTGACAATCGCATGAATACGGATGAGAAATATACGGCTGGTGCGAGGTACCCCATAGAGAATCATTGGTCCGTGTCTAATGCGTGCTTTTAGCGTCTCGCACTCGTCCGTATTTCTCGCTAGTGTGACCCCGGCCTGACTGATAATTCTGTGTGCATATTAAAATGTGGACTGCCTGTCTAAAGAGGCTATTAAAGGGAACCTGTCACCAGTAATAACGCTGTTAACCTGCAGATATGGGGTTAATCTGCAGGTTAGCAGGGTTATGATGCTGCCCGGCGCCTGCACACAGCCAAATGTCGCGGGTAGAATATTATCTTTATCCTCCCCGCCAGTATTTGGTATTCAGTCATGGAAGCGGGGGGCGGCACTGGTTCAGTCACCGCTCTGAGTATACACCGTATACTGAGTGGCCGCTATAATCACACCCTGACTGACACTGGTTCTGCATTGGGGACAGCTGAAAGTGAGGATCAGGGGCGCGGTTACAGCGGCCATTCTGTATTCTCAGAGCGGTGACTGAATGGGGCCCCCAACCCCTCTGAATATCGAATTCTGGAGGGGAGAATGAAGACCATTTTCTCCCCACTGCGTTTGGCTGCATACAGGCGCCGGGCAGCATCATAACGCTGTTAGCCTACAGATAAGCCGCACATCTGCAGGTTAATAGCGTTATTCCTGGTGACAGGTTCCTTTTAAATGCAACAAGTAGCTGATCAGCAGTTGTTTAATGATGCAGATCAAGTGGAGGAAACCCACCTTAAATTGATATTTGTCATAAACTTGAGCCCCAAGTGTTATCTAAGAAAATACATATCTCAATCTGACATATCTGAGTCCATTACTCAGGTATTAAGGGAATAATAGCGCACCTTCTTTGACTACCCACATCAATGCAAAACAAACATGAACATCAGCATTTTGGCATCTGTAAGGCAAACTGCACTAGCATTCTTACTTCTTAGATACCACAGTGACATGGATTGCGCTCTGACATAGCACTGTTTTTCATCTCAAGTCTCCCCCCAGACGGCAATCAGTTTTGATGAAGGTCTTAACAGACTGAAACTTTATATTGTGGATTAGCAATAAAGTTTCACACTTCTATAAAATTTCTGAGTGCCAAATTTGTTGCTACCATTGTGCTACGGGTTGAAACCCTACTTGGGTACTTGAATCACTCACCAGGAGTTGTTACACACGGTCTCTGTCCTGGTGCGGCGCCTAGGTCTGCCACTGTTACACCTGGTCCCCGTCCTGGCGCTGCGTCCAGGTCTGCCGCTGCCCCCCATTCTGGGCACTCACCTCACGTCTCGCACGCTGTTCTTAGGCAGCAGCCGACCTCCTCTGTGTCTCATGCGGCTGCTCAGCATTCAGGTCTCTCCCCTGCCTCCACCTCATGGTGTCCTGTCGGCAGATCTGTAACTAAAGCTATTAGGGCACGCCCGTTTGCTCTCCTGCCTTCTTAAAGGGACAGCGAGCATTTTTCAAAAAGAACAATTAACCAATGGCAGCGCACTGGCTGCTATTTCAGGCCTCTCCTCCATAGGGAGAGCGCCGGAGCAATGAGTATCAATCATTGCTACATCCGGTTCTCTAGCTAACATGTCTGCACTGCGTCTGCAGTCTTTGTGCATTCTCTAATGCTGTCTCCACAGAGTATCAGTATTCTGATCTTCCTGGTTATATCTGCAACCATCTGGGCGAAAGCCATCCTGTTCCGCCAACAGCCATCAGAGTCTGAGGTCTGAGTGAAGGTCACTGGAACCAACTACTTATCAACTACCCGGATCCAGGACCCGTCTCATTACGGACTCTGCTGTAACTTCTGTTATCCCTTTTGGTCCCACTGGGACAGCTGACATGTGTCCGGAGTCTAACTGGAGGTAGCACCTGTGTCCTCTGGGTATTCCATTCTGGTCCTGTCTGAGGGGCTTTACTACGGGTACCCAGGGCTCACTAGTCACGCCCCCTCCGGAGCCCCCCGGACCGTGGTCCCAAGGTTCCACTTTAAAAATAAAAAACAAATGTGAACTTCACCATCTCTGCCTCCGCTTCCATTCGTTACAGGATTGCTGTATATTCCTTCTCTACTTACTTTTAAACAGGTTATACAATTTTCTCTGTGCCCATATGGGGACTTAATGCAAATTCAACCTACCATGCAATAGATGTATTTTCTCATATGTATCATGGCTGCAAGTCCAGACCTGTTCACCTGTTGTAGACCTGTGACAAAAACTAACAACACCAAAGGAATATTTATCGACGTGAGCCCAAGTCAAGACACCTGCGGTTGGGCCACCAAATGGTTGTGTGAATTAATTGTTAACTATGCTACAGATATAATTCCTAAAGTTAAAAACTAACAATTTATTTCTGACCAATGGATCAGATTAGTAGTAACTAAATAGATGTCCACAGTTCTGCACACACAGTTACAATATAAGACCTCAGATTTCTTTAGGCGCCATATTGGAATCTGTGTCACAAGGATTCTAACTGGAGCTGTGTGAATAAAATGTTGTTATGACAGTATAAGCACATTCACATGGGTTTTAGTACAAACCAGTAGAGACAAACACCCGAACCCAACAGGTCCCTGTACAGACTAGGAAAGTTCCTAATCAGACCAAGGTGGTTGGTACCTTAAGTATAAGTAATGGTACCCTCACTCAATTTACCTTGAATGTCCTGAACTGCACCCTCCCTATAATCAATGTACAAAACTAGAATAATAATAGCTATAAAGTGAAATACACAAAAATCTGCACAAGCCTATGAATGTGTTCATACAGACACACAGGAAAGACGGAAGAAAATAAGAACCACACAACAAACGGAAAAGTGTAAAATCTTCCAGACCCCAAACGTAAAAGAAAGGAAAGGGTACTGATGAGGAAGACACACAGCAAACTAGGAAAATCAACAGAGATTAACCAGGTAGAATAATCCACAGCTGAGGCACTGGATCTCCAAACACAATCTTCCTGAAATATAGCCAGCAAAAATGCACGTGAAAGGTGAGTATAAATAGTCCCTCCCAAGAAGTGATAGGACAGAACTAGAGATGAGAGAATATTTCAATGTTCAGTTCAGACTATGATCACCGATTTTGCAATATTTGCCGATTTATTTGTGGAATATTCGACGAACATAGCATAACGCCAATGGAGTCAATGGGAGGCAAAAGCAAACGCATACACAACACCTTCAAACTAGCCCAAAGGCTAACAAAGTGACATCAATTTCACTAGAGTAGAATTATTATAATAAGGACCGACACCTTTTCTACTACAGCCGACCCAGCAGATGGAGACCCAACCAGGAGCGTTCACATTTCTATAAATTAGTGTTAACATCTGCAGCAGCAGCAGGCACATAAGTCCCACTAAAGATATCACCGACTGCAATTACACAAGATTAATGCAGCATACTAAAAACTTCAACATCGCCTAGTCTGTACAGTCTGGGATTGGGGTGCAAAAGTCAGAGATCCATGACTTGTTCATCATCTTGATGAAAGTTAGGTGGTCTACACTTTCAGGGGATATCCGGCTGTGCTTATCCATCAGGACACCACCTGCAGTGCTAAAGACTCGTTCTGAGAGAATGCTGGCTGACGGGCATGATAAAACCTCCAAGACGAGACAAACAAGCTTAGGCCACATATCCATTTTTGAAAACCAAAATGAAAAGGGTCCAAAACCCTCCCTGATGGTATTGATATTGAGTTCCAGATACTCCTGCACCATCCTCGCCAATCATTCACATGTCAGACTTGGACACTGCTGTTCTGGTGCACAAGCTGGTCTAAAAAATGTGTCAAAGGACTCACAGAAATTGTTTCTGCCACTTACACAACTGCTGGTAATGTTTCGGCATTGACAAATTGACGCGCTGGAGGTTGAAAGTCTATAACTGCGATGCATACTGTGTGACTCACTACTGTCTTGTGGAAACCTCTCTTAAGGTTGTGTAAAAGTGCTTTCCAATATTCTAGCATTTCCCTTTCCAGGGGGGGAAGTGTTATGATTGAGTCACCGAGGAGGAAAAAACAAAACACAAGCTCAGCCCAGAAAGTCAGAGAGGTTGGAAACTAGCGGATTGCAGACCCCTAATCCTATCACACAACTAGCAGTAACCGTTGAGTGTTCCTACGGTGATCCTAGACACCTCGTCACAGCCAGAGATCTAAATAAGCCTAAAGAGAGAAAAGGGAAAAACTGACTGCCCCAGAGCAGACCCCAAAGCAATAGGCAGCCCCCAACATATAACGACGGTGAAGCAAGATGAAAACACTAACACAGATAGAAAGATAGGTTGAGCAAACGATGGAGCCCAAGCTAACTAAAAAGGACAGGACAGAAAAGCTGCTGTCTGCAATCCGAGAAAACCGTGCTAAAAATATTACCAACACAACTGATAAGCAAAAAGGACCCTGAAGTCACTAGACTTCAAACCCTATATCAGCACTCAGAATATTCTGAAAGCAGAGCAAAAGAGAACACTGATCAAGGAATAAGAATCCAGCACACCCCCAGCCGGGGATAGCTGAACTCAAAAAACAAGGTAAACAAAACCAAAACTAATAAGTTCAATAGCAGAGCAAAAACTTATCATTGGGACGCAGGAATCAGACTGGTCTCCAAGAATCCAGCAGAGAAATCACCAGCCACTCAGAAGGGCGTCGGCTGCCTTATATCCAGTCTGAAGTTCCTGTTACCCAGTCACAATCCACCTGATCAGGTGTTTGGTTTCTTTCATCCAAATCAGCCTCACTACCTTTCTTCACCAGAAGAGGGAGATCCTCGGACACAAAAGGTGATTGAACAGAAGAGCTCAAAACAGTACCTCCCCCTTGAGGAGGGGTCACCGAACCCTCATCCAAGCCACCAGGCCGATCAGGATGAGCCCGATGAAAAGCATGCACACCAATCTTTCGGCATGAATATCAGAGGCAGAGACCCAGGAATTATCCTCCTGACCATAACCCTTCCACTTAACCAAATACTGGAGTCTCCGTCTAGCCAGACGGGAATCCAGTATCTTCTCTACCTCATATTCCATGTTACCTTCAACCAAGACAGGGTCAGGAGGTGCCGCCATAGGAACCACTGGTTCAACAAACCTCTTCAACAAGGACTTATGAAACACATTATGAATCTTAAATGTGACAGGAAGAGCCAACCGAAAAGAGACCGGATTAATAATCTCCAAAATCTTGTAAGATCCAATAAACCTAGGTTTAAACTTTGGCGAAGCCACTTTCATAGAGATATTCTTTGATGACAACCAGACCATATCACCCACCTTAAACCGGGGACCAATGGTCCTATGCCGGTTAGAAAACCGCTGGGCCTTTTCCTGGGAAAGAGACAACTTATCCACCACTTGGTCCCAAATCTGCTGCATTCTTTCCACCACAGTGTCAACCCCTGGACAGGCAGAAGACTCCATCTGCCCTGAAGAAAATCGAGGATGAAACCCAAAGTTACAGAAAAAGGGTGACATCAAAGTGGCAGAACTAGCTCTATTATTTAAAGCAAATTCGGCCAAGGGTAAAAATGAGACCCAATCATCCTGATCAGCAGATATAAAACATCTCAAATAAGCCTCCAAAGTCTGGTTTGTTCTCTCCATCTGCCCATTGGTCTGAGGGTGAAATGCAGAGGAGAAGGACAACTGAATTGCCAACTTGGAACAAAAGGTCCTCCAGAATCAAGAGACAAACTGAACTCCTCTGTCCGATACAATGTTCTCAGGAATCCCGTGCAAGCGAACCACCTGTTGCAAAAACAAGGGCACCAACTCAGAGGAAGATGGCAACTTAGGGAGTGGTACAAGATGGACCATCTTAGAGAATCTATCACAAATCACCCAGATAACAGTCATCCTCTGAGAGACAGGCAGATCAGAAATAAAATCCATTGAAATATGGGTCCATGGCCTCCTGGGCACCGGCAAAGGCATCAACAACCCACTAGAACGAGAACAAGACTTAGATCGGGAGCAAGTCCCACAGGACTGCACAAAATTTCTGACATCACGAGACAAGGCAGGCCACCAAAAAGACCGACTCACCAAATCTCTAGTACCAAAAATACCTGGATGACCAGCCAACGCGGAGCAATGAACCTCAGACATCACCTTCCTCCTCCACTGGTCAGGAACATACAACCTACCACTGGACAACGCTCAGGCTTATCCTCCTGAAACTTCTCCAGAGCACGTCTCAAATCGGGCGAGATGGCAGAAAGAACCACCCCCTCACCTAAGATGGTAGCAGGCTTGGTCACAATAGGAGAATCAGCCAAAAAACTCCTAGAGAGGGCATTATCCTTAACGTTCTTAGTGCCCGGAAGAAAGGAGACCACAAAATCAAAACGTGTGAAAAACAAGGCCCACCTGGCCTGTCTCGGATTCAAGCGTTTAGCCGACTCAAGGTAGATCAAATTCTTGTGGTCAGTGAGGACCACAACTTGATGTCTTGCTCCCTCCAACCAATGTCTCCACTCCTCAAATGCCCACTTCATGGCCAACAGTTCTCGATTCCCCACATCATAGTTGCGTTCCGAAGGAGAGAACTTTCGGGAAAAGAAGGCACAGGGGTTCATTTTAAATGTTACAGGATCCTTTTGGGACAAAACAGCTCCTGCACCAGTCTCTGAAGCATCCACCTCCACCTGAAATGGAAGTGAGACATCGGGTTGTCGCAAAACCGGAGAAGTGAACCTCCGCTTCAGCTCCTGAAAAGAAGAAACAGCCTCTGGAGACCAATTCAGCAAATCAGCGCCCTTCTTAGTCAAATCAGTCAATGGTTTGGCAATAACAGAAAAAATTGGCTATAAACTTACGATAAAAATTAGCAAAACCCAAAAACTTCTGGAGAGCCTTCAAAGAAGTGGGCTGAACCCAATCATAAATGGCCTGTACCTTGGCCGGGTCCATTTCAATAGTTGACGGAGACAAAATAAATCCCAAAAATGAAATCCTCTGTACACCAAAAAGACATTTCAATCCTTAACATACAGGGAGTTTTCCCTCAAAATCCGGAACACAGTCCGAACATGTTCCACATGAGAGTCCCAATCCCTGGAAAAGATCAAAATATCATCCAAATAGATGATCAGAAATTTATCCACAAAGTCCGGGAAAATATCATTCATGAAGCACTGGAAGACAGAAGGGGCGTTAGTGAGCCCAAAAGGCATCACCAGGTACTCAAAATGTCCCTCCGGAGTATTAAACGCTGTCTTCTATTCATCCCCGTGCTTAATGTGAATAAGATTATACGCCCCCCTGAGGTCAAGCTTGGTAAACCAGCAAGCACCTTCAACTCTAGAAAATAGGTCAGAACTCAGGGGTTACGGATACTGATATTTAACAGTAATTTTGTTAAGGGAGCGATAGTCAATGCAGGGCCTTAATGAACCATCCTTCCTGGCCACAAAAAAAACTCCAGCACCCAAGGGTGAAGAGGATGGTCTAATATGACCCTTCTCCAACGACTCCTTAATATAAGAACGCATAGCCTCATGTTCGGGTACAGATAAATTAAAAAGTCGACCCTTGGGAAATTTACACCCTGGACTCAGCTCATTTGCACAGTCATAACTCCTATGAGGAGGCAAAGACGAAGACTTACTCTCACTAAACACATCATAAAAATCAGCCAAATAGTCAGGAACCTCATGCGACTGGGGAGAGGTGGAGAAAACAGGAGTGTCACTAAGAGCACACCGACAACCCGAACTCACCACAGACACAGATTTCCAATCCAAAACTGGATTATGGATTTGCAACCAGGGGAACCCCAGAGCGATGGTATCATGCAAATTATGCAACACCAAAAATATGCAATTTTCTTGATGGTCTGGGGCGACCCGCATTACCACCTGGGTCCAAAACTGAGGTTTATTCTTCGCCAACGGAGTAGCATCAATACCCCTCAAAGGAATAGGCGTCCGCAGGGGTGTCATAGGGAAACCACAACGTTTAGCAAAATCCAAATCCATTAGGTTCAAGGCCGCTCCTGAATCCACAAAGGCTTTAGCGGAAAATGTGGACAGGGAGCAGATCAGAGTAATTGCCAGAAGAAACTTGTGCACCACCTACAGCAAATGTTTGTGCAAAACGTTTCTCTCGTTTAGGGCAGACAGAAATAATATGAGAGGCATCTCCACAGAAAAAACACAGCTTATTACACCTTCTAAACTCCTGACGTTGCGCCCTAGACAAAACTCTATCACATTGCATAGGTTCAGACATTTGTTCAACAGGTGGCAGCATTTCCCATGTAATTTTACGTTCACGTAAACGCTGATCAACCTGAATGGCTAATGACATAGAATCGTCAAGACCAGAGGGAACAGGAAATCCCACCATAGTAACTTTTACGGTTTCTGACAAACCCTTCCGAAAGAAAGCTGCCAAGGCACCATCATTCCAAGTGGTGAGGACCGCCCACCTTCGGAATTTTTGACAGTACAGTTCTGTAGAATCTTGACCCTGGCTCAATGCCAACAGGGTCTTTTCAGCTTGATCAATCGCATTAGGTTCATCATACAACAACCCCAAGGCCTGAAAAAATGCGTCCACATTTGTTAGAATAGGATAATCTGGTACTAAAGAAAACGCCCAATCCTGGGGATCGCCGCGCAGCAAGGAGATGACAATTTTAACCTGCTGCGCAGAGTTCCCCGATGAGTTAGGCTTCAAGGCAAGAAATAATTTACAATTATTCTTAAAATTCAAAAATTTAGACCGATCCCCAAAAGCACATCAGGAGTGGGCATTTTTGGTTCAGCAGCGTGTGAATGAGCAAGATAGGCGGAAATTCCTCGCACTTCAGCAGCAAGCTGCGCCACACGATCAGACAATTGCTTAAACTCCATCAGAAAAAAAATATTCCTCCTACCGCCTCAGAGAAAAAGAGGAAAAAATATACATACACAAAAAAAAAATTCTGACACTTTTTTTTTTTTTTTTAACAATTCCTTCCTGCTTTTGAGTACCCTAGAATCTGCGGTATGGCTGGTGATTCTGTTATGATTGAGTCACCGAGGAGGAAAAAACAAAACACAAGCTCAGCCCAGCAAATCAGAGAGGTTGGAAACTAGCGGATTGCAGACCTCTAATCCTATCACACAACTAGCAGTAGCCGTGGAGTGTTCCTACGGTGATCCTAGACACCTCGTCACAGCCGGAGATCTAATTAAGCCTAAAGAGAGAAAAGGGAAAAACTAACTGCCCCAGAGCAGACCCCAAAGACCCCAACATATAATGACGGTGAAGCAAGATGAAAACACTAACACAGATAGAAAGAAAGGTTGAGCAAACGATGGGGCCCAAGCTAACTAAAAAGGACAGGACAGAAAAGCTGCTGTCTGCAATCCGAGAAAACCCTGCTAAAAATATTACCAACACAACTGATAAGCAAAAAGGACCCTGAAGTCACTAGACTTCAAACCCTATATCAGCACTCAGAATATTCTGTAAGCAGAGCAAAAGAGAACACTGATCAAGGAATAAGAATCAAGCACACTCCCAGCCAGGGATGGCTGAACTCAAAAAACAAGGTATACAAAACCAAAACTAATAAGTTCAATAGCAGAGCAAAAACTTATCATTGGGAAGCAGGAATCAGACTAGTCTCCAAGAATCCAGCAGAGAAATCACCAGCCACTCAGAAGGGCGTCGGCTGCCTTATATCCAGTCTGAAGTTCCTGTTACCCAGTCACAATCCACCTGATCAGGTGTTTGGTTGTTTGGTTTCTTTCATCCAAATCAGCCTCACTACCTTCCTTCACCAGAAGAGGGAGATCCTCGGACACAAAAGGTGAATGAACAGATGAGCTCACAACAGGGAACCACCTGGCAAAATTTCCTCTTCTAACGTGGATCTAACAGAGCAGCAACCCAGTAGTCAGCACTTTTTCAAATCATAACTATACGGGGATCATGTTGGAGAAAGTGCAGAAAGGCACTCATATGTTGGGCTCTTCCATGAGGTCCAAGCCCATGCTGTGTTGGTGGCTGGGTAACAATGATGCTTGTTTCCTCTGTCTACTCCCGCCAACCATGAACAACAGGGATCATGATTATCCTCTTCCTCTCCTGACAGTTGCCCGCCCATCACCTCTTTCTCCTCCATTTGTTCCTTGGCTCTTACACCTTCACTAACAGTTTGTCTGGTTTCACCAGCCCCATCGATCGCAGATATCCACTCTCCCTTGGCATTCCCCTGTGTGACGAGAGTCTGGAAATTTGAGACATTGGTATCCCTTCCACATCCTCCCCTGCTTTTTCCTCTTCCTTTGGGATCACCACCTCCTGCTGCAGGCTATTCAAAGTCTGCTCCAGCATGTAGATGACCGGAATAGTGATGCTGATGACAGCATCATCAGCGCTAACCATCTTAGTAGCCATTTCGAAACTGTGCAGAAGGGTGCAGAGGTCCTTAATCTGTGTCCACTCTGTAATCATTATATGCATCATGTCCATTTTGCATTGGACCAAGCTATACGATATGACATAATGCGTCAGGGCTCGTTGCTGATGCCACAGTCGCTGCAACTTGTGCAGAGTAGAATTCCACCATGTTGGCACTTTGCATATCAAATTAAACAGCAGAAAAAAAGGCAGCACCACTTACTAGCCCAGATCTTGGAACAAAATGCACTACAGGGTGCAGCCAGCCCATATAGCAAGATGTTAGCAATACAGGTGCAAAATACCAGATCAACAGCCACTCTCCACCTACCCATTCCTGAAGGGGTTGACTGCCCACTATACAATTGCACAATAAAGGCCCACATAGGGCACTGTTCACATAAGGGTACTGCATAGTGTCTGGTTCACGGCCTATTAGTCATGCCCCTACTTTTCGATTAGGCGGGCTGGCCAGCACACTCTCAATGCATTCCAATGTGAACACCCCTCATGCGAGACCAGACATGTTTGGGCTTGGCTGCACCCCGAAAAATATAGTGCACAAAATCAGTGAGGTATTGGTAGACAACTTTTGAGGCTCAATTACTCCTGTTACACTTGGGAAAATAAAAAAATTGGGGGCAAAATATAATTTTTGTGGAAAAAAATATGATTTTTTATTTTTATGGCTCTACGTTATAAACTTCTGTGAAGCACTTGTGGGTTCAAAGTGCTCACCACACATCTAGATAAGTTCCTTGGGGGGTCTAGTTTCCAAAATAGGGTCAGTTGTGGGGGTTTCCATTGTTTATGCACATCAGGGGCTCTCCAAACGCGACATGACACACGCAGACCATTCCATCAAAGTCTGCATTATAAAACGTCACTACTTCCCTTCTGAGCCACGACGTGTGCCCATACAGTAGTTTTCTCCCACATATGGGGTATCCGCGTACTCAGGACAAATTGCACAACAACTTTTGGGGTCCAATTTCTCCTGCTACCCTTGAGAAAATAAAAAAATTGGGGACTAAAAGATCATGTTTGTGGAAAAAAGAAGATTTTTTTATTTTCACGCCCAGGCGTCATAAACTTCTGTAAAGCACTTGGGGGTTCAAAGTGCTCACCACACATCTAGATAAGTTCCTTGGGGGGGTCTAGTTTCCAAAATGGGATCACTTGTGGGGGGTTCCACTGTTCAGGCACATCAGGGGCTCTTCAAACGCAACATGGCGTCCGATCTCAATTCCAGTCAATTTTGCGCTGAAAAAGTCAAACGGCGCTCCTTCCCTTCCGAGCTCTGCCATGCGCCCAAACAGTGGTTTACCCTCACATATGGGGTATCAGCGTACTCAGGACAAATTGCACAATAACTTTTGGGGTCCTGTTTCCCATGGAAAAATAAAAATTGGGGGTGAAAAGATCATTTTTGTGGAAAAAATATGATTTTTTAATTTTACGGCTGTACGTTATAAACTTCTGTGAAGCCCTTGGGGGTTCAAAGTTCTCGCCACACATCTAGATAAGTTCCTTGGGGGGTCTAGTTTCCAAAATGGTGTCATTTGTGGGGGGTTTCCACTGTTTAGGCACATCAGGGGCTCTCCAAACGCGACATGGCATCCAGTCAATTCTGCGTTGAAAAAGTCAAACGGCGCTCCTTCCCTTGCAAGCTCTGCCATGCACCCAAACAGTGGTTTACCCCCACATATGGGGTATCAGCGTACTCAGGACAAATTGCACAATAACTTTTGGGGTCCTGTTTCCCATGGAAAAATAAAAATTGGGGGTGAAAAGATCATTTTTGTGGAAAAAATATGATTTTTTAATTTTACGGCTGTACGTTATAAACTTCTGTGAAGCCCTTGGGGGTTCAAAGTTCTCGCCACACATCTAGATAAGTTCCTTGGGGGGTCTAGTTTCCAAAATGGTGTCATTTGTGGGGGGTTTCCACTGTTTAGGCACATCAGGGGCTCTCCAAACGCGACATGGCATCCAGTCAATTCTGCGTTGAAAAAGTCAAACGGCGCTCCTTCCCTTCCGAGCTCTGCCATGCGCCCAAACAGTGGTTTACCCTCACATATGGGGTATCAGCGTACTCAGGACAAATTGCACAATAACTTTTGGGGTCCTGTTTCCCATGGAAAAATAAAAATTGGGGGTGAAAAGATCATTTTTGTGGAAAAAATATGATTTTTTAATTTTACGGCTGTACGTTATAAACTTCTGTGAAGCCCTTGGGGGTTCAAAGTTCTCGCCACACATCTAGATAAGTTCCTTGGGGGGTCTAGTTTCCAAAATGGTGTCATTTGTGGGGGGTTTCCACTGTTTAGGCACATCAGGGGCTCTCCAAACGCGACATGGCATCCAGTCAATTCTGCGTTGAAAAAGTCAAACGGCGCTCCTTCCCTTGCAAGCTCTGCCATGCACCCAAACAGTGGTTTACCCCCACATATGGGGTATCAGCGTACTCAGGACAAATTGCACAATACTTTTGGGGTCCTGTTTCCCTTGGGGAAATAAAAATTGGGGGTGAAAAGATTATTTTTGTTGAAAAAATGTGACTTTTTAATTGTATGGCTGTACGTTATAAACTTCTGTGAAGCCCTTGGGGGTTCAAAGTTCTCACCACACATCTAGATAAGTTCCTTGGGGGGGTATAGTTTACAAAATGGGGTCACTTGTGTAGGGTTTCCACTGTTTAGGCACATCAGGGGCTCTCCAAACGCAACACGGCGTCCGATCTCCATTCCAGTCAATTTTGCCTTGAAAAAGTCAAACGGCGCTCCTTCCCTTCTGAGCTCTGCCATGCCACATATCAGGTATCAGCGTACTCAGGACAAATTGCACAATAACTTTTATCGTCCAATTTCTCCTGTTACCCTTGGTAAAATAAAAAAAATTGGACCTGAAGTAATTTTTTTGTGAAGAAAAGTTAAATGTTCATTTTTTTTAAACATTCAAAAAATTCCTGTGAAGCACCTAAAGGGTTAATAAACTTCTTGAATGAGATTTTGAGCACCTTGCGGGGTGCAGTTTTTCGAATGGTGTCATTTTTGGGTATTTTCTATCAAATAGACCCCTCAAAGTGACTTAAAATGTGATGTGGTCCCTAAAAAAAAATGGTGTTGTAAAAATGATAAATCGCTGGTCAACTTTTAACCTTTGCAACTTCCTAACAAAAAAAATTTTTTGTTCCAAAATTAGGCTGATGTAAAGTAGATATGTCGGAAATGTCATTTATTAAGTATTTTGTGTGCCATATCTCTGTGATTTAAGGGCATGAAAATTCAAAGTTGGAAAATTGCAAAATTTTTGCCAAATTTCCATTTTTTTCACAAATAAACGCAAGTTATATCAATTAAATTTTACCTCTATCATGAAGTACAATATGTCACGAAAAAAACAATGTCAGAATCACCGGGATCCATGGAAGTGTTCCAGAGTTATTACTTCATAAAGGGACAGTAGTCAGAATTGTAAAAATTGGCACGGTCATTAACGTGCAAATCACCCTTGGGGGTTAAGGGGTTAAACCAGAATTATATCATACAAAATAGTTAATAAATAACATTTACCATATGTCTATTTTACACCAGCAATTTTCAAAACAATTTTTTGTTAGAAAAGTTTATCAGTAATTTTTGCAACAAAATTTCCAAAACCATTTTTTTAGGGTCCACATCACATTTGAAGCAAATTTGTGGGGCCTACAAGACAGTAAATACCAAAAAGTGGCACCATTCTAAAAAGTGCACCCTTCTAAGTACTCAAAACCACATCCAAGAAGTTTATTAACCCTTCAGATGCTTCACAGAAACTAAAGCAATGTGGAAGGAAAAAATGAAAATTTTACCTTTTCCCACAAAAATGTTTCTTTAGCCCCAAATTTTGCATTTTCACAAAAGTAATAGGAGAAAATGGACCATACAATTTGTTGTATCCAAGCAAGAAAAGTGTTTCCAGCGAGCATTGAAGGAACAACAGTAGAAATGTTTAGCAAAAAACTCCTCAATATTTAATGAATCCAAAAAAGTTACATGTATAGCAAAAAGTTAACCCCTCACCCCCCCCAAAACTACGCGTTTCGGCAGATACCTTTTTCAAGTTGTTAACAAGTTGTTATACAATTTGTTGTGCAATTTCTCCGGAGTTTGGCGATACCCCATAAGTGGTGGAAAACTACTGTTTGGGCGCACGGCAGAGCTTAGAAGAGAAGGAGCACCATTTGACTTTTGAATGCAAAAACCAGACGCCATGTTGTGTTTGGCGAGCCCCTGGTGTGCTTATAGAGAGGAAACCCGGCACAAGTGACCCCATTTTGGAAATGACATCTCTCAAGGAACTTATCTAGAGGTGTGGTGAGCACCTTGAACCCACAGCTGCTTCTCAGAATATTACAATGTTGAGCCGTGAAAATGAAAAATATTTTTTTCCCGCAAAAATTTTGGCTTTGCCTGAAATTTTTCATTTTCACAAGGGCAACAGGAGCAAAATGAAGTATACATACAATTTGTTGTTCAATTTCTCCTTAGTACAGTGGTCGAAAACTACTTTTGAGGCACAGTGCAAAGCTCAGAAGCGTTATATTGAAATACAGATTTTGGTGGAATGGTTTGAGGTTGCCATGTCATGTTGGCAGAGCCCCTGAGGTGCCAGAACAGCAATACCCACCACTCTTATTTTACAAAGTATACCCCTCCAATGAATTCATCTAGGGGTGCAGTGAGCATGCTGACATCACGTGCCTCATAGAATTTTAGA
Organism: Dendrobates tinctorius; assembly: GCF_039654945.1. NCBI lineage: Eukaryota > Metazoa > Chordata > Amphibia > Anura > Dendrobatidae > Dendrobates > Dendrobates tinctorius. Next base: position 11,066,137 of record NW_027361694.1, read on the forward strand.
CAATTGGGCAGTGAAGAAAAACTAGTAGTTATATTTTACAAGTAAAACGTTATTTTAGCCTCATTTTTTTTAATTTTTACAAGGGCTAATAGGAAAAAATGGACCTCACAGTTGAGTGTGCAATTTCTCCTGAGTGCATCAATACCCTACATGTAATCGGGAGCTACTTTTTAGGCACAGTGCTCAGAAGGCAAGGAGCGCCATATTATAGTACAGATTTTACTGTTATGGTTTGTGGGTGTCTTGACCCACTGGGAGAACCCTGAGGTGTCAGAACCCCACCATAAGAGACCCATTTTACAAACTACACCTCTCAATGAATTCATCCAAGGGTGCTGTCACAGAATTTTATACCATTGGGCAGTAAAGAAAAAAGAATCACATTTTTAACACAAAAATGTTGCTTTAGCCACAGATTTTACATTTTCATAAGGAGAAATGGGTAAAACTAAAAGTTGTCACACAATTTCTGCTGAAAGTGGAAATACCCCATATGTGGCTGTACAGCACTGCTTAGCTACAAAACAAGACATGAGAGTTCTCATTTTTGCATATTTTGGCTGACAGAGCCATGTGAGGGCTTGTTTTTATTGGTACCATTTTTGGTCACAACTTTTTTTTTATCACTTTCTATTCAGATTTTTGGGAGGTAAAATGAAGAAAAACCAGCAATTCAGGATTTTTTTTATGCTGTTCCTCGTGTGGTGAAATTGATAAAGCAGCTTTATTATTCGGGTCAGTAATATTACAGCGATATCATACTTACCATATTTTTCTTACTATAAGAAGCACCGCACCATAAGTTTAGAGGAGGAAAACAGAAAAAAAAAAGTTTAACCTGAAGCAAGGATAAGGCATGTCAGGGAATCACAGGTGCGTCTTACAGTCCGAATGTAGCTTAGTGGGGGGGAGGCAGCGGTGGAACGGGTTCACAGGAGGCAGGATCACATTGTCATTTGACAGCAGGAGTGGGTCGATACTTTAGGGCTTGGAGGAGGGGTGTCCCGGCAGTGAGAGGCAGGAGCGGAGTCCCCGCTGCACACATTGATTTCCTGGCTGTCTTCAGTAAAATTGTGTCGTAGCACTCGCAGATTGAGATATCATCTCGTTATTGAGCTGAGATCTAAATCTGCAGATGCGGTAACAATCAGCCCCATTTTTCTGAAGCCTAACGCGAGATCAATGTGTGCAGTGGGTACTCTGCTCCTGCCGTGCGCCGCCGGGATACACGCTCCTCCTAGACCATGACCCGTAGTATCGCCTCACTCCTGCTGCCGCCAGCTTCCTACAACGGTGACCCTGCTCCTGCCTCCTGTGACCCCGCTCCATCCTCCTGTGACCCCGCTCCATCATTGCTGCCATCGGTAAGATACATTTGGCGTATAAGGCGTACCCCCATTTTCCTCTCAAATTTGAGGGAAAAAAGTGCGTCTTATAGTCCGAAAAATATGGTATATCATTTTTTACACAATAAAAGCTATTGTCCAGAAAAAATATTTTTGTATTTTTGCATGGCTGTATTCTCAGAGGTATAGCTTTTTTATTTCTCTGCTGATTTGACCTGTATGGTGGCTTGCTTTTTTGCGGGAAAATATGGCATTTTTAGATTTACTATTTTTATTTACATTTGTCTTTTTGACCATGTTTTATTCCACTTTATGTTCGGCAGTATGATGAAAAAGCAGTTGTTTGCCTCGTTTCTTTATGGTGTTTACTAAAGAGGTTAAATAGTGTGACAGTTTGATAGGTCGGGTAGTTCTGGACACAGCAATCTTTAATAATAAATGCCCTAACCAGCTTCCGGTTGTAACAACTTCTGTCCAGTTGTAACCGGTGACGTCACCACACACACACACGCACGTTAACCCTCAACACACCACACCGCCTCAACACACACTCCTCTCACCTTTCACCTCCACTCATGTCCACTCACTCTTTCACTCCACATACGTTCCTTTCTCTCACTCCGTTTCTCATACTCACACCGTCATCGTCGCTGCCCCGACATCTTCCTCCGCCGCCGCGATCCAGACTTTCTCCAGGCCGCCGACATCGGGATCCAAAAAGATGGCGTCGGCGAAATCTCGCGAGATTACGCCGACGCCATTCTGGATCCCGATGTCGCCCATGCCAGCGACATGTTGTTGCGGCGACGCCATCTTGAATATCGCGGGACTTCACGAAATCCAAGATGGCGTCCCGCAAGAACATGTCGGCGGCCTGGAGAACGTCTGGATCCTGGATCGCGGCGGCGGAGGAAGATGTCGGGGCAGCGACGATGACGGTGTGAGTATGAGAAACGGAGTGAGAGAAAGGAACGTATGTGGAGTGAAAGAGTGAGTGGACATGAGTGGAGGTGAAAGGTGAGAGGAGTGTGTGTTGAGGCGGTGTGGTGTGTTGAGGGTTAACATGGCAAGAGGTGTGAGACTGTGTGCACACAATGCGGATTTTGCTGCGGTTCCGCAGCGGTTTTGGCCGCTGCGGACCCGCAGCAGTTTTTGCTGCGGTGTACAGTACCATGATTCCCTATGGGAATCAAAAACCGCAGTGCAGACGGTGCGGAATTTTCCGCGCGGATTATCTGCGGTTTTCAATCCGCAGAAAGAATTGACATGTCAATTCTTTCTGCGGATTCTCCTGCGGTTTGCCATCTCCTCTATTGAGGAGATGAAAAACCGCAGGGCAAAACCGCAGAGCAATCCGCAGGTAAAACCGCAGGTCTTTTGACCTGCGGTTTCACCTGAGGATTTTAGAAAATCCTGGCGGATGAATCCGCACCTAATCCGCAGCGTGTGCACACAGCCTTAACGACGTCGGCGAAATCTCGCGAGATTTCACCGACGCCATCTTGCATTCGTGAAATTGCGTCATTTACCTCACACCGACTTGCTGTGCGGACGCTTGGCATTGCCTGTACCACCATAACTACTGCTGCCTTGGTCCTATGCCTGTTTACTGCCGGTGTCTAATTACAGGGCCAATTTGCCTATACTGCCATAACTATTGCTACCTTGCTACTCTGCCGGTGTCTAATTACAGGGCTAATTTGCCTCTACCGCCATAACTACTGTTGCCTTGCTCCTCTGCCGGTGTCTAATTACAGGGCTAATTTGCCTCTACCGCCATAACTACTGCTGCCTTGCTCCTCTGCCGGTGTCTAATTACAGGGCTAATTTGCCTATACCGCCATAACTACTGCTGCCTTGCTCCTCTGCCGGTGTCTAATTACAGGGCCAATTTGCCTATACCGCCATAACTACTGCTGCATTGCTCCTCTGCCGGTGTCTAATTACAGGGCTAATTTGCCTATACCGCCATAACTACTGCTGCCTTGCTCCTCTGCCGGTGTCTAATTACAGGGCTAATTTGCCTCTACCGCCATAACTACTGCTGCCTTGCTCCTCTGCCGGTGTCTAATTACAGGGCCAATTTGCCTATACCGCCATAACTACTGCTGCATTGCTCCTCTGCCGGTGTCTAATTACAGGGCCAATTTGCCTATACCGCCATAACTACTGCTGCCTTGCTCCTCTGCCGGTGTCTAATTACAGGGCTAATTTGCCTCTACCGCCATAACTACTGCTGCATTGCTCCTCTGCCGGTGTCTAATTACAGGATCAATTTGCCTCTACCGCCATAACTACTGCTGCCTTGCTCCTCTGCCGGTGTCTAATTACAGGGCTAATTTGCCTCTACCGCCATAACTACTGCTGCCTTGCTCCTCTGCCGGTGTCTAATTACAGGATCAATTTGCCTCTACCGCCATAAGTACTGCTGCCTTGCTCCTCTGACTGTTCACTGCCTGTGTCTAATTACAGGGCCAATTTGCCTCTACCGCCATAACTACTGCTGCCTTGCTCCTCTGCCAGTGTCTAATTACAGGGCCAATTTGCCTCTACCGCCATAACTACTGCTGCCTTGCTCCTCTGCCGGTGTCTAATTACAGGGACAATTTGCCTCTACCGCCATAACTACTGCTGCCTTGCTCCTCTGCCGGTGTCTAACTACAGGGCCAATTTGCCACTACCACTTCATAACTACTGCTGGGCAATTACAGGGTCAATTAGTATCTGTTTACTCTACAATACTCCAGGACGCCTTCTTCACTGCCAGATTACTGCCAAATAGACTCCTTTACCTGTGCCAACATGAGTCATAACAAAAAGTATGCCAATGCCAGTGAAAGGAAAGCAGCTTTAGCACTACGACAAAAACAACGCCGTGCTAATGAGACTCCTGAGGAAAAACACCATCGCCTTGAGAAGATTAAGGCTTATAAACGCCGTCGCCTCACACACGAATCCCCTAACTCTAAATCCATAAGATTGGCTGAAGAAGCCTCTGCACGCCGTCACCGCCGACAACAGACGGCCTCTTCCTCATCATTATTATTAGACTCACAACAGGATGCTTCCACATCAGCATGTGGAACAATTTACTGCTACACTTCATCCCATATGCCGTTCACTGACATAACTAATCAGCAATGTTTCTGCCCTATCAATACCACCATTCAATACCGATGCACAGTATGCCAATGCCAGTGAAAGGAAAGCAGTTTTAGCACTACGACAAAAACAACGCCGTGCTAATGAGACTCCTGAGGAAAAACAGCATCGACTTGACAAGATTAAGGCTTATAAACGCCGTCGTCTCACACACGAATCCCCTAACTCTAAATCTATTACATTGGCTGAAGAAGCCTCTACACGCCATCACCGCCAACAACAGACGGCTTCTTCCTCATCATCTATAATAATAAATGCCCTAAGCAGCTTCCGGTTGTAACAACTTCCGTCCAGTTGTAACCGGTGACGTCACCACACACACGCACATGTTAACCCTCAACACACCACACCGCCTCAACACACACTCCTCTCACCTTTCACCTCCACTCACTCTTTCACTCCACATACGTTCCTTTCTCTCACTCCGTTTCTCATACTCACACCGTCATCGTCGCTGCCCCGACATCTTCCTCCGCCGCGATCCTGGATCCAGACGTTCTCCAGGCCGCCGACATGTTCTTGCGGCGACGCCATCTTGGATTTCGTGAAATCCCGCGAGATTCAAGATGGCGTCGCCGCAAGAACATGTCGCTGGCGTGGACGACTCGGGATCCAAAAAGATGGCGTCGGCGAAATCTCGCGAGATTACGCCGACGCCATTTTGGATCCCGATGTCGTCCACGCCGGCAACATGTTCTTGCGGCGACGCCATTTTGGATCGGCGAAATCCCGCGATAGTCAAGATGGCGTCGCCGCAAGAACATGTCGCCGGCGTGGACGACGTCGGGATCCAAAATGGCGTCGGCGAAAACTCGCGAGATTTCGCCGACGCCATTTTGGATCCCGACGTCGTCCACGCCGGCGACATGTTCTTCCGGCGACGCTATCTTGACTATCGCGGGATTTCACGATACTCAAGATGGCGTCGCCGCAAGAACATGTCGCCGGCGTGGACAACGTCTGGATCCAGGATGGCGCCGGCGGAAGATGTCGGGGATCGTGGAGCAGCGGCGATGACGGCGTATGAGAGACGGAGTGAGAGAAGGGGTCGTATGTGGAGTGAAAGAGTGAGTGGAGATGGTGAAAGGTGAGAGGAGTGTGTGTGTTGAGGTTTAACATGGCAAGAGGTGTGATGCTATCGCATCCTCCTGATGCGATAGCATCGGGCCATAATCTAGTACCAAATATATGTACTTTTTTTTTTACATAGAAATATGTATTTCTGGGTATATTTTTATTAATATTTTGTGATTTTTTTTAAAAAAAAAACATTCTTACTTTTTATTTACCTTTGTCCCTCTATGGGACTTTAACTTTTTTCACTTTGATTACTGGTATAGTGCATTGCGATGCTTTGTACCTGTCCATGCTGCAGTGACAGAAGCCTCGTTAGACCATGCGCTGAGCATTGTCTAACAGGCTTTCTACAACTGGGTAAGCCGGATGTCATCACGGCAACGATCGGGCCCTCGCGATGGTGATGTGGGGGTGCCACTCGGACGAGAGCCCCCTCCTTTTTCCAGCCTCTGAGCCTCCTCAATGTTGTGCTCAATATTGAGCATTTAAGGGGTTAAACAGCCAGGTGCGGTGTGGGCACCGAACCTGGCACTGACAGCTGGGTGTCAGCTATCATGTTAGCAGAGCTCCTGGTGGCAATCACACAGGTACAGCTACTGTGTTTGCACGATTGCCAGGACGTACCTCTATGTCCTACGTCAGGAACCCCTTTCCAATCAGGATGTGTGGGTACGTCCAAGGTTGTGAAAGGTTAAGGAATCAGAGTCACCTTTAAAGGGTCATAGTCACCATTAAAGGGGTTGTCCACCACTAAGACAACTCCTTCTTAACCCCTTTACCCCCAAGGGTGGTTTGCATGTTAATAACTCTGGAACGCTGCCATGGATCTCAGTGATTCTGACATTGTTTTCTCATGACATATCGTACTTCATGATAGTGGTAAAATTTCTTTGCTATGACTTGTGTTTAGTTATGAAAAAAATGGAAATTTGGCAAAAATGTTGCAATTTTCCAACTATGAATTTTCATGCCCTTAAATCACAGAGATATGTCACACAAAACACTTAATAAGTAACATTTCCAACATGTCTACTTTACATCAGCACAATTTTGGACCCCAATTATTTTTTTGTTAGGAAGATATAAGGGTTAAAAGTTGATCAGCGATGTCTAATTTTTACACCTATTGTTTTAGGGACCACATTACATTTGAAGTCACTTTGAGGGGTCTACATCATAGAAAATACCTAACACCATTCTTCTAAAAACTGCACCCCTCAAGGTGCTGAAAACCACATTCAAGAAGTATATCAGCCCTTCAGGTGCTTCACAGGAATTTTTGGAATGATAAAAAAAATGAACATTTAACTTCTTCAAAAAAATTTAGTTCAGATCCAATTTGTTTTATTTTACCAAGGGTAACAGGAGAAATTGGACCCCAAAAGTTGTTGTACAATTTATCCTGAGTACGCTGATACCCCATATGTAGGGGTAAACCACTGTTTGGGTGCATGGCAAAGCTCGGAAGGGAAGGAGCACCGTTTGACTTTTTCAATGCAGAATTGGCTGGAATTGAGATCAGACGCCATGTCGCGTTTGGAGAGCCCCTGATGTGCCTAAACAATGGAAACCCCCCAATTTTAACTCCAACCCTAACCCCTACACACCCCTAATCCTAACACACTGCTAACCTAATCCAAACCCTAACCCCAACTCTAGCCCAGACCCAACCCTAATGGGAAAATGGAAATAAATACATTTTTTTATTTTATTTTTCCCCATCTAAGGGGGTGATAATGGGGGTTTGATTTACTATTTATAGCGGTTTTTATGTTTGGCAGCTGTCACTCTAAAAGACGTTTTTTATTGCTAAAAATAGTTTTTGCATCACCACATTTTGAGATTTATAAATTTTCCATAATTTGGCCCAGAGTCATGTTAGGTCTTATTTTGTTGCGGGACGAGTTGACATTTTTATTGGTACCATTTCTGGGCACGTGACATTTTTTGATCGCTTTTTATTGATTTTTGTGAGGCAGAATGAACAAAAACCAGCAATGCAAGAATTTTTTTTTTTTAGGGGGGGGGGGGGGGGGCGCGTTTATACTGTTCCGTGTGGTAAAATTGACAGTTTTATTCTTCGGGTCAGTACGTTTGCAGCAATACCTCTTTTATATCATTGTTATGTTTTGGCGCTTTTATACAATAAAAACTATTTCCTATAAAAATGATTATTTTTGCTTTGCTTTATTCTGAGAGCGATAACGTTTTTATTTTTTCGCTGATGACGCTGTATGGCGGGCTTGTTTTTTTGTGGGACAAGATAATGTTTTCAGCGGTACCATGGTTATTTAACCCGTCTTTTTTGATCACGTGTTATTTCACTTTTTGTTCGGCGGTATGATGATAAAGCATTGTTTTATTGCCTTGTTTTTTTTTTTATGGTGTTCACTAAAAGGGGTTAACTAGTGGGACAGTTTTATAGGCCGGGTAGTTACAGAAGCGGCAATACTAAATATGTGTAGGTTAATTGCTCAGATTTTTTTTTAACTCAAATATTTATTTATTGATGGAATAAATATTGATTTTTTTACCATTTTTCTAAAATATTTTACTTTATTTTTATTTCTTTTACACTTTGTCCCGTTATGGACTGTCAGCGCTGCAGCTTCTATACACTAACCAGAGAGACTTCCTGGTTATCACTGCGTATGATATGAAGTCTCTCAGGTCTGGAGACCCAGATGTTGTCATGATGACAAAGGGTCTCCATGGCAGCGATCGGGACCCAACGTCAGCCACTCTGCAAGATACAGGGGTTAAAGTGTCGGGAGCGGTCCGTGACGGGTATCAGCTGTGAGAATCAGATGACACCCGGCCGCGATCCCCCAGTGAGCGCGGCTGATCGCCTATGACGTACTATTCCAGCCACGGGAATTAAGTCCAAGGTCACATGGACGGAATAGTAAGTCCACTGGTAAAAAAAAAAAAAAAAAGGGGTTTAAACTAAATGTTCAACCCTGAAAAACTATATGGCTATGTGCCCACGTTAGCGTTTTTAAACGCTCAGGAAACGGGTCTCCTTCCCAGAAAATGTGCGGAAATTAATGAACATGCTGCATTTTTTACCGCTGAGGCTGTCTGCCCTCTTTGCGTTTTTTGAAGCGTTTCCGCAGGCTCAGACGCTGCAGAAATGCTTAAAAGCTTCACATTAAATTGCATGCATTTTTGGCTTTTTGTGCTAATGCATGCGCTTTTAAACACTCAGGAATCGCTTAGCGGCTAAAAACACAGCATGCTCATTAATTTCCGCATTGCTGAGCGTTTTTAGCCTTTTCCAATGTTCCCAGAAAACGCGCGGAAAAAAACGCGTCAAAAACGTGCATCTTTTGTGCAAAAAACGCGCAAGAAACACGCGGAAATAAAACGCACATTTTCTGGGAAGGGGATCAGTTTCCTGAGCGTTTAAAAACGCCAATGTGGGCACATTAGCCTAAGAGTTTCCTTAGCGGTAAAAAAGCAACCATTGGCACAAAAAGGTCAAAATGCATGGGATGCTTCTTTTAAGCGTTTTTAATGCGGTTTGACCCCGAAAAACGCATCAAAAACGCAACGTGGGCACGCAGCCTTAAGCCTATACTCATCTCACGTGGTGTCAGCACTCGCTCTCCACGGTGCTGTGATACGTGGAATCACACATGACGCCGATGCCCAATCATTGCTGGCGTCACTGTCTGCCTTTGTAGAAACTCAAAATGAAGAGGAAGCCAGGGATCAGCTGCAGCCCGGACTTCGGTAGGTGAAGACAGTGACACCAGCGCTGATTGGGCACCGGCGTCACGTGCCAGTCTGCTGCATCACAGCCCCGGGACAGCGAGTGCTGGCACCGCTAGCACAGGAGGGGAGTCTAAGCTTCATTATTTTATCTGGGCCAAACATTTAGTTTTAGAAGGGGTTGTCCTAGTAGTGGATGACCCCCGATGTAGGCTGGAAGCCCACATGGGCAGGGCCCGCTCCCCTCTGTACCAGTCTGTCAGTTCTCGGTATTTTATACCTGTCTGCAAGCCCCTTGTAGAGTACAGCACCATGGATGCGCTATAATAGTAAGTCCAGTCTCAGGCGGCCACATGTGGGATGGAGCCAGACGCACTGCAGTGTAGAGCAACACCAGCAACTTCTCCCCACCCAGGTGTAGGCCAGGTGTATGCGTCCTCTCCACCCTCAGGCAGAGCAGTCAGTCACCGCGGCCGCCCACCAGTATGTCCTAGCCGTAGGCAGCAGCTCCGCCGTCTGAACGCTCTCAATTTTCCCGCGCACAGAACGAGACGGAATAGCTGCGCAGACGCATGACTACTCTGGTTCACGTGACTTTACGTCACAGCCCGGCTGTGTACACGCCAGTGGTGTTAAAGGTCACTCAGGACGGACACCGCAGCGCCAATCTCTTTATGGACGAATGTAAAGGATAGCGCATGCGTGAAGAGGAGAGGCAGAGCTAGGATTTTCATTCGCTGCTTGGCACTGAAGGGTCGCCCATATCACAGAGGGGAAAGGACAAGCGTGCACTCCACTGACAAGGATGGCGGCGCTCAGGGTCCTTATAGACGTGCAAAAAGTGCTGAGGAAAGGGCAGGTGAGCGGGAAGCGGCGCCTATCCGTGTATGTGGGCACGTCTCTATGTGCTGGGCTCAGGTGTTCGCGCCCACTCTGAGGTCAGCTGGTGAGCACTGTGACCTCGCTCCTGTGTCAGTGTTACCTGGTGTCAGCTTTACCTCACTGCCTGTTAGAGGTTTTCTCACAAGTCACCGTTATGTCTCACGACCTGCATTCACTATACTGACAAGGAGTGCTGACCTGAAGACTACGGGGTCCTCACCTGTGCGGAGGCGTCAGCCGTCCGGTACGCGCTGCGCCGACCTGTGCGGAGGCGTCAGCAGTCCAGTACGCGTCGTCAGTCCGGTACGCGCTGCGCCGACCTGTGCGGAGGCGTCAGCAGTCCAGTACGCGTCGTCAGTCCGGTACGCGCTGCGCCGACCTGTGCGGAGGCGTCAGCCGTCCGGTACGCGCTGCGCCGGCCTGTGCGGAGGCCTTCCGGTGTGTTGATCATGTTGACCTGTTTTCCTGTGTTTGTGTCAGGAATTGAGACCATATCTATCCAAGCAGATGTTAACACATTTTAAATGTTGCTTTCAATCTGACTGTGTCATTTGCAGTGCGCTAGCAGGGGGTGCTTCATTCCTGGGATGCGATTGTGGGGTTCCGATGAGTTGCCAAGACAGGTTGGAGTCTGTTCAAGGCCCCCTGTGACTGTCATGACGGTACAATTGTGAGTGCCATTTTCTAGCTAGCTTTCGTAGGAGAATATGATTTTTGCTATTTGGTGTTGCTGAATATTGCACAAGCGAGCAGATAATGGCAGGTTTAAGTCCCCTATGCGGAATAACAAGTATAGTGAAAAGAGAGGTTAAATATTTTTAAAAATATAAACGTTCAAATTGCACCCCATTGAAAATTAATAATAAAAATAATACACACGTGGTAGTGTCTGTAATAGCCCGATCTGTCAAAATATAAAAATTATTAACCAGTCTTCCGATCACCACAATATTGCAATAAAAATGTGATAATAGGCTAAAAACATTGTATGTACCCCAAAATGTCAATAAAAACGTCAGCTCAAGGTGCAAGAAATAAGCCTTTGCCCAGCATCCTCGTCCCAAAATTTTCCATTTTGAAAATGTTACGGGTCTCAAAGAATTGGTGACACAATCGACCCCTCCCCCCCCCCCCTCCCGATCTCCCAACTCTTATTTTTTCCACTTAAATAGTGTGCATAGTTTTTTTTTTTTTTTTTTTTACCTTCGTACTTGTACTGACAGGGCCGTCTCCAGGTGTAAATGTGCCCCGGATGAAAGAATCTCAGTGGGCCCCTTTAACACATACAACACTTCAAGGCGCACAGATACGGCAGAGAAATATAGGTATAGTACAATGCCAAAGATTTCACTTCTTACATTACATGAGGGATATCTATTGTAAATTCTACAATAGCTCAGAAACCAGACGGTATAGTCCTCCATACAGTATTATGGGGACCACATAGTGCTCTATACAGAATAACGAGCACCATATATTGCTCCATACAGCATAATGAACCCCATATATTGCTCCATACAGTATAATAAGCCCCATATATTGCCCATACAGAATAATAGACCCCCATATAATGCTCCACACAGTATAATAAACCCTGTATAATGCACAAAACAGTATATGATGGGCCTCATAGTGTCCAAAACAGTATTTGATATGCTCCACACAGTATAATAAACCCCGTATAATGCACAAAACAGTATATGATATGCTCCATACATAATGGATCCCATATAATGCTGTATGTGCTGGGCCCTACATAATGCTCCAGTATATGACAGACCTGAAACTTCAGTCGGGAGATGTACGAACAGGGAGAGGCAAGTATTGAGTGTTCCAGAGCCCTGAACAAGCGGGGGGGACCCACTCGTAGGTACTGGCACCGAGCCTGCATAGCATGCCGGTTTCCCCAACATCGCGTGGACCCCCCCCAGCCTGCCCAGGGCTCCGACACTTCCACCTTGTGCACTGGGTGCTGACGCCGGCCCTGCCTGGAGAACCATATGGCAAGATAATTATTACCGTATAGTGAATTTGGTTAAAAAAAAAAAATCCAAAAAACAATTGTGGAATTGTACACTTTTCATATTTTTGCCGCACGTGGAATTCGTTTGCCGCTTTCCAGTGCATCACATTATAAAATAAATGGCGTCATTCAAAAGTAGAACTTGTTCCACAAAAACGAGCACTTTTATGGTTATGTGGACATAAAAAATTTAAAAAAAATGTTATGGCTCTTGGAAGAAGCGTAAAAAAGCAAAAATGGGAAAATAGACCTGTTGGGAAGGGGTTAAAAGGCAAACATTACTCTTCAGTACCCCACTAATATAGCATCAATGAACCCCCTGTTTTTGTTTGTATGTGACTGTGAGCACCAATCAATGGCCATTTTACTGACATCACTGTTTCGCGCTGAGTACTGTAAATTGCCAGAATTGTCATGGGTTGGTAGCTTGTAAGGGAAAAAAACACCCCACAGTAGAGCCGTAGAGAGACCTGCCACCACCTCTTATTCCTCTCCTCCCAGCTGTCCATGAAGTTGAATGTTGGAGAACGTCAGGTACTTCTCGCAAAGTTAGAATATCATCGAAAAGTTAATTTATTTCAGTTCTTTATTACAAAAAGTGAAACTCATATTAGCGTCATTACAAACAGAGTGATCTACTTCACATGTTTATTCCTGTTAATGTTTGCGGTTTTTATTAGCTTTAAGTATTCTAATTTATGATACATTCACATTGCGGGGCTGGGAATCTGGCACCTGCACAAAGAGGATCTCTGCGCCTGTCCCCATCTCCCTCCTCCTCTTTCCTCCACCGTAATACGTCGGCACTCGGCAGAAGCTCAGCTCACTTCTGCTCTGGAAGAGAGCTGAAGTCCAGGACCTGCGAAGCAGACTGAATCACCAGCACCCGGATAGGGCGTCGGCTGTCTTATATCCAGTCTGATACCAGAGATCCAATCGTTATCTTCCTCATCAGGTGGCAGATCACTACCACTTAAACCAACCGCACTACCTCCTGTCACCACCAGAGGGAGAACGGAAGGGGAACTCTCAACTGGTGGAGCAGAAAATGAGTTCATGACAGTACCCCCCCCCCCCTTGAGGAGGGGTCACTGAACCCTCATCCATGCCACCAGGCCGATCAGGATGAGCCCGGTGAAAATCACGAACCAGTTTATTGGCATGAATATCAGAGGCAGAGACCCAAGAATTATCCTCCTGGCCATAACCCTTCCATTTGACCAAATACTGGAGTCTCCGTCTAACCAAACGAGAATCCAATATTTTCTCTACCTCATATTCCTCATTGCCTTTATCCAATACAGGATCAGGAGGTGCCGCCTCAGGAACTACTGGCTCAACAAACTTCTTCAACAGTGACTTGTGAAATACGTTATGGATTTTGAACGTAACTGGAAGAGCTAATCGAAAAGAAATAGGATTAAGAATCTCCAAAATCTTATAAGGTCCAATAAATCTTGGCTTAAATTTTGGAGATGCAACCTTCATAGGAATATTCTTAGACAACAACCAAACCATATCACCCACTTTAAACCTGGGACCAATGGTCCTATGCCGGTTGGAAAAACGCTGGGCTGTTTCCTGAGAGAGTGACAACTTATCCACCACTTGGTCCCATATCTGCTGCATTCTCACAACAACAGTGTCCACACCTGGGCAGGACGAAGATTCCACTTGCCCTGAAGAGATTCGAGGATGAAACCCAAAATTACAGAAAAAGGGTGACATCAGAGTGGCAGAACTAGCTATATTGTTCAGCGCAAATTCGGCCAAGGGCAAAAATGAGACCCAATCATCTTGATCAGCAGATATAAAACATCTAGACTAAGACTCCAGAGTCTGGTTTGTTCTCTCAGTATGCCCATTGGTCTGGGGATGAAACGCGGAGGAGAAGGATAACTGAATTCCCAGATTGGAACAAAAGGCTTTCCAGAATCTGGAAACAAACTGGACCCCTCTATCGGACACAATGTTCTCAGGAATCCCGTGTAACTGAACCACCTGTTGTAAAAACAAGGGCACCAACTCAGCAGAAGATGGCAACTTTGGGAGTGGTACAAGATGGACCATCTTCGAAAATCTATCACAAATCACCCAGATAACAGTCATTCTCTGAGAGACAGGAAGATCAGAAATAAAATCCATTGAGATATGGGTCCATGGCCTCTTGGGCACCGGCAGGTCAGCAACCCACTAGAACGAGAACAGGGTTTAGACCGAGAACAAGTCCCACAGGACTGTACAAAATTCCTGACATCACAAGATAAGGCAGGCCACCAAAACGACCGACTCACCAAATCTCTGGTACCAAAAATAACCGGATGACCAGCCAATGCGGAGCAATGGACTTCAGACATCACTCTCCACTGGTCAGGAACATACAATCTTCCCATAGGGCAACGCTCAGGTTTATCCTCCTGAAATTTCATCCAGGGCGTGTCTCAAATCGGGCGAAATGGCAGAACTACCCCCTCACCTAGGATAGTAGTAGGCTCGGTCACATTAAGAGAATCAGCAAAGAAACTCCTAGAAAGGGCGTCTGCCTTAACATTCTTAGTGCCCGGAAGAAAAGAGACCACAAAATTAAAACGCGTGAAAAACAAGGCCTGTCTAGGATTCAAGCGTTTGGCCGACTCCAGATAAATCAGATTCTTGTGATCGGTGAGGACCACATATTGATGTCTAGCTCCCTCCAACCAATGTCTCCACTCCTCAAATGCCCATTTCATGGCCAACAATTCCCGATTCCCCACGTCATAGTTGTGTTCAGATGGGGAGAACTTTCGAGAAAAGAAGGCACAGGGATTCATCTTAGAAGTCACAGGGTCCTTTTGGGACAACACAGCTCCTGCACCAATCTCAGAAGCGTCCACCTCCACTTGAAATGGAAGTGAGACATCAGGTTGCCGTAAAACTGGAGCTGAAGTAAATCTCCGCTTAAGCTCCTGAAAGGCTGAGACAGCCTCAGGAGACCAATTCAGCACATCAGCTCCCTTCTTGGTCAGATCAGTCAGTGGTTTGACAATACTAGAAAAATTACCTATAAATTTACGATAGAAATTAGAAAAACCCAAAAACTTCTGGAGAGCCTTCAAAGAAGTAGGCTGAACCCAATCATAAATGGCCTGTACCTTGGCCGGGTCCATGTCAGTAGTCGATGGAGACAAGATAAATCCCAAAAATGAAATCCTCTGTACACCAAAGAGCCACTTCGATCCCTTAACAAACAGGGAATTCTCCCTCAAAATCCGGAACACAGTCCGGACATGTTCCACATGGGAATCCCAATCACTAGAAAAGATCAAAATATCATCCAGATAGATGATCAATAACTTATCCACAAAGTCTCGGAAAATATCGTTCATAAAGGATTGGAAGACAGAAGGGGCATTAGAGAGCCCAAAAGGCATCACCAGGTACTCAAAATGTCCCTCCGGAGTATTAAACGCCGTCTTCCATTCATCCCCGTGCTTGATGCGAATAAGATTATACGCCCCCCTGAGGTCAAGCTTAGTAAACCAGCAGGCACTCTCTGGAGCATAAATCAGACATCAGAGGTAACGGGTACTGATATTTAACCGTCATCTTGTTAAGGGAACGATAATCAATACACGGTCTTAATGAACCATCTTTCTTGGCCACAAAAAAAAACCCCAGCGCCTAACTGTGACGAGGATGGTCTAATATGACCCTTCTCCAACGACTCCTTAATATAGGATCGCATAGCATCATGTTCGTGTACAGATAAGTTGAAAAGCCGATCCTTGGGAAATTTACACCCAGGCATCAACTCAATTGCACAGTCATAACTCCTATGAGGAGGCAAAGATGCAGACTTACTCTCACTAAAAACATCAGAGAAATCAGCCAGATAATCAGGAATATCATGAGACTGAGGAGAGGTGGAGAAAATAGGAGCATCCCTAAGAACACTCTGACAACCCCAACTCACCCAGAACAATAGTATCATGCAAATTATGCAGCACCAAAAATTTACAATTTTCTTGGTGGTCTGGGGCAACTCGCATTATCACCTGGGTCCAAAACTGCGGTTTATTCTCCGCCAAAGGAGTGGCATCCATACCCCTCAAAGGAATGGGCGTCTGCAGAGGCGTCATGGACAAACCACAACGTTTAGCAAAGTCCAAATCCATCAGATTCAGAGCCGCTCCTGAATCCACAAAAGCCTTAGTGGAAAATGTGGACAAGGAGCAGATCAGAGTAATTGTCAAAAGGAGCTTAGGTTGTACACTGCCCACAGCAAATGTGTGCGCAAAACGCTTCTCTCGTTTAGGGCAGACAGAAATAGTATGAGAGGCGTCTCCACAGAAAAAACACAGCTTATTACGCCTTGACTCCCGACGTTGCACCCTAGACAAAACCCCATCACATTGCATAGGTTCAGACATTTGTTCAAAAGGTGGCAACGCCTCCCGTGTAGTTTTACGTTCACGTAAACGCCGATCAACTTGAATGGCTAATGACATAGAGCCATCCAGACCAGAGGGAACAGGAAATCCCACCATAACATCTTTTACGGTCTCTGACAAACCTCTCCGAAAGAGAGCTGCCAATGCACTATCATTCCATGTAGTAAGGACCACCCACTTTCGGAATTTTTTACAGTACAACTCTGCAGGATCTTGACCCTGGTTTAATGCCAACAGGGTTCTCTCAGCTTGATCAACGGCATTAGGTTCATCATACAACAACCCCAAGGCCTGAAAAAATGCATCCAGATTAGTCAGAATAGGATTTTCAGGTGTCAGAGAAAAAGCCCAATCTTGGGGATCACCGCGCAGCAAGGAGATGACAATTTTTACCTGCTGCACAGAGCTCCCCGATGAGTTAGGCTTCAAAGCAAGAAATAATTTACAATTATTCTTAAAATTCAGAAATTTAGACCGATCCCCAGAAAACACATCAGGAGTAGGAATCTTGCGTTCAGCAGCATGTGACTGAATAAGGGAGGTGGAAATTCCCTGTACTTCAGCAGCAAGCTGCTCCACACGATCAGACAGTTGCTTAATCTCCATTAGGAAAAAAATCCTCCTACGGCCCCAGAGAAAAAGAGGAAAAAAAAAATCTGCGGTATGGCTGGTGATTCTGTTATGAATGGGAAACCGAGGAGAAAAAAAAAAGACAACAAGCTAAGTCTCAGAAAACCAGAGAAGTTGGTAACTATGCAGATTGCAGGTCCCTGATCTTAACCGCACAACTAGCAGCAGCCGTGGAGCGTTCCTACGTTGGTCCTAGACGCCTCATCACAACCGGAGAACTACATAAGCCTAAAGCAGGAAAAGAGGAAAACTAACTGCCCCAGAGCAGACCCCAAAAGAAAGACAGCCCCCCACATGTATTGACGGTGAAACAAGATGAAAACACAAACAAAGGCAGGAAAATAGGCTGAGCAAACGATGGGGCCCGGCTAAATAAAAAGGACAGAAAAGGAAAGACACTGTCTGCAATCTGCCAAAAAAACCTACAAAAATATTGTCCAACACTTCTGATAGCAAAATTAACCCTGAAGTCACTAGACTTCTAAACCTATATCGGCACTCTGAAATATTCTGAGACAGAGCAAAAAAGAGGCTAATCTAATAAGGGACAAAAAGCAGATTGGCAAATACTGATTAATAGGAGTGGAATTTCAGCATAGCCCCAGCAGGGGCAGGCTGATTACACAAAAAACTGAATTGACCAACAAGCGCAAGTGTAAACAATAGCAAAAAACAAACTTAACTTGAGAAGACTGGAAGAGAGCTGAAGTTCAGGACCTGAGAAGCAGACTGAATTACCAGCACCCGGATAGGGCGTTGGCTGTTTTATATCCAGTCTGATACTCCAGAGATCCAATCGTTATCTTCCTCATCAGGTGGCAGATCACTACCACTTAAACCAACCGCACTACCTCCTGTCACCACCAGAGGGAGAACGGAAGGGGAACTCTCAACTGGTGGAGCAGAAAATGAGTTCATGACAGGATCCGCCCTTCAGGAACAGGAAATCCTACAGATACATAAGAACGGGACCTCTCCCACACATCAGTTGGTTTCCTGTTCCTGGAGGACAGGATTCCCTACAGATCTTACCATCATGGACGAGGAATCCCCAGGCCAGCTGTCCGACTCAGGTAGCGGGGGAGCCTCTTACCTCGGTCAGTGTTGGGTCCCCTGGATGCGCCACGGTGGGCCCGGGCAGTGCTCCACGACTGTGTGGGAAGCGGGGTCCGGAGGATGCCCGTTTCCAGGGCTGGCGCCGGCAGGTATGTAGCAGTTTCCCCCTGGATCCTGGCCCTCCTGGTGAGGTCGCCCTGCAGTCCAGGTCACGGTTTGGGGCCGGCTGCTGTGGCGGGCATGGAGCGCTGTGCCGGGTCGGACCACGCGTTCACGGATGCCGGAAGTGACACGGGGGGGGGGGGGGGGGGCCCGAAAGTCAGATGCCGGCTCTAGCATGACGGCGGGGGGGGGGGGGGGGAGGATAAAAGGCCACAGAATCACTGCAGCGCTGCTTTGGCCCATTTGCAGCAATGGATGAGCCAGAAGCTCCTGTGACCCAGCTGGATCGAGAGCAGGAACATACCTCAGAGAGGTCCCAGACAAGCTCCCAGCAGGAAAAACGAACTGGACAATCCAGCCACAGAAGTTACTCCAGGCCGAAGGATCCAGCTCGCGCCCCCCCCCCCCCCCCCCGTGATCCGCTACCTACGCCTCCTGCTCAGGGGTCACCATGTTCGAATACTCTACGACAATCAGGTCACCGTGGCTTACATCAATCACCAAGGTGGGACACGTTCGAGACCCCTGATGAAGGTAGCAGAGCGGCTGTTCCAATTGGCAGAGCAACATCTGTCTTTAACAGCTCTGCACATAAAAGGAAGAGAAAACATCACGGTGGACTTCCTAAGCTGCAGCCTTCTAAGACCAGGGGAATGGTCCTTGAAAACCTCCATCTTCGACCTGATCGTACAAAAATGGGGGCAGCCGGAAGTGGACCTCTGTGCCACCAGGGAGAACAGGAAGGTGTCTCTGTTTTGCTCTCTAAATCCCAGAGAAGGGCCTCTGGCAGTAGATGCTCTTCTGATAAAATGGGACTTCAGGCTAGCATATGCCTTCCCTCCCCTGTCTCTTCTACCCTTGGAGATGAGGAAGGTCAGGAAGGACAAGGCGAAGATTATAGTGAATGCCCCATTTTAGCCCAGGAGGGCATGGTTCTCATGCCTCAGGACCATGTCGTCCGACCCATGGGTCCTACCAGACATCCCAGACCTCCTATCCCAGGGCCCAGTTTACCATCCTCGGGTAGCTGGCCTACATCTGACGGCGTGGATTTTGACCGGGCACTACTAAAGGAGAGAGGTTTCTCCCCAGCCCTAATTAACACCCTGCTTAAGAGCAGAAAACCAATTACAACCAAAATCTGTTAGGATCTGGAAAAGATTCCTTCAGGTTTCAGGGGTAGTAGCTGGGCAGTCGACACCGATAGCGCAGATCCTAGAATTCTTTACAAAGAGGTCTGGACATTGGATTTTCCCACCAGCACCCTTAAAGTACAGGTGTCAGCCTTAGGGGCCCTTTTTAACTGCAACATCGCCAGTAACTATTGGATCAATAGATTTATTAAGGCAACAGGCAGGTCCAGACTGGTAGTAAGAAATAGATTTATGTAATGAGATCTAAACCTAGCCCTCACGGCCATGACAGAGGCTCCGTTTGAACCTATCTCATCAGCCTCCACAAAAAAAAACCTGTCTCTTAAAGTGGCTCTTCTGGTAGCGTTGCCGTCAGCCCGTGGAGTAAGTGACATCCAGGCGTTATCTAGACTTCCTCCTTACATACAATTCAGGGACGACAGGGTAATACTTACACCCGATCCAGCATAAGGTAGCCTCCAGTTTCCATATAACACAGGAGATGGTCCTTCCATCCTTATCCCACGAACGAAAAGGAAAGGAAACTACACACTCTAGACGTTAGATGTCTCCTACAGTACCTGGCAGTTACCGACCCCTGGAAAAAAGATAATGCCTTGTTTATCTCCTATCAGGGCACTAGGAAGGGCCTTAGGGCTTCAAAAAACTTGCTAGCGAGGTGGATTAGGGAGGCCATTTTGTTAGCATACACCTCAAAGGGCAGATCGGCTCCTGGCAAGCTGAGGGTGCATTCCACCAGGGCCATGGCAACCTCGTGGCCAGAAAGATCGGAAGTCTTGATCGACCAACTATGTAAGGCAGCTACTTGGTCCTCTCCGAGCACCTTTTACAACCATTATAGATTTAGACTTGGGTGCTTCCTCAGACCTCTCCTTTGGTGTGAGGGTTCTGCAGGCTGTAGTCCCTCCCTAAGTAATTATTACTCTCTGTAATTCTCTCAGGTGGTGCTGTCATGGACGACCGAATAAAGTCGTAGTTACTCACCGGTTATCTGTATTTTTCGGAGTCCATGACAACACCCGTATATTCCCTCCCTTTAGTTTAAATTTGGGTGTGCATGTCTTCCTCTTATATGTACACTGATAATAAATATTTGAGTAGAGTATTGTACATAAATTATGCTATTAACCTTGGTGGTCCTCTTTGTGCTCTGTAAACCAACTGATGTGTGGGAGAGGTGCCGCCTTTATGTATCTGTAGGATTTCCTGTTCCTGAAGGGCGGATCCCCTCTCTCAAGTGGTGCTGTCATGGACTCCGAAAAATACCGTTAACTGGTGAGTAACTATGACTATTTTTCTTTTAATTTCTATTTTTTACCGGGATATGGTACCCAGGACCTGGAGGAGAGTCTCCTCTCCTCGAGACCATGGGTACCATCCGCACATTTTCAGCTTACTTTGCGCATGGTGGGCATAGCCACATGCGGAAAGTAAGCGGAACAATGCATCCCTATGTGTGCGGAATTCCTGCGATTCCGCAGAAAGAATGAGCATGCTGCGTATTTTTCCGCGATGCGATTCCGCCGCGGAAAAATATGCAGCATTAGCACAGTATGTGCAAATGCCACTGAATTCAATGGGTTGCTTATTTTATGCGTTTTCGCGGTGAAAAAACGCATAAAATCCGCGGGAATTCCGCACGTGTGCACATAGCCTCAATGCATCATAACACGCTGCGGAGTGGGATCTGTGGCCTCCGCTCCACGCAGGCGCGATATCAATACATTATGACCTGATGTAAGTTCCCTGGCAGCGCGCACGGCGCATTCCCGAGCAATGTTTGCAGAACGCAGGCGCTGGGCATGTAAAGAGGAGCAGAGGAGGCGTTGCACAGAGATAAGAGGGAAATGATGGACGGCTGCCAGACGGTTGACACAGGGGAAGAAAACATACCTCCCTGGCACAATAGAGGTGTGGTGGCGAATTTATAAAAGTCTTTATTTCAGCATTCCTAGGTATAAGAAACATAAGACTTAAAAAGGCCCTGGGGGGGTGACAGGTTCCCTTTAAGAGACCACTGCATGCAAAATTTTTAGTTTGGCAACGAGCCCCATAAACATAATGTGGGGAAATGGAGATGGGGGAGAGCCACCCACTCCAACACCATGTGCACAAGCTCAAAAGTCAACTATGAAATCCAGGAGGAGAGACAAGAGCATGTGATCAATTGCATATAAAAAATATCAAAGCTTTATCTAGAAAAAAGTTCTACAGATAAAATCTTTAAGTAACAAAGTGCCAATCAAGCAATGCAGACAATATTAACCCAGATATCACCGACTCCTCCCACCATGATGAAAACCATCCCAGCAAAAATCCCCAATGTGTCCACATACCCAGACACCCATATCAGTATGCAATAGTAATGCCCATAGGCTGTATAATAGGGTCAAGGACCAACGTAAGACCTTAAGTGACAAGTTAGCATGTAATAATGGTAACCCACGGTATGCAGCCGAACAAGGTCCAAAATTGCCACAGAAGAGCTTACCGGGGAGGAGGAGAGCCCGGCAGGGTCACCCCCAACGTGCGTTTCGTGGCGCACCAGGCCACTTTGTCAAGAGGAAGTTGGTTAGAACGTGCACACAGGAACTTAACATAGCCCCTGAACCCGATCACATGACCGGAATCCACCAATGGTGATGGCGCCCTCGCATCCGCAGGTCCTACGCTGCAGCACAGGCATCATGCACAGTGCGCACGCGCCAGGCATTAGCCCAGACACAAGCGCAGTGCATATAGATGCTGGCTGCAGAGTGGAGCCACGCGGACACAGGAGCGATGCGCACGGCCATATAATTGTAAGGAAGGGTAGATAAATACAGCGAAGTGTGAACAGATACCCAATGGAGTGCATACATAATGAAACAATATACATGCCATAAAGATAAATATGTTGCTGCCATATACAGGTAACAGGAAAAAATCATGTCAATATATGGATAGCATATACAAATCAACATACATATATAAGCAATAAATCATACATATATACAAAAGCAGATATCTGGCAATACTTTCGTTGGTGGAATGTATGATATCTGTAAAATGCTGCATGATTGTACTACTTGATTGTAGTGGTTGATATATAGGATCCAAAGTATGGGGCCAAATCAATGTCCAAAAGGGGACTACTGTAGACTGACTAAATATGAGAAACAAAGATAAAATAAAATTGGTGAAGGATAAAAACAATTAACCTCTTCGCTACCAAGGGTGGTTTGCACGTTAACTCCTGGGCCAATTTTTACAATTCTGACCACTGTCCCTTTATGAGGTTGTTGATTCTGCCGCACTAGGGTGTGGCCCGTCTTAATTGTCTGTGGCCAAATTGGATCTTTGGTAGAGATTTTACGTGCACGGAGAAAAGAATACACAAGACAAGGTGTATCGTGTCAGTATGATTCTTCTCTGTCTTTAATCCAAAAATGAACAGCTTTTATACAGAGTTTGTGTTATTACATCATGGGTACGTTTCCAGGTTACTATTTGTCGTTCCCATACCGCTACACAATCATTCTGTACGTTTCCACGTTAATATTTACTGTTCTCATACTGTTCTCATATCGCTACACAATACTAATGTACATAAGTATTGTTTTCTAGCCCGATCCACCCAGTTCATTAAATATTAAATGAAGCTTAGGTGGGTGATATCATACAGAAACAATTAACAGAAAATCAGAAATATCTTAAAGCAACATGATCAGCAAAGCGTCCATATAGTGGTACAGTTTTGATTCTTGTATATATTCATATGCCATATATTTTCCCCTTAACAGTCCCTCCTTTGGAGATATGCAAAATCAAAATCCTAATCTCGTCGAACCTATCGATCTGTCCTCCCGGCCTACCTATCTCAACAATGCTGGAACCTAGCTAACTAATCTTCACCGTATATACGAGACGACCCATCTCTAGTAGATGGACCCCCTCCTAACGGACTTTGCACAGGAGGAAGTCAGATTCTGGACTTTCCCTCGTTGGTTTGCTTCAAGCAGGCATATTCCGGAGGTGGTGCTTGCATGTTTTCATCGGGACATTTTTCATACAGGGGATCTTCGAAATCGGCATGCATGGTCATCACTGTGGTTTCCATAGTTTTCATCATCATTTTCTTAAGGCATGGAACTATGCAGCATAGAATTAAGGAAAATATGATCAAAGGACATAAAATAACTTTTGCAAACTTAATGGGTCAATAATTGCCTTTATGGCATCCCCAGTGTATTTTATAAACCGTTGTTGATTATTGTATAAATAGTTTATCTGCTTTGCATTCTTATTTACGGGGATGGTGGGTTTAAACACAACTATTGTCTCGTTCTTGACTCTGAATTTGTCAAGTGCTCCCTGTGTGCCCCCACTGGTATCTATGCTTCTTAGCCAAAATTTACCTTTTGCGTCACCATTTTCCCTCCCAAGTTTAGTACTTGAGCCTAGTACATATAACCCTTGCTCATACTCTGAAGGGTTGTCAATAGTAAGGTACAGAACTATGCATCCCTCCTTGGGGCAGTGACAGGGAGTATTGAATCTGGAAGGCCACTCTGACCCTTAAAATGGGCTTTGGACAGGGTCATGCGACTTAATAGGCTTATTCCCCATTTGTCCCTTCGCTGTAGGGCCTGGGCTGGTTGATGTCTCCAGTCACTTTCACCAGTGTGCCACCCAACAAGAGACTAATCCTCCCAGTTTGAACCTTCCCCTATTTCAGCAGTAGTGACACAGATGAATTGTGTATTAAACCTGATATGAAACTGTGCCATGGGGCCTGAACATTCTTATTGTGAGACAGTAGTCAAATTGATATGTTACTCTTGGGGTGGAGACATTATACCAGAAAGTCAGTATGCCCTTCTCATGAGTGACTACCCCTTGGTGACTGACTACCCCTTGAGCTAGGAAAAGGATAAGTGCCAGATGGATGAAGAGTGGCAGCCGCTACTGGACTCTGGATCCGGCATCTCCTTGCAGTGGGAAGCGAGGACCCATGGACTGCTGCGATAGTTGACAGGACTTGGAACAGGCTGTCATCTCTAGGTTCAAGGGTACGTCTGTTGAACCTCTTGGTGATGAGGACTCAGTCACCGGGCAGGATCTGGTGGGCTCCTATGTCCTCAGGATCTGGGATGGATGAAAAGACTCGAAAATGCATTTTAGTCACATGTTTTTAAACTTAGTCTACATATAGGCAATTATACTTGTGCGTGTATGTGACCCAAGGGAAAGACTAAACTCTTATGCTATGACTTCCCTGTTTCCTGTATAGCATCAAATATGTAGAGTTTTGTTCGAGGCCTTAAATTTTCCTTGTTCATCCTTAGGCATATTTCATCCTGTATAACTTCATCTTAGGTCCATTTCTTCTTTTCTTCCTTGGATACTTGTTTCTGGAGTGTCAGAACATCTTTTTCCAGGGTTATTCCTTTTCCTCTGTTTCCGTGTCAACCGGTATTACTGCTGCTTCTTTTGCTGTTACTTCAGCTAGTCTGTTTCCCACTGCTTCCCTTGAAGTGTCTCCAGTGTGTGTGCTTTTACTTTTACCACCGCAACTCTTCCTGGCATCAACAAGGACTCCATTAATTCTTGTATGGCTTTGTGGTGTCAGACTGGCGTTCCGTTAGCCGTGATGAAGCCTCTTTCCCTCCAGATTGATCTTGACAGCTTCATGTTGAGTGGACCTCTCGTATGCTTCTGTCAAGGCCCGCAGTCCTGCCTTTGGATGTAGGCAGTGGTTTTGCTGGCAGCAAGTTACTTCTGTGGCTACTGCTATACCAGTGTGCGAACGGCCTTCTTGGTCTGCATACCTTGGTCTAGCCACAAAGAGCATCAGGTCAGGATCTTCCAGGTGTTCTCTTGCCTCATGACAGCAAGACAATCGCGTTCAGCCATTTCAGAGTCGACTACCTCTTCCACTAATGTGTCAGAGATGTGGTTTTCATCCTCCATCTTCCTCCCCCCTTTGGCAGAGGTAGAAGAGTAGCTGGATTATGGACAGCACATCTGGAGATGGTGACGTTGTCCGGGAGCAGAGTAGGGCATTGCAGACAGAAATATCAGAAGCTTTATCCAGCACAGGTGGGTTGCAAACACGGTTCTCATGCAGGTTTGGACTTCACGAGTCACTTGGTCAGGTTTTGGAGAGTAGAAGCCAGGAGGGCATTGTCTTCCTCCGTGAAGCTGTGTTAGGACTCCATTTACATGGTCAGGCTTCTTCATGACAAACAGACAAAACAGTTCAGTATAGCGTGGCAGTCCTAGAGCTGTGAAAATGTGATTGCAATTTAGCATATAAAACACACAGATACCTTCTTTGGTTAACCTTAAAATAGTTATAAAAAAGGTTGCATGTGTAGAAGAGCAGTATTGTCTTGGCTGTCTTCAGTCAGGGTCGTAGGTCATCCATATGTATTGTAAAAAAAAAAAAAGTGGCTGTGGGATGTATCCTCTTCCAGGGCTCCAGGACCGTGGTCATGGCTCGGGTGAACATAGAGAGGCTATACTGTGCCCCTTGAGGCATCATAGTCCAAATATATTGCTGGCCCTCGTGTGAAAACAAGCAGGTACTGGCTTGCAGCATGTAGAAATAAACTGAAGAAAGCATTGGCCAGGTCAATCACCGTGAACCATAGAAAAATAAATAGAATTGATAAAAACAAAACATAGTGTGTGGGTTTGGTACCATAGATGTGTTCAGTACTATAACTTCATTGACAGCACATAAGTCATGTATTATCCATAACTTCATAGAAATAATTGCAAATAATGAAATGGAGGGTAAATATTGCAATTTCCTTGGCAGCTGGGCTACTGGCTTCTGCCCCACCTTTACAAACTGGATTTTCAGCCTGCCAATATTGAGTCTGGGATCAGTGCCATTAGTTCAACGCCCACATGATCTACAGATGTGTCCTGTAAAAAAAAGAAAAGACTACATACTTCTTCAGCAAGTAGATCAATGTCCCTGATCAATCTTCTGATTGCATCGGGACCCACCAGGAATTTGAGAGGAGTATCCTCAACCTCTGTCTGGGTGAGAGATGTTGTTTCTCTATTGTATTTTTGTGGGGGGGGGGGGGCTGCAAGAGTATACGTACTTTCATGGGTTGTGGAATCAGTATGCCAATACCCTATTAAAATCTGGAGCTCGGTATTGGTGGGTGTCAAGCTTCTTCCAAATGGGGACTAATTTGCATTTCAAATCTGAGATCCAGAAACTTTTTGTTACATCGGTGGAAGAAACTATCCACAGGTTCTCCTTTTCCCTGCATGACATCCTGGAGAATGGGGGGTCTGGCAAGCTGCTTACTAGGGTATCTGTCTCCTGGTATTTCCAGGAGTCCTTGTGTGGAGTAGATTGTGTACACAAGAATGAGCTTTGAGGCTTAAAAGATGATGATGATGATGATGATGATAATTATGTCCCCTCACCATATAACGATAAATACTGTAGATTATCAGTCTGAGCTATTTATTTCCTGTCTCTTCCTGTTCTGTTTAATTATATACCTCCATGTCATATTCATCTTTTTCTTCATTATTCTTTTCATAAACGACATTAATTAATAAACCTATAATGGATGCTGGACAGGATGTAGCATAAGACGTGCCGTCTATATAAATAGTTGGAAAGAAGGTACGGCTCTTTGGGTTGGTCATCTGACAGTCAGAACAAGTCTCACGATGTTCTGCATTCTGCGTTTGACAGCTGGCACACGTCCAGTCATCGGGAATGTATATAAGAAGTATGAATGAATGTAATGCAGATATTGCAACTGACATCTTCCTGTGTAAATATTTGTTTTGCGCAAAATTCAGCAATCTTGTTATATTCCTCTCCTCATGCCTTTTTTCCTAACTTCCTCTGCCATCTTATAAAATGCTTCAGGGTCCTGTAACACCTCATAATACCTGAGGCTGGGACGCTGCTCTCCACTCATTAACACATTCTTCCATCCCTTCTTATCTAATGCTCCTCCCCTCATGATCGGAGGGTTTCTTAACGTACATTTTCTTCCTCACTCCACTATGGGTCATATCTGTCTTATAGATATTGACTGACCGCTCCCACCCATTCTATCATCTGAATTCTGAGTATATCTGAAAAACATGTGTATGTGTGCGTCTTAAAACAAATTCACACGGGGTTATGAACAGTTGGATATGTGACTGTAAAAGCTGTATGTACTCCTTATGTCCGAGTAAAGGGGTCTTCAGTGAACATAGTGATGTCTAGCTATCTTGAACACAGTAATATAGGGAAATAACCAACAACTAACACCAGAGTATTTCACAAATCTTGTGTATCCAGAAACTGCGTAGTATAAAAATACCTTATAAATTGTTAAAATTTCTGTTTCCTCAAAACTTTCGCTCTAAAACATTTCAAAGAAAACCATCTCATAGAGAAATGTAGTGACATTAGTAAAACAATAACTAAAAAGTAACAATAGACCTCGGATCTCACAGAGATATCTGTACAAATCAAGCAATTACCATTCAAGTAATTCTCTTTCTACCTGAACCAACTAACCTTATAATTATAGTATGCAGAACAAAACCAGTTTATCCAATTCTCTAATTTCACAACATATATATGTATACACACATAGAATGCATTCAAAAATTTTAACCACATGCTAGTACGCCTCCTGCAAATTATACACACTACAAAAGACAATGAATTTAAAACTGGTACTGACATCAAATACTGCGAATCCTTGACACCAAGACAATTCGCAATTTACCTATCCATATGCCAGCCTGATTTGTAGAGGTGAAAAATCTACACCTGGGCAAACCATAATTTTCAGGGAGAAAGCAATCACTCAGTCACATCAACACGGTAATTGAAATTACCCTTCCACCCATATAACTTATGAACCTATGCTGCAGCTAAGGCCGGTTTCACATTAGCGCTTTTTCAGCGCACGCACGGCCGGGGGTAGCTCCGCCCCCGAGCCGGCTCTCTGCCCGGCGTGCCCGCCCCTTGCTTGTAGCGCCGCCTACTAGCGGACAGCGGCGCCTGCGATAGGCGCACCCTATCTTTAGCATAGGGTGCGCAGATCGTGCGCAGGCCGTGCGCTAGTTGCGCTTTGACCTGCGCTGCGAACTTTTGACGGTGCGCCGTGCGCGCCAAAATCAAACTTTTCGGATTTTGGCGCGCACGGCGCACCGTCAAAAGTGCGCAGCGCAGGTCAAAGCGCAACTAGCGCACGGCCTGCGCACGATCTGCGCACCCTATGCTAAAGATAGGGTGCGCCTATCGCAGGCGCCGCTGTCCGCTAGTAGGCGGCGCTACAAGCAAGGGGCGGGCACGCCGGGCAGAGAGCCGGCTCGGGGGCGGAGCTACCCCCGGCCGTGCGTGCGCTGAAAAAGCGCTAATGTGAAACCGGCCTTAAACACCATCATCTTAGCCAGATGATGTCCGGTGGGAAACCCGCAAGAAGTCACCAACCACTTAGAGGTTGGAAAATCACTGAGAGTAATCAAGCCCCTACTCCCACTTGCCCACTGGGAGAGACACAGTTCAGACTTCTGCGATCATCGGTCAAGCCGAGAGCAGGACCGGAACCAGAGTGACAGTGAATTTGCTCAGTACGTCTCCCTATCTATATTTTTTTCCTTTTCAGGCTGGCTGAGGTAACAATCACGTATGCAAACAACCAAAACAGCAAAGCAGAGAGGCAAAGCACATAAGGCAGACAATTAAACTTTTAGATTACCGTAATTATAAATATGCTTGAAGGGTTACTGTGTGTATACTATAAAACAACTTATTACACTCTATATTTTATATCCTCCGGACTGAATACAGATAATGTAGCGGGATTGTTAAACACTTTGGATTCAGGAAATGCAGCTGAAATAGCAGTCTAACCAGTATGGCAGTATATTCAATATGAGAGCTGCGGACAGGCGTGTCTCAACAATGCATCAATACTTCAAAACATAAAAACTATTATGAATGTATTCCTTATCCCTTTCACTGTTCTTTGTTACCAAGGCAACTAGGGCTGGGCTTTTTGTCACTTTAGGTATAGTAAATAGTGGTAATCACCTCTAGATAGGTGGTTGATATTTCAGCAGAGGGGGGAAAAATTAGTAATCACCTCTTTCCTTAAAAACTACCGTGTCATTCACGTCACCGGGCCCAGTTTATACTGTGGGCGTATGGCCGGACGTGAGCACATATAATATATCTCTTCTTCGACCGTCTAAGGTCGGAACCAGGGTGATAACCCAGTGTGAACACCCCCTTTGTACTCTGCTCTGTTTTGTTTCTAGTAGCGCTAGTGCAGTATGAAATAGTTTTTATCAGATACTTGACAGATTCTAGACACACCCTCTGAATTGGTTAGACCGAACAATACACACAGACAATTAAGGAATTATATACCTGACCGGGTCCGTAGGCTCAGGACTTTCAAACGTGGTCAGTTTAAGGGTTCAGAGAAGACAGCCAACTATCTCCTTCCAGCCGGACGTGAATACAGAAGGTTAGGTAAGATGATATATTTTCTCACCAGGTCTCGAGCTGCAGTCTCGTCCCGCTGGAAAGACGTCCGTCCTGGGGGGAGATTTTGTTGCGGCTGTGATCATCTGGTATCGTCCTGAGCCCCACTGTTTGAGCGCCAACTGTTGATTCCGACGCACTAGGGTGTGGCCCGTCTTAATTGTCTGTGGCCAAATTGGATCTTTGGTAGAGATTTTACGTGCACGGAGAAAAGAATACACAAGACAAGGTGTATCGTGTCAGTATGATTCTTCTCTGTCTTTAATCCAAAAATGAACAGCTTTTATACAGAGTTTGTGTTTTTACATCATGGGTACGTTTCCAGGTTACTATTTGTCGTTCCCATACCGCTACACAATCATTATGTACGTTTCCACGTTAATATTTACTGTTCTCATACTGTTCTCATATCGCTACACAATACTTATGTACATAAGTATTGTTTTCTAGCCCGATCCACCCTAATCCACCCAGTTCATTAAATATTAAATGAAGCTTAGGTGGGTGATATCATACAGAAACAATTAACAGAAAATCAGAAATATCTTAAAGCAACATGATCAGCAAAGCGTCCATATAGTGGTACAGTTTTGATTCTTGTATATATTCATATGCCATATATTTTCCCCTTAACAAGGTAATAACTCTGGAACGCTTCCATGGATCCCGGTGATTCTGACATTGTTTTCTCGTGACATATTGTACTTCATGTTAGTGGTTAAAATTTCATTCATATAACTTGCGTTTATTTGTGAAAAAAATGGAAATTTGGTGAAAATTTCGCAATTTTTTTTTTTTTTTTTTTCCCCCAATTTTTATGCTCTTAAATCAGAGATATGGCACTCAAAAAACTTAATAAATAACATTTCCCACCTGTTTACTTTACATCATTACAATTTGGGAACCAAAATTTTTTTGTTAGGAAGTTATAAGGGTTAAAAGTTCACCAGCGATTTCTCATTTTTACAACACCATTTTATTTTTAGGGACCACATCACATTTGAAGCCACTTTGAGGGGTCTATATGATAGAAAATCCCCAAAAGTGACACCATTCTAAAAACTGCACCCCCTCAAGGTGCTCAAAACCACATTCAAGAAGTTAATTAACCCTTCAGGTGCTTCACAGGAAAAAAATGAACATTTAACTTTTTTTCACAAAAAAAATTACTTCGGGTTCAATTTTTTTTATTTTACCAAGGGTAACAGGAGGAATTGGACTGCAAAAGTTATTGTGCAATTTGTCCTGAGTACGCTGATGCCTGATATGTGTGGGGAACCACTGTTTGGGCGCATGGCAGAGCTCGGAAGGGAAGGAGCGCCGTTTGACTTTTTCACTGCAAAATTGGCTGGAATTCAGATTGGACGCCATGCCACGTTTGGAGAGCCCCTGATGTGCCTAAACAGTGGAAACCCCCCCACAAGTGACCCTATTTTGGACGCTAGACCCCCCCCCAAAGGAACTTATCTAGATATGTGGTGGGCACTTTGAACCCCCAAGGGCTTCACAGAAGTTTATAACGTTCAGCCGTACAATTAAAAAAATCATATTTTTTCCACAAAAATGATCTTTTCACCCCCAATTTTTATTTTCCCAAGGGTAACTGGCCCCCAAAAGTTATTGTGCAATTTGTCCTGAGTGCGCTGATACCCAATATATGGGGGTAAACCACTATTTGGGCACATGGCAGATCTCGGAAGGGAAGCAGCGCCATTTAACTTTTTTGGCTGGAATTGTGAGAGGACGCCATGTCGCGTTTGGAAAGCCCCTGATGTGCCAAAACAGTGGAATTCCCCCATTTCTAACTCCAGACCTAGCCCTAACCATAGTCTTAATGGGAAAATGGAAATAACATTTTTTATATTTTTTTTTTTCCCCCTAACTAAGGGGGTGATAACGGGGGGTTTGATTTACTATTTATGGCGGGTTTTTATTTTTGGCAGCTGTCATACGCTAAGACGCTTTTTATTGTAAAGATAGTTTATGCATCACCACATTGAGAGCTATAATTTTTCCTTATTTTGACCCACCGAGACATGTGAGGTCTTATTTTTTGCGAGACGAGTTGACGTTTTTATTGGTATCATTTTCGGGCATGTGACATTTTTTGATAGCTTTTTATTCCGATTTTTGGGACGCAGAATGAGCAAAAACCAGCGTTTCATGAATTTCTTTTGGGGGGTGCGTTTACACCGTTCCGCGTGCGGTAAAATTGATAAAGCAGTTTTATTCTTCGGGTCAGTACGGTTACAGCGATACCTCATTTATGTCATTTTTTTTATGTTGTGGCGCTTTTATGCAATGAAAACAATTTCTATATAAAAAATTATTTTTGCATCGCTTTATTCTGCGAGCTATAACTTTTTTTTTTTTTTTTTTTTTTTTTTTTTTGGCTGATGACGATGTGATGTGGCTCGTTTTTTGCGGGACAAGATGACGTTTTCAGCGGTACCATGGATATTTATATGCGTCTTTTTGATCGTGCGTTATTGCACTTTTTGTTCGGCGGTATGATAATCAGGGCTGTGGAGTCGGTAAGCCACAGTTGCGACTCCGACTCCTGGATTTTATCAGGCTCCGACTCCGGCTCCGACTCCTTCATAAATGGCCAATTCATAACAACAAATTTACTGTTGTAAAATATTAAACATCGTGCTTATTCAGTTTCTCACCATCATATAAGTAATCAGACCACTTAGAGCAAAAACTACATTTATTAGAATATAGCAAATAACTTTTGTAAACTTTTCTAAACTGTAAGTAAATATGCAATAAACACTTTTATGCAGTTAATAAGAAGAAATCTATAAATTTGTCCTCAGAAAAAGTATTGCCTCTGTCAGATCCTCCTTCATGGATGCCCTCAAATCTGATCTAATTATTTTGAGAGCAGAGAACAACCTCTCTACACTAACTTGTGTTGGTGGCAAAGCAGTAACCACTCGGGCAACATCTCTGACAATGTCAGGATACAGAGGAATCGCTTGTTGCACTGTTATTTTTGATGAACGGTCAAATTTCTCAATTTCTTTTAGTGCACATGAAAAATTCTGCTGAAATGTACTGGCTGTGTTCCTTGATGGGGATGACTCTTCTATGCGGGAACGCTTTGCACGGTCCTTGTGATCCAAATATTTTTCGAAATTAAATTCTTCATCAGTTGATGATGAGGGTGAAGATGTGGCAGGATGACCAAATTCTTCTTCCTCCTGACTGTTCTGCAACCCTTTCATCCTTACTGCTATTTCAAACAGAGCTTCTTTTCCTTTACTTAGCTGTTGATCATCTAGAAGAATCCGATGCATTGGGTCTACATAAACAGCTGCCAAAAGAATGTTATTTTGTAATAGTAGCTCCTCTCTCCGTTTCATTGATGTAGCAATGCCACTTGCAATTAACCCTCCTCTTTGGGACAGGCAAAACATCAGGTTCTTCCACTCCTTTAAGTAAATACCTGGTTTTAAGTCCTCTGCTTGTAATTTTTTAGTCACTGTAAATGGGTGCTCTAGCAATTTTTCCACCTCAGTCACCTGATTCCACTGACTTTCATTTAGCGTCAGTTGAGGGTTAGCCATGTCTACAAGAAAGGTTTTCAGTTCAACCAAGCGCTGAATCATTAATTAAGTACTGCCCCATCATGTGGCTTGATCAATAACTGCCCCTTTTCCAGCACGTCTCTTCAAAATTGAGTCAACTTTAGGGGTTCTGGCAACAGTAGCCAATTTTCTCACCTTGCCAATCAGTGCAGCAGCATGCCCTTCTTGCAGACTGTCTCTTATAGCCAGCTGTAGCGTATGCACAACACAGCGCATGTGATGAATGAAAGAACATATTGACACAGTTTCAACAAGATCATCTAAACTATCATGTTGCTGTTCATCTGAAGCAACTTCAGTTTGCTCCTCAGTTACAATACTGTGTTCCTCTATTTCAAACATTTCTGTGTCTGTGGACCCAGAATGTTCTTCTAGCTGCTGGTCACCATCATTACTCTCATTCATTAGCTTAATAGTACTTATCATATTTGAAGCATTGTCAGTTACGACAGAAAGAACTTGCTCTTTTTTAAGTTCATAGTCTTGCAGAACCTTTTCCACCAAGACCTGGAGAAACTCACTGGTGTGATGAGCTTTGGTGTCTTTTACTGCCAATGTCTTGGTAACTATTTCATTTTTGTCACAAACAAATCGGACATTGATGGCAAAATAGTTCACTCTGTGACGTGTGCAGGCATCCATTTTAAGAAACAGAAAGCGTCCCTTGAGAGTTTTTTTAAGTTCTTCCTTTTGTTTAAAAGCTTCTTCGATTACTAATTTTCTAATACTCTCTCTCTCCAGAGAAACACCAAGCTTGCGGGCCTTTTCCCCATTCAGACACATAAAAGCTGGTCGTGAAAATAATGAAATAGGCACACTATCCTTTACAACAAGCTCTATGATCTGTTTTTTAAATGTATCTACTGTCATTGTCGCAGTAACTTTGTCACTGACAAAATATCTTGCAACTGATGGCTGCAAAGTTCTCTGCTTCTTTGTTTGGCTGGAAGAGCTGGGCACTGGTTCATTGGTTTGGATGCAGTCTTTCTCATCCACTGCTTTCAGTATTTCTGGATGAAAGTGCTGTAAATGTCTCTTTAGATTAGAAGCTCTGGTAGGAGCATTTTTATCTTTGCCTGAATATGCACTCATCTTGGCTTCACAGCATTTTGTTTTCGTCTGGATCATTTGTCATACACTGACAGACATAATGTTTTCTATCTTGAGTGATGGTGAAATGTTCAAATACAGCTGATTTAATTTGATTCTTCTTTGACATTCTCAGGTTTTTAATTCTGCATTCACAATCCAAATGACAATTGTTTTTCCTAAAAACAATTGTACAAAATTATTGCCAGGTCGTACAACTGATATAGTGGTCAGTAATACTGTTATTATTCCTCATGTACTCACAGTTAACTGATGCAAAGTTTGTTGAAAGGATAATACTTCACAGTCTTCCTCTTCTGAGTAGCAGGCAGCTGTGAGATGCTTGGAAGACGCACACCTAGTATGATCTAGTCTAGAGGAGGAGCTTTACTACTAAGAATTTGCAACACATTTTCACTTTCAGTTTCATACATTGTAAGTAGGGGGGTTGGGGCAGCATGAGGTTAACCAAGTATAAGATTAGATAAGGGCAGTGGAGAACAGTGACACTCAAGAAGTAAGAATTGTCTCTATCTCCAGCAGAACTGCTTATCACTGTTCATAGTTTGATAGAACATATATATTTGTGTAACATTTATAAAATTCATATGAAGGTTCAATTATGAAATATTAATACGACTCCGACTCCACGACTCCGACTCCACAGCCCTGATGATGATAAATTATTTTTTTTTTAAGGGGTTCGCTAAAGGGGTTAACTAGTGGGACAGTTTTATAGGGTGGGTCATTACGGAAGCGGCGATACCAAATATGTGTACTTTTATTATTTTTTTTTTTTGTTTTATTTTCAAAAAATAAATTTTAGGGAATATTTTTTTATTACTTTTACAAGGAAATAACACAAGGATAACTGAAAAATATAAGTTAAAATGGAATACATATACTAATAATCACATACTAACGTGCCCGGATATAAATCCACAAAAGTGTGTGGATACCTACACAAGGACATCAGGGGGCGAAGCTCAGAAACTCATTAAGTCCTCTTGGTGTCATGGTGTCTAATTGTACAATACACTTCCATTTGTGCGAGGACTTTTTTGTAATCGCCGCTCCTGATGCCCATGTGGAGTACATCAATTCCCCTAATTTTCAGCAAACCCGCGTCACAGTTGGGGTATGTGCTCACGTAGTTTTTAGATGCTGCGGATTTCTCCCCGCGGATTTTGTAAAATCCGCAGGTAAATTTCAGGTCAAAAGACCTGCGGATTAGGCTGCGGTTTTGCTCTGCAGTTTATCATCTCTACAATGGAGGAGATGGTAAACCGCAGCGGAATCCACAGAAAAGAAGTGACATGTCATTTCTTTCTGCGGATTTGACACCGCAGCAAAACAGCGCAGAAAATTCCGCAGCATGTGCACATCGATTTCCGTTTTACATAGAGTAAAATGGTACTGTACAATGCAGCAGATTCTACTGCAGACCCGCAGGGCTAGAAACGTTGCGGATCCACAGCAAAATCCGCAACGTGTGCACATTGCCTAATGGTGTAACCCAAAATGTCTGGGAATGGTTTTGAGCTCAACCTGATCAGACACTGTACTGGCTGCGCCTATGTCCCGCACCTGCTCACGTGTTCACACCCTCAGCTCCCTGGTAGTAAGACCCACATATATTTTAGGGCACGGGCATGTAGCATAGTAGATCACATCTGAGGTACTACACGAGATCCGATGTCTGATCTTATATTCCCTTGTGCCATCTGAGGAGCCAAAGGTAGAGCAGCGCAGGACATTGGCACAGGCAAGACAGTGCCCGCATGGTGAAGACCCACACACCGGACTGCTGGAACCATAAGAGTTTCTAGGGGTGGGAACATGATGGCTCCGTACCAATAGGTCATTTAGATTCTTTGATCAACATGGTGTCATGGAAGGAGAGTTCCCCAGGACGGCCCTCAGGGATGGATCTATCTCCAGGATAGACCAATGTTTATGCAAAATGGCACGCATATTGTGCCACTCGTGATTATATGTGGAGATGAACCGTATAGGTCCATCTCCATCGGGCATTCCACTCTTCTGGGTATGATATAAGAGACTGCTGCGTGGGGTATGTCTCGCCCTGTTATAACCTGACTTAAC
The DNA here is from genome assembly GCF_039654945.1 of Dendrobates tinctorius. Lineage (NCBI taxonomy): Eukaryota > Metazoa > Chordata > Amphibia > Anura > Dendrobatidae > Dendrobates > Dendrobates tinctorius. The sequence continues at coordinate 11,103,083 of NW_027361694.1, forward strand.
ACACCTGCGGATGTAGCCCCTTGTCAGGAAGCTATCTTTCAAGTCCTGGGCTTGTCTCTCAAATCGATCATCGGTGGAGCAGATGTGCCGCATTAGAAGGAACTGTCCGACTGGGATGGCCCTCGCAGTGGCAGAATCATGGGCTGATGTAGCGTGTAATAAAGAATTTACGGATGTGGGTTTCCTGAATACGTCCGTCTGGATGCACCGGTCAGCATCGACCTCCAGGCGAACGTCCAGTAAGTCCACACTCCTATCATCAAACGCATGTGTCAAACGGATGTTACGACTATTTTCATTCAAAGACCTCATGAAATCCCCGAATTGGTCAACAGTACCATCCCACAAAAATAAAATATCATCTATAAAGTGGTACCAGCACAGCACATGGGGAAACGCCCTGCGGGCCCCCATCGCCAAACAAATCTCTCTCCCAACCGCCAAGAAAGAGGTTGGCGTACGAGGGCACACAGGCTGCGCCCCGCCTCTGCAAGTAAAAATGATCTTTCAAGACAAAATTATGGGTAAGGATTAAGTCGACCAGCTCGAGGACTAGCTCACAGAGGGCCATCCAGGTCGGAGGCCCCCAAGAAACGACTGACAGCATCCACACCCACCGAATGATCAATGCAGGTGTAGAGACTTTCCACGTCAGCAGTGACCAGAAGAGTGGAAGGTTCCACAGTGATGCCATCAACCCTTGCCAGGACGTCCGCCGTGTCACGAATATAGGATGTCCGTGATTCCACGAGTGGTTTCAAATAGAAGTCAATAAATTGACATGCAGGTTCACACATGCCCCCTATTTCCCCCCCCCCCCCATAATTTTCAGTTTGTCTGATTTTTCTCTTTCTAGGTATATTTTTGAGCAAAAAGTAAATTGCTCTTTTATTCTATAAACTACTAGCATGTCTCTGAATTTCCAAGCACTAAATTTTGTATTTATTTTCAGAAAATGAGAAATGGTCAAAATAACAAAAAAAAAATGCAGTGCTTGCAGACCTCAAATAATGCTAAGAGAACAAGTTCACTATCATTTAGAAACAACAATACTAATGATTTAACTCAGGAAGAGTTCAGAAATCAATATTTTGTGGAATAACCATGGTTTTCATCACAGAATCACAGCTTTCATGCGTCTTGGCGTGCTTTCCACCAGTCTTTCACACTGCTTTTGGATGACCTTATACCACTCTTGGTATAAAAATTTAAGCAGTTCTTTGTTTGATGGCTTGTGACTATCTTCCTCTTGATTACATTCCAAAGGTTTTCAATGGGGTTCAGGTCTGGAGATTAGGCTGGCCATGGCAGGAATTTGATGTAGTGGTTCTTCATCCACACATTGACCTAGCTGTGTGGCATGGCACATTGTCCTTCTGGAAAAACCAGTCCTCAGAGTTGTGGAACATTGCCTGAGCTGAAGGAATCAACTGTTTATCCAGGATAACATTGTATGTGGCTTGATTCATGCATCCTTCTCAAAGATTAACCTGCCCAGTTCCAGCCTTGCTGAAGCATCCCCAGATCTTCACCAATCCTCCACCAAATTTCACAGTGGGTGCAAGACTCTGGCTTGTACACCTCTCCAGGTCTCCATCTAGCTATTAGATGACCAGGTGTTGGGCAAAGCTGAAAACTAGACTCAGAGAAGACTACCTTACTCCATCTAGCTTCACATGACTTGAGCCCTGCCTCTAGGAGGCTGTTAAGAACTGTTCTTGCCATGCGCTTCATCCCAGCTGCCATTTGCCATTCCTTTTGTAGGTCACTTGATGTCATCCTGCGGTTGCTGAGTGACATTCGAATAAGATGGCGGTCTTCCCGTTCAGTGGACTGTTGTTTTCGCCCTCTGTCGGTCTGTAGGTTTGTTGTCCCCCAATGTCTGCTGCTTGATCTCGTTGTAAGGGTACCGTTACACCTAGCGATGCACCAGCGATCCCGACTAGCGATATGACGCGGTCAGGATCGCTGGTGCATCGCTAGGTCGCTAGTGAGCTGCCACTCAGGCAGATCTCACCAGCGACATCGCTGGGGACGGGGATCGCTACTTACCTGTCAGACGCGGCGATCCTACGTCCTCCCGCCCAGCTCCACACGTCGCTCGTCGTCACAGCAGGAAGCGCCGCAGGAAGTGGTCGACGAGGAATGATCCAGCAGCTTCTCACGCGATCAGCGAGGGAGCCGGTCGGAGGTAAGTATCACATGCAGCGATATCGCTAGCGATATCGCTAGCACGTCACAAAATCGGTGACTTTGCAGCGATATTGCTGGCGATATCGCAGTGTGTAACGGGGGCTTAATGGACTGCCGTCTTAGAAATTTTAAGGATGGAGGCAACATGACGCTCACTGGATCCCTCTGCTAGTAAAGCCAGAATTGAGACCTTTTCCTCACTCAAGACTTATCTTTTCAACTCCTTTTGCATGGTTAAGTTATTTTTTCATTCCTATTGCTTTTGGTATATTACTAGCATTTTGTTTTGCCATCCAGCTTGTCCTACTACAAGAGGATTGTGAACACCACAGCAGGGTTTTTTATACTTTCCTTCGTTAAATAAATAAGATTTGGTTCAGGTGATCACCTAATCAGAAGCACATTAAGTAGAATGAGGTGTACTCTGGATGAAATTCAACTGACACTGGAATGGCTGTCATACATGTAGAGAAGCTGATTTTTATAAAACTCTGCAGTTGTCTCAATTTTTGCCACAGCGACAAAGCATGGATTGTCTGGCAGGAGATTTTCCTCTTTTTATCAAAATGCCCATAGGTAAACCCCCTCATGCCTGCATGAATACATATTTGTTACCAGGATGGCTTTGTAGTTTACAGTTACATTGCAGAAAAATGTTCCCTAGCTGTAACCTTTGTCCCAATTCACAAGTTATGTTATATTATGGTACAAACGACTTAGAACCTAGTTAGTTGTGCAATTTCCTCCAGTTTAATAGGTGTGCAAATGAGATTTATTGCAATGTGAGACCAAGATTTCTTTTATCAACTTTTTCTGCCACCCATAAACTTTTTTTTTTTTTTTTCCTATCTAAGCCATGAATGGTTGATGCAAATGTCATCAGCCAGAGGTGGTGGAGACTACAGAAGCAGCCCAACTGGCTGTGCTACACTTTTTTTTTTTTTTTTTTTTCTTCCCCCGTAAGGGCCATAGAAGTGCTTCACTGTTTCTGGAACGCCCATACACAACGGTTTCTGTAGCTTTGGCTGCCTCATATAGAGAGGTTTTCTATCTTGGCCCTAAATTACTGAAATGAAAATATTCCCTTAAATAAAAAAGTAAATCACCGCCCCCCCCCCCCCTTGTCACCCCCATAGGTAGGGACATATAATAAAATATTTTTTTTTCCATTAGGGTTAGGGATGTGTTGGGATTAGGGGTGTGTTGGGGTTAGAGTTGGCGATAGAATTGAGGGGTTTCCACTGTTTAGGCCCATCACGGGGTCTCCAAACACGACATGGCGCCACCATTTATTCCAGCCAATTTTGTATTCAAAAAGTTAAACACTCCAATTCAAGCCCCGACGTGCGCCCAAACAATGGTTTACCCCCACATATGAGCTATCAGCTCACTCAGGAAAAATTGCACAACAAATTTGGGGGTCTAATTTCTCCTGGTACCCTTGGGAAAATAAAAAAATGGGGGCTAAATATTTTTTGTGGAGAAAAAAAAATATTTTTTATTTTCACGGCTCTGCGTTTATAAACTTCTGTGAAGCACTTGGGGGTTCAAAGTGCTCACCACACATCTAGATTAGTTCCTTGGGGGGTCTAGTTTCCAAAATGGGGTCACTTTTTGGGGGGTTTCCACTGTTTAGGTACATCAGGGGCTCTGTAAACGTAACATGGCTCCTGCAGACCATTCCATCAAGTCGGCATTTCAAAACGTCACTACTTCCCTTCCGAGCCCCAACGTGTGCCCAAACAGTGGTCCCCCCCTCCCTACATATGGGGTACGAGCATACTCAGGACAAACTGGACAACAACTTTTGGGGTCCAAATTTATCCTGTTACCCTTGTGAAAATAAAAAAATAGTGGGCTAAAAATCATTTTTTGAGGAAAAAAATATTTTTATTTTCACGGCTCTGCTTTATAAACTTCTGTGAAGCACCTGGGGGTTCAAAGTGCTCACTATGCACTAGTTTCCAAAATGGGGTCACTTGTGGGGGAGTTCCAATGTTTAGGCGCACAGTGGCTCTCCAAACGCGACATGGCAACCGCTAAATATTCAAGCATATTTTCCATTCAAAAAGTCAAATGGGGCTCCTTCCCTTCTGAGCCCTGCCGTGCGCCCAAACAGTGGTTTATTACCACATATGAGGTATCGGTGTACTCAGGAGAAATTGCCCAACAAAATTTAGGATCCATTTTATCCTATTACCCATGTGAAAATGGAAAAATTGATGCTAAAAGAAAATTTATGTTGGAAAAATTAAAATGTCCATTTTTTTTCCCTCCATGTTGTTTCAGTTCCAGTGAAGCACCTGAAGGGTTAATAATCTTCTTGAATGTAGTTTTTAGCTGCTTGAGGGGTGCAGTTTTTAGAATGGTGTCACTTTTGGGAATTTTCTGCCATATAGACCCCTCAAAGTGGTCCCTAAAAAAAAAAAAATTGTAAATTTTGTTGTAAAAGTGAGAAATCGCTGGTCAACTTTTAAGCCTTACAACTTCCTAGCAAAAAAAATGTTTCCAAAATTGTGCTGATGTAAAGTAGACATGTGGGAAATGTTACTTATTAACTATTTTGTGTCACATAACTCTCTGGTTTAACAGAATAAAAATTTGAAAATTGCAAAATTTTTGCCAAATTTCCGTTTTTTCACAAATGCAAAAATTATCGACCTAAATTTTACCACTAACATGAAGCCCAATATATCACGAAAAAACAGTCTTGGAATCGGTAGGATACGTTGAAGCGTTCCTGAGTTATTACATCATAAAGGGACACTGGTCAGAATTGCAAAAAATGGCCAGGTTAAGGTCAAAATAGGCTGGGTCATGAAGGGGTTAAGGTAGCCATACACCTTAGGGCAGTTTCACACGTCCAGATAATTCCGGTACCGGAAAAACTGGTACCGGAGCTATCCGTGTCTGTGCATACGTATGCCATCCGTGTGTCAGTGTCCGTGTTTATGAAAAATTATTTTCAATATTAACCCTTTGACTTTTAAAAACGCACACGGACAGCATCCGTGTGCAGTACGTGTTTACACGGACCCATTGACTTGTATGGGTCCGTGTGATCCGTGCTGTTGCACAAAAACGGACATGTCGACGTGTTTTGCACACGGACACACGGTCCGTGAAAACACGCTGACATCTGCATAGACCCATTCATTCGAATGTGTCTACGTGTGTCAGTGTCTCCGGTACGTGAGAAAACTCACTACATGTACTGGAGACAATGACGTGTGAAACTGCCCTTAGATAGTTGCTGGCTGATAAGTATTTGTGCCCATCCCCCTCCATATGCATTCTCAGTTACATCACTGTTTGGTAATGGGTCTTGACCATTCATTGTCTGCTCTGTGATACATATATTTTAAGTGTGTGTGTGTGTGTGTGTGTGTATATACAGTGTGTGTGTGTGTATATATATATAATATACACTCACTGGCCACTTTATTAGGTACACCTGTCCAACTGTGTGTTAAGACTTAATTTCTAATCAGCCAATCACATGGCGGCAACTCAGTGCATTTAGGCATGTAGACATGGTCAAGACAATCTCCTGCAGTTCAAACCGAGCATCAGTATGGGGAAGAAAGGTGATTTGAGTGCCTTTGAACGTGGCATGATTGTTGGTGCCAGAAGGGCTGGTCTGAGTATTTCAGAAACTGCTGATCTACTGGGATTTTCACGCACAACCATCTCTAGGGTTTACAGAGAATGGTCCGAAAAAGAAAAAAAATCCAGTGAGCGGCAGTTCTGTGGCCGGAAATGCCTTGTTGATGCCAGAGGTCAGAGGAGAATGGGCAGACTGGTTCGAGCTGATAGAAAGGCAACAGTGACTCAAATTGCCACCCGTTACAACCAAGGTAGGCAGAAGAGCATCTCTGAACGCACAGTGCGTCGAACTTTGAGGCAGATGGGCTACAGCAGCAGAAGACCACACTGGGTACCACTCCTCTCAGCTAAGAACAGGAAACTGAGGCTACAATTTGCACAAGCTCATCGAAATTGGACAGTAGAAGTTTGGAAAAACGTTGCCTGGTCTGATGAGTCTCGATTTCTGCTGCGACATTCGGATGGTAGGGTCAGAATTTGGCGTAAACAACATGAAAGCATGGATCCATCCTGCCTTGTATCAACGGTTCAGGCTGGTGGTGGTGGTGTCATGGTGTGGGGAATTTTTTCTTGGCACTCTTTGGGCCCCTTGGTACCAATTGAGCATCGTTGCAACGCCACAGCCTACCTGAGTATTGTTGCTGACCATGTCCATCCCTTTATGACCACAATGTACCCAACATCTGATGGCTACTTTCAGCAGGATAATGCGCCATGTCATAAAGCTCGAATCATCTCAGATTGGTTTCTTGAACATGACAATGAGTTCACTGTACTCAAATGGCCTCCTCAGTCACCAGATCTCAATCCAATAGAGCATCTTTGGGATGTGGTGGAACGGGAGATTCGCATCAGGGATGTGCAGCCGACAAATCTGCGCCAACTGTGTGATGCCATCATGTCAATATGGTCCAAAATCTCTGAGGAATGCTTCCAGCACCTTGTTGAATCACTGCCACGAAGAATTGAGGCAGTTCTGAAGGCAAAAGGGGGTCCAACCCCTTACTAGCATGGTGTACCTAATAAAGTGGCCAGTGAGTGTATATATATATATATACCCACACACAGCACATCGTATTTTTCAGATTATAAGACGCACCCCAGAATTTGTGGAGGAAAAATATGATTATTTTTTTTTTTTTTAATAAAATGGTGGTGCTTACCCATGCGCCTTGTTGCCTGCTGGGGGGTGGTGGCTGCGGTGAATCGGGGTCCCAGGGTCGCTGCTGGAGGAGGCAGGAGTGGGGTGATGCCACAGGCTGGGAGGAGTGGGTGTCCAGTGCTACGGGTGTCCGTCGCTGCAGGGGGGGCTCTGCCTGGGTTTCGTGAAAGGGCAGAGCCCCCCGCAGTTCTGTGGTTTCCTGTGGTGGAGTCTGGGAAAATGGCTGCCAGGGGGGCGGTGCATGCGCAGATGGAGATCTTGGCATCAAGATCTCGGGAGATGAGATCTCAGCGCTGAAATGACAGTTCCATTTTATATGACTGCAGTAAATTAAGAAGATAAAAAACTTTTTTTCTGGAAGTGCTTCTCTAACCCCTTAATGACCGGAGCTTTTTTCTGTTTTGCATTTTCGTTTTTCACTCCCCTTCTTTCCAGAGCCATAAATTTTTTTTTTTCCAAATTTTTTTTTTCTGTCAATATGGCCATGTGAGGGCCTATATTTTTTTTTTTTTTTTTTTTTTTGTGAGAAGAGTTGTACTTTTGAATGACATCATTGGTTTTACCAAGTCGTGTGACCAGAAAACTGGTAAATTCCAAGTGCGATGAAATTGCAAAATAAGTGCAATCCCGCACTTGTTTTTTGTTTTGACTTTTTTGCTAGGTTCACTAAATCCTAAAACTGACCTGCCATTATGATTCTCCAGGTCATTACAAGTTCACAGACACCAAATTCCAAAGTTTGCTTAAAAAAAAAAAAAAATGAACACCATTTTCTGAGACCCGTAAAGTCTCTATTGTTTGATCTCGGGTTGGGTGAGGGCTTATTTTTTGCATGCCGAGTTGACGTTTTTAATTATACCACTTTTGTGCAGATACGATCTTTTGATCGCCCGTTATTGCATTTTAATGCAATGCCGTGGCGACAAAAAAAGTAATTCTATGCCATTTAGCGATAAGGTTAATCCTTTTTTTTTTTTTTTTTTGAACGGGCGATTCTGATCTCGGCGATACCAAATATGCCTGTTTTTATTTTTATTTAATTTTGAATGGGGCGAAAGGGGGGTGATTTAAACAGTTTTTTTAAATTTTTTCATATTTTTAAAAAATTTTTTTAACTTTTGGCATGCTTCTTTAGCCTCCATGGGAGGCTAGAAGCTGCCATAGCTTGATTGGCTTTGCTACATAGAGGCAATGCTCAGATCACCTCTATGTAGCAGAATGACAGCATTGCTATGAGCGCCGACCACAGGGTGGCGCTCACAGCAATCCGGCATCAACAACCACAGATGTCTCAAGGAGACCTCTGGTTGTTATGCCGACGCACCGATGACCCCCGATCACGTGACGGAGGTCAGCAGTGCGTGTATTTCTGGCCCAGCAGCCGGAAGCGCCATTTAAATGCCGCTTTCAGCATTTGACAGTGGCATTTAGCTATTTTAATAGGTGCGAGTGGATCGCGATTCCACTCGTGCCTATTGCGGACACATGTCAGCTGTTCAAAACAGCTGACATGTCCCGGCTTTGATGCAGGCTCACCGCCAGAGGCCACATCAAAGCGGGGGATACTGCCAGCTGATGTACTATTCCGTCAGCTGGCAGTAAGGGGTTAATGTGTAATAATGAGAAATAACACTGAAAAATATAGTACACATACTTTAAATTTAATTAATACTTTGTACAAAAGCCTTTGACAGATTCAGAACTCCTCCAGTATGGAGAAACTAGTCACATGCACTGTTAAAGGGGTTGTCCGGGCTTTTCACATAATCTCAGCACATATCTAGGCTGCAGAATTATGACAAGTAATTTTACTTTCTGTCACTAGTTTGCACGGTTTTCTAGATATTCTGAACAGAACGTCCAAGGGGGGGGGGGGGGTGTTATGGCATTGAAATGAGAACTAGTCGTAACCTCCTACTCTACTCCAAACATGCCCTTTATAGCAACAACCCCACCCTCCATAGCTACAGGCCCTCCCCGTCCACATGAAGCAGCCCTCATCACACAGTAATGAATTCTTCCTCTCCAGCAGCCTCAGTGCAGAGAGCTGCTCCTCCCCCAGACACACACTGAACAGTTATCTATGGAAAGTGAAACTAGTGAGGAGGAGGGAAAATCGTCCTGTATTCTGGGCCACTCCATGATGACAATACATAACTCATTATCAGTAATTCCTTCCCTCACTGTCCCAGGCTGCTGGCAGCAGTGAGGACAGACTGTGTGATGGCCAGCGATGGGGGTCTGCAGCTTCTAATCTGCACAGGGGATGGCAGTCACTGATGTAATCTGTTGTGTGACAAAGCCTCTGCTGTGTGAATGAGACAGCTCTGTGTCACTGATGTCTTCACACAGCAGCAGATTTGGTGCAGTGTATGTGTATTGTAATCATGGAGTGGCCCAGAATACAGGACGATTTTCCTTCCTCACTATATCCTCTTTCCAGAGATAACTGTTCAGTGTGTGTCTGGGGGAGGAGCAGTTCTCTGCTCTCTGCACTGAGGCTGCTGGAGGGGAAGAATTCGTTACTGTGTGATGAGGGCTGCTTCATGTGGACGGGGAGGGCCTGTAGCTATGGAGGGTGGGGTTGTTGCTATAGAGTAGGAGGTTACAACTAGTTCTCATTTCAATGCCATAACACCACCCCCCCCCTTGGATGTTCTGTTCAGAATATCTAGAAAACCGTGCAAACTAGTGACAGAAAGTAAATTACTTGTCATAATTCTGCAGCCCAGATATGTACTGAGACTATGTGAAAAGCCCGGACAACCCCTTTAAGGTGTGTGGGTTTTTTTTTTTTTTTTTTGTCCTGCTCTTCCACATGAACCCTCTTCATATCCTGAAGGTTTTATGGGCTCCTTCTATGAACTGAGATTTAGTTCCCGCCATACATTTTCTATTGGATTTAGGTCAGGTGATTGGCTAGGCCAATTCTTGCAAGTTTATTTTCTTTTTCTGAAACCAGTTGATAGTTTGCTTGGATGTGTATTTGATAATTGTCTTACTAAAATGTCCACCCTTATTTTATCTGGTAGAAGGCAGCAGATTTTTATCTAGAATGTCTTGGTACATTTTTTCCTTCCATCCTTCCTTCAGTTATATGCCAGTACCGTGTGTTGATGAAAAACCGCACCACACGAGGATATTCTCACCTCCAAACTGCACTGTTGTTGCTGTGTTATGCAGTGTCTTTTGGCCTTCAAACATGGTGTGTGTTATGACATTCAAAGAGCTCAATTTTGGTCTCATCCGACCAGACTTTATTCTCACAGTATTTCACAGGCTTGTCTAAATGTTGAGCAAACATTAATGTGCTTGAACATGATTTTTGTTCAGCAGTGGAGTGAGTGTGCAAACAGGCTGTGGATGTTGAATGCATTATTTTATTTTCTTTTAACAAAAAAAAAAAAAAAAATTGTACTTGTGAATTTGAGGTCTTTCTGTATGTAGGTCTCCACAGGTGGTTCATGGCTCCTGGTCAGCTTTTTTGATTCTATTTACTTTTTTCATCTGAAATCTTGCACCTGGTCATGGCCAGTTTAGGGTATGTTCACACGTTGTGGATCCACTGCAGATTTCCTAGTGATTTACAGTACAATGTTAATCTATGGGAAATAAAAACCGCCTTGCACATGCTGTGGAAAAATCTGTGCGGAAACGCAGCGGTTTATTTTCTGCAGCATGTCAATTCTTTGTGTGGAGTCCGCAGCGTTTTTAAACACATTCCATTATAGGAATCCGCAATTAATCCACAGGAAAACCGCTTGGATTTTGACCTACGGATTCTGCCAAAATATGCAGATTCCGCGCAGAAAAATCTGCAACGTGTGCACATACCCTAATGGTGAAATTATGTGTTTTTTTTTTTTTTTTTTTTTTTTTTTTTCCCACTTCTGGATTATGGGCTCAAGAATGCTCACTGGAACCTTGAGTAGTTTAGAAATTCTTGTGTAACAAATACCATCATTATGTTTTGCAACAATAAGGTTGCAAAGGTCTTGAGACAGCTCACTGGTTTTACCCATCATGAGTTGTGAGGTACATTGATAATGACGCCTTTTTATAGGCCACCAGTTAATCCAGCTGATATTATTTTTCACCAGTGGCAGGATTGCTTTCTAATTGCTGATAGACTTCAGCTGATGTTATGACTTTCCATGGCTTTTTGCACCTCCCTTTTTATTTTTTTTTTTATTTTTCATTATTGCACACATTAATTTATGGAAATCTATGCTTTGATTTCCTTGCCTGTGTGGATTGCATGGTTTGTTACAGACATCTGAAGTGATTTGCCTCGGTAATGTGAAGTCTGTATGTACCAGTAACTTTAGGTTAATGAGAGGGTTAAATTGTCTGGGATTTAGGAGCAACCAAGAGTCTGGGTTGTTCCCATAATCCAGCCTGGGACTTGCAGGCCTATTAACTGCATCTTGGCTAGGTCCGCAGTGTGGCGTTGTGCTGAAGCTGAACAGAGATGTTTGGTGACTGCATTTAGACTGCTAGACCTGAAAAAACGAAATTGATGAGGCTGCTACAATTACCGAATGTACTCGAATATTAGCTGAGATTTTCAGCCCATTTTTTTGGGCTGAAAGTCCCCCTCTCGGATTATATTCGAGTCATATACACCAGGGGGGCGGGGGTGTCGGGTCATACTACCCGTCCTGGCGCTGTCTCTGCAGCCCCCAGCTTCTCCGCGATCTCCTTTCCTTCCTTCAGCGGTCACATGGTACCGCTCATTAAACTCATGAATATGTGCATATTCATGAGTTTAATGAGCGGTACCACGTGACCGATGAAGGGAGACCGTGGGAGAACGGGGCTGCAGAGACCGTGCCAGGATGGGTAAGTATAGCGATATTCACCTGTCCAGGGTCCATCGCTGCTTGCTGCTGTGTGGCACGTCATCTGTCAGTGACGTTCAGACAGCAGAGGGCACGGTGACGTGGTTAGTGCGCGTCGCGCCCCCTGCAGTCTGAACGTCACTGACAGATGACGTACCAGACAGCAGCAAGCAGCGATGGACCCCAGACCGGTGAATATCTCAGGTGCCAGCAGTGACACCGGCACCTGGTCCCCAGCGACGGAGAGGCGAGTATGTCTTTTTTTTTAATTTTTAAATGCAGCAGCGGCAGCACTTGGGGGCATAATCTGTGGAACATCTTATGGGGCCATAACCTTTATGGAGCAGCATGTGGGGCATATTATTCTATGGAACATCTTATGGGACCATTATTAACCCCTTCATGACCAAGCTTATTTTGACCTTAATGGCCAGGCCATTTTTTGCAATTCTGACCAGTGTCCCTTTATGAGGTAATAACTCAGGAACGCTTCAACGGATCCTAGCGATTCTGAGATTGTTTTTTCGTGACATATTGGGCTTCATGTTAGTGGTAAATTTAGGTCGATAATTTTTGCGTTTATTTGTGAAAAAATCAGAAATTTGGCAAAAATTTAGAAAATTTTGCAATTTTCAAATTTTGAATTTTTATTCTGTTAAACCAGAGTTATGTGACACAAAATACTTACTAAATAACATTTCCCACATGTCTACTTTACATCAGCACAATTTTTGAAAAAAAATATTTTTTTGTTAGGAAGTTATAAGGGTTAAAAGTTGACCAGCGATTTCTCATTTTTACAATAAAAATTACAAAACCATTTTTTTTTAGGGACCACCTCACATTTGAAGTCACTTTGAGGGGTCTATATGGCATAAAATACCCAAAAGTGACACCATTCTAAAAACTGCACCCCTCAAGTTACTCAAAACTACATTCAAGAAGATTATTAACCCTTCAGGTGTTTCACAGGAACTAAAGCAACGTGGAAAGAAAAAATGGACATTTTAATTTTTCCAACAAAAATTTTCTTTTAGCATCAATTTTTCCATTTTCACATGGGCAACAGGATAAAATGGATCCTAAAAATTTGTTGGGCAATTTCTCCTGAGTACACCGATACCTCATATGTGGTCATTAACCACTGTTTAAGCGCACGGCAGGGTCCGGAAGGGAAGGAGCACTATTTGACTTATTGAATGGAAAATTAGCTCCAATCGTCATCGGACACCATGTCGCGTTTGGAGAGCCCCTGTGGGCCTAAACATTGCAACTCCCCCACAAGTGACACCATTTTGGATACTAGACCCCCTAAGGGACTTATCTAGATGTGTAGTGAGCACTTTGAACCCCCAAGTGCTTCACAAAAGCTTATAACACAGAGCAGTGAAAATAGAAAATAATTTTTTTTTCCTCAAATGATTTTTAGCACACTAGATTTTTAATTTTCACAAGGCTAACAGGAGAAATTGGACGACAAAAGTTGTTGTCCAGTTTGTCCTGAGTAAGCTGGTACCCCATATGTGGGGGGGAACTACTGTTTGGGCACACGGCAGGGCTCAGAAGTGAAGGAGCGCCACTTGACTTTTTGAAATGCAAATTACTTCTAATCATTAGCGAACACCAGGTCGTGTTTGGAGAGCCCCTGTGTGCCTAAACATTGGAGCTCCCCCACAAATGACCCCATTTTGGAAACTAGACCCCCTAAGGAACTTATCTAGATGCATAGTGAGCACTTTGAACCCACAAGTGCTTCACAAAAGTTTATAATGCAGAGCCGTGAAAATCAAAAATATATTTTTTTTCCCTCAAAAAATTATTTTTTAGTGCGCAATTTTTTATTTTCACAAGGGTAGCAGGATAAATTCGACCCCAAAAGTTGTTGTCCAGTTTGTCCTGAGTACACTGGTACCCCAGACTTTGATGGAATGGTCTGCGGTCGTCGTTACGTTTGCAGAGCCCCTGATGTGCCTAAACAATAGAAACCCCCCACAAGTGACCGCATTTTGGAAACTAGACCTCCCAAGGAACTTATCTAGATGCCTGGTGAGCACTTTGAACCCCCAAGTGCTTCACAGAAGTTTATAATGCAGAGACGTGAAAATAAAAAAATAAAAATTTTCCTCAAAAATATTTTTTTAGCCCCCAATTTTTTATTTTCCCAAGGGTGCCAGGAGAAATTAGACCCCCTAAGTTGTTGTGCAAATTTTCCTGATTACGCTGATACCCCATATGTTGGGGGTGAACCACTGTTTGGACACACATCGGGGCTTGGAAGGGAGGGAGCACCGTTTAACTTTTTGAACGCAAAATTGGCTGGAATCAATGGTTGCACCATGTCGCGTTTGGAGACATGGTGCCTAAACAGTGGAAACCCCACAATTCTAACTTCAACCCTAACCCCAACACACCCCTAACCCCAATTCTAACCCTAACCCTCTTTCCAACCCTAACCCAAATGGAAAAATAAAAATAATTTCTTTTATTAATTGATCCTGCCTATGGGGGTGATAAACGGGGGGTTTATTTACTTTTCATTCTATTTTGATCACTGTGAGTTTATCACAGTGATCAAAATGAATGAAATAAAAATTGCAGCCGGCGGGCGCACTGCGCATGCGCCCGCCATTTTCCAATATGGCGGCGCCCATGGTCCGGGACCGCGGGACACTGGGAGCCATAACGACACTCTGTGAGTACCGGGGGTGGAAGGGGGGCGATCGGAAGCCGGGGGGAGAGATGACAGCGGTGGCACATCGCCGCTGTCATTCAGTGGCGGGGCAGATCGCCCCCCGTTAATGGAGGGGGGGGGGGTGTCGGATCGCTGTAACCAGCCATGTCCGATGCTACAGCGGCGTCGGACATGGCTGGATTGTAATATTTCATCAATTTTCATTGATGAAATATTACTATCGCTCTGATAGGCTTTCACTTTTAACAGCCAATCAGAGCGATCGTAGTCATGTGGGGGGCGAAGCCACGCCCCCTATGGTGAAGAACAAAGCCCCCTGTATCTGCTGGTAAGGTGACCTTTCAGTGACCTAGGTCACCCGACCCGCAGGGGGACATTAAAGTCATGATGCCACATAGGCGTCACTGGTCAGATTGGCATCAGTTTTCATGACGCCTATGTGGCGTCATTGGTCGTGAAGGGGTTAACTTTTGTGCAGCATTATATGGGGTGTATTTTGTATGAAGCATCTTATGGGGCTATCGTGAACTGTATGGAGCAGTATGTGGGGCTCCTGATTCAAAATGGATATTTAAAAACATTTAACCTACTGATGTCTCAATTAATTTTACTTTTATTGGTATCTATTTTTATTTTTTAAATTCACCAGTAGCTGCTGCATTTTCCAACCTAGGCTTATAGTCGAGTCAACCAAGAAGAAAAAGCAGTCAAAAATCCATAAAACATAATTTGTCTGCCCATTCGCTTTGCCCTCTTTACATATGGCGGCTCCTGCCTGGCGCTGGATGTGCGCATGCGCGGAGTCCGTCGCGCGTCCGCCCTGGCTCTCTGCCTGACGCGCCGGATCACGTGGGCCCGCGTGTTTCCGGTGACGTCATGGCATGGATCCGGTCGGCGCGGGGCGGGCCCCTTGTATGCGCGCAGATGGCCTCTGGTTAGGCGCACGCTATTTAAACCTGGGTGGCCGTACCTTCCCTAACGCCCCCTGAGGAAGGAGTCTCTTGGCTCCGAAACGCGCGTCGGGGATTGGACCGACCCCACTGCCACCACTGCTTCCAGGTATAACTAGTTACTTCTGCTCTTGTTTCTGATGCTTTACATAGCATCAGTTATGGTTGTCATGTGTCTTTGATGGGCAGGGTAGTGTGCCATGTTATAGGATACCATCCTTTGGCTGCATGGTGATGTTTCAATACACTCCTTGCCATAACAACATGTGCCATTCTTTCCCTGTCTGACGTTTGCTATTTTGTTCAATTTAATAAGCTTATTCTTGGAGCAATGCTTGCAGTGTGGCTGGTCTCCTTTGTTGACCATTATGCTCTTTAATCCTGTTTTCCCTACCACACACCGTATGTCCTTATATAATATTTTACATTATTTAATAAAATTATGTTTTATGGATTTTTGACTGCTTTTTCTTCTTGGGTAGCTTCTATTGAATGTGCAGTGTCCTCTTTATTGGATAGTTTTAATATGTGGATCATGATATATAATATATATTATTGATCACAATGTACGGCCGTTTAGTTTTACACTTTCCGGCCTCCACAGTACTATGTCTTCTCCATACTCATTATAGTCGAGTCAATAAGTTTTCCCAGTGTTTGGCAAAATTAAGGGGGTCGGCTTATACTCGAGTATATACAGTGCCTTGTTTCATTGTGCCTAAAAGGATGGTTTGTTATATTGTATTGGACAAAAGCTGTTTTAGTTTTGAAGCTGTAAAATTTGATGGACAATAAACTTTATGCTGTTTTGATATAAAAATCCTCTGACTGTGTATCCAAGTGTCTGCCTGAGGGCTGAAACCGTACAGTGTATAATCTGTGTGTCTTTACTACACAAGCAATAGTCGTAAGGCTATGTTCAAACCTTGCGGTTTTTAATGCACGATTTTGCTGCAGAAATGCAAAAAACAGCATCCCATGCAATCCTATGGGATTCCGCAATGCTGTGCTAATGCTGCGGAATCCCATCGCGGAAAAATACGCAGCATGTTCATTATTTTGCGGAATCGCGGCGATTCCGCACACATAGGAATGCATTGTTCTGCTTACTTTCCGCATGTGGCTGTGCCCACCATGCGAAAAGTAAGCAGAACATTTGCGGATGGTACTCGCGGTCCCGGAGGAGAGGAGACTGTCCTCGGTACCATATCCCTGTAAAAAATAGAATTAAATTAAAAAAATCGGATTATATTCACCTTCCAATGTCTCGCGCAGCGTCCCCAGGCCTTCGCGATGCTCCGGCATGTCCTGTTCCCAGTGATGCATTGCGATAATGACCTTTGCTGATGATGCGGTCTCACGATTCCATGTCATCAAAGGTCATTGCCGCAATGCATCACTGGGAATGGGACCTGCCAGAGCATCGCTGAGGTCTGGGGACGCTGCGCTCGACATCGGAAGGTGAATATAACCCTACTTTTTTTTTAATTTTTTTTTTTTTAGATAACAACTGCTGATGCTGCATAGGCAGCCTCGAAAGTAAAAAGTTGGTCACACTAGTCACACTATGTTTGACGAGTGTGACCAACCTGTCAGTGAGTTCTCCAAGCGATGCTACAGATTGCTTGGAAAACGCTAGTATTCTGCAAGCTAATTACGCTTGCAAATCGCTATTTTTTCCGTGGGAAAATCATGGGAATTTAAAATGCGGTCCCCCCGCGGAATGGAATTCCGGAATTCTCGCGGTAACTTCCGCTGGAGTTCCGCAACGTGCGAACTTAGCCTAATACTCGAAAAAATCTATATATACAGTATCTTTAAAAAGCTATAAAAATGTTTTAGTTGTATCTATTTCACACATCCTTGTTTCACTGCATGGACCACGGTGCATTGACTGGCTGCAGGTCTCCTGACCAAAACTCTGCAGCCTCCAAACATCTGAGTACATGCTCTGAAAGCAAAACACCAATGTGTGAAGCTGGCCTTGTACATATGGTGACAATTCCATTATCTGCCATAGAGAGACACAAAATCTTATCAAAGTTACTGCTAATTATTACATTTGTCATACAATTGTATTTACCATTCAGACTTTGTTTCCACCGCCCAGTGTCCAGCTGACACATACAACTGCTGGGAACAGACATAACTCCATTCCCAGCAGCTTGGGCCCTTTAATCAATATGCTATTGTGCTAGAGATCAGACAATTGCATGATTATGATTTCAAGCATGACTATTATAAATAAGAAAATAATGATTTTGATGTTAGAAATAATCATAATTTGTAATATTGCTTCTGTCATAATTTCAGTTATTAAAATACCACAATATTTTCTCAGAAAAAAATGGCAATTACCACTTCATAAAAGTGTTATGTATAGCAATAAAAACTACAGCTTGTTTTGCAAAAAAAAAAGCCTGCTCATAGTTCCATAAAAAAAGAAAGGAGTTATACCTCTCTGAACCAACAAAGAAAGAAAGAAGAAAACAAAAAAAAGCATGCTGTTGCATTGCAGGGTTGTGGTCCTGGGTTCATATCCCACTAGGACAACATCTTCAAGAAGTTTTTTTTTTTTTTTTTTCTCCCTGTGTTTGCGTGGGTTTCCTACTTGTATTCTGGTTTCCGTCAACTCTCCAAAGACATACTGATGGGGAATTTAGATTGTGAGCCCCAATGGGGACAGTGATGATGTCTGTAAAGCGCTGTGGAAATTAATGGCGCTATAAAAGCAAGTACCGTAATATAAAATAAGAACTATATAAATGTGCTATCACCGTATTTGTGCTGACTTGCAAAATAAAGTTAAAATGTAATTTTTAGGCTGTGTGCACACAGCGTTTTTTAGAGGGTTTTTTTTAGCGGATTTGCCAATAAATCCGCTATAAAAACGCTAAAAATAAGCTTCCCATTCATTTCTGTGCATATTGATGCGTTTTTTTTACCGCGAAAAAAATGCTTTGCGGTAAACGCAGCATGCTCATTCATTTCGCGCATTTTTCCGCATTTCTGGCTAGTTCTATGTGTCAGGAACCGCGTGGGAAAAAAACGCGCAAAAACCGCAGGGGAAAACCTGCGGTTTCTGGGAAGGGAGTCAGGTTTTTAAGCTGAAATTTTCTGCTATGTGTGCGCAGATAGCCTTACTGTACATTCCAAGGAAATCCAAGAAGTAGTAATGAATTTTGCTATTTTACCATTTTTCAGTGCATAATGTGATGTTCTTAAAAACTAAAACTTGCCCTGCAACAAACAAGCCCTTATTGGGCCATCTTTCCCCCCACTTCCAAAGCAAGTAGCCACAGATGCTACTGGATTGTGGGGAAATAACTACAATGGGGCTGATTTACTAATCTTGATGGGAAAGATCACAATGCTCAGCTGGAGTCACACACAATGAATAAAAAATCGTTCCCATTTTAACGGTACGAAATCGCACAAAGAATTCTTGTCCAGGGATCCATCTGTCATCCGAATTTGCGGCGATGAACCGATTTTATTCGCATCTAAGCATCAAATTGACATCCAATGCCAATGCCTGATGCTCTTTCCTGTTGACCTGGAGAAGTCACACGTGTGGTGCGTTTTCAATACGATTTTTAATTGCATCCATAGACTTGCATTGGCGAATCCAATCCGAAAATCGGTGACAATCGCAGCATGCTGCGATTGTCTCGGTCCGAGGAACGGATCCGATAAAAAAAAAAAAAGGATGATGGGAGCGGCACCATAGAATAACATAGGGACGACTGCATTGCAATTTTTTTTTTTTTTTATTGCATTCGTCCGATTTAATCGCTAGTGTGACTCCGGCCTAAGGTCTCTTGGGAGAGAGAGCTGTCAGCCAATCAACATTTAAGTAGTAGTAGTAGTAGTAGTCGTCTTTATATAGTGCCAACATATTCTGCAGCACTCTACAATTCAACAGTTCATATACAAGTCATAAGTGATGACATTCAAAGTAGTACAATTAAAGCAAAATAATGAAGTGGGGGAGGCACAAAACACAGGGGCTTATTTACAATGATGGTCCAGCCATCTCAAGGGAATGGGGATGGATAAAGGCTGCATGAGCTGGTCACCAGACAGTTTTTGTGGTGCTGTTGGGTGCGGTAGAGTTTGATGGAGGGTTATTCTCAGATAGTGAATGGGCTACACACACACATAAAAGGACTTTGATTAGGGAATATGATAGGCTACTCTGGACAGATGTGTTTTGAGGGAGCACCTAAAGCTGTGAAAGTGTTTAGAATACTTTTGACCAAATTTTTCATGTTGAACGGGACACAAATTGAATAGTGGCTGCTGAGCACAGTAAAACTTTTTTTCCATTCTACATGACGGCACCACGAGAGAGAAGATCCGCCCAGCGAGGACAGGAAACCTTCAAGATAAAAGGGGCAGCTCCTCTCTCTGCATCAGTTGGTTTCCTGTCCTCGATGGGGGAACCCTCAAGATGAAAACCTCTTGAAGAAAGAAGAGGATGCCTGGGTTGGGTGATTAATGGCAGGCACTGGTCTGCTACGCCCGTCGCCAGGTACTGGTAGTCGCGTCGGGGGTCATATATTCCTATGTTCCCACCCTAAGCGAGTGCATGGCCACAGCCTGTGAGGCAGATTGCCCGGGTGAAGTTGGATGCCTTGGAGACCACATGCGGTGTACCCTCCCAGACATTGATATACCCCGTAAAAAAGTCCACGGAGGCCACTTTGTGTTCCCTCCCTGTTGACGTACAGTGGCCATGCAGCCCGTGTGGCACGGGCAGAAGTAATGCTCCTTGGAGGCCACATATGTGTACCCTCCCTGTTGAGGCCAGACACCAGACCCCCTGGATATGAACCCTGGAAGCAAGTACCTGTGACCAGTGGTGGCCAGGGTGATGTCCATATTCCCTCAGGTGACAGCCAGTTGGCAGGGGTCCGGAGGAAGCAGGTATGAGGGCGCAGGTGTCATGGCAGCCAAGGGCGTAGGAATGCCGCAAGAGTCCCGGGCGCGCACCGGAAGGGAAGCCGGGTACGCGCTGCTGAGGGGGACGCTCGGGCACAGGGGTCGGCAAAGCGCGTGCACTGTGAGCGCGAATGATGGGGCCAGAGCTGTGAGAAGGCCGGGTATGCCCACCTAGCGGCCGGAGGTAGTTGTGGGCGACCCGGAAGTGCGTTGCGACACCCGGCAGGCAGCAGGGGGAGCGCGCACAGCAAGCGGCCACATAACGGGGGATGTGCACCGGATGTGGTGCCAGGTGCGCGCACAGGCAAGCTAGAGTGCGCAGGCGTAGGGGGCATAAAGCGCAAGCGGCCGGCAGGTGCAGAATCAACCAGGTGTGCCAATTAAGAAAAAAAAGAGTGCTGCTATTTAAAGCAACAGGAAGTGCTGGCAGGCGTCACCACACCATTTTTGGGTTGGATGTGACTGCTTTCAGCACAAAGCAGCAGCAGCTAAACCGTTCATAGAATGGAGAGCCCTTCGCCAGAGCACTTACCACCGCGCCAGGAGGCGAAGGAGAGGCGGTTGCGCTCAGATGAGTAGAGCCAGAAACGCCGCAGCAGCAGTGGGAGCTGCTCGGGCAGCGCAGGGGCGGATCGTCGCCACAAGTAGGGGTCCCTAGTCTCTTTGGGAGACATTGAGAAGACCAGTTAGCCTCCAGATCCGGTACCTGTTCTGTGAAGCGTCCGAGTGGTGAGTGAGCTTCAAGAAAGTCCAGCACTTTAATGTCTGTTCTCTTTCTCTCTCTCTTGTCTCCCCTCTCCTCTCTTACATACATTGGCGGGTGGAGTATAGGAGGTCCCTAAGAAGAGTAGGGGAAAAAACAAAAAATAAAGAATGTCCTTTATGCAATAGTTCCTTAGGAGCATCCTGGAATAAAAGGTTGTGCCAGGATTGTATTAAGACAGTAGCGGAAGAGACATCCTCATTCTCTGATAGTTTGAGAACCCTAATTCAAACAGAGGTTTGCAAATCAGTAAGGGCATTACAATCAGCGGATACGGATAGCAAAACTAGAGAGAGATCCAGCCCCTCAGTGGTCTCTCAGATAAAACCTGCTGTTCAGATAGTAGTTCTGACGAGGAAGAAGCATTCCTAGTAGAAGCTACAGATAAGCTTATAAAAGCGATCCGGTCTACCATGGGGCTGGTAGATGAGCGAGCAAAAAAGACAGCTCAGGAACTCATGTTTAGTGGACTACAAAAGAAAAAACGAAGAGCCTTCTCTATTAATGAACAACTGGAAGGACTCCTAAAACGGGAATGGGAAAAACCAGAGTAGAAATCCCAGATAATCAATTCCCTAAAAAGGAGGTACCCCTTTGAGGAAGAGTCATCCTCATCCTGGGATAGAGCTCCAAAAATTGATGTAGCGATATCAAAAGTCGCCAGGAAATCCTCCCAACCCTTTGAGGATTTAGGTTCTCTAAAAGAACCTCTGGACTGAAAGACAGGCAATTGTCTTAAAACGGCCTGGGAGGCCTCAGCTGGGGCCCTAAGGCCTGCCATCGCTGCCACTTGTGTGGCTAGGTCCCTGAAAATATGGGTGGACAACCTGGAAGACCAGCTAGAGCAAGGAGTCCCCAGGGAATCTAGTCTGGAAGCATTGCCGGCCATCAGAGCAGCGGCAGTCTTTCTCGCTGAGGCTTCAGCAGATTCAGCCAGGCTAGCAGCAAAGTCAGTGGCCTTAACCAATGTAGGACGCCGGGCAGTATGGCTCAAATGCTGGCCGGGGGACACTCGGGCAAAGATGAAACTCTGCTCTCTGCCATGTGAGGGAAATGTCCTGTTTGGACCGGCATTGGATGACGTGTTGGAGAAAGCCGGCGACAAAAAGAATTTCCCAAAGCAGCCATTTCAGGCCTTTCGGCGCTCCTTTCAGAAGGGCCGAAAATTCAGAAGACAGCAGTACAGGGATCGAGACAGAAACAATTCTGACAAGCGAGCCAGAGGCGGGAGAGGCTTCTATTTCAGCAAGCCCTCCAAAGACGCCAAAAAACCCTCCCAGTGATGGTCCTTCTCAGGTGGGGGGGAAGGCTCTCTCACTTCCTCCCAGCCTGGGAGAGGATCTCATCCAGTACCTGGATCCGGCAAATACTAGGGTCGGGTCTGGAATTAAGATTCCACCACTGACCGCCACGAAGATACATGCAGACTCCAGTACAGTCATCTCAAGAAAAACAAGAAAGTCTGGAAGGAGAAGTATTATCACTTCTAGGAAAACATGTCCTGGAAGAAATTCTGGAAAAAGAGAAGGAAGGGTTTTATTCCCCCCTATTGCTTATAAAAAAGCCAGACCATTCCTGGAGGACGATTATAAATTTGAAAGGCCTCAACCAATATCTGATAGTTCCATCTTTCAAGATGGAAACGATAAGGTCAGCGGTGAAGCTCCTTTATCCTCAGTGCTACATGGCAGTCCTGGATCTCAAGAATGCTTACTATCATGTCCCGATCCGGCAACAGGACCGCAAATATCTCAGAGTGGCGGTCCAGATAAGGTCTCAGGGGCGTCGCTTTCAATACAGGGCTCTGCCCTTTGGTGTGGCGATAGCCCCCCCGAGTCTTCACAAAATTAATTGCAGAGGTCACAGCCCATCTCAGGGAAAAAGACACTCTGGTGATACCATATCTGGACGACTTCTTGATAGTGGGGAAGAAATTTCTCACTGTCAAGAACAAGTCAAAATAGTGATGGAGACACTACAGACCCTGGGTTGGCAACTGAACCTCAAAAAATCCAAACTGGTACCAGCAATGATCCAGAATTTTTTGGGCTTAACAATGGACTCAGTGGTACGGGAGTGTTGCCTCCCAGAGGAGAAAGAAGAGAAGATCAAAAATCTAATCATGGCAACGTTAAAAAAACAAAAAAAAACAAAAAAAAAAAACAAAAAAAAACAAATGACTTGGGGAAGGGCCATGTCAGTGTTGGGGTCCCTAACTTCCTGCATACCACCAGTAAAATGGGCCCAGTTTCACACGAGAACTTCAGTGGTGTGTTCTACAAAACGACCTGAGGCTTCAGGGGCAGTTAGAGCAGAAGCTCACCCTCCCGGACCCTGTACTCCAGTCACTCAAGTGGTGGTTACAGGTGGTCCTCTTCAAGAGGAGTGCCCTGGACATACACAGCCTCCAGAGTAGTCACAATGGACGCCAGTCCTTGGGGCTGGGGAGCCCATCTAGACACACTATGGCTCCAGGATCCCTGGGTCCAGGAGGAAAGAAATCTATCCTCAAACGAGTGGGAGCTACTAGCCACCGAAAGGGCGCTGGAAGGATTGTTGACACACCTAAGAGGACATAATGAGAGTCCTATCAGACAACCGTGCAGCAGTCGCATATGTGAACCACCAGGGGGACACACGTTCTCGGTCCCTGATGCGAACAAGGATCATGGCTCCAGCAGAACACCAGTTCCTTTCATTATCGGCCCTGCATATTCGAGGTGTAGACAACCTGAAGGCAGACTTTCTGAGCAGGAACCACCTGAGGCAAGGAGAATGGTGCCTAAAAGAGTCCATTTTTCAACGGATTGTGCATATGTGGGGGAAACCCATCATAGATCTCTTCGCCTCAAAAACCAACAAGAAGGTTCAAAAATTCTGCTTTCTAAGTCCAGCAGACAGGCCGTTGGCAGTAGCCGCCTTCAGGATAAAGTGGACACCAGGTCTCATGTACGCGTTCCCTCCAATATGCCTCATTCCAGCAGTTCTGAGGAAGATCAGGGAGGACCAGGCCAGAGTAATTATGATAGCTCCTTTTTGGCTGAAAAGACCGTGGTTCTACTGGCTGAGAGTGATGTCAGTGACGGACCCATGGGTGCTCCCAGAGGATCACGACCTGCTAACACAGGGTCCCTTCAATCACCCTCCGAAGTCCTGGCTGCATTTGACAGCCTGGAATTTGAAAGGTCACTGTTAGAGAAAAAAGGTTTCTCAGCGGGGTTAGTATCCACCTTACTCAGTAGCAGAAAACCAGTGACTACGAAAATTTATGGAAGGATATGGAGGAAATTTTTATCTACTTCAGGCCCGATACGGGAGGGAGAAGTATCGGTAGGGGCAGTACTGGAGTTTCTGCAGAAGGGTTTAGAGTTGGGGTTAGTTGTCAGCACCCTCAAAGTTCACGTTTCAGCCCTGGCAGCCTTATTCAACTATGACCTGGCAAACAATAAATGGGTGACCAGGTTTATCCATGCCTGTACTAGAGCTGACTCTGTCCCGTCTCCTATGCCTCCTCCCTGGGATCTAAATTTAGTCCTATCATCTCTGACAGAAAGTCCATTTGAACTGCTAAACGCAGCGTCAGATAAAGTTTTAACTTTAAAGACAGCCTTATTAGTGGCACTCACATCGGCCCGTAGGGTCGGAGACTTACACGCAGACCCGCAATACACTCAGGTCATGGACGACGGGGTTGTGTTAAAATTAGACCCAGCATATGCCTCCCTAAGATAGTGTCGAAATTCCACAGGGCTCAGGAGATAGTCTTACCATCCTTTTGTCCTAACCCCGGTAACCAGGAGGAGGAGAGACTTCATTGCTTAGACGTTAGGAGATGTATCCTACAGTATTTAGAGATGACAAAAACTTGAAGAAAACAGAGGGACTTGTTTGTCTCATACCAGGGGGCAAGAAAAGGCCTTAAAGCCTCTAAGCAGACTATAGCTAGATGGGTGAGAGAGGCCATCATGCTAGTGTATAGTAGTGCAGGCAGGGCGGTTCCAGAAGGCCTAAAAGCCCACTCCACGAGGGCCATGGCGACGTCCTGGGCGGAGAAAGCTGACTCCTCCATCGACTAAATCTGTAAGACGGCCACTTGGTCCTCTCCGTCTACCTTTGTCAAACATTATAGGTTAGACCTATTTGCTACCTGTGATCTCACATTCGGGAGAAGAGTGTTACAAGCAGTGATCCCTCCCTAAAGAGAATACAAATCTCTGTAACTCTCTCGTGGTGCTGTCATGTAGAATGGAAAAACACGGGTATTACATACCTGGTAATGTGTTTTTTCATGAGACATGACGGCACCCTTATATTCCCTCCCTATTGATCATGTCACTAGTTGGGTGCATTATTAGCATTATACACTCATAGAATCATAGAATCGTAGAGTTGGAAGGGACCTCCTGGGCCATCTGGTCCAACCCCCTGCTCAAAGCAGGATTCGCTAAATCATCCCAGTCAGATGTCTGTCCAGCCTCTGTTTGAAGACTTCCATTGAAGGAGAACTCACCACTTCTCGTGGCAGCCTGTTCCACTCATTGATCACTCTAACTGTCAAAAAGTTTTTTCTAATATCTAATCTGTGTCTCCTCCCCTTCAGTTTCATCCCATTGCTTCTAGTCTTTCCTTGTGCAAATGAGAATAAAGTTGATCCTTCTACAATGTGACAGCCCTTTAGATATTTGTAGACAGCTATTAAGTCTCCTCTCAGTCTTCTCTTTTGCAAACTAAACATTCCCAAATCCTGCAACCTTTCCTCATAAGACAGGGTTTGCAGACCGGTCACCATTCTGGTCGCTCTTTTCTGAACTTGCTCCAGTTTGTTGATGTCTTTTTTAAAATGTGGTGCCCAAAACTGGACACAATATTCCAGATGAGGTCTGACCAAAGAGGAGTAGAGGGAAATAATGACTTCACGTGATCTAGACTGTATGCTTCTGTTAATACATCCTAGAATTGCATTTGCCTTTTTTGCTGCTGCATCACACTGTTGACTCATATTCAGTCTGTGATCTATTAGTATACCCAAGTCTTTCACATGTGCTGTCACTTAGCCCTATTCCTCCCATTCTGTATATGCTTTTTTCATTTTTATTGCCCAGATGTAGTACTTTGCATTTCTCCCTGTTAAAAATCATTCTGTTAGTTGCTGCCCACTTCTCCAGTTTATTTAAATCTTTTTGAATCCTCTCTCTCTCTTCTCTAGTATTAGCTATCCCTCCTAGCTTTGTGTCATCAGCAAATTTAATCAGATTACCCTCAATTCCTTCATCTAAATCGTTGATAAAGATGTTGAACAATACAGGGCCCAGGACAGAGCCCTGTGGTACCCCACTTGAGACATTCTTCCAACTGGATGTGCAGCCATTTACGACCACTCTTTGGGTCCGATCACTAAGCCAGTTATGAATCCACCTAACAGTTGCCTTGTCCATTCCATACTTAGTCATTTTTTCAATAAGGATTTTATGAGAGACTTTGTCAAATGCTTTGCTGAAGTCAAGATATACTATATCTACAGCATTTCCTTGATCCACCCAATCAGTGATACCGTCATAGAAGGAAATTAAGTTAGTCTGACATGACTTATTAGTTACAAACCCATGCTGACTCTGTTTAATCACTTCATTCTTATCCAGGTATTGACATACATGTTGTTTAATAATTTGTTCAAAGATCTTTCCTGGTATAGAAGTCAGACTCACCGGCCTATAGTTGCCTGGGTCCACCTTCTTCCCCTTTTTGAAGATAGGAACAACATTTGCTCTTCTCCAGTCTTCTGGCACTTCTCCTGTTCTCCAAGAATTTTCACTGATTATGGAGAGGGGTTCAAAAATTTCTTCTGCTATCTCCTTCAGTACTCTGGGGTGTAATTCATCTGGTCCTGGAGACTTGAATTCATTTAGGTTAGCTAAGTGTTTCCTTACTATCTTTCTGTTTATAGATATCCTGGATTCTTCTATTCCCTTAATAGGACAGTGAATAACAGTTGATGTTACATTTCCTTTCTCAAAGAAAACAGATGCAAAATAGGAATTTAAAAGTTCAGCCTTCTCAACATCCTGTCTTACCATTTCATCATTTTCATCCTGTAAAAATCCTATAGCATCTTTGACTTTTCTTTTACTTTTGACATATCCCCAAAATCCTTTATTATTGCTTTTGACATCTCTTGCAAGCCTCAATTCATTTTCAGCTTTAGCTAATCTGATTTGTGCCCTTGGGTGTTGGAAATTTAGTAGTGTAAAGGATGTATTATTTATGTACACTAACCTGCGGAGTTCCTCTCGTGCTCTGTAAAACAACTGATGCGGAGAGAGAAGCTGCCCTTTCTATCTGGAAGGTTTCCTGTCCTCGCTGGGCGGATCCCCTCTCGTGGTGCCGTCATGTCTCATGAAAAAACACATTACCAGGTATGTAATACCCATGTTTTTATTTTTTTTTATTTTTTTGTTTTACCATTGTTAGGACTCTTTCACATATCCGTGTCTCCAGTACCTGTGGTGACAGTTTTCACACGTACCGGAGACACGTACACATGTAGACCCATTCAAATGAGTGGGTCTGTGCACATGTCAGTGTGTTTCCACGGACCGTGTGTCCGTGGGCAAAACACGTTGACATGTCCATTTTTTACCATCAGCACCGATGGCAAAACGTCCCGCACACAGAGAACACACATTGATGTCCTCCATGTGACATGCATCTGCTCCGGGGAAGAAGCGCTACAGTAAGCACTGTTCCCCGGCAGCATGTGCTGAAGACGGCTCTCATCATTCTCCCCTGCTCTGCTGGTGATTGGTGCGAGCAGAGGAGCATGATGAGTTATATTAAAGTCCAAACGATGACAGCAGGTGGGGGCTTTTGGGACCATTACTCCCATCATCCGACACTTACTGCCGCTAATAAAAGTGACAGCAGGATCCATGTCTGGAGAATAATTAGTTTTCAACCTGGACAGTGTCAAGATATGACCATCTCTGCTGAAAACCACTGGTGAATGAGCTGCTGAGAGTGTAGCATCATTCAGCAGTGACATCATCACTGGCATTTTTCCACAGTCCTGTGGTCACTGCAGTTCAGCCCGGCCTCGATGTTACCACTGGTGAATGATGCGCTCTCAGCAGTTCATTCACAAGTGGTTTTCAGCTGGGACGGTCGCATCTTGACACCGTCCAGGTTGAAAACTAATTATCCCCCAGACATGGATTACGGCGTGGGACAGAACGACGGACAGTTATGTTACCGGTCTGGCAAAAATTACGAGACCACCACATCAAAACCCTGTCATGGCCAGCCCATTCTCCAGACCTGAACGCCATTGAAAACCTCTGTAATGTAATCATGAGGATGATGGATAGTCAGAAGTTGCCAAACAAAAAAGAATTGCTTAAATTTTTGCGCCAGAAGCAGTGTGAAAGACTGGTGGAAAGCATGCCATGAAAGCTGTTTTTAAAAATCATGATTATTCCACAAAATATTGATTTCTGAACTCTTCCTGAGTTAACAGATTAGTATTGTTGTTTCTAAATGATTATGAACTTGTTTTCTTTGCATTATTTGAGGTCTGAAAGCACTGGGTTTTTTTTTGTTTGTTTTTTTTAAATTTTGACCAATTCTCCTTTTCAGAAAAAAAAAACAAAACGAAATTTATTGCTTGGAAATTCGGTGACATGTCAGAAGGCTGTAGACTAAGGGTATGTGCACACTCTGCGGATTCTGCTGTGAAATTTTCCACGCGGATTTGTCTAAATCTGCAGGTAAAACCGCGGGTCAAAAGACCTGCAGATTTTCTGCGGCTTCTCCTGCGGTTTGACACCTGCCATGGATCAGGTGCCAAACCGCAGCGGAATCCGCATAAAGAATTGACATGCGGCGGATTTGAAACAGCAACAAATCTGCGCGGAAAATTCCGCATCGTGTGCACTTCGGATTTCATTTTCCATTGATTATAATGGTACTGTACAGCACAGCAGAAACTGCTGCGGATCCGCAGGACCAAATCCGCTGCGGATCCGCAGCAGAATCCGCAGCGTGTGCACACACCCTAAAAGAACAATTTACATTTCACTCAAAAATATACTTATAAAGAGAAAAATCAGGCAAACTGAACATTTGAAAGTTGTCTCTTAATTTTTGCCAGAGCTATATATTGTTGTTGTGTGTTTTTTTTTTTTTTTTTTTTTTTTTTTTTATACAGGAGAACGAGGGCTTCACTGGACAAAGGCGATGCAGTAAGTATGGTTTAACTGAGAAAAGGAGTCAGTTTTTTTTTTTTTTTTATTTTTTTTTCTCTCTTCCAAATAAAGGATTTTATTCTGGCTGTGTCTTTATTTAACCCCTTAACGACCGCCGATACGCCTTTTAACGGCGGTAATTAAGGGTACTTAAACCACAGCGCCGTTAATTTACGGCGCTGTGATTTAAGTGAATAGCGCCCCCAGTGTCGGATTTTCTCCGGGGTCTCGGCTGCCAGGGGTAGCCGAGACCCCAGAGAACATGAATCGGTCGGTTTTTACCGACCCCCGCTTTTGCGATCGCCGTTATTAACCCTATAACGGCGACCGCAAAAAAAAAAGAAAGCCGCGATTTTACATTTAATTTCTCTTTCCTCTGATGTGATCGCACATCAGAAGATAGAGAAATAGGGTCCCCGATCCCCCCCGGTCCCCTCCCGGTACCTCTCCCTTGTCCTCCGTCCCCTCCCGGTGGTCCCGCGCCCGCCGGCGTCATCCGATGGGCGCCGCCATCTTGAAAATGGCGGGCGCATGCGCAGTGCGCCCGCCGGGAATCTGCTGGCTCCGGCTGGCAGATTCCATTCATTATTTTGATCACTATGATAAACGATCATAGTGATCAAAATAATAAAAATAGTACATAACCCCCCCCGTTTATCACCCCCTTATATAGGCGCACACAATGAAATAAAAAAAATATTTTTTTTTTCAGTTTTCCGTTAGGCTAGGGTTAGGGTTAGGCTAGGGTTAGGTTAGGGTTAGGCTAGGGTTAGGGTTAGGCTAGGGTTAGGGTTAGGCTAGGGTTAGGGTTAGGCTAGGGTTAGGGTTAGGCTAGGGTTAGGGTTAGGCTAGGGTTAGGGTTAGGCTAGGGTTAGGGTTAGGCTAGGGTTAGGGTTAGGCTAGGGTTAGGGTTAGGCTAGGGTTAGGGTTAGGCTAGGGTTAGGGTTAGGCTAGGGTTAGGGTTAGGCTAGGGTTAGGGTTAGGCTAGGGTTAGGGTTAGGCTAGGGTTAGGGTTAGGCTAGGGTTAGGGTTAGGCTAGGGTTAGGGTTAGGCTAGGGTTAGGGTTAGGCTAGGGTTAGGGTTAGGCTAGGGTTAGGGTTAGGTTAGGCTAGGGTTAGGGTTAGGGCTAGGGTTAGGTAGGGTTAGGGTTAGGGCTAGGGTTAGGGTTAGGTAGGGTTAGGGTTAAGGGTTGGGCTAAGGTTAAGGGTTGGGCTAGGGTTAGGGTTGGGCTAGGGTTAAGGGTTGGGCTAGGGTTAGGGTTGGGCTAGGGTTAAGGGTTGGGCTAGGGTTAGGGTTGGGCTAGGGTTAGGGTTGGGCTAGGGTTAGGGTTGGGCTAGGGTTAGGGTTGGGCTAGGGTTAGGGTTGGGCTAGGGTTAGGGTTGGGCTAGGGTTAAGGGTTGGGCTAGGGTTAGGGTTGGGCTAGGGTTAAGGGTTAGGGTTGGGCTAGGGTTAGGGCGAACTAGGGTTAGGGTTGGGATTAGGGTTAGGGGTGTGTTGGGGTTAGGGTTGGAGCAAGAATTGAGGGGTTTCCACTATTTACCAACTTTGGGGGTCTAAAAATTGGGGTCTAAAAAATCACTTTTGTGGAAATAAAAAAGACTTTTTATTTTCACGGCTCTGCGTTTATAAACTTCTGTGACGCGCTTGGGGGTTCAAAGTGTTCACCACACATCTAGATAAGTTCCTTAGGGGGTCTAATTTCCAAAATGGGGTCACTTGTGGGGGGTTTCCACTGTTTAGGCCCATCAGGGGCTCTGCAAACGCAACATGATGCCCGCAGACCATTCCATCAAAGTCTGCATTCCAAAATGGCACTCCTTCCCTTCCGAGCTCTCCCATGCGCCCAAACAGTGGTTCCCCCCCCCCCATATATGGGGTATCAGTGTACTCAGGACAAATCGCATAATAACTGTGGGGGTATGATTTCTCCTGTTACCCTTGTAAAAATAAAAATTTGGGGGCGAAAAGATCATTTTTGTGGAAAAAAAAATGGATTTCTTATTTTCACGGCTCTACGTTATAAACTTCTGTGAAGCACTTGAAGGTTCAAAGTGCTCACCACACATCTAGATAAGTTCCTTAATGGGTCTAGTTTCCAAAATGGGGTCACTTGTTGGAGTTTTCCACTGTTTAGGCACATTAAGGGCTCTCCGAACGCAACATGGCATCCGATCTTAATTCCAGCCAATTCTGCGTTGAAAAAGTCAAACCGTGCTCCATCCCTTGCGAGCTCTGCCGCGTGCTGAAAAAGGGGTTTACCCCCACATATGGGGTATCGGCATATTCAGGAGAAATTGTACAACAAATTTTGTGGTTGATTTTCTCTTTTAACACTTGTGAAAATTAAAAAAAATTGGTTCTGAAGTAATTTTTTTCCAAAAAAAAAGTTAAATGTTAATTTTTTCCATCCACATTGCTTTCGTTCCTGTGAAGCACTTAAAGGGTTAATAAACTTCTTGAATGTGGTTTTGAGCACCTTGAGGGGTCTAGTTTTTAGAATGGTGCCACTTTTGGGTATTTTCTGTCATGTACACCCCTCAAAATGACTTTAAATATGATGTGGTCCCTAAAAAAAAATGGCTTTGTAAATTTTGTTGTAAAAATGAGAAATCGCTGGTCAACTTTTAACCCTTATAACTTCCTAACAAAAAAAAAATTTGCATCCAAAATTGTGCTGATGTAAAGTAGACATGTGGGAAATGTTATTTATTAAGAAATTTATGTGACACATCTCTCTGATTTAAGGGCATAAAAATTTAAAGTTTTAAAATTGCAAAATTTTAAATTTTTTTGCCATATTTCTGTTTTTTTCATAAATAAACACAAGACTTATCGAAGAAATTTTACCACTAACATCAAGTACAATATGTCACGAAAAAACATTCTCAGAATCAGCAGGATCCATTAAAGCGTTCCAGAGTTATAACCTCATAAAGGGACAGTGGTCAGAATTGTAAAAATTGGCCTGGTCATTAAGCTGCAAACTGGCTCTGTCGCTAAGGGGTTAACATATAGTAAAGGATTTGTAATGGAGAGGCGTCTTACAGACACATCTCCATTACTAGGCCGTGGGCTTTGTCACCTAACAATGCAAAGGTGACATTAACCCCACTTGCGACCGCTACAGGGCAAGTGTGAAGAGCCGGGCAAAGCTCCAGAGAAGGCGTATCTAATAGATATGCCTTTTCTGGGCAGCTGCGGTCTGCTGTTTTTAGGCTCGGGGAGGCCTATATCAATGGCCCCTTACGAGCCTGAGAATACCAGCCCCAGCTGTGAGCTTTAGCAAGGCTGGGTGTCAAAATGGGGGGGACCCCACGTGTTTTTTTTTTTTTTTTTTATTTAAATCAACCCCTCTGTTCTTGATAGCCAACCTTGCTGAGGGTTGGAGCCCCCAGCTGTGAGTTTTGGCTGGTTGGTTCAAGAAAATAGGAGGAAACCCACGTCGGGTTTTTCATTCATTTATTTCATTATATCGCAGGCGGTGGGTGAGGGGAAAACCCCGATCATCTGCTCCTGCTGTTACTGTTAGCGGCAGCAAGTGTCGGATGATGGGAGTAATTGTCCCAAAAGCCCCCAACTGCTGTCATCGTTCGGACTTTAATATAACTCTCATCACTCTCCTCTGCTCACGCCGATCGCTGGCAGAGCAGCTGAGAATGATGAGAGCCATCCTCCGCACCTGCCGCAGGGGAACAGCACTTACTGTAGCGCTTCTTCCCCGGCGGCCGTCCATGTGGTACAGATGTGGCACACAGTTGCCACATGTGTGCTACACGTA
Organism: Dendrobates tinctorius; assembly: GCF_039654945.1. NCBI lineage: Eukaryota > Metazoa > Chordata > Amphibia > Anura > Dendrobatidae > Dendrobates > Dendrobates tinctorius. Next base: position 11,136,249 of record NW_027361694.1, read on the forward strand.
TTACACACACGGACACTTATCTCTCCGGTACTGGTTTTTCTGGTACTGGAAATAAATGGACGTGTAAAACTGGCCTTAGAGATATTGGCAATAAAGTATTTGGCACCAAGTGGGTGTCTTATCGGGCTATTTTCACGGTGGCTCAGTTAGCGCTGCAGCCTTGCAGCGCTGGAGTCCTGGGTTCGAATCCCACCAAGGACAACATCTGCAAGGAGTTTGTATGTTCTCCCCGTGTTTGCGTGGGTTTCCTCCGGGTACTCCGGTTTCCTCCCACATTCCAAAGACATACTGATAGGGAATTTAGATTGTGAGACCATCGGGGACAGTGATGATGATGATTATAATGTGTGCAAACTGTAAAGTGCTGCGGAATATGTTGGCGCTATATAAAAAAAATAAGAAGATCCTGTGTGATGCTGACCAAACTTTACCCCCTTAACCCCCAGAGCTTTTCTGTTTTTGCGTCTTCGTTTTATGCTCCCCTTCTCAGAGCCATAACATTTTTTTCATTTTTCTGTCAATATGGCTATGTGAGGGTTTGTTTTTTGCGGGTCGAGTTGTGCTTTTGAACGACCCCATTGGTTTTACCATGTCGTGTACTAGAAAATGGGGGAAAAAAGTTCCAATTGCGGTGAAATTGCAAAAAAAAGTGCAGTCCCATAATTATTTTTTGTTTTGGCTTTTTTACTAGGTTCACTAAATGCTTAAACTGACCTACGATTATGATTTTCCAGGTCATTAGGAGCTCATAAACACTAAACATGTCTAATCTTTATATATAAAAAAAAAAAAAAAAAAAGTCATTTTCCGATACCTTTAGCGTCTCGACTTTTCGTGATCTCTGATTGGGTGAGGGCTTAATTTTTGCGTGCCGAGCTGACGTTTTTAATGCAATGTAAAAGTAATTCTTTCGTTTTGACTTTTTTCTCACTACGCCGTTTAGCAATCAGGTTAATTTTTTTTTTTTTTCTTGTAAAATATCTTTATCAACCTGCAGATATTCATTCTGACAGGAGGAAATGAACTTTTTCTTCCAGCAGGCTCACTCTTAAGTGTGGAGCTGGCACGGGTTCATTCGCCGATCAGTGTCTACAGAGCGTTTTGCTAGGCGCCATACTCTATGTATTGCGTAAAGTTGTCTCTCCCCCTGCCACACTTCTCATCTCATGACTTTCCAGAGTTTCCTACAGTAAAATACTAGCGCCCTTTGCTGCATCTCACCCGAGATCCGCCTGACCCCAATCTATCCTCCAGCTCCCAATCTCTTAAATGCCATAGCTGAGCTGCTAGTAAGTAAAGCCACACCTGAGGCAGTGCCAAACCTCCGTCCTCCCTTGGTAACTGCAGGTTTTCTAGTTTAATTCTAGAAATTCCCCTTTTCCACATTAAATCACTAAACATATTATGAATTCTCGTACACCAATACTTTTAGAATTCAAATTTGTGTTATTGATCATGTGCAGTACTTGCATCAGCATCATTTTGATTAACCGCTTCTTAACTAGGCTTTTTTTAATTTTTTTTTTATTATTTACAATGTTCTGAAGGTTTTTTTTTTTTTTTTTTTTTTGTCTCCCCTCCCCAAGCTGAAATTTTTATTGATCCCATATTGGGAAAAATGCAATGTTTTGATTGCCTCATATAGCATTTTATTTTTGCAGTGTTGCGGAGTACAAAAAAATTCTGACGTATGTGTAAATATGTGTGTATATGTATATAATAAATATATATATATATATATATATATATATATATAATTATTATTTTTTTTTTTTTCTTATTATGCTGTGTTAGTGATTTGGTTAACTTTATATTTTTATAGATTGGAATTTTATAGATGTAGTGACACCAAAAGCTTATTTCATTTTTTTTTTTTTTTTTTTTTTTATATGGAGTGTGTGTGTGTAGGGGGGGGGGGACAAAGGGGTTATTTGATCTGTTAAATATTTTTATTTTTAAAGGTGTTTTTTTTTTTTTTTTTTTTTTGCCCCATTGACTGCTTCGTTAGTCCCCTTAGGGAACATCTAATGACTTGTACAATACACAGCAGTTCTACAGCACTGCTGTGTATAGTGAAAATTATGGTCTCATATAAACTTCAGCCACAGACTGGCTTTCACAGGAGAACTGTCATGACAGGCACACCGGGTCCTCAGCGGACTCGGGTTGCCATTACAGGCCACTCGACGCTGCGCGATTGCATAATGGGTGCTCTGATAGGCGAATAGAATGACTCTCTGCCCTGCCGACACACAGTAAGTGCCCGTCTTAGTTTGACAGCATCATTTAACAGATTAACAGCCATGGGCTTAACTCCGCTTCACTTGTGACTGATTATTGCAGCCATCATCTGCTGGGAAAAATGCAGGCTTGGCTTGCAGGGACTCCCTCGTATGCCTTACTGTGAAGAGACTTGTTTTGGCATAGTAGCTAACTCTGCTTAGTTATAACAAATTATAATATGTATGTGCCAAGATTTTCAGCACATTTTTTTTTTTTTGTGCTGAAAATGCCCCCTCGACTTATACATGAGTCATTGTGCAGAAACCAGCGGGGGAGCAGTGGCAGGAGCTGCTGTCTGGGACATCATACTCACCCTCCTGTGCCATCACTGAATGTCCCCTGCATCCTCCTTTGTCCCAGTGCTGACAGCTTCTTCCTGCGTTGAGCGGTCACATGGTACCGCTCATTAAGGCCATAGGCGTGGCGTCCATATTCATGACCGTAATGAGCAGTACCTTGTGACCGTTCAACACAGGAAGAAGCTGTATTTTTGGGGGGGTTTCTAAAGCAGTGAAAAATATATGCCAGGCTTCTTCCATCTGTCTCTTTTGGCTCCACATATTTTATTTAGTTTGTGTGGAAGACACAAGACGAATAGTCGGGTCACAATTAAACGGTTTTGCGTCTTTTGAAACCTAAATCGGTCAAAAGATTAAACATTTGCAGAGCAAGTTGTTTTGTCATAGAAATGCATATGTTCAATCTTGATTGTTTTTTTTTTTTTGGGGCACATATAGCAAGTTATATGTTTGGGTCAAATATAATGCTTAGGTACTTTTTCAGTACGTCTCTCAAGTGATGGAACATTGGCTCTAAACCCAGTTACGATAATTGGTGGGGGGAGAACATTGAGAGGCAAACCTCTGTGCTAACTAAGTTCACGTTTGTTGCCTGATTTTCAGCATTTTGAACACTGTTGTCAGTCGTATTACAACGTCTTCCCTCCAGAGTATTGGTTTCCTTTTGTAAAAAAAACCCACAATTTTTTATGTAAACCAATCCTTCTTTATCAGCCAGTGTACGCTTCCAGCAATTCATCAAAACATGTAATCCAAGTCAGTTGGCAATAAATCTTTCCTTCCTTCCTAAGCAGACTGAAGTTTTGAAGGCTGTGCTTAGCCTTTGTAGGTAAAAGAAGTAACTGTACAAGTCAAATAGGAAGAGTAATACAATGATGGCTTTTCCTTACCTTGACATAATTTTCAGTGAGTGAAAGGTGAGCTGCTCCACCTCTCTTAAAGACGTGACATTCAGTGGACTGTGTAACTGCACTTTCTAAATAGAATAGCAGCCACTATACTCCAGCAACCCAAATGTATACCTTAAACAGTGGTGTAACTGTACCCCATCTCCAAATAAAAACTAAATACATACCAAAAGTGTAATGCTTTGTCAAAAAGCACACTTTGTTAACTGAACAAGTTGCAATATTAGGGCTAGTGTGTCAAACTCATGTTTCCTAATCCTGTTTTTTTGGCACTAGACTTTCCCCCTATGGTGCTATTTTACGAATATATTTTACCATGGAAGCGCAGTCCATTGCCATACTATGTCCAACAGATAACCGCACAGTTTCTACATTTTTCTCTCTCATATTTATCACAGACTGCCACAACCTTATTAAAGGTTATAGACCTGTATTGACATGGGGGTAAAAAGATTATGTATGTTGGTAGTTACCTTTTTAGTTAAAAAAATTTTTTGCTAAGTTTAAGTCTGTAATTTTTATTTCTTCATTCATTTTCATACTCCCTTCGAATTTCTTTTTTTTGGGGAAGGCTGTCTTAGTAATAATGGCTGGATAGGAAGTATGTGTGTATCCAGGGTGCTGCTATCTTCATTAGTTCAAAGATCACACAATTTCTATCCTTTACTTATTTCCCCTGCATGTGTTTTACTCATTCTATGTAGCCTGTTCTGCTTTCCTTGAGAATGTAGATGGTTTCCTCTTTCCACTCTTTAGATATTTCTACAATCCCTTCCTAGCAATTTATAAGGCCAAATTCACAGGTTGGTGTTTATCGGTCTGAGCATGGACCGTAATGCAAAGAATTGCCAAGGATTTCCTATCCTGATCTCAACATCCTCATAGACACTGATGAGGCTGTTGAGTTCCGGTTAGGTAATCAGGGGCCATTCTGTGCACTGCGGTCCGAACTCGGACCACAAAATATGGATGTATAATCATGTGTAAGACTGAAAAAAAGAGAAAGTTATCAGAACTCGGTAGGACCTCTGATGTAACATTTTTCCGAAAGCACTTGGCTAGTTAAAAGGCTTGGCCAAGCTTTGCAGAAACTAAACTGTAGAAACTCTTATATCAAAGACTATTATGTAGAGCGTTGTTTATTTTTGCCTTTAGGAAGCAGATGAACACATGAAGCCCATGGTAGATCTCACTGAATAAGAAATAATTGTTACTCAACACCGTCTCCACCACTTTTCCTATCCATGACAGCACAACCTGGGAGAGATCGAACAAACAAGGACAGGAAACTTGCAGAATAAAAAAGCGGAACCTCTCCCTCGCATCAGTTGTGTGTTTTTTTTTGTTTTTTTGTTTTTTTTTATCCTTGACGAGGAACTTATATACAGTGTCCAGTGCAAAATGATGAAAAGACGACTTCTACACAGGTCCTGCTCGATCGCCTAAGAGGACGTGAGGCCTGAAAGCACTGCAGCAGGCTCATTGAGGGCTTGGCTGGAGCAAGGGCATCAACTGTGTCTGACGGATGCTGCTGCGTCCAAGGGTCTGCGCATGCGCAGGGTGCACTTTTATGACGAGCATGCTGGTGACATTTGATCCGGAACTGCTGAAGCACTTCCCTGGAGAGGTTTGAAGGTGGCCGCCTATGGGGGGAGGTGCTGTCTGCACTGGTACCGCATTTAAATGTGGTTTTGTGCTACAAGACCACTGAAAGAGCAGTGACTCTGGCATTCCTTCTCAGTACTACCATGGAGCAACAAGCGCAGCTGCAGGTCCAGCAGCACTCAAAACCAAAGGAGCAGCAGCGGAGTTCGTACTGACCGTTCCAGAGTTTTCAGTAGGTTCAGCCAGCAGAGATTCGGCACAATCTCCAGAGGAGATCACTTGTGTGATAACAGGTTGTTCTCTTGTTTCTCATTTAAGAGAAGTCTAATACATTGCCGAACTCAAGAGTGTGTACTGTGTGGAGTGGAATGGTCCAGCTCATGGCAGAAAAAACTCTGCCTGGCTTGTAAAGGGAAAACTGTGTGAAGAAACTCCTAATTTTGCTGTGACGCTTAGAGCTATTCGATCAGAAGTAAAAAATTCTATTAAGTCCTTTGCTATCCAAGAAGGTGACAAACATTAAAAAAGGGAAGAAGTTAATTGTATTGTCATCTGATTCTAAAAGAATAGACAAATCAGAAGGAGAATGTATGTCCTTGGATTCCTCTTTCTCGAATTGGGGGGGGGGGGGGTGTTGCCCATTAGAAGATATGAATCGTTTAGTTAGTGCGGTGAGGCCCACAATGGATATTAAAAAAACGGAAGCATATAGATCAGTACAAGATATTATGTTAAGAGGGTTTGAGCATAAAAAACTATAAACCTTTCCAGTGAATGAAAAGGTACTGGGCCTTAAGATAAAATGGGAGATACCTGAGTGGAAGGGTTCGCTGCCATCATCATTAACCCCTTTGCTTCCAAGGGTGGTTTGCAAGTTAATGCCCGGGCCAGTTTTTACAATTCTGACCACTGTCCCTTTATGAGGTAAACTCTGGAATGCTTCCATGGATCCCGGTGATTCTCACATTGTTTTCTCATGACATATTGAACTTCATGTTAGTGGTAAAATTTCATTCATATAACTTGCGTTTATTTGTGGAAAAAAAACCCGGAAATTTGGCAAAAATTTTGAACATTTTGCATTTTTCCAACTATGGCACTCAAAAAACTTAAGTAACATTTCCCACATGTTTACTTTACATCAGCCCAATTTGGGAACCAAAATTTTTTTTTTTTTTGTTAGGAAGTTATAAGGGTTAAAAGTTGACCAGCGATTTCTCATTTTTACAACGCAATTTTATTTTTGGGACCACATCACATTTGAAGTCACTTTGAGGGGTCTATATGATAAAAAATGCCCAAAAGTGACACCATTCTAAAAACTGCACCCCTCAAGGTGCTCAAAACCAGATTCAAGAAGCTTATTAACCCTTCAGGTGCTTCACAGGAATTTTTTGAATGTTTTAAGAAGAAAAAAAAAAAAATTACTTCAGGTTCAATATTTTTATTTTACCATGGGTAACAGGAGAAATTGGACTGGAAAAGTTATTGTGCAATTTGTCCTGAGTACGCTGATACCTGGTATGTGGGGGGAACCCACTGTTTGGGCGCATGGCAGAGCTCGGAAGGGAAGGAGCGCCGTTTGACTTTTTCACTGCAAAATTGGCTGGAATTCAGATCGGATGCCATGTCAAGTTTGGAGAGCTGCTGATGTGCCTAAACAGTGGAAACCCCTCACAAGTGACCCCATTTTGGAAACTAGACCCCCCCAAGGAACTTATATAAATATGTGGTGAGTACTTTGAACCCCCCGAGGGCTTCACAGAAGTTTATAACGTACAGCCGTACAATGAAAAAATCATATTTTTTCCACAAAAATGATCTTTTCACCCCCAATTTTTATTTTCCCAAGGGTAACAGGACCCCAAAAGTTATTGTGCAATTTGTCCTGAGTACGGTCATACCCCATATGTGGGGGTAAACCACTATTTGGGTGCATGGCAGAGCTCGGAAGGGAAGCAGCGCCTTATGACTTTTTTGGTTGGAATTGAGATCGGATGCCATGTTGCGTTTGGAAAGCCCCTGATGTGCCAAAACAGTGGAGACCCCCCCCAATTCTAACTCTAACCCCAACACACCCCTAATGGGAAAATATAAATACTTTTTTTTAATTTTATTATTTTTCCCTAACTAAGGGGGTGATAACTGGGGGTATGATTTACTATTTATGGCGGGGTTTTATATTTGGCAGCTGTCATTCGCTAAAAGACTTTTTATTGTGTTATTGCACTTTTTGTTCGGTATGATAATAAAGCATTATTTTTTGCATTGTTTTTTTTTTTTTTTTTTTTTTATTTAAGGGGTTTGTTAAAGGGGTTAACTAGTGGGACAGTTTTTTTATTGGGCGGGTCGTTACACTTTTTTTTTTTTTTTACTTTATTACATTGTCCCAGGGGGACATAACTGTCATGTGACAGATCGCTGTGACAGATCAGCGATCCCGAAGGTCCCAGCCGCCATATTGGATCCGGGGACCTGCAGGGAAGGAGGCCCCCGGAGCAGCGCAGCCTTGTGTAGGTCAGCGCAGCACGTGGCCCTTGATGACCTACACAAAGCTGGGGATAGTAAAAAAACAAAAAAAAAACAACTCCCTAATTGGTCCATCCCTTCATACATTAGGTCCTTTCAAAGAAGAAGATATGGTCATAGAAGACTTTTGAAAGATCAAGGGGAAAAGGGAGAACAGTCAATGGGAACAGAGGTTTCATGTTAGGGGGTCCCTCCTCATAGAATAAGAATTCTTCCTGGTAACACCATTCGCCATGGGGGGGGTCTTTCTTTCTTCCTTTGTGCCTGGGTGGGAATCTCATCGAGCAGATGGATTCTGAAATTGATAGCCAGGCCTGGGACTGGAATTTGACCATTTTTGAGGTAAGGTTCTCTCAAAGGTGGGGGGTAACAATTAGCCCTAGAAACAGAAATCCAGGGACTGGTAAAAAAAAAATCCTTCCTTTTATAGAGATTCTGGTAGAAGAGGAAGGAGAGGGGGTTGTATTCTGCTCTTTTTCTGAAAATATGCTTCTTTTAGGTATGTTTCTTTTTTTCTTTTTTTTTTTTTTTTTTGTTAATATAGATCACATTCCAACCCACATAGAAGATCAGAATTTCTTAAGAGTGGCTGTAACCATAAATGGGAGGATCGGACATTTCCAGTTCCGGGCCCTTTCTCTTCGGTTTATCAATGGATCTGCAAGTTTTTACAAAAGTGATAGCGGAATTGACTTCTCCTCTACGGGAACAGAGCATCCTTCTAATTCCATACTTGGACAATTTCTTGATTATAGTCAAGACGGTTGATTGCTGCAATTATCAATTAGAATGTGTCAGAACAACCTTAACAAACTGGGTTTACTTCTGGACTTGACAAAGTCATTTGATTCCCTTGAGAATCCAAATCTTTTTAGGGCTTCTGTTAGGCTAGCTTCACACTAGCGTTTTGGGCCGCCGCTAAGCCCTTCCTCCCTGCTCGCCCCCTCCGTTCATCTCTGCCTAGTATCGCACACGGCTGCATGCGATCTGCACATCCTATCTTTAGCATAGGGTGCGCAGACCGTGCACTAATAGAATTTTGCGTGCGCTGCACCCTTTTGACGGTGTGCGCCGAACGCACCATGTTGCATTTTGGTGCGCTCGGAGCACCGTCAAAAGGGCGCAGCGCATGCTAAAGATAGGGTGTGCAGATTGAATGCAGCCGTGTGCGATACTAGGCGGAGATGACCGGAGAGGGCGGGCAGGGGGCGGGGCATAGCGGCGGCCGTGTGCTGCGGCCCAAAACGCTAGTGTGAAACTAGCCTTAGACTCGATAAACAAACTTTCACCTTCTAAAGGAAAAGATAGAAAGTTGTCAGATCGGGTGCTACTGGCGATAAAGAATCCTACCATAACCCTCAGGAAGGCCATTCATTGCTGGTTTTCTTGTATTTCAGCAGTCCTGAAGGCTCGGTTCCACATCAGCAAACTACAGGGGATCATTTAATAAGCAAAAGGACATCTAGAAGAGTAACCCTAGTCCAGTCCAGTCTCACCATTGGTAGTTAAATGCAGAAAATTAATCAAAAGGAGTTTCTCTGGAAAAATCTAATTCAGAGTATTACAAACACGAATGCAAGTCCAAGAAGTTGGACCATCCTATTTTCTGAATCCACTCTCCAAAGTGGGTGAACAAGAGCAGACAAGATGTGTTCTTCCAATCCAAAGGCGCTAAGGGCAGTGAAATATGTGGTGGGGAACCTACTCTCATTGATAGAATACAACAGAGTAACGGTGGCATACTTCAACCATCAGAGAGGCACTCGATCCGATTTGCTGATGACTGTAGCAGAGTAGATATTTCAGATAGCAGAAAACTATCTCTCATTATTGATGGCATTACACAGAAGAGGGAAACAAAACAGCAGGGCAGGCTTTTTGAGCCACAATCAGTTGAGACAAGTAGAGTGGAGTCTGAATCCAGCTGTTTTAAAACAGATTGTAGAATTAAGGAGTGTCCCAGGAGTCTGTTGCAACAGAAAAATAAAGCTTTGCTAATCCCGGAGAACATCCTTGTATGGTAGATGCACTAGTGTTGATTCTAGCTGTACTGAGTAAGATCAGACAAGGTCAAGCAAGGGTAATTTTAATAGCACCATTCTGGGCCAAAGGACCATGGTTCTCCTGGATGAGGTTGATGTCTTTAACCGATCCTTGGGTACTGCCAGAGATCCTGTACCTTCTCATCCAATGTCCAGTTTGTCACTCATCCCCAAGCAACTGGGCTTCACTTGACGGCTTGGAATTTGGGAAGTCACTATATGTACAGCAAGGATTTTCATCTAATCTAGTCTCCACATTGCTAAAAAGTAGGAAACCAGAAACCACTAGACTTTTACGGTAGAACCTGGAAAAAGTTCCTCAGCAGCTCAGGTATAAAGGTATAAAACTACAAGATGTTATTTCTATTATGCCCATCTTACAATTTCTTCAGAAGGGACTATATGGGGGGTGTATCTATTAGTACCCTCAAAATACAGTCATTAGTATAGCTGACAACCATTTTCTTCTGTTTTTTTTTTTAATTAAGTGTTATTATTTCTGTCTTGTTGTTGTGATGCCATTTCTTTTTTAAAGATTTGTCAGCTGTAACAATGCAAGTTGTACTTGATATTGCTTTATCCATTTTTCTGTTAGTTTTCAACATTTGATGGGCTAAATGTTTTGCATATTTTGTCATGGGTAGTCGAACTTTGCCTAAAATTTATTTTGTGTGTTTTTCGGTTGAAACATGGCAAAGACAAATTTATCACCAAGTGTCAGGAAGCTTATTCCGAGTGAAGTCAGGCAAAAGCCAAAAAGAGGTAGCTATGGAATTCATCTGCATGGAAAACTTCCTCCAAAGTTTATCACATTATTAAGAAAAAGTCAGTATCTGATCTCCATAACATGTCCATAATAATGCTGTATTGATTTCGCACAAAATGAACAGACTTTTAACCTATATATATTATGTCGCCAAACAATCGTGCAATGGCTAAGAGCAGTAAGGTTGAATGTACGAGTTCCAGTTAAGAAGCCTTATATATCTGCAATGAACCGGAAGGTCCGACTTGAATTTGCCAAAGAACACAGCCAATGGAAAGAGACAGATTGGTCTAATGTGTTGTGGTCGGATGAATCCATGTTCAATCTGGTAGTCATGGCAAGCACTATATTTACCTCTCAATTGGAAAACCTAATGATGTTGGGTACCAAACACCTTCCGTGAAACATGATGGTGGCAATGTCATGGTTTGGGGCTGCTTTTTTGCATCCTCTACATAGAATTATTGAAAATATGAATTCTACCTTGTACAACAATATACTGGAGAATGTAATGCTGCCACATGGTAAAACCAAAGTAGGCAGGGGCTGGAAATTCTAGCAAGACGATCAGCAGGACACATCCAATTTAGTCAAAAATTGGTTAGCAAAGAAAAATGTTCTCCTGTTGCAATGGCCAAGCCAATCGACTGATTTATGTTGAATCTATTTTATTGAGAAAAATTTGACATATAACATACAAGACACAAGATTATACACCAAGCCGTGCTAGATTACAGAATAATCGCTCTCCTAGAAAGGCGAGATGTCTTACGGCCCAAAGGCTCGCAATGTCCCAGGTGAACTAAAGTCACCGCATAGTCATCAGGCCTACTTCAAGCGAGAGAACAACAGGAGACCGCCATCACAGACCGACAAATACAGCCATATGAGCATTTTTCATACAATACTTGCTCACCTATAATAATCGTCCGAAGAGATAACGTTCCCCCCCTGCATGCCCTCCCGCTCGTTAACATCATCAGTGGTTAAATATGGAAAATAATAATTACGAGCATGTTCAACGATTTGCACGTAACCTGTGGAGGTGTATTTTAAATAACAAAGAGAGAAAGAAATTAGAAAGAGTAAGAGGACTCACAGGAAGTATAGAAAGAAAAGGGAGGAGAGTGGGGGAAAAAAAAGGGGGAGAGGGGAAAAGGAAACGGGCGTCAGATCTCCGAGCTGGCCCCTAAGAAGCGTCTTCGACCAATCGAAGTAGTTCAGGAGTTTCCCTGAACACGATCCAAGGCTGCCATATTCGGATCAAACGGGAGTTATCTCCCTCCAGTTCAGCCATCAACTCCTCCATACGAAAAATGTCTGTAAATTCTTATAACCATTCTGCCATAGTTGCCAGTGTCGTCGTACGCCAGTGGCGTGGGATCACCATCCGTGCCACAGTAATACAAAACGGGAGAAGGCACTTCTTTTGGGTGGATATGGAACCCGGGAGAATTGATAGGATGGCAATTTGTGGGGAGGGAGGGACATATTTTCCAGAGATCTTTTGGTAGGCCCGAAACACCCCTTCCCAGAAGGGTCGTACAGCAGGGCATTGCCACCATATGTGGAATAGCGTGCCTCGCTCCACTGCACAGCGCCAGCATGTATCATCTACTGTCGGGAAGATGGACTTCAATCTAATGGGGGACAGATACCACCTGGTCAGTATCTTAAAATTTTTCTCCTGTGCGCCCCCGGCCGGAGACATTTTATGTGTAAAGAGAAATGCTTTGTCAAGGTCTTCCGCTGAAAATTTACAACCCATCTCATCCTCCCATGCACGGACGTAACTAGGAGCCACGTCTGAGTCTCCTGAATGAAGTTCCTTATATAAAAGAGAAATCAGATGAGAGGGAGGGTCCTGCAGTTGTAATAAAGCTTCCAACCATGTCGTGGGGGGGCGAGAAGTACGGTCGACCGAACGTCCCTGTATAAACGATCTCAACTGATTATACTCCATCCAGGAGAGTGTCCTATTGGGAAACTTTTCCCGTAAAGCATCCCATGTTGGAAAATTTCCGTCCACCAGAACCTGTCCCAGTCGTAAGTCAGAACTCCTATGCCAACCTAGAAATTGGTCTCTGACATCCTGGAGGAAAATCCGGGTTACCAAATATTGGTGACAATGGATTCAGAGTGCTAATCAATTTCTTTTTATGTTTAACATGATTCCAAATCTGTAAAACTTCTCGAGTCAAGAAACCTGTTGGTCCCTTAAAGTCGTTTGCAACCGATTCAGTGCATCGGATCCATGGAAAATGACGTAATGGGACACCAAAAGATGTCTGTTCCAATTGAACCCATTGTTTAGAACGGTGGCCGAATTGCCAGTCAAACAAATGTGCAAGTAGGGAAGCTCTATGATAGAGTTCCAGGTCGGGAAGGCCCGCATCACCTCTGGGCTTCGGGACGGTTAAAATAGTGTATTTGAGATGAGGTTTAGATGTCTGCCAGATAAAGCGGATTAACGCAGATCTAATGGTCTGGAAGAATGTCTTTGGCGGTACAATCGGAACCGCCTGGAACAGGTATAAGAACCTGGGAAGAATATCCATTTTAAATGAATTCATCCTGCCAAACCACGAGATGCTCTTCCGTCTGTATTCCCTCAACCGTTTCAGAGTCGACTCCAACAGGGGCACATAGTTTAATTTATATAGGTCATTCGTGTCAGTAGGGATTTGAATGCCCAAATATTGAATGGCCACCGAAAGGGGAAATTTCCCATAATTGTGAGTTCTGTCTGTCCTAGGGATATGTTAAGGGCTTCAGTTTTCTGATGGTTAATTTTAAAATTACTGTCTGCTCCATATTTTTGGAACTCTTCCATTAATGATGGGAGGGTAATATATGGCTGGGATATATACAGTAGGAGGTCATCCGCATAAAGAGAGACCTTATAATGAACACTGTCTAGCCGTAGACCGTGCACACTGGGGTTCTTCCTGATCGCCACCGCCAAATGTTCCATAACTATCGCATATAAAAGGGGCGACAAAGGGCACCCCTGCCTGGTCCCGTTCCCAATGGATACAGAGTCTGTCATTGCTCCGTTAACCTTAACCCTTGCCGAATGGCCAGAGTATAGGGCTGCAACCCTATGCAAAAAGCGGTTTCCCAGGCCCATCTGTCGTAGGGCCGAGAACATAAAGCCCCAGTGTACACGGTCAAAGGCCTTCTCCGCATCCATCGATAGCACAACCAACGGCTTACATTTTGATTTAGCATATGCAGTCAAGATGAGGGTCTTACCTATGCCGTCTCTCGCCTCTCTTCCCCGCACGAACCCCACCTGGTCTGAATGTATTGCTGAAGGGGAGCTAGTCGGTTCGCTAGGATTTTTGCGTATAGTTTTAAGTCAACATTAATGAGAGATATTGGGCGGTAGTTTGTTACTATTTTAGGGTCCTTCCCTGGCTTCGGTATTACTGTAATAAAAGCCTCCAGAGATTGTGGAACGAACGGAGACTCAACTGTGATGGCGTTAAACACCCATGTCATAATGGGGCTAAGTTGTTCTCGAAACATCTTATAAAAATGAGGGGAAAACCCATCCGGTCCCGGGCTTTTACCAGCCGCGGTATTTTGGATGGCTTCATCAATCTCTTTGGTCGTAAAGTCCGAGTCTAATGGAGTTGCCAAATCTGTGGCCAATGTAGGAAGGGCAGTGTCACGTATATAAGATTCTATGTGTGGTTGAGGATCTAAGGGTGATTGAGGGGGACAATCTCCGTTGATGTTATATAATGTATGATAATAACGCCGCATTATGTCCAAAATTTGTCGGGTTTGATGTCGTTCGGTCCCCGTTCTGCTGGAGAGATGAAATGTATGTGGTCTGATTACGTGGGTGTAAAAATCTAGCCAACAGACGTCCACATTTGTTAGCTTGACCGTATAATATACTTTTAAAGTGGTTTCTGTGGTGTCGATATTTTTCATTTAGTAGGGACTTCAGATCGTCTCTGCATTTAATCAGGTCAGTCAACGTTTCCGCCTCCTTATTCGTCTTATGCTTCATCTCTAACGTCAATATTTTTTCCATCAAATCTATAATTTCTTTACTTTTTATTTGTTTCAAACGAGATCCATGTTTAAGGAGAACCCCTCTAAGGATGCATTTAAGGGCTTCCCATTTAATAGGCATGATAGTAGTATCATGTGCGTGGTCTTGTAGAAATTCTGCTATGGTAGACTTAATGTCGGCCACACAAGTATTATCTTTTAAAAGATTATCGTTCAATCTCCATGTCCACTGTCGCATCACTGAGTCAGGAGGACTAATGTCCAGAAAAACTGGAGCATGATCTGACCACAGAAAACTCCCGATAGAAGGTCTCGGGTTCCAGGCCAGTGCGCAATGACTAAGGAGAAAGAAATCTATCCTGCCATATGAGTTATGTGGTGTGGAAAAGAACGTATAGTTTTTCTCGTCGGGTTTAGAGAGTCTACAGACGTCAGTGAGCCGTAAATCTTGGAGGTCCCTTTTCAAAGAGGACAGCTGACGAAGAGATAAGACTTTGCTGCCGTGGAGTCTAGAGTCGGATTAAGAGTCATGTTAAAGTCACCTCCCAGTATAATCACCCCTTCATCAATCTCAGCCACGATCTTCAAGAAAGATCTAGCAGCTCTTATTTGGTCCCGGCCAGGGGCGTACCAACCCGCTATAGTATATGTGGTTGAAAAAATCTGAATTTTCAAGATCACGTATCTGCCCTCCACATCGACCAGTGTGTCCAATATGGTATGCTGGAGGGATTTATGGAGCGCTATAGACACCCCTCGGGATCGTGAATTCGGGTTAGCACTATGGAACCAGGTTGTGTAATATCGATCATGAATATTAGGAATATGTCCAACTTTAAAATGTGTCTCTTGTAAAATCAACACCTTTACTCTTTTCTTGTGCATACCATATAAAATGTGACCGCTTCTGCGGGGTATTAAAGCCTCTAGTGTTCAAGGAGCCCAGTGTTATCTTTTGTGCAGCGGTCTTACCCGGCATTATATCTGTAATTCGAGGTCGAGGATGTAAGTTTTGGCTACAGGGATGGATCGGCTTCGGAGTCCAACGCCCGCTGTTGAAGAGGGAGGGAAAGCTAACAAGGGAGGTGGGTATAGACAAAGAAAGTAGATAAAAAGTTAAAAGAAGACAAAGGTAAAGGAAATTTTAACAAAACGAGTGTGGATAGACACACTCCAATAGACAATTTAACCTGTTGGAGGTAAACGTTAATAGCTGCGTGCCTCAGTGGCAAAACAGCGCCTCCAGGGGTTAAGTGTACAGCAAAAGAGGAGTCGGAGACACCGTCTCCCCCGGTTCCCAACCCCGTAATTATCTAACAGTCGTATTTCCTTTATATCGAAAACTTAACAGGTAAAGACCATGTATATTTTATCTTAATTATAAACGAGTGAAACATATCCCATTTCTTAACCAGCTATAAGTACCCCATTCTGTAGCTCTGAACCAGTATAATCTTTTAGACAACGAATTATCCCTCAAAACATGACACCACAGAACAATCTCCAATTCAGGACAAGACATGTTAATCAGTCAGCCTCTCCTTCTGCTAGATGTATGCGCCCGGTCCGTTGGGCCATCCCCCGCGACGACGCTGCTGCTGAGGGTTCTGGCCTCTTCCATTCTATAAAATGATGGTAAGGATGGCCAATCAGGAATATCCACTTCAGTTATATCTAAGGTGGCCGAGAATGCCGGAACTCCACTAGGATGACTCAAGCGATGCACTCTGCCTCTCTTCCGAACTCGAAGACAAAACGGGAATCCCCAAGTGTAAGGAAGGTCGTGCCGCCGCAGCTCGTCCAAGAGGGGGCGAAGAGCTCTGCGTCTCTGTTGGGTCCATCTGGACAAGTACTTAGGAAGAGCTGTATGCGAGATCCTGAGTGGTTTATGGGTTTTACTCTCCTGGTTGCTCCCATGACCGCATCTTTAAGTTCGTACTTGTCTCAGTGGGTCTTGCTTGCCGGGACGTGGGCCCAAGGACCTATGGGCGCGATCCAGTTCCAGTGGGGCGTCCTGGGGCCTATCTAGTACCGAGTTAAAAATGCCACTCAAAGTGGTGTTCAACTCCTGGGGGGTATAGATTCGGGCAGTCCCCTTACTCTTATATTATTTCTGCGTCCCCTGTTCTCAGAATCATCCAGCATTTCTGCTAGAGTTTGCAACTGTCTAGCTTGAGCGGCTGTGACAGATTCCTGAGCCTCTATTCTTTCGTTCAAAGAGGCTAAAAGCTGGTCATGGGATTCCACTTTCTCACCACATTGTTGGATAACATCTTTTAGTATGGAAAGTTCAGCCTTGTAGGAGGATTCCAAACGGGCAATGTACTGCTCCATATCCTGCTTCGTCGGGATATCTTTTATCTTAAATAGTAGATTGAAATCAGCTCCCATGGGTGCTGCGGAGTGTCCTGTCAAAAAAGAGGATGACTTCCCACACTGCGGTGTCAGGGATGCATCTGGTCGATGGAAAGGTGGAGGAGCTGTATTATATGGCAGGCCTGTTTGAGGAGCAGGGGATACGGTGTTATCTGCCTGTCCTTTTGTCATGGGGTCTGCTCCCCCCGTTGCTGCAGAGTCATCTGCGGTATCCATTTCAGCATCTGGGAGGACACTGCCGCCTCTTTGTGGTGTGGGGGGTTCCACATTCATCTCCCCCGGGTTCCCGCCTGGCCCACCGGCTTGTGGTGGCGCTGGCCCTTCCGCAGGGCTCCCCTGTGAAGGACTGGTCTCCCGGGGCTCGGTGGATTTATTCTGGGGAGAGCGCCTCACCGTCTGCGGGGCTCCTGCGGTCGTGCCACCAGCTCTCCCAGGGGGCCCCCTACGGTCCTCTGTCTCCCCGGACCGTTCTCCCACCACCTGCACCTTACTTCCTGTTAGCGATGGGGCCTGCTGCGCTCTACTCGCGGCGTCTGTCATGGCGCTCATGGCCTTCCTTCTTCCCGCTCCTGTAAAGTAGCGTGGAATGCCTTGGGGAGCGCTGTCGGGTGCAGAAGGGCCTGCGGATGTGCTCCCCCTGGTCCTTCTAGTAGACATCAGTGTATGGGGTATGTATTTCGGGCTCTGTTCGGGTCGGTCACTGGTGTGGGAGCGGGAGCTCTCCTAAATCCGTCCTCCCTCCTTGACCACCATACCACGCCCCCCAATCGACTGATTTAAACCCTATAGAGCACCTTTTTGAGGCCCATACCCATAGCAACAAAGATGAGTTGTTTCCAGATTTGCAAATGGAATGGAGCAAGATCCCTCAGGACTGTAATACCCAGTCGGTGTGGTGCAGTAATTAACCCCTTAATGACCTGAGCTTTTTTCGGTTTTGCGTTTTCATTTTTCGCTCCCCTTCGTCCCACAGCCATAACTTTTTTTCTATTTTTCCATCAATATGACCGTGTGAGGGCTTATTTTTTGCGGGACGAGTTGTACTTTTGAACTACACCATTGGATTTACCATGTAGTGTACTCGAAAATGGAGGAAAAAAAATTCCAAGTGCTGTGAAATTTCAAAAAAAGTGCAATCCCACACTTGTTTTTTGTTTTGGCTTTTTTGCTAGGTTCACTAAATGCTAAAACTGACCTGACATTATGATTCTCCAGGTCATTATGAGTTCATAGGGAAAAAATATCGTGTGCACTGCTAGAGTAGGTGCCTTAGTAGGTTCCCACAACATATATCAAAGTTATAATAAACTAGGCACTCAACTTTGTGATGAGTTTTGATTTTTTTTTTAATGCAGCCAAAATAAAAACGTTTCGACCACACGCAGCCTTCCTCAATTGCATGCTGAAAAGGGGAATAGATTCGTGGTAATCGTTTTTGCATTAATGAGACAAGTATCGGCAGTAGGCAGACTTGAGTGGATATCGCATCACTGCCTCACATCCGGGACCTCTTATAATACCGGTTATACCGATCAGTATCTTTTGACTCAATTGTGCATACTGCCGATGCGTGTCTTATTAACGCACAAATGATTACCACCAATCTACTCCCTTCTTTTCAGCCTGCAATTGAGGAAGGCAGTGAGTGGTCGAAACGTTTTTATTTTGGCTGCATTAAAAAATTATCAAAACTCATCACCAAGTTGAGTGCCTAGTTTATTATAACCTTCATTACGAGTTCTTAGACACCAAACATGTCTATGTTGTCTGTAATCTAAGTGGTGAAAAAAAATTCCAATGTTTGCTAATAAAAAAAAGTGCAATTTTCTGAGATCCGTAGCGTCTCCATTTTTTGTGATCTCGGGTCGGGTGAGGCTTGTTTTTTTGCGTGCTGGGCTGACGTTTTTAATGGTACCACTTTTGTGCAGATATGTTCTTTTGATCGCCCGTTATTGCATTTCAGTGCAATGTCACGACGACCAAAAAAACTTAATTCTGGCGTCTTGATTTTTCTTCCTCGCTACGCCATTTAGCGGTCAGATTAATTTATTTATTGATCAGGCGATTCTGAACGCGGCGATAACAAATGTGTAGGGGTTTTTTTTGTTTTTTTTTTTATGTATCACTTTTGGCATGCTTCAATAGCCTCCGTGGGAGACTAGAAGCATGCCATGCTTGATCGGCTCTGCTACATCTAGGCGATGTTCAGATCGCCTATATGTAGCAGAAGTACTGCATTGCTATGAGCGCCGACCACAGAGTGGCGCTCATAGCAATCTGCCCGGCAACAACCATACAGGTCTCTGAGACCTCAGATTGTAATGGCAATGCGTCGCTGACCCCTGATCACGTGACGGGGGTCGGCAATGCGCTCCTTGCTGGGCGCTGGAAGTACTGGTTAAATGCCCGCTGTCAGCGTTTGACAGCGGGATTTAACTAGTTAATAGGCGCGGGCGGATCGCGATTCTGTCAGTGCCTATTGCGGACACATGTCAGCTGTTTATAACAGCTGACATGTCTCGGCTTTGAGGTGGGCTCACCGCCGACGCAATAGTACGTCAGCGATTGTTAAGGGGTTAAAACGAGGTTATGCTACAAAATACTAAGTTATGGCATTGTAAGCAATTAGTATCTATGTTGTGATCAATAAATAGTATATGCAAAACTTTTGACACAGTTTCCTTTAATTAAATGACCATGCATTCTTATATTCTAAAGCGGTGGTCCCCAACCTTTCTGACCTTTTAAGAGCCACATTCAGCTTAGAGAGAGGGTCGCGAGCCACATCCAGCACCCACCCCCCTCAAGGTAATGTCAACCAAAACTCCCATTACAGGTATAATCATAACCACTGCTTTTCCATATAAATCACTCCAAAGAAGTACATGGAGATCCAGGGGTTGTTGCCACAATACCCCCATTCAGTATTCTCCCGTCAAGGACTCTCAACACACTGTCGCATCCAGCTTCAAGAACCTCCTCTAAGGGTGTGTGCGTATGTTGCGGATTCTGCTTCGGAATTTGCCGCGCAGATTTGTCTACATCTGCAGGTAAATCCGCAGGTCAAAAGACCTGCGGTTTATCTGCGGATTTATTGCGGATTAGCCTGCGGTTTTCCCCTGCGGTTTGACACCTGTCATGGAGCAGGTGCCAAACCACTGCGGAATCTGCACAAAGAATTGACATGATGCAGATTTGAAACCGCAGCAAATCTGCGCTGAAAATTCCGCACCATGGGCACTGCGTTTTTCTATTTACATAGACTAAAAGGGTACTGTACAACGCAGCAGAGACTTCTGCGGATCTGCAGGGCCAATTCCGCTGCGGATCCGCAGCAGAATCCGCAACGTGTGCACACACCCTTACAGGTAGTATCATCCTCCAGCATACTATACCTAAATCATCATCTCTAAACCCCAAGACCGTATATATGCATCCAGATCTGCTCTTCTGTGCAGGGCTACTCACAAAGTTCACCAATTTGAGATGTTCTCTTCATACCTGTTTGCTAGATGTGGAGCTAACGCACCAAGCTGGAAGACAGTCGCGAGCCACATGTGGCTCCCGAGCTACAGGTTGGGGAACCCCTGTTCTACGAGCATTTTGGTTACAATTAAGGTCTTACATAATGACAGCTTCATGCACTTTCATTTCATCACCAAGAAAATGGAATCCCAACAACCAGAGAGAAGTAATCACACTTTAACCTGCCAATACGCCTTTTAACAGCAGCAGTTAAGGGTACTTATTCCTTAGCTCCGCTTTTTAACAGCGCTGAGAAATGTGTATAGCACCCCTCAGAGTCGGAATTTCTCCGGGGTCTCTGCTACAGGGGGTAGTTGAGATCACAGAGAACATGATTCGGGTCGGTTTTTACCGACCCCAGTGTTGCGATCGCCGTTATTAACGGAATAACTGTGACCGCAAAAAAGGTCTGATTTTCCATTTAATTTCTCTCTCCTCTGATGTGACCGCACATCAGAGGAGAAAGAAATGGGGTCCCCCGATTTCCACCTCCCCCCAGTACCTCCAGTGTCCCTGGACCTTCCTGCATCTCCCCAGTCCTGTACCCAAGGCCGCCTGCGTCATCCGGGGAAAAAATAGCAGGCACATGCGCAGTGGGCCCGCCAAGATCCGCCGGCAAGAATAGGAAATTTTACCTATTGGTTTATTTTGATCACTGTGATAGACCCTATCATAGTGATCAAAATGAAAAAAAAAATTGTAAATTAAACCATCCCTTATCACCCCCTTAGTTAGGTAAATATAATAAAATAAAAAAATGTATTTATTTCCATTACGGTTAGGGCTAAAGTTAGGGTTTGGCAAAAGCTAGGGTTGGGATTGGGGTTAGGGATGGAGTTAGAATTGAGGGTGTTCCACTGTTACATCAGCGGTCTCCAAATGCGACATGGCGCCACCATTGATTCCAGACAATATTGTGTTCAAAAAGTCAAATGGTGTGCCCTCTCTTCTGAGCCCTGCCATGCTCTCAAACAGTGGCTTTCCCCCACATATGGGGTATTGGTGTACTCAGGAGAAATTGCACAACAATTTTTGTGGTCCATTTTCTCCTGATACCCTTGTGAAAACGTTCCAAAGTAAACTTTTTGTGAAAAAAGTAAAATGTTCATTTTTTTTTTTTTTCTTCCACATTGCTTTAGTTCTCATGAAGCACCTGCAGGTTTAATAAACTTCTTGAATGTGGTTTTGCGCACCATAAAGGGTGCAGTGTTTAGACTGGTGTCACTTTTGGGTATTTTCTGTTAATTGACCCCCCAAACTCACTTCAAATATGAGGTGGTCCCTTAAAAAAAAAAAAAAAAAAAAAAAAAAATGGTTTGGCAAAGTATGTTGGAAAAATAAGAGATCGCTGGTCAACTTTTAACCCTTATAACGTCCTAACAAAAAAGAATTGTTTCCAAAATTGTGCTGATGTAAAGTTGAGTTAATAAATAATACTTCCTACATATTTTAGGTGACTCCACTCTGTTTTAAGGGTACAAAAAGTAAAAGAAAGAAAATAATTTTATTTTCCAGCTCCCATAAAATCTTCAATTTTATTTTTCCATTAAAAACATCAGGTAAATCAGCATGCTCACTGCATCAGCTCAAAGCCCAGCAACGCATTTCGATTAAGATATTTTTCACAGCTGTTTTTAATGGGAAATATAAAATTAAAGATTTTATGGGAGCTGGAACAAAAAAAAAAATAATTTTTCTTTCTTTCTTCTATGCTGCAACACGCTTGATCTGGCAAGAGTTCTGTGCATCCCTGGCATACCGGTGAGCTGGTTCCTTTTTGTGTTTACAAAAATTAAAAGTTTGAAAATTGCAAAATTTTAAATTTTCTTTGATAAACTTCAGTTTTATTTTTTTCATAAATAAATGCAAGTTATATCGAAGAAATTTTTACCACTGACCTGAAGTACAATATGTCACTAAAAAGCATTCTCAGAATCCGTGGGATACGTTGAAGCATTCCAGAGCTATAACTTCATAAAATGAAGTGGTCAGAATTGTAAAAATTGGCTCTGTCACTAATGTTAAAAAAATTAAATGTGAAACTTTTGGTCGCAACTGTGTATGTATATGTGTGTGTATTAATATATTTAGTATAGAAGTTTCGGATCTCTGGTAGCCGATTTTGTTAAAAAAATAGTTTATTGCCCTTAAGGGCAGAACAGTGGCTCGGTGGTTAGAACTGTGGTTTTCCAACGCTGGAGTCCTGGGTTCAAATCCAACCAAGGACAATATCATGTTTGTTTGCGTGGGTTTCCTCCCACACTCCAAAGAAATACTTTTATACCTTTTGTATAACTTTCACCAAGGACAATATCTGCATGTTCTCCTCATGTTTGTTTGCGTGGGTTTCCTCCCACACTCCAAAGAAATACTAATAGGGAATTTTAGATAGTGAGCCATAATGTAAAACGCCATAGTGTGACTCACAATAATTGCCCTTCATAGATTTTACAGCCCAAATTGAAAATACCTTTCTTCAGCACAAATGAATAAACAAACAGTCCATTTTTTGGGTAAGGCAAAAAGTATCGCTAAAGGCCCCGTTACACATAATAATGTGACAGCTGACCAGCAGGACCAGCGACTCTGGTTTCTAATGTAAACATCGGGTATCCAGGATCTGATGTGTGCTGGCCAGTGGGAGACCAGCGATCGAAAAATGGCCCAGGCCAATCGAGCACGATCAGCTATAACCGGCAGGGGGGCCCGGTCACTGATCCCCCGCCACACACGCCACAGCGATCTCGCCAGGGGCCTTAACTTGGTTTACAGGACTATCTCAGGCTATTAATCAGTTCTGGCTTTTTTACAGCCTCTGCGCACTGCTAGACCAGGTGTGGGTTTTGTTTTTTTTTTTTGTTTTTTTCTTTTCTAGGCCAGTAAGACGTGGACTGGAGTGTGGGAGCAATTCTTCTTTTTTTTTTTTTTTTTTTCCTCCCCACCCAAGCTCTTTTGGTCGCTCCTAAAGCCTGGACCCAAAATTTACTCAAAATAAAAACCATCTCGGTAACACATACCTGCAATCCAGGGCCTTAAGGCCCCTTTACATTTAGCAATGCACCAGTGATCCCGACAGCGATACGACTCGCTAAATGGTCGCTAGTGAGCTGCCAGACAGGCAGATCTCACAGCTATGTAGCAGCGATACAGCTGTCGTTACTTACCTTTCAGACACTGTGATCCTGACGTCCTCCCGTCCGCGTCCACGCGTCGCTTGTCGCGCCAGCAGGAAGCGCCCGACGAGAAATGGAGCTGCGCAATCAGCGACAGACAGCGGGGGAGCCGGTCGGAGGTAAGTATCACACATAGCGATATCTCTAGCAATATTGCTGCTGCGTCACCAAATCGGTGATGCTTTAGCGATATTGCTAGCGATATCGCTATGTGTAAAACCCCCTTTACTTCCTGCATTCTTATAATAGTGTAGTAATTAGTGTAAATATATATCTATCAACTTTTTGTATAACTTTCAATGATATTTATCACTGATCATATCTGGTATAATCTTCAATACTCTGCTGTATTCTACATGAAGTATGTATGAATTATAATATATAATCAAAATCCTGATTGATTGCAACTTTTTAAATGTCATTTGTTTAATTGCTTGTAGCCACTGTGGGCTACAAAAGCCTAACTATTTTTGGTGAGCTTCTTCCATTTGTTTTATATTTGGAAGGTTTGGGAGGCTTGGCACCCCAAATCTTTTCTTTTGCATCTTTTACATTTCTTACTACAGTATATATCCGTGTAACTGGTGCATTTTTTCACATGAACAAATATAATTATATTAACTTACATTATTTCATTTGTAAGAGAGGGTGCATTGTATGTAGACACTTCTGGCCCTGTTATTTTGCGGTCATTGGCTTCAAATGTCAGCATCACCATATTAAATGTATTCATCCTTTCTATTCATTATATTGGCTTAATAAATGAGTGCTGTACCATCACTGGATCTTTTAGACATGATGATTAGCTAATAAAAATGTATACAGTCTATTACCCCAAATTCATGATTTTTATTTTGTGCTATCAGTTTTTAAATGTTTTACTATTTTCTATTTTAAATCTTGGGACACTGTGAATAAAGGTCAGATTTTATTTTATTATGCTAATTTTAATTTATTTCTTTACAGCATTCTGCTTCTTGGACAAAATGTTACTATTTTGCTTCACGTCTCCAATATTCCACGACACACAATTCTGAAGAAAAGGTCAGTAATTTTCTGCATGTGATGCTCACTTTTTATTTGTAAAGTATGCTTATTTTGATGGTTTTTTTTTTCCCCCTTATTACTTTTTCCCTTTTTTGCCATTTAATTTGGAGAGTGTTAGTGTTATTTAGGCTATTCCACTGGTAGTAGTAAAGCATGAAACTTTATACAGTGGGCACGGAAAGTATTCAAACCCCATTTTAAATTTTTCACTCTGTTTCATTGCAGCCATT
This sequence comes from Dendrobates tinctorius, assembly GCF_039654945.1. NCBI lineage: Eukaryota > Metazoa > Chordata > Amphibia > Anura > Dendrobatidae > Dendrobates > Dendrobates tinctorius. Next base: position 11,161,061 of record NW_027361694.1, read on the forward strand.
TGGTAAATTCAAAAAAGTTCATTTTTTTTCTCATTAATGTACACTCTGCACCCCATCTTGACTGAAAGTTTTTAGCAAACTCTATGCGGGCTTTCATATGTCTTGCACTGAGGAGAAGCTTCCATCGGGCTACTCTGCCATAAAGGCCCAACTGATGGAGGGCTGCAGTGATAGTTGACTCTGTGCAACTTTCTCCCATCTCCCTACTGCATCTGTGGAGCTCAGCCACAGTGATCTTGGGTTTCTTCTTTAGCTCTCTCACCAAGGCTCTTCTCCCATGATTGCTCAGTTTGGCTGAACGGCCAGGTCTAGGAAGACTTCTGGTGGTTCGAAACATCTTCCATTTAAGGATTATAGAGGGCACTGTGCTCTTAGAAACCTTGCTGCTGAAGAAATTCTTCTGTAAACTTGGCCACATGTGTGCCTTGCCACAACTGTCTCTGAGCTCCTTGGCCAGTTCCTTTTGACCTCATGATTCTCATTTGGTCTGACATGCACTGTGAGCTGTGAGGTCTTATATAGATAGGTGTGTGCCTTTCCAAATCAAGTCTAGCTGGACTCCAATGAAGGAGCTGAACCATCTCAAGGAGGATCACAATCAATTGGGCAGCATGTGACTTAAATATCAGTGTTTTAGCAAAGGGTCTGAATACTTATGACCATGTGATATTTCAGTTTTTCTTTTTTAATAAATTTGCAAAAATTAACTACATTTCTGTTTTTACCCTTCGCCACGACAGCACCCACTGGAGTTATCGGATTCGCCCCAGTTGGAACAGGAAACCCTACAGGAAGCTAAAAAGGGGCGGTCCGCCTTTCCTCCTCAGTTTTAGTTTCCTGTTCCCGGGGAACCTCAGGATTGATCCTTCAGGAAGACGTACCTGGGCCATTTGCACGCCGCCTGCGCGGTGTCCATGAGAACGGCAGGGGCTGCGGTCTGGAAGCAGCGTCGGGGAGACTCCGTTAGACGCTCCCCCCTCGTCTGATGGCTAGAGGTGATGACCGGGTCCGGGAAGGGCCGCCTGGTCTCACCTAGGGGCGCGCCAGGTGGCACCAAGCACGCAGGAGCCACCCAGTGGTGCGGAAAAAAAAGAGGAAAAAGAGAGAGGTGGCGGCAGCGTCGGGAGAAGCGCGGGCCACATACAAAAGCGGCGGCGCGGTAGCCGGCCGGCGCAGATGCTCCTAGGCCCCGAGAGTAATGAGTGAACTTCCGGGGCATGATGGCTGAGGAGCGCAACGGCGCATGCGCGGTGAACCCGGGGAGGAGGAGCGACTTCCGGGAGGAGGAAAAAAAAAAAGATCTATTTAAACAAGCGCCGCAGCTTAGCGGCAGGAAGCCATGTAATCCCCAGCGGAAGTACACACTCCAGCAGGAGACTCTGCGGGGGGCAGCTCCTCTAGGGACCGCGCTACCAGGACAGACACTGCCCGCAGGAGCGAGGCGGGGGAGTCAAGACCTAGGACAGGATCTCAGCCATCTGATCCGGTAATAAAAAGCTTCATTGGGTGAGTGTGCAATATATATACTCTGCCTATTAAGCTGACCTCTTTCCCCCCCACCCCCCTCCTTTCACCATGTCTCCCCTCTTCCAGGCGAAGAAAAAAGAGAACTCCAAACATAAAGAATGCGCTGAGCCTCTCCCTGACTCCTACCCCAAAAAGCTCTGTAAGCAATGCACCAGAGAGACTAGACAAGGGTCGGCAGTGTCTTCAAAGGACATTCGGGCCATAATTAGGGAGAAAATACAGGCTATCACCCGTGCCAGTACTCCCTCAGAAGCTAGGAGCAAAAAACAGGTGACCGTCAGCTCAGAATCAGAGGAAGAACAGGGGATAATCTGATTCTTCACTAGCAGCAGCATCATCATCATCATCAATCATCTGAGGGACGATCTTGTTTTCCCCCTGGATAGTGTGGATAACCTAGTCAAATCCGTCAGGAACACTATGGGGTGTGAGGAGACAAGGGGCGTCCAAACCGCACAAGAAATAATGTTGGCGGAAAAGAAAAGGAGAGCGTTTCCAGTAATACCGACAGTTAAAGGGGTTGTCTGGGCTTTTCACATAATCTCAGTACATATCTGGGCTGCAGAATTATGACAATAAGTAATTTACTTTCTGTCACTAGTTTGCACGGTTTTCTAGATATTCTGAACAGAACGTCCAAGGGGGTGTGTGTTATGGCATTGAAATGCGAACTAGTCGTAACCTCCTACTCTACTCCGAACATGCCCTCTACAGCAACAACCCCACCATCCATAGCTACAGGCCCTCCCTGTCCACATGAAGAAGCCGTCATCACACAGTAACAAACTCTTCCCCTCCAGCAGCCTCAGTGCAGAGAGATGCTCCTTCCCCAGACACACACTGAACAGTTATCGATGGAAAGTGAATCTAGTGAGGAAGGAAAATCGTCCTGTATTCTGGGACACTCCATGATTACAATACATAACTCATTATCAGTAATTCCTTCCCTCACTGTCCAAGGCTGCTGGCAGCAGTGAGAACAGACTGTGTGATGGCCAGTGATGGGGGGGGGGTCTGCAGCTTCTAATCTGCACAGGGGATGGCAGTCACTGATGTATTCTGTTGTGTGACAACGCCACTGCTGTGTGAATGAGACAGCTCTGTGTCACTGATGTCTTCACACAGCAGCAGATTTGGTGTAGTGTATGTGTGAGCACTGTGTCTCTAATGACACAAATACTGATGGGAGCAGCCTGTCCAATCAGCAGCTGTAACAGTGTGAAGTGTTGGGGGGTGTATGTATGTATTGTGCTGCTTTCACAAATACAGGATCACTGCTGTGTTCTTTCCAATGCTGGAATGATGATAAAGATGAGTGCTGGTGCAGTTTACTGCCAGCCAATGAGTGGGCAGTGGGTGGTACTGGTCACTGGAGCTTGCTGGGAGTTTGGTGGAGCTTCGCACATACACTGCACCAAATCTACTGCTGTGTGAAGACATCAGTGACAGAGCTGTCTCATTCACACAGCAGAGGCTTTGTCACACAACAGATTACATCAGTGACTGCCATCCCCTGTGCAGATTAGAAGCTGCAGACCCCCATCACTGGCCATCACACAGTCTGTTCTCACTGCTGCCAACAGCCTTGGACAGTGAGGGAAGGAATTACTGATAATGAGTTTTGTATTGTAATCATGGAGTGGCCCAGAATACAGGACGATTTTCACTCCTCACTAGTTTCACTTTCCATAGATAACTGTTCAGTGTGTGTCTGGGGGAGGAGCAGCTCTCTGCAGTGAGGCTGCTGGAGGGGAAGAATTCGTTACTGTGTGATGAGGGCTGCTTCATGTGGACGGGGAGGGCCTGTAGCTATGGAGGGTGGGGTTGTTGCTATAGAGGGCATGTTTGGAGTAGAGTAGGAGGTTACGACTATTTCTCATTTCAGTGCCATAACACCTCCCCTTGGACGTTCTGTTCAGAATATCTAGAAAACCGTGCAAACTAGTGACAGAAAGTAAATTACTTGTCATAATTCTGCAGCCCAGATATGTACTGAGATTATGTGAAAAGACCGGACAACCCCTTTAAGGCCCTAATAAAGAGAGTGGGGAAAAACACGATCAAAGAAGTTTTCTCCCATCGGCCTCAAAGAGGAAGTATCCATTTAGCGATGACGAGCTATTAAAATGGACCAAAGTTCCAAAGGTTGATGCCGTTGTAGCCTCTACCTCGAAGCAGTCTACTATTCCAGTAAAGGACGCAGGCGTATTGGCGGACCCGCTAGACCGTATAGCGGAGTCATCATTAAAAAGGTCTTGGGAGTCCACCACAGGCATTTTTAAGCCAGCAGTAGCCAACACATGCACCGCCAGGTCTATGCTCGTGTGGTTGAACCAATTGGATCAACAATCGAGCAGAAGGTGTCTAGGGAAAAACTACGGGCCGCTATTCCATTAATTAGAGGGGCAGCAGCCTTCATGGCCGATGCATCAGCAGACACTTTGCGACTGCAGCGAGATCAGCTGGTCTGGTAAACAACGCCAGGCGGGCACTATGGATGAAGAGCTGGAAGGGGGACGTGCAATCAAAATCTAAGATTTGCGCAACCCCGTGCGAGGGAGAACCTTTAAAAGGCGACCGTTTGGAAGGAGACAAGCGGATAGATCAAATAGGTGGCCCACAAAGGAAGAAAAGCAAAAGGCTAGCTTGGTTAGAGGTTCAACATTCAGAAAGGAAAATAAATTCTAAAAAATCAGTCCTCCCAGTAGGGGGTAGACTAAATTTTTTTTCTTCAAAATGGCAACAAATAATTTTGAGTCCATGGATCCTAAGTTTAATTAAAGAGGGAATGAAAATAGAATTCCTTCAAATCCCTTATGATTTCTTTATCATAACCCGCCTTAACTCTATAGTACAACAAAAGGCCCTCGAAGTAGAAATTCAGAGCCTACTATCCAAGGGGGTTTTAGCAGAAGTCCCAGAGGGACAAGAGGGTAGAGGGTTCAACTCTCCTTTATTTTTAATTTCCAAACCAGATGGTACGTTTAGGACAATTACCAATTTTGAGGAAGCTTAATACGTTTATAAAAAATTATAAGTTTAAAATGGAATCAATCAGATCCACCATAAAACTTCTCTTTCCAAACTGTGTAATGGCGGGGATTGACTTGAAGGATGCTTACTATCATCTTCCTATTCATGATAGATACCAAAGGTACCTAAGGGTCGCGGTGGTATTCGAAGGCAAGATCCGTCATTTTCAGTATATAGCCATGCCTTTCGGCCTCTCTACGGCGCCAAGAATCTTCACCAAAGTGATGGCAGAGGTGATGGCCTATCTTTGTCAGAAAGACACTCTAATCGTGCCTTATCTGGATGACTTCTTAATTATCGGGAACTCGGTCACCCAGTGTACCAGACATGTGGCTGACGCGGTCTCATCTTTGCAGGATCTAGGCTGGATCATCAACTTCCAGAAGTCCAGACTCGTTCTGCATTCCCTTCAGATGTTCTTAGGGTTCCAGTTAGAATCCACAACCCAGAGATGTCTACTCCCTCAGGTAAAAATTACACTCACAAAAGAGAAGGTGGAGGCAGCCATAAGTAGACCACGTATGTTTCTGAGAAGGGCAATGTCGCTATTGGGGTCACTCATTTCCTATGCCCCGGCAGTCCGGTGGGCCCATTGTCACGTCCGCACACTGCAGCATCAGATCCTCCAAGAGGACAGGCGACATAGTGGTCACCTCGAGGGCAAGATAACCTTGTCACAGGAGGTCTTGGCTTCTCTAGAATGGTGGCTAGATGATAACCATCTGTCCACAGGAGTCCCATGGGTCATAGTACCATCCTAACCACCGATGCTAGCCCCCACAGCTGGGGAGCCCATATGGGGAATAGCTTTTGTCAAGGAAGGTGGAATGGAGATGAACTAGGCTACTCGTCTAATCTAAAAGAACTGACGGCGGTATATTATGCTCTACACCATTTTCTTCCACAGCTCCAACGGAAGCATGTCAGGATCTTATCTGACAACATCACTACAGTGGCCTACAGTCATGGCCAAAAGCTTTGAGAATGAAACAAATATTAATTTTTACAAAGTCTACTGCTTCATTTTTTCTAATGGCAATTTGCATATACTCCAGAATGTTATAAAGAGTGATCAGCTTAACAGCAATTACTTGCAAAGTCAATATTTGCCTAGAAAATGAACTTCATCCCCCAAAACACATTTCAACATCATTGCAGCCCTGCCTTAAAAGGACCAGCTAACATCGTTTCAGTGATTGCTCCATTAACACAGGTGTGGGTGTTGATGAGGACAGGGCTGGAGATCAATTTGTCATGATTAAGTAAGAATGACACCACTGGACACTTTAAAAGGAGGCTGGTGCTTGGCATCATTGTTTGTCTTCTGTTAACCATGGTTATCTCTAAAGAAACACGTGCAGTCATCATTGCACTGCACAAAAATGGCCTAACAGGGAAGAGTATCGCAGCTAGAAAGATTGCACCTCAGTCAACAATCTATCGCATCATCAGGAACTTCAAGGAGAGAGGTTCCCTTATTGCCAAAAAGGCTCCAGGGCGCCCAAGAAAGACCAGCAAGCGCCAGGACCGTCTCTTAAAAGTGTTTCAGCTGCGGGATCGGGCTACCAGCAGTGCAGAGCTTGCTCAGGAATGGCAGCAGGCAGGTGTGAGGGCATCTGCACGCACTGTGAGGCGGAGACTCTTGGAGCAAGGCCTGGTCTCAAGGAGGGCAGCAATGAAGCCACTTCTCTCCAGAAAAAACATCATGGACAGACTGATATTCTGCAAGAGGTACAGGGAGTGGACTGCTGAGAACTGGGGTAAAGTCATTTTCTCTGATGAATCCCCTTTTCGATTGTTTGGGACATCTGGAAAACGGCTTATTCAGAGAAGACCAGGTGAGCGCTACCACCAGTCTTGTCTCATGCCTACTGTCAAGCATCCTGAAACCATTCATGTGTGGGGTTGCTTCTCAGCTAAGGGAATGGGCTCTCTCTGTCTTGCCTAAAAACACAGCCATAAATAAAAAATTGTACCAGAATGTCCTCCAAGAGCAACTTCTCCCAACCGTCCAAGAGCAGTATGGCGATCAACAATGCCTTTTTCAACATGATGGAGCACCTTGCCATAAAGCAAAGGTGATAACTAAATGGCTCAGGGAACAAAACATAGAGATTTTGGGACCATGGCCTGGAAACTCCCCAGATCTTAATCCCATTGAGAACTTTGTGGTCAATCATCAAGAGACGGATGGACAAACAAAAACTGTCAAATTCAGACAAAATAAAAGCATTGATTTTGCAAGAATGGACTGCTATCAGTCAGGATTTGATCCAGAAGTTGATTGAGAGCATGCCACGGAGAATTGCTGAGGTCCTGAAGAAGGGTCAACACTGCAAATATTGACTTGCTGCATTAACTCATTCTAACTGTCAATATAACCTTTTGTTACTCATAATATGATTGCAATTATATTTCTGTATGTGATAAAAACATCTGACAAACACACATAAAAACCAAAGGGCAGCAGATCATGTGAAAATATAATATTTGTGTCATTCTCAAAACTTTTGGCCATGACTGTACATAAACAGACAGGGAGGTACTCGATCAGAGACTCTGATGTCTTCTGCGGCAAGAATCTTAAACTTAGCCGAAAGTTATTTGTTGTCCCTCTCAGCCCTCCATATCAGGGGAGAGAACAACCAGAAGGCTGACTTCTTAAGCCGACACACACTTCGGCAAGGGGAGTGGTGCCTCAGTCGCCGAATCTTCAAGGACATAATAGCTCTATGGGGGCAACCTCAGGTGGACCTCTTTGCCACGAAAAAGAACAGACAAATAAAAGCGTTTGCCTCCCTGTCCCCGTCAGATCATCCAGACATACTGGACGCCCTCCACGCCTCATGGAAGTTCAACCTGGCATATGCCTTCCCTCCGATAATTCTCCTACCACAGGTCATTTGGAAGATCAGAGATGACAAGGCGAGAGTAATTTTGATAGCACCATTCTGGCCCAAGAGACCGTGGTTCTCATGGCTACGAATTATGTCAGTGACAGATCCTCCCTTCGATTCCCAACCTACTCTCAAGACCAAGGCCCTTTTTTCCACCCCCAAGTGGACAGCTTACACTTGACGGCGTGGAATTTGAAAGGCAGCTACTAAGATCGAAGGGGTTTTCTGAAACACTAATTGCTACGCTCCTACAGAGCAGGAAGTAGTCCACTACCCAAATTTATACAAGGATATGGAAAAAATTCCTGCAGTTTCATACAGCGCCTCATACCACAGAAGTTCCGATAGTTCCTATCTTGGAATTTCTACAGAAAGGGAAGGACTTGGGCCTGGCAGTAAACACGCTGAAAGTCCAAGTGTCCGCATTAGGCGCACTGTACGGCCATAATATAGCAGGAAATAAGTGGATATCACGATTCATTACAGCTTGCGAACGGATAATTCCGGTTCACATACCTGCAATCTCTGCATGGGACTTTAATCTGGTCTTAGACGCCCTTATGGAAGAACCCTTCGAGCTGATAGACACGATATCCCTGAAATGCTTGTCACTCAAAACAGCCCTCTTAGTGGCACTAACGTCGGCTAGGAGAGTGAGTGATATCCAAGCCCTATCCATAGACCCACCCTTTTTTTAGATATACCAGGATAGGTTAATATTAAAACCAGACCCCTCATACATGCCTAAGGTATCAACAAGGTTCCATACATCTCAAGAGATACGTCTCCCGACCTTCTTTGGAGACCCCTCCACTCCGGATGAGCGGAAATTCCACACCTTGGACGTTAGAAGAACTGTCCTAAAATATATTGAGAGGTCTAGGAGCTGTAGGCAGTGTAGGGCTCTGTTCATATCTTTTCAGGGCTGTAAAAAAAGGGTACGGAGTCACGAAGAGCACTATTTCCCGATGGATCAGGGATGCCATTCACTTAGCCTACTCTGCGAAAAATGAACAGCCTCCGGAGAACATCAGAGCACATTCCACCAGAGCAGTGGCAACCTCCTGAGCCGAGAGGGGAGACGTTCCAATTGAAGCCATATGTAAGGCAGCAATTTGGTCAACCCCTTCTACCTTCTATGATCACTATAGACTTGACCTTTCATCAACTTCTGACCTAAGCTTTGGCAGGACTGTTCTTGGCATGGTGGTCCCACCCAGGTGATGGTCTCTGGAATCTCTCCAGTGGGTGCTGTCGTGGCGAAGGGTAAAAAGCCAGATTACTTACCGGTAATGCTCTTTTAATGAGTCCACGACAGCACCCGCTCACTTCCCTCCCTGCTAAGATATCAATAATAAAGTGTATCTGCTAAGGATGAATAAGTAAAATTTAGAAAAGCAAAGACATTGCCTAACCTTTGGCGGTCCTCCTGGTACTCTGAAATACAAAACTGAGGAGGAAAAGCGGACCGCCCCTTTTTATCTTCCTGTAGGGTTTCCTGTTCCAAGTGGGGCGGATCCGATACCTCCAGTGGGTGCTGTCGTGGACTCCTTAAAAGAGCATTACCGTTAAGTAATCCGGCTTTTTTCAGTCAAGCTGGGGTGCACAGTGTATGAGAAAAAAATGAGCATTTTTGAATTTACCAAATGGCTGCAATGAAACAAAGAGCGAAAAATGTAAAGGGGTCTGAAATACTTTCCATACCCACTGTAATTTTACACACGATGTACACGGTGGGTGCTGAATACAACTCTCATTATTGTCGTAATGAGCTCAGGGAGACTAGGCGACAATGATCAGAACTGTCTCCAGCACCTGGCGCCTTGGAAAAGCATGAACTTAACCTATTTTCCCAGGCACTGGTACTTGTCACGCTGATGACACAAGATGTCATTAGTGTGCTCATGTGCTGGACGTTTGGCGGCTCATGCTGCTGATTAAAAAATAAACAAACAAAAAAAACTACATGTCCACAGGTTTTTCACTCGGACACACGCTGTCCCTGTGAAAAATCTGAAAAATGAAGATGAATGAACTCATGGAGATCAACATCCAACACTGCGGAGACACCATCACATGTTTCTCAACGCAGTGATTCTAGAGCAATGCCCCCATCCCTTATGGGAAATATGCAAAAACATGCAAAGCACAAGCCGCGGAGACACCATCACATGTTTCTCAACGCAAGCAATGACTAGCCAGGTCTTTCCCCGGGAAGGAACAACCACCAGTTTCCTACTCCACACTGATGAGGGGCAATACCCCGAAACAGCTGTCTGTGGATGGATACCATGTTTTGGCATAGGTGGTTTCCTTCATTGGAGACTGCCCTTCCCGTGGTTGTTCCTTCCCGGGGAAGACCTGGCTAGTCATTGCTTGCGTTGAGAAACATGTGATGGTGTCTCTGCGGCTTGTGTTTTGCATGTTTTTGCATATTTCCCATAAGGGATGGGGGCATTGCTCTAGAATCACTGCGTTGAGAAACATGTGATGGTGTCTCTGCTGCTTGTGTTTTGCCTGTGAAAAATCTGACCTGTGCGCACCACCATTGAATACAATGGGGGTGTGCATGTTTCTGTATTTGCGGTCTTAAAAATGGACTCATACAGACATGAAAAACTGACGTGTAAAGGGGGCCTTAGAAATGTGTGTTGTTGTTTTTTTGTAATATACAATGGATTACTATGGTGATGGATGATGCTGTATGGTATCCAGCTAAGATATCCGTTTAATGTATAAGCTGACCGGACGCCTAAATGTAATGTGCACATAGTTTTGTTCTGTTCAAGACTAAATATCCTGTAAGGTTTTAGATTTTTGTATTTTTCATTGAATGAGTAACTAGTAAGAGCGTCTTTCATTGTAGATGATAATATAACTATGTGTAACTGTTGCTAAAAAAGTACACTACATTATGTTATCTAGATCAAAAATGCATATTTATTTGCACAGCCAAATATTTCCTTTCTAGTTTTGACAACTTGTTTCATGTTCGGAGACTCAGATCTATGTTTGTATAGTATCTGAGGTATAAAATACAATAACAAGCTTTGCAAGCTCTTTTAACAGTCTCAGGAAGTCTGCTTGAAAGATATCTTTCAAAGGAGAAAACATTGCTTGGGTGCCGTTTTATATGAGCCAAGCAAGTTTCCTCAAAACACCCAAGTGAACTTAGACCTTTTATAGAAGGGAAAGATTTTTGAAGGTTTTAAGGTCTATAAGACAAAACTGACCAGTTCGCTTTGCTTGTTTGTGTTCTCATATTGCTTGTCATTTAGCGATGAACTAATAAATTGGAGTTGAAATGGATTGCACAAAATTTTTTCCAAATTCTGCATTTGACACGGATACTAAATACTACCCAGAATTTGATGACATTAGGTCGTCCTATTCAAAAAGTACGGTAGTTTTTTTTTTTTTTTTTTCCCCCCCAAATTTATCATTTTTGCAAGAGGTAATACCATAAAGTGGATCCCACAGTTTGTTACCACGCTTTTACGAACGCAGCAATACCCAACATGTACTCAAAAAGTTCTGTTTGGACAAACGGCACAATTTGAATTTTAGAACCCTAAATTGGCATATTTGCAGTGCCTGTCGTTCAAGAGCAACAGAAAACTCCCATAAATGTCTGTCTTGTAAATTATACTCTAATGTATTTATCTAGAGAGTAGTTGGATGCTGCTATTTTTTTATGCAGTTGATGCAGCACAAGTTTGAAAAATCACTATTTGCATTTCTTTTACTGTCACTTTCATGAACCTTTTTTGTGTGTTCTGAGGAACACGTCTCAGATTTTATTGTACTAGTTTTTGTAGTAATTCTCTGTGTACACATGGTACCCTTAATGAAAAAATGGCGTCATTAGTTCCCAGATAATTTTACCTGGGATGCCAATTGTCTGGGAGCAGTTTGGTGGGTTTATATAGGGGTCCCTACTTTCATATACAGTGTTAGAAAGGGGCACGTGTACCCTGATGTGCTCTCACATTTTCTACCATTTTATATCGTATTTGGCGTACTGGAAAGGGATAAATTGGCTGAATGACAGACTGCCCTTGAAACTCATGAGGGACTCATCAATATTTGGCTCTGGGGAATAGGAATTATGAATGAATCTTTTAAGAGTGAAATGAGGTGTCGTTGTTTTTTTTTTTTTTTTTTAAGACAATCTTAGTTGGGGTCATTTTTTGGAGGTGGGGATAAGGGATTTCACTAAAATGAAGGAATATCATTAGGGATTCATAACGGGCTCAGGACAGATTTTGTTGCCTAGTAGTAGCAGAGAGTGGATTTATTTACTAAACCCATGTTGAGTGTAAGGCCCAAAAGTATTTTAAATTTAAGGACATTTGTGGGCATCCATGAACGGGAATAAAGGGATATGGGTTTTTGAGAAATATATTGAGCATATAAAATGGTTTGGTGGGCAATTCATTTTGGGACTTCTGGGGTAACTAAAATATGGACAAATGCAAAGGGGGCAAGATTGGTAACCTCTAATCTTATTCCAGGGACTGCTTAAAAAAAAAAAAAAGACCTAACGTAACAGGTATTTGTTATTGTACTTATTTATTTTTTTTTTAACATTTTGAACAAACCTTCACCCTAAAACCTAACCCTAAGGCCCAACCCTAACTAAAGGCAAAGAAAAAAAAAAATAATCTGACTAGGGGGGATGACAAATATTGGGTTTTTGATCACTGTGATAGGATCTGTCACAGAGATCAAGTGTCAAGTATCATTAGAAGAAAAAAAAAAATTGCTGCTGTTGCCAGGTACCGGCTGGCAGATCTCTACGGGTGCACTGTGCAGCCACCTGCCAACTTGCTCCAAGGAACAGGAGGGGGTGGGCTGGAGAATGTCGTTGTCAGTGCAGAGGTACCGTGAAGGGCCCAGGGACACAATTTGTCTCTCCTCTGACCTGTTAGATCATGCCAGAGGGGAGAGAAATTATTTTTAAATTGGATGTTACTTTTTTTTTTTTTTTTTTTAACGTGATCGTCATTATTTGGTGAATAACAGTGATCACGTGACGGCATTGGAAAAAAAACAGCCCTGATCATGTTCCCCAGAGGCTCAGCTATCCCCGGGTAGGTGAAACCCCAGAGATTTTCCAACACAGGAGGGCGCTATTGACTTATTTCTCAGCACCGTTAAAAGGTGTATCGATGGTCAATAAGGTGTTAATTTCCTGTCCTATAGAGAAGCCTACTACAGTACGATATAGCTATGGAGGTATTTACATACCTGCGTCAAAACCAATTGGGCAGAATATCTAGCTCACAAAACTTAGTTCCTTTGGTGGAAGAAGTTGGGAATGTTCCTTTAGGCCCCATCCACACATTCAAGTTGTGCGTACATGTTCTATTCTTTTGCTATGCAAATATAACATCAATCTACCTGCTCAAAAAATAAAAGTAACCATGTTTGCTTTTAATTCAATTTATTGACCAGACTCAAAAAACTTCTGTAAAGGGGAAACCTGGGGAAAGCTAAATTTTCACAAAGAAAAGCTGATCGTGCACAGATGTAAAATCGGCCACATGGATGACCAAAACCAGATGAAAACCAGATCCAACAAACAAAATTGTTACATTTTATTTTGCAAAAAAAAAGTCAAATGTATTTTTTAACTTCTGTTTTTAACCTGTCAATAGTTTGATTGCTGATATTATATACTGAAATTGCTGTCCTATGAAGCTCAGCCTGCGGTAGTTACAATGGCCTCTGAGAGTGTCGACGTACTTCCCATGCATCTCCCTTCTCTGCTTTATTTCCCACCCAGCCCCACCATCGTCTGCATGACCGACTGCTTCCTGATTGTGTAGACAAACCTTGTGCAGTCATACAGAGAAAGTTGCGGTTGGGCACCAAAATCGCATGTTCCGCATATGTTGCAATTGATGAATTGGCCAAAAACTTTTGGAAACAACTCCCTCAATGACTAAAAAAAAAAACAGACCATAAAAGCAAACACATTAAATAGACTTTAAAAAGGTGCAAATTGAAAAAATTGGGCATGCATACAGGCAAAAAAAAGTGCAAATTCAATGATGAGTCTGTCCCTTGGTGTCTTACCATAGAGGACCTTTTATTCACAAATGAGTTGTGAACTAATAAAGCTGAAGTCCTGCAAAACACAGCATAAGAATATAATTTATTGAAGAAAAATGTATGTATGCTCGAATAAGCAATATCAATAAATACAAGTCTAATGGCCATATAAATTCTAGTTAAAAAAAATCTGTGACCATTATTATATATAATCTTGAACCTGATCGTAATTTGATCTGTAGTTAGAAGTACAGTTCATACAACACATTTACATATTTTGGCCATGATTGCTGTCGCACAGCTGACGTTTGTTTGGTGCTTCTGGTGGATGTGCAGCTTGGTATCTGGAGACTTTTGCTGTTCCCTAGTGATTTGCTTCTTTAAAGAGGTTTCCCTCCATATACAGTGGGGAAAAAAAGTATTTAGTCAGTCAGCAATAGTGCAAGTTCCACCACTTAAAAAGATGAGAGGCGTCTGTAATTTACATCATAGGTAGACCTCAACTATGGGAGACAAACTGAGGAAAAAAAAATCCAGAAAATCACATTGTCTGTTTTTTTTTCATTTTATTTGCATTTTATGGTGGAAAATAAGTATTTGGTCAGAAACAAGCAATCAAGATTTCTGGCTCTCACAGACCTGTAACTTCTTCTTTAAGAGTCTCCTCTTTCCTCCACTCATTACCTGTAGTAATGGCACCTGTTTAAACTTGTTATCAGTATAAAAAGACACCTGTGCACACCCTCAAACAGTCTGACTCCAAACTCCACTATGGTGAAGACCAAAGAGCTGTCAAAGGACACCAGAAACAAAATTGTAGCCCTGCACCAGGCTGGGAAGACTGAATCTGCAATAGCCAACCAGCTTGGAGTGAAGAAATCAACCGTGGGAGCAATAATTAGAAAATGGAAGACATACAAGACCACTGATAATCTCCCTCGATCTGGTGCTCCACGCAAAATCCCACCCCGTGGGGTCAGAATGATCACAAGAACGGTGAGCAAAAATCCCAGAACCACGCGGGGGGACCTAGTGAATGAACTGCAGAGAGCTGGGACCAATGTAACAAGGCCTACCATAAGTAACACACTACGCCACCATGGACTCAGATCCTGCAGTGCCAGACGTGTCCCACTGCTTAAGCCTGTACATGTCCGGGCCCGTCTGAAGTTTGCTAGAGAGCATTTGGATGATCCAGAGGAGTTTTGGGAGAATGTCCTATGGTCTGATGAAACCAAACTGGAACTGTTTGGTAGAAACACAACTTGTCGTGTTTGGAGGAAAAAGAATACTGAGATGCATCCATCAAACACCATACCTACTGTAAAGCATGGTGGTGGAAACATCATGCTTTGGGGCTGTTTCTCTGCAAAGGGGCCAGGACGACTGATCCGGGTACATGAAAGAATGAATGGGGCCATGTATCGTGAGATTTTGAGTGCAAACCTCCTTCCATCAGCAAGGGCATTGAAGATGAAACGTGGCTGGGTCTTTCAACATGACAATGATCCAAAGCACACCGCCAGGGCAACGAAGGAGTGGCTTCGTAAGAAGCATTTCAAGGTCCTGGAGTGGCCTAGCCAGTCTCCAGATCTCAACCCTATAGAAAACCTTTGGAGGGAGTTGAAAGTCTGTGTTGTCAAGCGAAAAGCCAAAAACATCACTGCTCTAGAGGAGATCTGCATGGAGGAATGGGCCAACATACCAACAACAGTGTGTGGCAACCTTGTGAAGACTTACAGAAAACTTTTGACCTCTGTCATTGCCAACAAAGGATATATCACAAAGTATTGAGATGAAATTTTGTTTCTGACCAAATACTTATTTTCCACCATAATATGCAAATAAAATGAAAAAAAAACAGACAATGTGATTTTCTGGATTTTTTTTTCTCAGTTTGTCTCCCATAGTTGAGGTCTACCTATGATGTAAATTACAGACGCCTCTCATCTTTTTAAGTGGTGGAACTTGCACTATTGCTGACTGACTAAATACTTTTTTTCCCCACTGTAGCATCTGCGATACTGCAGAGATGTGCTGCACTTTATATGGAATATTTAATGCTGTAGAATGAGAGAGGAGCATGTTTCACTTTTTGTATATCTTGTGTGAGATTACTATTTTTTTGCACTTTGACATATTACTTGTGATCTCGATAGTGGGTTTTTTTTTTTCCCATTTGTCCTACATTTTGCATCTCTGCAATTTTGTAGACTGTTAAATTACATGAAAGCGTTCTGTTGTGGCAAGATTGTGTATCTTGTCAAATAAGTTAACCATTTGGATGCATTTTTATTTCTGATGTTTATTATGGCCCATATAAATAGAACGACGTGTCATCAGATCTTGTTCCACATCGTGTATCCCTCCTTCCCACTCTAGATCATAGTGGAGTCTTTCATGTAGGATTTAACATAACATAAGCATAACATCATTGTGGTTAATTTTGACAATTTGTTCAATTATTTCAACTTATTAAAATATGTATCATATACCAATTTTTGTAAAT
Organism: Dendrobates tinctorius; assembly: GCF_039654945.1. NCBI lineage: Eukaryota > Metazoa > Chordata > Amphibia > Anura > Dendrobatidae > Dendrobates > Dendrobates tinctorius. The sequence continues at coordinate 11,177,084 of NW_027361694.1, forward strand.
TGATACTCTAGTTAAAAAGTATTTAAAATAAAAATGTTTAGACTAAATTCTAGTAGTCAATGCACATTGGCATATTAGGGCATTTTTTTTTTTTTTTTTATATTACCAATATTTTGGGGGACTTTTAGGATCAAAACATGAGTCTTTGTTTTTGATTGTGTTAGAAAAAAACTACCAAAGATGGCAAGTCTTTGAATAATGTTGCATAATGTTTCACTAACCTTTAGCGATCGCATTATTCATGTATATTCTCTAGCATACTCTTCATCATGAATAGATGGCATTATTTTTTTGTTTTAAAGTAAATATTTTTTTTTTTTCTTTTATAGATATTTGAAAAAATTTTGATAGCTAACAGAGGAGAAATTGCTTGCAGGGTAAGTGTCTTCACTACAATATTAGTTATTGATTAGATGTCTAGCTACACTGTAACCAGGAGCTGCAAAATTATATGTAAATCAGTGCCTTCAAATGATTGCCTGCTATTTTTATCACAGCTGCTTTGCTGCTCTTAAAGGGAAGCCAAAATCTCCGAAAATGACCTGTTGTGTAAATTAGGTTTTTGTGCTACATGTATTTCCAAAAAAAGTAATTTTTTTTTCCATATAATTGACATGATCAAAAACACTAAATTGGAAATCTTGCAACCTTTAACACACACACCACTTTATCTATTTTTAAAAGCTCTTTTAGGCTGTGTGCCCACAATGCGATTTTTAAGCGTTTTTGCCGCGATTTTCGGCTCAAAAACGCTTAAAAATCGTATACAGAACGCCCCCCATGCATTCCTATGGCATTCCGCACATGCTGTGCTAATGCTGAGCTTTTTTTCCGCGGCGGAATCGCATCGCGGAAAAAATCGCAGCATGATCATTCTTTTGTGCGGAATCGCAAAGAATTGCCGCGATTCCGCACCCATAGGAATGCATGAGAACCGCTTACTTCCCGCATGTGGCTATGCCCACCATGCGGGAAGTTAAGCGTCTCATGTGCGGTTGGTACCCACGGTGTGGAGGAGAGGAGACTGTCCTCCATGCCCTGGGTACCATACCCCTGTAAAAAAAAGAATAAAAAATCGGGGTATATTTACCTTCCGACGTCCCGCGCTGCCATCCCGGGCCACAGCGTTCCCAGTAATGCCTTGCGGCAAGGTCCTGTGATGACGTAGTCTCGCGTGACTCTAGCGGTCTCGCAAGATCGCTATAGTAACGCGAGACCAACGTCATCACAGGTCTCGCAAGGCATCGCCGGGAACGCTGAGGCCTGGGATGGCAGCGCGGGACGTCGGAAGGTAAATATACCCCGATTTTTTTTTTAATTTTTTTTATCATTTTTAACATTCTATCTTTTACTATTGAGGCCGCATAGGCGGCCTCAATAGTAAAAAGCTGCTCACACTTGTCAAACACTATGTTTGACGAGTGTGACCAACCTGTCAATCACTTTCCAAGCGATGCTTCAAATCGCTTAGAAAGTGCTTGAGAAAATCGCGGCAAAATCGCGAACAGAATCGCGGTGAAATCGTGCAGAAAAAAACCGCGCGATTTCTGGGAAGGAGTCCGGTTTTCACTGTGCGTTTTAAAACGCTACGTGGGCCCATAGCCTAATAATTTAGAGCAGGTTTGACTATGTCAGATGTATATCAGACAGCCCTGATTTACTGGCCTAACCTAATAGGTGATTAGAAAGTGCTTAGAGTAAAATGCTGATGACTAACACCTTTTTAAGCCCCCGTCACACATAGCGATCTCACTAGGGAGATTGCTGCTGAGTCACAAGTTTTGTGACTCAACAGCGATCTCCCCAGTGAGATCGCTGTGTGTGACACTTCTCAGCGACCGCCCCCCCCCCTGCCGAGTATCGCTGATCGTCCTGGAATGGCCAGGACATTTTTTTTGATCGCTGGTCTCCCGCTGGCTAGCACGCATCGCTGCGTGTGACAGGCGGGAGACCAGCGATCAGTGAGCTGCCACTGGTAACTAAGGTAAACATCGTACTTCTAAGCGGCGCGCAACGCTTAGAAACCCGATGTGTACCTTAGTTACCAGCATGCTGGTACAGGGAGCTGGTAACCAAGGTACACATCGGGTTCCCAAGTGCCGCGCGCCGCTTAGAAACCCGATGTGTACCTTGGTTACCAGCTCCCTGCACCAGCGCGCTGGTAACTAAGGTAGACAGTGGGTAACTAAGCGACGTGCGTCGCTTGTTACCCACGTGTCGCTGGTGCTGATCGCTCGTGAAGCTGCCTGTTTGGCAGCTCACCAGCGATCATGTAGCGACACACCAGCGATCCTGACAAGGTAATATCGATGTTGGGATCGCTGGTGCGTCGCTATGTGTGACGGGGCCCTTAGATAAGGTCACCGCAGTCTGTGGTAGGAAGGGGCAGCACAGCTGAGTTTAGCTGTATAGCTTTATGCATTACAAACCCTACTATTAGCTCTTCTCCTCTCATAGCACTATAGCCTCTTCTGTATTGCCCTTCCAGTCATACTGCCTTTCTTCAGTTGGGCGCTCAAATGTCATTCACAAAAAAAGGGTTATTTTACTCTTCGCCACGACAGCACCCACTTGGAGAGAGGGATCCGCCCAGAGGAACAGGAAACCTACAGAGATAAAAGAGGGCGGTCCACCTCTCCCCCCTCAGTTGGTTTCCTGTTCCGATGGGGAACCGCAGGATACGCTACAGTCTTACCTGGGCGAAGGAACCGCCTGTGCAGTGTCTGTGAGAACGGCAGGGGTTCCGGTCCAGAAGCAGCGACGGGGGAGTGCTGGAATCCGGCTCCCTCCTCGGCTGGTATGGATGATGGGCAGAAACCCCGGTACCGGGTGGCGCCGACCGCGGTTCTTCTGTGGACAACATGACACCGGGCGGGAGGATCCATTCCGGTCCATGTGGGGGCGCAGGAACCGGAGAAAACGGGCCTCCGGCGTTCCTAAACTGCTTCAGCGTCCAGGAGGACGCACAGGCAGCGCGGCAGGAAGTGGAAAGGAGGAACTTCTGGGTTACCGGAGGTTCCTCGGCTCAGAGCGCACGCGCGGCTGGGCGGCGCTGCAAGCAGAGGCGCTCCCCGCCCCCTCCAGAGAAAGAAAGAAGAAGAAGAAAAAAAAAGAGTAATTCAATCTGCAGCGCGGATGGCTAGTCTCGGCGCTGTAGCGAGGAGCCGCAGATGGGCGCACCTGGAGGGGGAGGTACCAGGATGAAGGGGCTTATAAAAGGCCTGGGGCATAGAAATATGGCGTGCAATCATGTCTTCACCAAGGCACGACACGCATCCCCAGGCAGGCGACGCAGCAGCAGCCAAGGACCATGCAAGGCGAGGGTCCTCGGATCGTAGCCACAGAAGCCATGCCAACAAGCCTCCTTCTCAGCCTCCTGAGCCGGTACCTACAGCTTCTCTGGGTGAGTGGACGACGCTCTGCCTATCAAGCTGATAAAATGTCTCTCTCCCCCTCTCCTCCGTCATGATGTCTCTATCTCAGACTAAGTGGAAGGAAAAATCAAAAAATAAAGAATGTGCCCTGTGTACACATCCGCTACCGGACTCGTACACAAAAAGACTGTGCAAAGGATGCATAAACGAAATGGCAAAGCAGGCGTCAACATCAGCAGTAGACATAAGGGCTATAATTAGAGAAGAACTACAGGCCCTAAATCAGTCTAGCAGGCCTACTAATATCGAAACATCTAGGCCAGCAGACGCCGTAGACACCGATGAGGGCGAAATAGCCTCGGATAATTCTAATGCATCTACATCGGCATCCTCCTCAGAGACGGAGGGCCGTTGCTGTTTCCCATTAGATCATATGGATAATTTAGTTAAATCCGTGAGGAATACAATGGGTTGCACAGATACAAAAGAGCCGCAAACGGCTCAGGAAATTATGTTTGCAGGTCTAACAGACAGAAAGAGGAAAGTTTTTCCGGTTATTCCAGCAATAAAAGCTCTGGTTAAGAAGGAGTGGGAGAGACAGGACCAGAGAGGGTAGCTTCCCTCAACCTCAAAGAGAAGGTACCCCTTTAACGACGAAGACTTGTCGACATGGGTTAAAGTCCCGAGGGTAGACGCGGCAGTGGCCTCCGCCTCAAAGCAAACAATCTTACCAGTGGAGGACTCGGGCGTGCTAAAAGACCCCCTGGACCGTAAAGCGGACGCCTCATTAAAGAGGACATGGGAGGCAGCTACCGGCACGTTCAAACCGGCAATAGCTAGTACTTGCACAGCTCGTTCTATGCTGGTCTGGATCGACCAACTAGACCAGCAAATAGACCAGAAGATCTCCAGAGACAAGCTACGTGCCGCCATACCTCTAATCTGCGGTGCAGCGGCATATATAGCTGATGCTTCGGCTGATTCCTTACGTTTGGCAGCCAGAACAGCAGGGTTGGCTAATAACGCTAGACGTAGCCTATGGCTAAAAAGCTGGAGAGGGGATACCCAGTCCAAAGCAAAGCTTTGTTCCATTCCTTGCGAGGGTGAGTTCTTATTTGGGAAAGCCTTAGATGAAATCCTTATGAAGGCAAAAGAAAGGAAAAAAGGATTCCCTAACCCTCCTCTCCCATATTATAGGAGGGCGTTTAGGAGAAGACCGTTTGGCCGAGGAAGACCAGCAGAAAATCAAAACCGCTGGCCCACAAAGGAAGGAAAGGGCAAAGGTGCCATGTTTAGGGGATCCTCCTTCCGCAGAGACAGGAACTGAGGAGCCAGTCCCTCCAGTAGGGGGAAGGCTAAAAAATTTTTTTTGAGAATGGGAGAAAATTACGCTTAGCCCTTGGGTCCTGGGCATTATTAAAGAAGAGTTAAAGATAGAATTTCGTCAAGTACCCCATAATTCGTTAATCATAACATCCTTCAGCTCGCCAATTCAACAGCAGGCCCTGGAGGCCGAGATTTGGAGCCTTCTGGACAAAAAAGTTTTGGTCCATGTACCTAAAAGGCAGGAAGGGAGAGGATTTTACTCCCCTCTCTTTCTGATACCTAAACCAGACGGGTCATTCCGAACGATAATCAACTTGAAGAAATTAAATTCCTTTATAATAAATCCTAAATTTAAGATGGAATCCATAAGATCCACGATTAAGCTCCTCTTCCCTAATTGTATGATGGCAGGCTTGGATCTGAAGGATGCTTATTATCACATTCCCATCCATTGCAGATATCAGAGATACCTCAGAGTGGCGGTCCTCCTCGATGGCACTATACAGCATTTCCAGTTCACAGCCATGCCATTCGGCATTTCCATCGCACCACGAGTATTTACAAAGGTGATGCTGGAAGTGATGGCCTTTGTACGCCAGAAGGACACACTAATAATACCTTATCTGGATGATTTTTTGGTAGTAGGGAATTCAACTCGGCAGTGTAATGAACGGGTTACTGATACAATCTTGTCCCTACAGGCCCTAGGGTGGATAATAAACTTCAAGAAGTCCAGAATCGAGCCGCAGTCTGTTCAGTCCTTCCTAGGTCTCGAGCTAGACTCCATACACCAAAAATGTCTACTGTCTCAGGTAAAAATTTCAGCAATTAAAAAGAAAGTGAGGATAGCAATAGATCGGCCACACATCTTTAAGGGAAGCAATGTCCCTCCTGGGATCCCTTACTGCCTGCATCCCCGCAGATCGCTGGGCCCAGTTCCACACGAGGGAACTACAACACCAAATTCTCTTAGAGGAATCCCGTGATCGGGGTAATCTGACAAAGAAAATTACGCTATCCCAGGAGGTCCTAACCTCCCTTACATGGTGGCTAAGGGATGATAACTTGGCGGGAGGAGTACCTTGGGTTATAACACCCTCCCGCATAATTATTACGGACGTTAGCCCCACAGGATGGGGAGCCCATATGGGAAATAGTTTTGCCCAAGGCCTATGGAATATAGGCGAAGATCAGGATTCGTCAAATTTAAAGGAACTAAAAGCAGTCTATCATGCATGTTGTCATTTTCTTCCGCAGTTACAAGGGGAAAACGTGAGAATCCTTTCGGACAACACCACAGTAGTCGCATATCTGAACAGACAAGGCGGAACTCGGTCAGTCACCTTAATGTCTTCCGCAAGAAGGATTTTTCCCTAGCAGAAAAACAATTTTTGTCTCTCTCAGCCCTCCACATAAGGGGAAGAGACAATTGGGAGGCAGATTTTCTAAGTCGCCATACACTGCGACAAGGAGAGTGGTGTCTAAGCCGGGAGATATTCTCACGCATCGTGACACTATGGGGTCGTCCCCAGATAGATCTCTTCGCCACCAGAGAGAACAGACAGGTGCGAAGATTCGCCTCTCTAAATATGACAGACAATCCGGAAATCCTGGATGCCCTCCAGGCCCCGTGGCAATTCAAACTGGCATATGCGTTTCCCCCAATCATACTTCTACCGCAGGTGATCAGAAAAATCAGAGCAGAGGAAGCACGAATAATCTTAGTAGCACCATTCTGGCCCAGGAGGCCTTGGTTTTCTTGCCTGCAAGCAATGTCAGTGACAGACCCGTGGGTGCTTCCCTCAACCCCCAGGCTCCTCTCACAGGGGCCATTCTTCCATCCTCAAGTGGACAATCTCCACTTGACGGCTTGGAACTTGAAAGGGAAATGTTGAGATCAAGAGGTTTCTCGGAAGGATTAGTCAATACACTCCTACAAAGTCGGAAAGTGACAACGACAAAAATTTACACCAGAGTATGGAGAAAATTCCTAGAGTTCCACGCAGAGCCGGATTTCGGAGAAATTCCGATTACAGCAATCCTAGAATTCCTACAGAAAGGGAAGGAATTAGGGTTAGCTGTTAACACACTAAAAGTACAGGTGTCGGCGCTAGGGGCCCTCTATAGTTATAACGTAGCAGGCAATAGGTGGGTAAGCAGATTCATCTCGGCCTGTGAACGGAGTGAGCCGGTGCACATACCTAGAGTTCCTCCTTGGGACTTAAATTTAGTTCTGGAGGCTCTAACACGTCCTCCCTTTGAACCTTTTAGATTCAATTTCCCTTAAACACCTATCCTTCAAAACAGTACTACTAGTTGCACTAACCTCAGCCAGAAGAGTTAGCGACATACAAGCCCTTTCAATAGAACCCCCCTTTCTGTTGACATTTCAGGATCAGTTAATATTAAAACCAGACCCCTCATACTTACCAAAGGTAGCAGGGAAGTTTCATAGATCACAAGAAATCCACCTCCCTTCATTTTTTAGTAACCCTTCTACTCCAGAGGAACAAAAGTTCCATACACTAGACGTTAAAAGAGCGGTATTACAATACATCGAAAGGTCTAGTAGCTGGAGGAAGAGTAGGGCTCTGTTTATTTCCTTCCAGGGCCAAAAGAAGGGACATGAAGTCACAAGGGGTACTTTGTCTCGGTGGATCAGAGACGCAATTGGGCTGGCATACTCCGAGAGCAATGAAGATCCTCCGGAGGGTATCAGAGCACATTCCGCCAGGGCCATGGCTTCCTCCTGGGCAGAGAGGGGAGACGTCGCAATCGAGTCTATATGTAAGGCGGCAACCTGGTCTACACACTCTACCTTTTATAATCACTATAGGCTTGATTTATCATGCTCATCCGACCTAGCCTTTGGTAGAGCGGTCCTCAGCACGGTGGCCCTCCCAGGTGAAAGTCTCTGAAAGTCTCTCCAAGTGGGTGCTGTCGTGGCGAAAAGTAAAAAGCCGGATTACTTATCGGTAATGCTCTTTTAATGAGTCCACGACAGCACCCGTTCACTAACCCTCCCTAGATGTTAACATAATGTATATACACCTTCTTAGTTGTAAAGTTAATAAAATTAGAATATTGGATAATGGCCTAATAATTGGCGGTCCTCCTGGTACTCTGAAATCCAACTGAGGGGGAGAGGTGGACCGCCCTCTTTTATCTCTGTAGGTTTCCTGTTCCTATGGGCAGATCCCTCTCTCCAAGTGGGTGCTGTCGTGGACTCATTAAAAGAGCATTACCGGTAAGTAATCCGGCTTTTCGGTAGTCAGCAAGTTACTATGTAGTTTTTTTTGGGGGTGGGGCATTTAGTATTGCTTGCATTTAATCTACAACTCCACTACTGGGGAAAGCGGGGGAGGAGCCCCTCAGATTAAAGGGAGGCGCTGGTCCGGTTGCCCTATTAAAGGAGCCCTGGACAGAAGGTCAAGTAAGGTAGGAAAAATTGTGCTGTCATGGAGTGTGATCCTTCCCGCTCTGCATTTGTGGAGCCCAGCGCTATTCCGATCCCTGTAAGTATTCAGGAATTGGATCTCCTCCAGGGTGCAGGTATGGATACTGAGACTCAATTCTACCTTCTCTCTTTTAGGGGGACAAGGATCCTGCACCCAGGAGCAAATCCTAGACCACTAGCCGAAGGTGTGCATTATGTGCCAAAAGACTATCCTCCTCACACGCCGTCCATGTGTCAGGAGTGTATAGATAAAGTTCTCAAGGAGGAACAGCCCTCCTTAAGAGAAGACATCAAGGGCATTGTACATCAGGAGATACAGGCTTACCTGGCATCTTTCTCTCAGCTAATACCAGCCCCTAGTGCTCCTGCAACAGCAAAAAAGAGGAAAACGCAGCAGGAAGAGGATTCGGACTCTCAAGAGTCTACTCAGTAAGAGTTCCAGGAAGAAGGTGAGCTAAGTTCTGACCTAGATTCAGAGGAGAAGAGATATTACTTTTCCGCAGTGAACATGGAGGAGCTCATCACCGTGGTGGAAAGAACCATGGAGGTAGAGGTAGAAAAACCAGCACGGTGGGAGACTCCAGAAAAGAGTCGTAGTACTCCGTCAAAGATGAGAGATTTCCAGTTGATGACGAGACTGCGGGATGCTGGTCTGAGGTACCCAAGGTAGATATCCAGGTTGCCCGTGTAACCAAGAAGTCTACCTTGTGTTTTGAGGATTCCTCACAATTAAAGGATCCCTTGGAGCGCAAAATGGAAGGTCTTCTCAGGAAATCCTGGGAAACATCAGCGGCTTTGTTAAACACAAATGCGGTCTCTACATCGGTCGCTAGATCAATGTCTCGCTTGCTAGGTCAGCTAGAGGAACACCATGAAGCAGGAACCCCAAGAGAAGAGATCCTCGCTTCTCTTCCCCTCCTCCAGAATGCTACAGCCTTCCTGGCGGACGGCTCAGCAGAGTCCTTCAGAGACGCCTAGAGCTGTGGCCCTATCTAACTCTGTGACACGAGCCCTGTGGCTGAAATCATGGAGTGGGGACGTTGTGTCAAAAATTAAGCTATGTTCCATCACCTTGAAGGGCATATATATGTTCGGGCCTGCGTTAGATGAGTTATTAGAGAAAGTCTCGGATAAAAAGTCGCTACCAGAACCAAAGAGTGTAAAAGAGTGCCAAAAAGAGGCCTTTTTGTCCCCCACAGGAACACTTCCCAATACAGAGGCAAAGTGAAGACCGGAAGATGAAGCTACCCAAAAGAGGGCTGGGGCAGAAGTCTTTTTCTCTCCCAGGATCAGTGTAGAAGTAAATCATGACGCTCAGAGAAACGTGGGAGGTCGCATTTCTCACTCCCTACCAAAGTGGCGGGACATATCCACCAACCCATGGGTCCTAAGATCTATCCAGGAGGGGGTGAGAATAGAATTTACCTCCTACCCTCTGCAGAAACTACACAGTGACTCCTGTCCTCACTGGAATTAGGCCTAAAAAAGTGACTAGCCTCAGGGGCAATCTCCCTAGTCCCTGAGAGGGAGAAGAACAGGGGTCACTACTACAGACTCTTCTTAATAAGAACAAATGGATCCTACATGATTTTAATAAATTTGAGGCCTCTAAACCCATTCATCTGTTACAGTAGGTTCAAGATGGAGTCTCTGAAATCAACCGTTACCCTAATAGGAAAGCTTCAACATGGTAACAATCGATCTTCAATATGCATATTATCATGTCCCGATTCATTCCAATCATCGGAAGTTCCTGAGATTTGCCGTGGCCCAGGGGAAATGGATGGATCATGTACTCACATTCCGATTATCATCAGCGCCTCGAATCTTCACAAAGATTATGTCTGAAGCCACGGCCCATATCAGAGGTCAGCAGATTTGTATCGTCCCATATCTCAAAGACTTTCTGCTGATAGCAACATCAGCTCAGGTGTTAGAAGATCATATATAGACGACTTCATAGATACTAATGTCTCTGGGGTGGTTGATAAATCGGCAAAAATCTGTTCTCGCTCCTTCCACAAGGAAGACCTTCTTGGGAGTTCTTCTAGAGTCTCAGACATCCTTGCCTAAGGAAAAGCAGATCCAGCTGAGAGCAAGGATAAACCTGGAAAGCAGGAAGTCAGTGTCCATTAGATTTGCCATGTCGGTCCTCGGTTCCATGACATTGTGTATCCAGTCGGTAGCCTGGGCCCAGGCACACACCAGAGACCTGCAGCGTTTTATACTAGCAGAATGGGACCATTCCCCCAGATCACTGGACAAGAAAGTATCGATACCAACCCAAATACGAGTTTCGTTAGCTTGGTGGGTCAATCTGAGAAAACTGAACAACGGAGTACCTTGGGTGCATAGTATACCCCGGTAGTCACCATAGAGGTGGATGCCTGCAAGAGGCGATGGGGATTGGAGTCTGAATCCAGAAGTGTTCCAGATGTTGGCCGAAAGATGGGGGTATCCAGAGGTCGATCTATTTGCAGACCACCAGAATACAAAGATGACCCACTATTTTTCTCTCAACACAGACAGCAGATGTCTAGACATAGACACCTTGGCTCACCGATGGCAGTTCAAGCTGGCTTACGCCTTTCCTCCAATCGCTCTATTACCAAGGACTCTTCAGAAAATAAGAGACGCGCAGACTAGGGTCATTCTATTAGCGCCCCTCTGGCCGAAGAGAATCCGGTACGGCACCATATCCAGCCTAAAGGTAGACGGTCCGCTAATCCTCCCGCCAATCAGGGACCTCCTATCACCAGGACATAGAGAACTTGCATCTGCCAGCTTGACTTCTGAGTTCTCGATCCTGAAGGCCAAAGGTCTATCGGATAGTCATCTGCACGCTTCAGGAAAGTAGAAAGCTGGTAACTAACTTGATATACTAGAAGACCTGGAAAACGTTCATGTCATGGTATGCACATGAACGGCCGGAGCCCCGACAGCCGAATATCGCCTGGATCCTGGATTTTCTGCAGGATGGATTAGAGAAGGGACTTAGACCCAGTACCCTTAAAGTCCAAGTGGCGGCATTGAACTCTTACTTTTGACCAGGCCCTTGCACAACACCGGTGGATAGAAAGATTTATGACAGCAACTACACGACTTCGTCTGAGAGCAATCAGTTGTCCTGGAAGACGGCATTCCTGGTAGCAATCACAATGGCCGGGAGAGTGGGGGAGCTACAGGCTCTCTCAAAAGAAGAGCCGTACCTGAAAATATTGGAAGACCGGCTGATATTCCGTCTGAATCCCTCCTTTTTACCAAAGGTGGTTTCAGAATTCCACAAAAAACAGGATATAATATTACCTTCCTTTTGCCAAAACTTTAAAAACAAGAAAGAAGACATCCACTCACTTGATGTAAGGAGAACGGTTTTACATTATCTCTGCATAACCAAGGAGCGTAGAAAGGCGAAGAACCTTTGTTTAACTCTATGGCCAGAATAGAGTGAAAAAGGTGTCCAAAGCTACAGTTGCAAATTGGAAAAAGAAGGGGATTGTTCAAGCTTATCAGATCCAGGATCTCACGCCTCCAGAGAAGTTCACAGCTCACTCCACCAGAGCAGTAGGGGTTTCATGGGAGGAAAAAGCTAGCGCCTCAATTGAGCAGATATGCAGAGCTGCTACCTGGTCATCTGTCCATACCTTTTATTAAACATTATAGACTTGATTTATCACCTGTCAAAGATATCATTTGGGAGAAAGATTCCCCAGGCGGTTGTCCCTCCCTGAAAGCTTTAGTCTTTGGTATTCCTCCTGTGTACTGTCGTGGGGAGTTATTAGAGAAAATAGAATTAGGCTTACCGGTAATTTTGGTGTCTAATAACCTACCACGACAGCACGGTTAATTCCCCCCCCCCCCCCCCCCTGCTATTCGGTTATTGAATCTAGTAGTAGAATCATAGAATCGTAGAGTCGGAAGGGACCTCCTGGGCCATCTGGTCCAACCCCCTTTATAATAACACTGGGGAATGGAGGTGGGAGAGGCTATTTGACCTCTTTCGTGTTTCCTGTCCCTATTAGGATGAAATGACGTCCTCCTGTGTGCCATCGTGGTAGGTTATTAGAAACTGATTTACCGGTAAGTCTAATTCTATTTTTTTTCTAATTTCCTCCTCTAAAATGTAGGTGCGTCTTGTGGTACGGTGCGTCTTCTAGTCCGAAAAATATGGTATATCATGCGACGCAGCCATATATCAACACAATCCAAAAACGCTGCATTCTTCCTGGGCCAGAGCTCAATTAAAATGGACTAAGAAAAAATGGAAAACTGTTCTGAGTCAGAAATCAAAATTTGATATTCTTTAGGGAAACCATGAAAGTGGTGTCCTATGGACTTAAGCGGTGAAGGACCATGCAGATTATCAAGGCTCAGTTCAAAAGCTCTGATAGGCATTCATGCAGCCATGGCATGGTCAGTTTACCCTTCTTTAAGCCCTTCATCGCTCAGCCTGTTTTTCACCTTTTTGCCCAGGAAAATTTTTCAATTCAGACCAGTGTCCTATTATGTGGTAATTCTAGAATGCGTCAACGTATCCTATTGAATCTGAGTTTGCTTTTTCGTGACACTTTGTTAATGGTAAATTTAGGTTAATACCGTAGTTTTTGCGTTTTATTTGTGAAAATATTGGCATTTTGGAGAAGTTTTTGCAATTGTCAAAGCTTTCATTTTTAAACCAGATACTTGATGCAAAATGGTCAATAAATTACATTTATCACATGTCTGCTTTACATCAGTATCCTTTTTATTAAAAATGATTGTTTTTGTTAAAAAGTTAGAAGTGTTAAAAGCAATTTGTTGTTTTTTCCAACAAAATTTGCAAAACCAATTTTTTTTTTTGAGTTGACATCCCATTTGAAGTGTCTTTGAGAGCCTATGTGCAAATTGTACCCAAAAGTGACACCATTTTAAAAACTGCACCTATCAAAATGCTCGAAACAACATTCAATAAGATTATTATCCCCTTCAGGTGTTTCATGTGAATTTTAAAGCCATTTTTAAGAAAAATTGAAAATGTTACCGTATATACTCATGTATAAGCCGACCCCAAACCCCCCAAATTTTGCCACAAAAACTGACAAAACTTATTGATTCGCGTATAAGCCTAGGGTGGAAAATATAGCAGCTACTGGTAAATTTCAAAAATAAAAATGGATACCAATAAAAGTAAAATTAATTGAGACATCAGTAGGTTAAATGTTTTTGAATATCCATATTGAATCAGGAGCCCCATATAATGCTCCATACAAAATACACCCCATATAATGCTGCACAAAGGTTAATAATGCCCCCATAAGATGCTCCATAGAATAATATGCCCCATAGAATATGCCCCCATATGCTGCTGCCCCATAGAATATGCCCCCATATGCTGCTGCTGCAAAAAAAATAAAAAATTGCCATACTCACCTCTCCTGCTCAGGACCCGGCACCTGAGATATTTACCTGTCCTGGGTCCATCGCTGCTCACCGCTGTCTGCCTTTCTTGTGTCAGTGACTGTTCAGCCAGCAGAGGGCGCAGTGCCCACTAACCACCTCACTGTGCCCCCTGCTGGCTAAATGTCACTGACACAGGAGGAGCAGATGGCGGTGAGCAGCGTTGGACCGGGGACAGGTGAATATCGCTATACTTACCCCCTCCTGGCGCGATCTCTGCATCCACGGTCTCCCTGCCTTCAGTGGTCACGTGATACCGCTCATTACACTCATGAATATGCGCATATGGCACTCCCGCTCCCCCGCCAACCCCCAGGTATATGACTCGTGTATAAGCCGAGAAGGGGAGGGGGGGGGGGCGACTTTCAGCCCAAAAAATTGGACTGAAAATATCGGCTTATACATGAGTATATTCAGTACTTTTTTCCCACACAAATGTTGCTTTAGCCCCAAATTTAGCATTTTCACAAGAGTAATGGGAGAAAATTAACAATTTGTTGTGCAATTTCTCCTGAATACGATACAGCATATGTGGTGGAAAACTACTGTTTGGGCACACGGAAGGAAAAGAGGACCATTTGAGTTTTGGAATGCAAAATTGTCTGGAATAGATTAGACACCATGTTGTGTTTGCGAAGCCCCTGAGGTGCCTAAATCATGGCAACCCCCATAGTTGGCTCCATTTGAAGCCACAGGCGCTTCACAGAATTTTATAACGTTGCACCGTGAAAATGAAACAATACATTTTTCCCACAAAAATGTTGTTTTTTGCCCCACTTTTTTTATTTTCAGTATGGCAACAGGACAAAATAGACTGTACAATTTCTCCTGAGTACACAGATTACCCATACAGTGGGGCAAAAAAGTATTTAGTCAGTCAGCAATAGTGCAAGTTCCACCACTTAAAAAGATGAGAGGCGTCTGTAATTTACATCATAGGTAGACCTCAACTATGGGAGACAAACTGAGAAAAAAAAATCCAGAAAATCACATTGTCTGTTTTTTTTTTCATTTTATTTGCATATTATGGTGGAAAATAAGTATTTGGTCAGAAACAAGCAATCAAGATTTCTGGCTCTCACAGACCTGTAACTACTTCTTTAAGAGTCTCCTCTTTCCTCCACTCATTACCTGTAGTAATGGCACCTGTTTAAACTTATCAGTATAAAAAGACACCTGTGCACACCCTCAAACAGTCTGACTCCAAACTCCACTATGGTGAAGACCAAAGAGCTGTCAAAGGACACCAGAAACAAAATTGTAGCCCTGCACCAGGCTGGGAAGACTGAATCTGCAATAGCCAACCAGCTTGGAGTGAAGAAATCAACTGTGGGAGCAATAATTAGAAAATGGAAGACATACAAGACCACTGATAATCTCCCTCGATCTGGTGCTCCACGCAAAATCCCACCCCGTGGGGTCAGAATGATCACAAGAACGGTGAGCAAAAATCCCAGAACCACGCGGGGGGGGACCTAGTGAATGAACTGCAGAGAGCTGGGACCAATGTAACAAGGCCTACCATAAGTAACACACTACGCCACCATGGACTCAGATCCTGCAGTGTCAAACGTGTTCCACTGCTTAAGCCTGTACATGTCCGGGCCCGTCTGAAGTTTGCTAGAGAGCATGTGGATGATCCAGAGGAGTTTTGGGAGAATGTCCTATGGTCTGATGAAACCAAACTGGAACTGTTTGGTAGAAACACAACTTGTCGTGTTTGGAGGAAAAAGAATACTGAGTTGCATCCATCAAACACCATACCTACTGTAAAGCATGGTGGTGGAAACATCATGCTTTGGGGCTGTTTCTCTGCAAAGGGGCCAGGACGACTGATCCGGGTACATGAAAGAATGAATGGGGCCATGTATCGTGAGATTTTGAGTGCAAACCTCCTTCCATCAGCAAGGGCATTGAATATGAAACGTGGCTGGGTCTTTCAACATGACAATGATCCAAAGCACACCTCCAGGGCAACGAAGGAGTGGCTTCGTAAGAAGCATTTCAAGGTCCTGAAGTGGCCTAGCCAGTCTCCAGATCTCAACCCTATAGAAAACCTTTGGAGGGAGTTGAAAGTCCATGTTGCCAAGCGAAAAGCCAAAAACATCACTGCTCTAGAGGAGATCTGCATGGAGGAATGGGCCAACATACCAACAACAGTGTGTGGCAACCTTGTGAAGACTTACAGAAAACGTTTGACCTCTGTCATTGCCAACAAAGGATATATCACAAAGTATTGAGATGAAATTTTGTTTCTGACCAAATACTTATTTTCCACCATAATATGCAAATAAAATGAAAAAAAAACAGACAATGTGATTTTCTGGATTTTTTTTTCTCAGTTTGTCTCCCATAGTTGAGGTCTACCTATGATGTAAATTACAGAAGCCTCTCATCTTTTTAAGTGGTGGAACTTGCACTATTGCTGACTGACTAAATACTTTTTTGCCCCACTGTATGTGGTGAAAAACTACTGTTTGGGTGTTCACAAGGGAAGCGGCGCCAGTTTGGCTGGAATAAATTGAGGATGCCTTGTCACATTTGAAGTGCCCCTGACATGCCAAAACAGAAGAAACACCCACAATTGACCGCCATTTTGGAAACTACATCTCCTGAGACATTTATCTGTATAGTGAGCATTTTAAGCCCTTTACGACTTTAGACGGATCCATACGTCTAAGTCACCTGGTACTTAACGACCTTGGACGTGTGGGTATATCCTGGCAATTTTGCATGCTCAGAGACTGTGCGCACGTGATGACTGATTCTGACAGCTGACACCCATCTCTGTGACAGGAGCGGTGCCCGCAAAGCTCCTGTCACTTTAACCCCCCAAATACAGCGATAGCACATTTTTCAAGCAGGCAGAGGGAAGAAAGCCCCTCTTCCCTTGGATCGGCGACCCTGCTGCGCCATCGCCGGGTCCCAATCGTTGCCATGGTGATCCGATGTTCTCATGATGACATCCGGGTCAACAGGCACTAGCAAGTTAAATCAAGCGCAGTGCATGATCTATCTATCTTTTGTGTCTGATGCACTGACAGGTTATAAGGTATAGCAATGCTTCTGCACTGTTACACCTCGTAACTGAGATCAGACTGCAGGAAGTGAAAGTCCCAGTTGGACGAATTAAGAAAAAAAATTTAATTTTTTTTAAATCACAAAATAATAAAAAATTATTGTACCCATCTTGTCACACAAAAATATGCTGTCATACAGCTCAATCAGTATTAAGCAATAAAGGCCCTTGTTTCTGTCTTTAACAGGGCACCTTCTCAGTATTACTAACACATCCAGGAATGGTAACGTATCTTGACTAGTGATGCTAGGTGAATGAAAAAGGAAGAAACATTGTGGTTCTCGTCCAATTAAAGTGCAGAATGTTCTCTGGGTCACGACGATACGGGTAGAAGCATCCCTCACTCTGCCCTGTTGTGCCCTCTTCAGTTGCTCCTGCTCTAATAAGGGCAGTACCCAAGTAGCGCTATTATCCCAAAAAGAGGTTCCCTCCTGACGTGGGTTTTTTTTTCCTCCAAAGTCATTACGGGAATGTACTTGCTATTGGGAGGCATCAGCATGGAGACATTGACGTTGTTGCGATGTAGAAGAATAAAGTGTTTCTGTGCTCATAAAGTGCCTTTGCTTGAAAATGTCTAAGGAATCCCACAGTGGTGGGTATTCCCTCAGGGTTCACAGTGCTGTTACCCTGATAACAGATGTTACAGCTACATCAGCCAAAAAAAAAAAAAAGTTATAGCTCTCAGAATAAAAGATGCAAGAATACAATTTTTTTTTTTCTATAAAATAGTTTTTATTGTGTAATAAGCGCCAGAACATTAAAAAAAAATATAAATTGGGTTTCACTGTAATCGTACTGACCCGAAGACTAAACCTGCCTAATCAGTTTTACCATGCGTGGAATGCCATAAAAATAAACAAACCGAAAAAACAATTCCTGAATTGTTGGTTTTTGTTTATTCTGCCTTCTAAAAATCGCAATAGAAAGCGATCAAAAAATATCATGAGCCTGAAAATGGTACCAATAAAAACTCCCCCCCCCCCCCCCCCCCCCAAAAAAAAAAAAAAAAAAAAGCCCTCACATGACTGTTGCCAAAATATGGTAAAATTATAGCTCACAAAATATGGTGATGCAAAAGTTTGTTTTTGTAAAAAAAACAAAAAAGCGTGTTTTAGTGTGACTGCAACCAAACCTAAAAAAGTTATAAATCTGATATCGCTGTAATCACACCGACCTGAGCAATAAATCAATAAAGTCGTCTAATCACTTATACTGCATGAGGAACGGCATAAAAAATTATTAAAACCATTTCTTCACCTGCTGTTGATTTTTGTTCTGCCTCCCAGAGATCACAGTAAGTCTCGGCGGCTATTTATCCTGCTTTATACACTTGAGTTCATACATCGGGGTTTACATGTAAATCTCTGAAATGCATCATTCAGGTGGAACCCCTGGTGGATGATTCCCTATAATGAGGCAGATGAAAGCACTGTGGACGCCAGTTGTTTCTATCTTTAGTAGGAGTGCATAAAAGTGCTGTCGGCCACAGTTTTGTGCTCCTCTGAAAAGAGGCCAGATAGTCGAGTAACTCTGCTGCCTCATTATAGTGAATGGATCTCTTGATGTAAGTGCTCAGCGTAGAGTGCCGATGAAATGTGATGTCAAATGTTATGTAAAATGTTCCCAATAAAAGCTTCAACTCAATCCACAAAAAAGCAAGTCCTCGCTCTGGTCAGTCATCTGATAACAGAAATATAAGGGACTTCCATGTTACTGGTAGCAGAAAGGCCCTGGTAAAGCAAAATATCCCTCGCCCCCCCCCCCCCCCGAAAAAAAATAAGTCAGCAAATTCTGTGTTCCCAAATCCAAGTGCCCCCTCCCTTCTGAGTCCCACAGTGTGCCTAAACAGCCTGTTAGCGTCCACATGTTTCTCATTTCTGCAGCAATGAGGGCCCACTTAATTTACGCATGCGTTAGCTGGTCCCAAATGTACCGGGCACTACAGCGTACTGGTCACAACAATGGCAGTTTGCAATTTTCACTCAGCAACATCTACTGCTGCTTGTTTCTGGAAAACACCTATGGAGTCAAAATCATCACTAGTCCTGTAGATAAATTCCCAAATGAGTATAATTTTCAAAATGAAGTCACTTGAGGGGGGGGGGGGGGATTCTGCTCTCCTAGCGCTTTGGGAACTTAATATACAAAGCCCCTAACTGTTATAGAAAGTTCTGCACTCCAGGATGCCTCCTGTTTATCAATAGTGCTCCGTCCATCCCGGGTCTCACCGTATGTCCAAGCACTGCTGTACAGCCACATATGGGGTATTTCTGCATTCAGCAGAAATTGTGGGACAAATTTTGGTGCCCTTTTTTTTTTTTTTTTTTTTTTTTTTATACCCATTTTCATCATGAAAATTTGGAATCTGGGGCTAAAACAAAATTGTGGTAAAAATGTAGTAATTTTTCTTCATTTTGTTTTTTATTTTCACGTCTCAACGTTATAAACTTCTGTTAAGCATCTTGGGGTTCAAAGGGCTCACCACACATCTAAATATGTTCCTTGAGGAGTCTAGTTTGCAAAATGGGGTCACTTATGAGCGGTTTTAGGCACATCAGGGGCTCTCCAAACGCAACATGGCGTCTGCTAATTATGAAAAATTAAAAGGGGTTTGAATACTTTCCGTATCCACTGTACCTGTCATTTACACTGACAGAAGCCTCTCAGGCGATGCTCCTGGCATGATCTAGCAAGGCTGTCGGAGGTCGTCATGATGACCTCGGTTGCCATGGCAACGAATGAGTTCTCACGATAACACTAATCGACAGAGAGGAAGCCCCCCTCCCTATCCCAGCCTCCAAAATGTTGTGATCGATGTCGATCGTGGCATTTAGGGGTTTAAATGTCCCGGGGTGGTGCGGGCACTGCTGCTGGCAGTGACAGCCAGGCTTTGGCTATTACTTATGCTGAGCTCCAGGCAGCGATCGTATAGGCGCTGCTCCTATGACCGCATGATCGCCATGACGTAAACTTGCGTCATAGTTCGTGAAGGGATTAAAGGCACCATCAATGCTGACCATTGATAGAGGTTTTAGAACAGCATATGCTCCCATCCAAACATTCTATTTAAGACCTTTCATATTGCAGCAAGACCATGCTAAATCCAATACTGCTTCCATCCTAACAGCAGGCAGAAGAGTTCAGGTGATAAACTGTCCGCCTGCAGTCCAGATCTTTCACCAAGAGAAAACATTTGTTGCATTATGAAATTAAAAATCTGTCAAAGACCCAGGACTGTTGAGCATCAAGAATCCTACATCCCACAAGAATGTTACACTATTTATCTCCTAAAACTCCATTCATTACTTCCCAGATGTTTACACCCTATTATAGAAAGAAAAGGGGATGTTTCACAATGGTAGACGTGGCCCTGTCCTGACTTTTTTGAGATGTGTTGATGTTATCATATTTATTTATTTTCAAATGAAAACAAAAAACTAACTTTCACCTTCTGATCTGTGTTGTTCTTTCTGCTGTGAAAAAAAACATGGTTGTAAGACGTTTCCAAATCATTCTATTCTTGTTTTGTATTCACTTTATACAGCACCCCAAAATTTTTGGATTTGGAGTAATATTTAATTTGCTTCTCTTTCTTTACCTATGAAGCCAGTGGTGATCCTACTTATTTATTGACAGCTATCTTTGTAACCATTGTCATACTTTGTCAATCACTCAGTAAGCCTGTCTACCAGACTCTTAGAAGGTACTGTCACACTTAGTGATGCACCAGCGATCCCGACCAGCGATATGACGCGGTCAGGATCGCTGGTGCATCGCTAAGTGGTCGCTAGTGAGCTGCCACACAGGCAGATCTCACCAGCGACATCGCAGGGGTCAGGGGTTGCTACTTACCTGTCAGACGAGGCGATCCTGTCGTCCTCCCGCACGCGTCACTCGTCTCCACAGCAGGAAGCTCAGCTGGAAGCTGACGACGAGAAACGGTCTAGGACATTCTCGCGCGATCAG
The DNA here is from genome assembly GCF_039654945.1 of Dendrobates tinctorius. Lineage (NCBI taxonomy): Eukaryota > Metazoa > Chordata > Amphibia > Anura > Dendrobatidae > Dendrobates > Dendrobates tinctorius. The sequence continues at coordinate 11,197,722 of NW_027361694.1, forward strand.
CGATAACCAGCGGGGAGCGGTCGGAGGTAAGTATCAGGCATAGCGACATTGCTAGCAATATCGCTATAACGTCACAAAAACCAGTGATGTTATAGCGATATTGCTAGCGATATCGCTTAGTGTGACGGGCCCTTTATTCATTGAGTAGTTTTAATGCTATGCTGAATATACTGTATTTCCAAAAAACTAGTAGCAAAGCCACAAAGGAGGACTGAAAATCCTCAAAAAATTCAAAAATACAGCAGAAATAGGGGCAGCACCGTTTACCTGACCAGAGACCTGGGCTGGTAAGCGGTGCTGCCCCTTTTACTGCTGTATTTTTGACTATATTTCCACTAAACTATATATAATAATCTGCTCCGTTCCTCATGCTTCAGAACAATCTGCTTGCCATTCAGACCCCATTATCTCTTAGCAGTCCTTTTTTCAATAGTTTTGAAGCCTATATGATGGTAAATGCTAACTGGTGTTTATTTTGCAGCGTTCTTGACCATAGCAACATCTTAAGTTTTGGATTTACATGATGCTTAGTTATGTCGAAGAAAGTACTGTGTAATTAATCAAAATAGCATAGGTAATTTCCACTTTGAAGTCATATCTAGATATCTATGCTTAAAATATGGCTATATGCTAAAGAAAATCAATCTCTTTACCACCAGGTATTCAAGACATGCAGAAAAATGGGTATAAAAACAGTGGCTGTGCACAGTGATGTGGATTCTGCAGCAGTGAGTAACCTTTTGTGTTTTAATTGTAACATGCAACTTAGATTTGAATCCATCATAAAATAACACAACATGAACATACACATGATTATAAAAATCCATTGAACCTGATGAAACTACCTTTTTTTATATTTAATCTTTTCTGAACGGTTTACCATTTGATATAGTGATGAACTAAACCTAATTTTTGCAAGGTTTTATGTTTTTGGGGTGATGAAGCTTCCTTCCCTTGTGAACCATGTAAACCCTATTCATGCTGCGTTTATCTAGTGTCTGCTAGAATAAAATGTGGTAACAAATTGCAAGCTTTCGAGTCTACTCAGGTCTCTTCATAAGGCAAAGATGAGACCGAGTAGTCTCAAAAGCTTGCAATTTACCATCTTTTCAGTTAGCCATTAAAAGGTATCAACCACTGAGGACTCTCAATTCTAAATATTTTTCTATCTACTTGCTAACATGGTACAAAGATGTATATCTTTTCTGTGCTAGAAGAAAAACACAAACCAAGTCAATTTGATCTCCACTTGTCTTTGCAGTTTAAGACTGTCTGGGATTATGTCTTGTATATTTGTAAATTGGGCTTTAGATGTTGTGGTCAATGTTGACCCACAGTTTCTTTGAGCTTTTTGAGTGTGTATACCTCTGCTCGTTGTTGGCTCATAGCATAGTCCTTGCAGTGGGAGTCTGGCTGTATATTAGAGAGGTTGTCCACTGTCCAGAATCTGGCCCTAAACTGTAAGGGCCCCTGTCACACATAGCGACTCACCAGCGATCCCGACAACGATATCAACTTGTCAGGATCGCTGGTGTCGCTACATGATCGCTGGTGAGCTGTCAAACAGGCAGCTTCACCAGCGATCAGCACCAGCGACCCCGAGCGCGCGGCGTCGCTGTGTACGTTAGTTACCAGCGCGCTGATGCAGGGAGCTGGTAACTAAGGTACACATCGGGATTCTAAGCAGCGCGTGTCACTTAGAAACCCGAAGGATGCATGGGGTTTCTAAGTGATGCGCACTGCTTAGAAACCCTGCGTTTACCCTAGTTACCAGCGTGCTGATCGCTGGTCTCCCGCCTGTCACACGCAGCGATGCGTGCTGGCCAGCGGGAGACCAGCGATCAAAAAAATGTCCTGGCTATTCCAGGACGAACAGCGATAACCGGCAGGGGGGCCGGTCGCTGGTCCGTGTCTCGCACAGCGATCTCGCGGGTGTGATCGCTGTTGCGTCACAAAAATTGTGACTCGGCAGCGATCTTGCTAGCAAGATCGCTATGTGTGATGGGGGCTTTCAATACATAGAATAACAAACTCTCCCTCTTTTGGTCAAGAGTGGAACCGTCACTCCTGATCTGCTGGATTTTGGGGTTGTGAAGTCTTTTTCCTTATTATTATTTTTTTTTTTTAGTTTAACAATCCTAATTGACTAGTATTTATCACACCGAGGCAGGCGGAAGGAGGTTAGTGAACCCACTGAACCACAGAGGACTACTCTGTGGAAGCTGAACCCTAGGAACCAGCTGGACACAGACGTAAGGTGAATGCAGGACTTTATTAGGGATGACAGCCAAGAGAATCCACAAGGAGGACCCCCCCAGACACTGAATAACTCTGAGGGAGCATCGGCGAGCGAACCTCTATACAGGGATTTTCCTAAAACAGCCAAGGAGGCTTGAGTGCGACGGTTCTGACACCAGAGGGTCAGACCCGGGCGGGATGGAGACACACTGTGGTAAGGAGCGAGAGGTCTAGGAAACCGGAGGATACTGCCAGAAGCTGAGGGAAGGTGGACAGGCAGGACACAGTGCTAGGAGAAAAGAACAAAAAGCACAAATCACATGAGCAAGCGCAGGACTGGGACGGCAATTTGGAAAACAAGACACAAAATGGCCCAGGTACCTCCCAAAGGCAGAGAGGACCTTAAATACTCACAGATCCCGCCGTTATTGGCTGGAAGGACACCTCAGGAAAAATGGTGTCCTGGCCCTCTAAATGATCTAACAGTGGCACGCATGTGCCCTATGCTTGCTCCCCTGCAACCAGCTGCAAGAAGCAGAAGCAGAGGAGACATCTCGGGTAGGCGTTGCAGCCAGAGGGAGCGCTGCGGGAATGTGGACAGGGTGAGACAGACTGCGGGGACCCAGGGAATGCCCACGAACCGGCGGGACTCAATTTCCCTGCACCTTGGAGAGGGAACCTGCCGCTGAAGCATAAAGTAGTATGCTATACAAAGAAATGTAATTAAAATCTTTCAAAACGCAGTTCATAATCTAAAATGGTATTAATAAATACGTCAGTATGCTACTCTAAAAATAAACCCTTTGGTACGTCGACCAAAAAAAGTTAATCTGAAAAATGGTAACACAATCCAAAAATTATTTTTCACGAAGTTGATTTTTGTGACTTTAACCGGGCATACTGCTGGCGAGAGCCAGACTAGTGGTTGCGGCCTCTCTCCATACACTTGTATTTAGCAAGGCTACGCCCAATGGACTGCCACACCCACGTCACTAGACTAGGCGCTGCCTCGCCCATTATAAGTGTATGGAGCCCACTTGTCGGGCTCTGGCCGCGGGAATTTGCATAACGCAGACGTCCCAGCTCAGAAACCGGTGAATCGTTGCAGCACGCATTGACTGCGCTCGGTGGATTTATAAGTCTGCTGTCACACAGATTGACTGCAGACTTATCAAATAAGACAGGCCAACCACTTTAATTGCTGTATGTCTGCATTTTTGTGACATTCACCATGTGAGATAAATATATTGTTTTTATTGTATTAATCGTTATGGAGAAGTGGATGCCTGATGTGTTTTTTGGGGGGCATTTTAGAACTTAAAATTACAAATTTTTTCAAAAAAGTTAAATCTATTTAAAAAGGTAATTCCACAAAGTTTTCAATGATGAAAGACACCCAGTGTAATAGTGGCTGCAGAGCAGAATAAAACTTTTTTTTTTCTTTATTTTTGCTCATGAGGTGCCAAATACTTTGATTACTAAGTGTAAGTGTTATCAGAGTTTTTACTGGCGGTGTATACTTCTTCCAATATGATGCTGACTAATCATAAACAGGCAGCAACCAGAACTGTGGAGTTGGTAAGCTAAACCTCCGACTCCTCAATTTCCATGACACCGACTCCACCAAAATGGACTCTGACTCCACAGACCTGGCAGCAATGTTCAATGCTAAGAACACGCCATGCCATACATAAATATATATAATCCCAAAGAAATGGCATTCAACATATTATCTATGAAAATATAATACTTTATTAATATATGAATGACCTGATGATACAACATATATTAAAAACATAAGACCTTTTATTAAAAATATGTTAAAATGAATTAAAACTAATTAAAATCACACTGTATGCTAGGGGCAGGGTATGTCAAATTGGCGTGTTTCGCTTCCGCTTCATCAGGGAAGGCCGTATAATATGGACTACAATCACATCACAATACTCGGACTGGCCAGGGGTTCTCCTGACCCAAGCGTGACAGCTGCACAGAAATACATGCTGTCAAGCTCGGGTCAGGAGAGCCACTGGCAAGTCCGAGCATTGCGATGTGATTGTCGTCCGTGTTATACAGCTGCATGACTGCGCTCCAACTGATTGGACAATGTAGTGACACACCCACAACTTGGACCAACAGTGCTAGTAATTTACTATAGCAGAGGGGTGGCACAGCAAGGAGTTCTAGGAAAGGATGCTCCAGAATTGTCATTTCATGAGAAATACATACATTTACCAATAGACATATCAGGAGTGATGATGGGGCCTTTCTATATGGAATCACAGGGGTGTTTAGTCTTTAGATGAATGATCCAGGTGCCCAGTTGTATTTACAACAAGCAGGAAGACTCGCTACATTTAACTACAGCCCGTAGTATTGTGTAGTATGGGATGAAAGGGTTCAGAAACAGATTGCCTATTTGTGTTTTGCTGAGAATCCAATAAAAACTAGATGTAGAATCTGAATTTAGTTCAGGGCATCTACTTGCTGTTCTCCCGTGCTGTCTTGTCTTGTCGATGACCTGCTGTTCTGTATTTCTGGCTCCTGGTGTGTAGTATACTCTTGGCCTCGGGATTCAATAATAGTATCTTGCATAAGAATTCCTGCTTGACTGACACAAGGTGATGCGAGTCATCACTTAAAAGATATTATCATGCTCACCCCTGATAATTCCTCCCTGCTGTCTGGGGAGATGAAGAGGACAGATATGATTTTGTGATGTTGAAGCAATTAGTGTTTGCTGCTTTACGCCTGAACTAACCTGAAGTTAATGATCAGGTAAATTAAGATGGAGTACATTAGTGTCATCTCAAGCGTCCAGACCCCCTGACAATGTTGCTGCTTGTTTTAGTATAGTCTATGTATTAAGGGCTTTTTTTTAATAATTGACACTTTTCTTCCCCTTCCTGACTTTAGTGTGTTTTATTTTTGTTTTTAACACTTTGAACACCTGAATAAACGCCAAGTCAAATGTCAGTTTTGTCTCTCTAAACTGTTATTTTCGCTTTCAGAAATTGTTGCATTGGTGTTTTGGTTGGTATTTGTCATCCTGATTTTAACTTTACATCCTCCTTTTGGCCAATCTTATGAATATTTTTGACAATGTTGCCATGCACCTCCATTTCTAGAAGTTGTTTTTCATGTACAGTCATGGCCAAAAGTTTTGAGTGACAAAAATATTATATTTTCACATGATCTGCTGGTCTCTGGTTTTTATGTGTGTTTTTCAGATGTTTTTATCACATACAGAAATATAATTGCAATCATATTATGAGTAGCAAAAGGTTATATTGACAGAATGAGTTAATGCAGCAAGTCAATATTTGCAGTGTTGACCCTTCTTCAGGACCTCAGCAATTCTCCCTGGCATGCTCTCAATCAACTTCTGGATCAGATCCTGACTGATAGCAGTCCATTCTTGCAAAATCAATGCTTTTATTTTGTCTGAATTTGAAGGTTTTTGTTTGTCCACCCGTCTCTTGATGATTGACCACAAGTTCTCTATGGGATTAAGATCTGGGGAGTTTCCAGGCCATGGTCCCAAAATCTCTGTTTTGTTCCCTGAGCCATTTAGTTATCACCTTTGCTTTATGGCAAGGTGCTCCATCATGTTGAAAAAGGCATTGTTGATCGCCAAACTGCTCTTGGACGGTTGGGAGAAGTTGCTCTTGGAGGACATTCTGGTACCATTCTTTATTCATGGCTGTGTTTTTAGGCAAGACTGAGGGAGAGCCCATTCCCTTGGCTGAGAAGCAACCCCACACATGAATGGTTTCAGGATGCTTGACAGTTGGCATGAGACAAGACTGGTGGTAGCGCTCACCTGGTCTTCTCCGAATAAGCCGTTTTCCAGATGTCCCAAACAATCGAAAAGGGGATTCATCAGAGAAAATGACTTGTCCTCAGCAGTCCACTCCCTGTACCTCTTGCAGAATATCAGTCTGTCCATGATGTTTTTCCTGGAGAGAAGTGGCTTCTTTGCTGCCCTCCTTGAGACCAGGCCTTGCTCCAAGAGTCTCCACCTCACAGTGCGTGCAGATGCACTCACACCTGCCTGCTGCCATTCCTGAGCAAGCTCTGCACTGCTGGTAGCCCGATCCCGCAGCTGAAACACTTTTAAGAGACGGTCCTGGCGCTTGCTGGTCTTTCTTGGGCGCCCTGGAGCCTTTTTGGCAACAAGGGAACCTCTCTCCTTGAAGTTGTTGATGATGCGATAGATTGTTGACTGAGGTGCAATCTTTCTAGCTGCGATACTCTTCCCTGTTAGGCCATTTTTGTGCAGTGCAATGATGACTGCACGTGTTTCTTGAGAGATAACCATGGTTAACAGAAGAGAAACAATGATGCCAAGCACCAGCCTCCTTTTAAAGTGTCCAGTGGTGTCATTCTTACTTAATCATGACAGATTGATCTCCAGTCCTGTCCTAATCAACACCCACACCTGTGTTAATGGAGCAATCACTGAAACGATGTTAGCTGGTCCTTTTAAGGCAAGGCTGCAATGATGTTGAAATGTGTTTTGGGGATAAAGTTCATTTTCTAGGCAAATATTGACTTTGCAAGTAATTGCTGTTAAGCTGATCACTCTTTATAACATTCTGGAGTATATGCAAATTGCCATTAGAAAAAATGAAGCAGTAGACTTTGTAAAAATTAATATTTGTGTCATTCTCAAAACTTTTGGCCATGACTGTACACTAGACTGAACAGGAGCCTTGCACTGATCAGTATGACCACAATGGTTGTCGCTTTGCAATTGTTGGTTGTTGGCTGAACATCTGTACAGTGGATTATATTGGTGCAGATAGAAGTACCGTATTTCTTTGGACCAGAAGACTCACCTAGGTTTTAGAGGAGCAAATTGGGGAAAAAAAAATGGATCTCTCATTCCTATGCTAGTATTCGTGGATCCCCCATCCCTATCCTGGCAGGAATGATCACCCTCATCCCTGTCCTGGTATGCATGGCCCCATCCTGGTATGCAGGGCCCCCATCTCGTCCTAGTATGCATGGCCCCATCCCTATCCTGGTAGGCAGGGCCCCCATCTTGTCCTAATATGCTGGGCCCCTATCTCGCCCTGGTATGCATGGTCCCATCACTATCCTAGTATGCAGAGCCCCCCATCTCGTCCTAGTATGCTTGGCCCCATCCCTAATCTGGTATGATTTGGCCCCCACCCCCATCCTGGTATGCATGGCCACATCAGAAAACATTTATAAAAAAAAAAAAAAACAACAAAAAACAAAAACATTACACTTACCTACTCTGTGATCCCTCGCAGCGTCCTACTCCGGTGCCAGCAACTGCTTTATGCTTGTAAGGAGTGCATGGCAGGGATGTCATGCGCTGCTCACAAGCAGAGCACAGCTGCCGGAATTCTCGCCGGGACTGTGGGCGAAGAGCAGTGAGTATTCATTGCTCTTCAGTAGCGTGCAGTGTCAGCCACCGGTTTCGTGCTGCTGCCGGCGGTCACGTGTGCCGCTACTTAAGAGAAATTACTATTCATGTACTGACTACAGTTAGGGTGGCACATGTTAAGGAGCTGAAACTCCTAAACCCTTCATCCAATTTTAATATGGATACACTCAAAAGCTGAAAGTCTGAACTTCAGCTGCATCTGAATTGTTTTGTTTAAAATTCATTGTGGTAATGTCTAGAACCAAAATTAGAAAAATATTGTCTCTGTCCAAATATATATGGACCTAACTGTATGTTTCTTCAGCTGCATTCATGTACTGGCAGTGTTTCTTTCGCTGCATTCATGTACTGGAAGTGTTTCTTTTGCTGCATTCATGTACTGACTGTGTCTTCAGCTGCATTCATGTACTGGCAGTGTTTCTTTTGCTGCACTCAAGTACTGACGGTGTTTCTTTCACTGCATTCATGTACTGACGGTGGTTCTAGTGATGTATTCATGTAGCATGAAACTACCCCTTTTTTTAAAAAAAAATTACGGCTCTTGGGATTGGTTCAGTGTGGCAGGGTTGCAGGGTATTTATAGGAGCAGTCAAACAATAAATTTACAAAATACCAATGTCTATCTCATAATAATCCTAAAACATCCAAGGCAGGATGATAAATATCCAAGGCAGGATGATAAATATGTATATATATCAGAAGTAGAGCAGTGATCTTGTTTTATTAATCAACACTTTACAATTTAAAAATAGGTTAAGTGAACTTTACCAGAAAGGAAAAAAAAATCTATAGTTTTAAAACTTATGTAGTTTTCTGCGTAATTTGTCATGTTTTCCCTGGAAAGAGCAGATGATGTAGCTGTTATTTTAAGAGAATACGAACAACTGATTAGCTGGAATTTGCCCACATTAATGTGGCTCTTCAGAGGCATTATATTTAATTGGAGAACCTGTAGTACTGTAGCAGGACACAGAAGGGAATTATTTAGCTTTAGGGATGACTCCTCACGGGAATTGTGGGCTAATCAAGTGTCGTGTGTTAGCTGTGCGGATGGAGGGAATTATGACGATTATGACATGTTAGCACACGCCTGTATTACAAGTGGACAGGCAGTGAGTTAATCATGAAGTGTTTTATCTGACTCCTGCTGCTTCATTATACCAGATTTCAGTATTGGTTCTGTCATAGGGTCGTGAAATAGCAAGTACCAATGTATAGTTAATGGGAAGGAGTGGCGCACATCCTAATGATACAGGCTCTAAATATCCTTCTTACCCTTATGGTCTATAATGCTGTGTTTCTTTTTTTTTTTTTCAAAGTGAAGTTTTTTATTTCTGTATTTAGAAAGTAGAAGAAAATACAATGCAAATAATACAGGGGTAAAATATAACTATAAATCTATGCATAACTACAGTACATTGGGGGTATAGGGATGATTTTCCATCAATATCCCGATCAAGCATGCTTTTCTATATGAAACATATTGCTGTTTTTACATGTAGAGAGATATAGGGGAGTGTCTATGATTAGAGCACCCCATTATCAATTCCACAATATTTTATACATCTTTGAGCAGGTTTTTTTTTTAAATCCAATTTCCAGGACGTCCTATCCTGACAGCACCATGGGGTTGACCTTTCATCCTTGCAGGGACAGGAAATACACGAGAGGTTAAAAGGTCCCCTCCCACACCACACTCCAGTTTTTCCTGTCCCTGTAAGGACAGGCACGAGAGCACCGCAGCGGCGGCGGCAGAAGAGCAGCAGAACTTAACCGGGGCCAGGAGGTTTGGGGTCCCAACCGCCAACTCCTCCAGTCGGACGGTGCGCGCGGCACCCCCCTAAGGGGGGTCTCCCGCCTGCGGTCCCGTGGAGCGTCGCTCCGGGATGATGTAGCGCTCCCCCCCGGCGCGACTCCCGCGAGAGCCGGCGGCCGCGTCACTTCCGGTCGCCGGGTATGACGACTTCCAGTTTGGGCCTGCGTCGTCAGAAGGAAGCGTCATGGACGGGAGAAGCGTTTCCAGCGCAAGATAAGGTAGGATAAGAGCGGGGAAAGCGGGGGCAGCGGTACAGACCAGTCACCTTCAGCGCGGCATCATCGACGGAGAACACGGACGCAGGAGCGAACCAGACCCAGCGTCCGTGAGTAGGAGGCAGGGGGGCTGTGAGTTCAAAGACAGGAGCTGTGAGTAAAACGGTCTCCTGTTCTTTGTTAGGACAAGTCGGCGCCGACCGCGGCCGCAGCAGCATCTAAGGGATCAAGCAAGCCCAAATGTTCCATCTGTGCCAGCAAGCTGCCGACCACATGGAAGAAACCCTTATGTGAGGACTTGACCCTGCGGATCATCAGAGGAGAGCAGGCCACGTTCCTCATGGAGATGCGCACAGTGGTCAGAGAGGAGGTCCAGGTTTCCGTCTCTGCATGGCTGCCCACGCAGTCGGCCGACCGGTCCCAATCCAAAAGACCAAGATGGGAGTCCGACCAGTCTTCAGAGGAGGAGATACGGGGTACGGACTCTGAGGAAGAAGGCGAGATCACCTCTGAACCCCTGGAGACAGGGAAAATGTACCTCTTCACATCAGAGAATACGGACGAGCTCCTCAGGGCATTGAGGAGTACGATGCAGATCGAGGAAGCCCCGAAGGAGCAATCCATCCAGGACGCGATGTTCGGGGGGCTAAGAGCCAAGGTCCGTCAGGTCTTCCCAGTCAATGACCATATCCGGGCGATGATCCTGGAGGAATGGGAGGATGCCGAGAAAAGACTGATTGTGCCGCGAGACTTTAAACTGCGACTTCCATTTAACCCGGAAGACATCAACACTTGGGATGAGGTGCCTAAAATCGATTCCCAGGTGGCTAAGGTGTTGAGGAAGACCTCAATTCCCTTTGAGGACTCTTCCAGTCTCAGAGAACCCATGGACAAAAAGGCCGACGTGCTCTTGAAGAGGGCTTGGGAGGCCTCAGCGGCGGTGATGAAAGCAAACATAGCCGCCACTTCAGTCGCTAGGTCCATGCATTTATGGATCGACCAGATGGAACAACAATTAAAGGAAAAAGCCCCTAGGGGCGATATCCTTGAGAGCATTCCCCTGTTAAAGATCGCAACTGGTTTTCTGGCGGATGCTTCGGTGGAATCTGTAAGATTTGCGGCCAGGAATAACTTTTTATCCAACGCGGCCCGTCGAGCCATATGGATGAAAACCTGGTCGGGGGACTAGCAGTCTAAAAATAAATTATGTTCCATACCCTTCTCGGGGGGGGGGGGGGGGGAGGAAAGTATTTGGGCCGGCTTTAGATAAGATTCTAGAGAGTGCCTCTGACGACAAAAAAGGGTTTCCAGAGGAGAAATCTAGAAAGCAGTCTTCCTTTCAGAGATTCCGTCCTTATCAATGGCAGGAATATAGAGGGAAATCTCCTCGCTGGGAATATTCGAAGGGGGGGGAAAAGTAGGGCTCCCCCGTCTCGTTCCGGGCAAAGTTCCAGAAGCAGAAGACAATGATGCCATACCGGTAGGGGGGCGTCTCAGACACTTTGCGGGGGCTTGGCGACTCATCTCCCAAAACCCATGGGTCCTCAATACAATTTCCCAGGGTTATTCCCTCGAGTTTACAAAAAAAACCCCTGCACGATTCGTGGTCACAGAACCCCGTTCCAGAGCCCTGATAGATCCTATATGGGCCGACATAGAAGATCTATTAAAGACCGAGGTAGTGGTTCCCGTCCCAGAAACGGAGAGATGTCAGGGGCACTATTCAACTCTCATCACGATAGAAAAACCGTCGGGAGAAAGCCGAACCATCATAAATTTAAAACCATTAAATCAATGGATTCGGTACAAGAGATTCCGAATGGAATCCCTGAAAACCGCCATCCCGCTGATAGACCAGAACGCTTCCATGTGCACTATAGACTTAAAAAGTGCGTATTATCACGTGCCCATCCATCCTCAATCTCAGAGGTTCCTACGTTTCGCCCTAAAGAAAGGCGGCAGATACTACCACTTTCAGTTCCAGGCCCTTCCGTTCGGCTTGGCGTCAGCACCTCGAGTTTTTACGAAACTGGTCGCCGAAGTCGTGGCAAATTTAAGACAGGAGGGCATAATCATCGTGCCTTACTTAGACGACTTTTTAGTGGTATCCCGTACAGTGGAGGAGTTGAAGGAACAACTCATTTCAGTAATTTCCAGGCTCGAGAGCCTAGGTTGGATCCTGAACAGAGAAAAGTCAGATCTTCGGCCCAGTTCTCAGAAAAAATTCCTGGGGGCATGTTGGACTCCAGAAGAATCTCACTCTTACCCGAAGAGAAGAAAAGGCCCATCATGGACAAGGTTCGTCAGCTCGGTCAGCACCAGGTTTCGATAAGGACCGCGATGAAGATTCTGGGCACCCTAACCGCATGCATACCCTGCGTTATGTGGAGCCAGGCCCACACAAGAATCCTGCAGAGGGAGATCCTGTCAAGATGGGACAGACAACAGTCCTCACTGGACAAGAAGTTCCGGCCGTCTCCAGCTTTAAGATCATCCCTGAAGTGGTGGACCAACCACAGAAATATCAGCCAGGGGGTTCCTTGGATCCTTTCTCCTTGTGTGACCATCACCACGGATGCCAGCAGAGAAGGATGGGGAGCTCACCTAGAGGGAAGATACCTGCAAGGAACATGGCTCAAGAACATCAGCTTACAGTCCTCAAACTACCGAGAACTACGAGCAGTTTGGGAAACGCTGAAGAGGAACAAGTCATGCCTACAGAACCAGCATATAAAGATCATGTCGGACAACGTGACCACAGTGGCCTTCCTACGCCACCAAGGGGGTCCAAGGCACGGGAAGCTTCAGGACCTAGCGGCTCGCATTCTCACCTGGGCAGAAAACAACACCCGCTCCTTGTCAGCAATACACCTGGAAGGCTCCCAAAACAATATAGCCGACTACTTAAGCAGGCAAGAAGTCCGGGCCACCGAGTGGGAGCTAAAAGAAGAGATCTTCATGGACTTGTGCCATCGCTGGGGGACACCCCAACTGGACCTCTTTGCGACAAGAAGAAACGCCAAGCTGGAGAGGTTCTACTCCCTCATTCCGGCGGACCATCCGGAAGAGATCGACGCCCTGAACCAGAGCTGGAGAGGGGGACTACTATACGGGTTCCCTCCTATCGCCATAATACCAAGGGTTCTCAGAAAGATCCAGGAGGAGGGAGCTCGGGTGATGCTAATCGTACCCTTTTGGCCCCGGCGGAGTTGGTTTCCCCTCAAGAAAAAGGCTCAGAAGGGAACACTCCATCTACCAACGTCGTCGGACCTACTCGCCCAGGGCCCAGTTCAACACCCAAACCCAGGAAGTTTGCAACTAGCAGCATGGATCCTGAAGTCCAGTGGCCTCTCGGACCAAGTGATCTCTACATTACAGGCCAGCCGTAAACCTGTCACGCGGGCAATATATCGTAAGATCTGGAAGAGGTTCTGCTCAGAAAGTGGTAGTGCCCCTTTAGACCTGTCTCGGCCCAATATCCCTCAAATCCTAGATTTCCTACAGGCAGGATTTGATAAGGGCCTAACCCCGAGCACACTCAAGGTCCAGATAGCGGCCTTAAGTACTTTCTTCAATTTCTCCCTATCCTCCCATCCATGGATAGCGCGATTTACCAAAGCCACCCAGAGGTTAAGACCCACATTAAGAAGAGGACGGTCCCCCCGTGGGACCTAAATCTAGTCCTCAACTCTCTGTGTAGACCCCCTTATGAGCCAATATCAGAGGTAGACATTGCAAAGCTCACACAAAAAAACGTATTTCTGGTAGCGATCACCTCAGCCAAGCGCTTAGGGGAGATCCAGGCCCTCTCAGTCCAGAACCCCTACATTCAGATCTTTGAGGATCACATAGTGCTCAAGCTAGACCCGAGGTTCCTCCCGAAAGTAGCATCTCCGCAAAATCTAAACCAGGAGATAATCCTACCCTCATTTTGTCCAGACCCAAAGAATGATAAAGGAAAACTGTTCCATTCCCTGGATGTTAGACGTGCAGTCATCCGCTACCTAGAGGTCACCCGGGATTGGCGACAGGACACAAAACTATTTATCCAGGACAGCGGTAAAAATAAGGGTAAAAGCGCATCTACACAGACCCTGGCAAGGAGGATTAAGACAATTATCACCTCGGCGTACGAGGCCGAAGGGTTTCCTATACCGATAGGACTTAGGGCCCATTCCACTAGGGCAATAGCGACATCATGGGCAGAGAGGGCAGGGGCCTCAGTAGATCAAATATGCAGGGCCGCCACCTGGTCTACACCGAACACTTTCTGTAGACACTATAAGTTGGACACTTTGACAGCTAGCCAGTCGACCTTCGGTCGTAGAGTGCTACAAGCAGTAGTCCCACCCTAAGCGAATTCCTACTTTGGTATTCCCCATGGTGCTGTCAGGATAGGACGTCCTGGAAAACGGAGATTAGACCTACCGGTAATGTTATTTCCAGGAGTCCATCCTGACTAGTAGGATTTGTACTGGTGTCAATATGCTTGTACTAAATCTCAATAGATTTTAATTGCATCCATACTGGTGTGGTACTTGGAAAATCACTGGAGTGTGGTGTGGGAGGGGACCTTTTAACCTCTCGTGTATTTCCTGTCCCTGCAAGGATGAAAGGTCAACCCCATGGTGCTGTCAGGATGGACTCCTGGAAATAACATTACCGGTAGGTCTAATCTCCGTTTTTTGGTGGTTGCCTCAAAGTAGTTTCACGTCAAATACAATTTATTCATCTATTTCCACCTGTTTTCTGTTCTGGCCTTGTACTGTACTTTGTGGCCAGAGCAGGTTTTCCAAAAATTATATTTTTCACTCCATAAGCTTCAAATGTTTAAAAAAGAAAACACTTTCCTCACCTTCCTCTCCTCCTGGTTCAGGTCTCCACTGCTGCACCAATCTTGGTTGATAGGCAACCTTAAGGCCCCGTCTCACTAAGCGATCTCGGTAGCGAGATCGCTGCTGAGTCACAACTTTTGTGACGTAACAGCGATCTCACCAGCGAGATCGCTGTGTGTGACAGCGATCAGCGAGCGGCCCCCCTGCCGGTATCGCTGATCACGGGAAGAAATCTCTGGATATTTCTTTGGTCGCTGGTCTCCCGCTGGCCAGCATGCATCGCTGTGTGTGACAGGCGGGAGACCAGCGAACAGGTGTAAAAAAAATAATAAAAAAAAAATATAGTTATTCTCACCTTCCGACGTCCCGTTCAGCCATCCTGCCTCTCTCCACGCTCCGGTCCCAGTGATCCTTTGCACGAATGACCGCGAGACTTTGTTATCCCGCGAGACCGTGACATCTCGCGGTCATTCGTGCAAAGGATCACTGGGACCGGAGCGTGGAGAGAGGCAGGATGGCTGAACGGGACGTCGGAAGGTGAGAATAACTAACTATATTTTTTATTTTGATTCTATTTTTTACAGCGATGGCCAGCGATGCCGGGCGCTCGGCATCGCTGTGCTGATCGCTGGTGAAGCTGTCTGTGTGACAGCTCACCAGCGGTCACATAGCGACTTACTAGCGATCCTGACACCTTTGATATCGGTGTCGGGATCGCTGGTAAGTCGCTTAATGTGACGGGGCCTTTAGACATCAATGCTAAGATATGGTGCTGAAGAATGTTAGTAAATCTCTGCATTGTTTAATTTTAACTAGTTGTGAGTTCATAGGGTAAAAAAAAATGTAATTCCTGGAAAACCTCTTTAAGGCTATTTGCTGCAGATTCGCTGAGTTTTTCTATGCGTTTTTATGGGCTTCCTATGGTGTTTCCCACTCTGTCATTTGTATAACAGCGTGGGAAACCCCAGCGCGGCAGTACTGAATGGCGGTAATGTTAGTCAGAGCGCTGCTGTCAGATGTCAGCGTGACCCCACAGAGATACTGTGACTCGCAGTAAAACGCATTCATGGGCTAATGAGACTACGCCTCCCATCTGGCTACATCTGCTGTCTATGATAACGGTGATGGCAGAAGCTGCTGATGGGAGAAGTAGTCTCTTGGCAGCTGGCGTCTGTACTCAAACTTTAAAAAAAGAAAACACATGTAAAAAAATTAAATATGGTACATATTCAAATAAAAATGAAAAATACATACTTGCCTAACACAACATCCCCGATGCCGTAGTCTCCTATAAAAAATGTAATATAAGAACATATAGTGAAGGAAATAATTCTTTGATCCCTTGCTGATTTTGTAAGTTTGCTCACTGACAACATGAACAGTCTATAAATTTTTAAGGGTAATAGGTCAATTTTAACAGAAGTAGCATTAATAAGTATCCAAAATTATCATAGAAAACTAGCATATGTATATAAAACGTAACATTTGTTGAATCACAATATAAAATGTGAAACAACCACAACAAGAAAACAAAAACCCAAGTGAAATAATGCAAACAATGAAACAAGGTGCAGGACAAATATATTTAAAAACCTTATAGAACAAATAGGTCTGTCACATAGCACCACAAAAACCTCTTTTCAGAATTACTGACTATGTGATCTACAAGAATGTGAATATAATATCTTGTATATTCTATTGACCACCAATAATGCCCCCTAATTAGACAAATACAGTATATTGAAAAGAATCTAGGCTATTGAAAAACAAACAAATATGTTCTAAAAATTTCTAATGATGCATTAATAAACAGGCCACAACAACACTCTCCAGTGTCTATTGTATGGCCACAAACACAGACCAATACAACATACTTAAATATAGCAGCAGCTTTGAGGCACAAATTAGAAAAAACATATCATAAGCCTTCTCAAGTATAAAGGTACCAGATAAACCACGGAATCATGCCACCCCATTCAAAAATGAGCATTTTTTTGTTAGAGGTTATTGGCACACAAGAGCCCTTTATGTTGATGCGGGGTGATCACTTAAAATGATACACATCTCAAACAATCCTTGAAAGACATTGTTAGATCTCACCCATACAGCCGGGAAACTTGCGCCTCAGCGTCAAGTAACAGGGAATCCATAAAGATGGGTGACGTCACTTTGCCTCAATAGTGTACAGCGTCTCCCGATACATTTCGTCCAATCACAAACTCATCAGGTGAGTTAAAATAAAGTAGAGAGCTGCCTGTGACAAGGAATGCTCATTATTTTTGAATGGGGTGGCATGATTCCGTGGTTTATCTGGTATCTTTATACTTGAGAAGGTTTATGAAGATATGTTTTTTCTAATTTGTGCCTCAACGCTACTGCTATATTTAAGTATGTTGTATTGGTCTGTGTTTGTGGCCATACAATAGACACTGGAGAGTGTTGTTGTGGCCTGTTTATTAATGCACCATTAGAAATTTTTAGAACATATTTTTGTTCAGGATTTGTTGTTTTTGAATATCTTAGATTCCTCTCAATATATTTGGCCAAGTAGGCGCATTATTGGTGGTCAACAGAATATACAAGATATTATATTCACATTCTTGTAGACCACATCGTGTCTATCAGTAAATCTGAAAAGAGGTTTTTGTGGTGATATATCACAGACCTATTTGTTCTATAAGGTTTTTAAATATATTTATTGTGCACCTTGGGCCACTGTTCCTGTCTTTTCACCTGGGTTTTTGTTTTCTTGTTGCACTTGTTTCACATTTTATATTGTGATTTGAATAAATGTTACGTTTTATGGTATCCATATGCCAGTTTTCTAGGTTAATTTTAACATTGAGATATGTATCAAAAATAAAATCCAGAAAATCACATTGTATAAATTACCGTATATACTCATGTATAAGCCGAGTTTTTCAGCACCTTTTTGTGCTGAAAATGCCCCCCCCCCCCTCAGTATATACACGAGTCAATTGTCCCAGAAAGACGGAGGAGGAGCAGTGGGTCATAGAGTCAGGAGCCGGTGGCCGTGGCTAAAGCCTGTGCCGCTGCTGTAATAGCGCATAGTACCAGCCGCAGCCGCCGGCTTCCAGCACACATCCTACTCGCCTTTCTGCGCGCCCTCGCTGGCACTTCATCTAGTTCGTTCCGGCGCCAGCAGCTCTTCCAGATGAGCGATGTTGTGGCTCCGCTCATTAAGGTAATGAATATGCACGCCTCTCCACTCCCATAGGCGTGGATTACATATTCATTACCTTAATGAGTGAGGCCACGTGATCGCTCAGTCGGAAGAGATGCTGGCGCCTGAACGAGACACAGTGCCAGCGAGGGGGCTCAGGCTAGGTAAATAGGATGGTTGTTTTTTTTTTTTGTTTTTTTTTTACAGTAATCATGCATACAAGGATAGGGGATAAATAGCCATACATAAAAGGATAGATAAGGAGCCATGCATACAATGACAGGGACGGGGAGCCATACATACAAAGACAGGGACTGGGGAGCCATGCATACCTGGATAGGGATGAGGGGACAATTCATAAGCGGCTTTTACTCAAGTCTATAAGCTTTTATCCAGTTTTTCGTGGCAATATTAGGTGCCTTTGCTTATACTCAAGTATATTCGGTATATAAATTTTATTTGCATTTTGCAGTGAGAAATAAGTATTTGATCCCTCTGGCAAACAAGACTTAATACTTGGTGGCAAAACCCTTGTTGGCAAGCGCAGCAGTCAGATGTTTTTTGTAGTTAAGGTTTGTGGACATGTCGGGAGGAATTTTGGTCCACTCCTATTTGCATATCCTCTCTAAATCAAGATTTTGAGGCTGTCGCTTGGTACCTCAGAGCTTCAACTCCCTCTAAGTTTTTTTTATGGGATTAAGGTCTGGAGACTGGCTGAAATGAATACATCCATACCTTTTGATATAAAAAAAAAAGCATATAATTTTAATAGGAATCCATTGGTGAATGTGTATGAAAATAAGCTTGCACATTTACAACATACTGACTTCTCTGACCTCTTGCTCCTTCCGCCGTCAGCCTCCACTGTTGTACTGACACGTCATGCCTATTCTGTGACCTCCTCGATGCTATGTGTACACAATGCGTTTTTGATCCATTTTTGCGGCGTTTTTTTCTGCACGGAAATGGTCCAAAAACGCAATGGAATTCTTATGCATGGTAATTCATTGACAATCCTGCGCACATGATCAGTAAATTTCCGTCCGTATTTGCAGCGTTTTGTTTTCTGCAGCATGTCAATTCTTTTTGCATTTTCTGCCCCATTTTTGACTCATTGACTTCAATTGAGTCATTCAAATCTGCAGCAAAAATGCAGGTGTAAAAAGGTTTGCATATTTGCTGCAGATTTGCTGCCAAAAACGCTGCTAATTGTTAAAGGAAATGATGTCAGAAGGAGGAAGAGTGTGTGGGTGGAGAATGTGTGTCTGTTTGCGTCTGTGTACCTATGCAACGAACAGCTCATAGTGATTGTACTTGGGCGTCGTCTGATGGGACTACTACTCCCATCCAGCGATGTCTGCTGTCACATGTAATAGAGACAGCACGAGCCGATGATGGGAGAATAGTCTCATCATCCGGTGCCTGTGTTCAATTGTAAAAAAACAAAACATTTACACAATTACATACATATTCACATGCAAAATAAATACTCGCCAAACTCCTTATCCCCGACGCCCTTGTCTCCTGGAAACAATCAAAAATAATAAACCTACATATACTCACCTTTCCGCCGTAGTCCATTTAATAGAGTGTCCTGCGGTGGTCTCACCCGGCTGCCGGCAATACACTGACAGAAGGTAATCGCTCCCGCAGTGTATCACTGAGCCACCTTGGGAGGCCACCAGAGTTCATTAGCTGGTCAGCTCCAGTGCTTCTACTTGCAGCACCACTGTGTGAGAACTTTCCAACGCAGTGGTGCCGTAAGTGAGCGTACCAGAGCTGATCAGCTGGTGATCTCCGGTGGCTTCTCTCACAGCAGCTCAGTCATACACTGACAGGAGGTAATCGCTCCCGCAGTGTATCGCCGGAGGCCAGGTAGAGCAGTCACATCTCCCGATGTGATTGTTCTACACATAAGATCACTGTGGAACACTCGGTATGAAGTGAACTATGGCGGACAGGATAGTATATGTTACTTTATTATTTTTTCTCCTTTGCCTCATTGGGGGACAAAGGACTGTGGGGTGTATGATACTGCCGCCAGGAGGCTGACCCTAAGTGGATGAAAAAAAGGTTAGCTCCTCCTCCACAGTATACACCCTCGCCCTGGTTGCCAGCGAGACCAGTTCATGCTTAGCGTCCTAGGAGGCACACACGTCTGGTCTTTTTCCAGACTCTTTAATTTTTTCTTTCTTTTCATGAAGATGAGTCGGGCGACGGACCCTATTGAAAGGGTCCGATCTCTCCAAACCTACAATGGGTGAGCACGTGGAGTGTCACCTCCACGTATCCTCTCCTGCAAAGTGTTACAAGATGCCAGACTCAACCCTGACCACCCTAAGGTATTGAATCCCTAGGCTGTACAGAGGCCTAGGAATTGTCTGTGTGGCCCCCACTACATCACCAATGCTAGACTGCGGTGATGGAAGGTGGCGGATGGTCCTTCTCATCCCTCGGAGGGAAAGATGGAGTTAGGGTGCCTGCACTGTCCTTTACGCGGCCCCCTCCCCTCTAATCTGAAGCTGGTCAGCCGAAGCACTCCATCCAGGGGGAGGTACGGAAGGAGGTTGGGCTACTGTAGAGCGTTCCCTCTGGCAGTCTGGTGGCCCATACTAAGGCCTGGTGTCCCATGTTCTGGCCACAGCTTCCGCCGCAAGACGCTGTCGCAGGCGCGCGCACCGCCACCTGTATCGTCCGGCAACACCGGGTCCTTATTCCCCTGGCTGGGGCTGTGCGGCATGCCCCCCGTGTCTCCGGGCAGGAACTGAAAATTTAGTCCACGGCTTTGGCTGGTGTTAGGCCTCGGGCGGAAGCCCCACCCCCATCGACATATCTACTTCCGGCGGGCTCGCCCCCGGTCCTGGGGCGGACGCCGAAGATTTAGCCCCCGACTTCGGCTGCTGCTAGGCCACGGCCGAATGTTCCGCCCCCAGCGACTACTTTGGCTGACCCGCCCACTCGTGGGGCGCAATTTTTTTTTTTTTTTTAAATTGGAAGCGGCAACAACCTTTTCTGCTACAGTTCCGGACCCTTGGGGGCGCAGGATGGGGGTAAGTGCTACGCGCCTCCCACACACACCCCGTGGGTTCTTCCGCTTGCATCACCAACCCTTTTTCGGTGACAGCTACTCTGCATCACTGCTGTAGGTCCAGCATGTTTAAAAGGACCAAGTTAGGGGAAAAGTCACCGCCCGTCGGTTCTCTTTCTCGCAACGCAGAGTCATCAGCTATGTGATGCCTGCGATTCTGAATGTGCCCAGGAGCCCTCCCGTGTGACCAAGCCCAGTGTACAGAGTCCCCCGGAATTGGCTCTCTCTGTCGCAGTCTATGGCATCACTAACGGGAGCTATAGAGTCCCTTCAGGCCCCAGATAGGGGTAGGGACAGTGGCCTGTATGTTTTGGAGAGACCCTCCACCTCACAGGAGCCTCTGGCCTGCAAGGGCTGCTTGTTGTGAGTTCATTTTCCCCTTCACTATTGAGCTCTGATGAACTCCCTCTTCTGGTGAAGGAAGGTAGTGAGGCTGATTACCAAGCACCTGAGCTGGATAATGATGACTGGGTGACGGGAATTGCTGACTGGATATAAGGCAGCCGACGCCCTTCTGCCTTGCTGGTGACCTCTCTGAGGGATTCTAGGAGACCAGTCTGATTCCTGCTCCTCAAAAGCTAAGTTTTCTGCTCTGCTTTTTGCATTTGTGTTTTGGTTTTGTTTTGCCTTGTTTTTCTGGATTTCTGCCATTCACTGCTGGGTGAGCTGAATTCCTTTTTGCTCTGTCTTCAGAAAATACCTGAGTACTGATATAGTCTTTTTGAAGCCTAGCGTCTTCAGTGCTTTTTTTTCCCTATCAGCCTGTTGGCTCTTGTTTTGATAGGGTTTTGGCGGATTGCAGACAGCAGCTTTTCTATCCTGTCCTATTTAGTTAGCTTGGGCCCCATCATTTGCTCAGCCTATCTTTTTATCTGTGTGAGTGTTTTTTCATCTTGCTTCACCGTCATTATATGTTGGGGGCTGCCTATTGCTTTGGGGTCATCTCTGGGGCAGTTTAGATTTCCCTTTCTGTCTTTAGGCTATTTAGTTCTCCGGCTGTGATCGAGGGGTCTAGGGCACCGTAGGAACCCTTCACGGCTACTGCTAGTTGTTGTTGATAGGTTCAGGGGGTCTGCAATCCGATAGCTGCCAACTTCTCTGGTTTTCTGGACTTAGCTAGTATTTCTGTTTTTGCCTCCTACGGTGACTCATTCATAACAGCCGCTCTTGCGCTAGGCAGAAGCGGGGGGGAAACTAACCCATACAGCGTCAACCGGCCCGTCTGGTGCCTCAGGCATCCATGAGCTCCATCTCTCGCTCTCCTTCACCAGTGGGTGATGGCGAACAAAGCTCGGATTATGATTCCGATGGTCCCTTAATTTGGATGCACCTGACTACCAGGAAATTCGACAGGCTCATTAAGGCCGTCAACCAAACCCTGGGGATTGACGATGAATCCACCTTGACCTTAGGTCACAAGATGTCATTCAAACGAGCCAAACAGCCTCATAGGGCATTTTGCACTCACCCAGAATTTGAGAACATTGTGCAACGACACAGGGGACGGCCAGACATACCTTTTTCAGGCCAGAAGGCACTGGATACAAGATATCTGTTTGCTTCTAAGCTCCGTAAAATGTGGGCAGAATCCCAAATGGTAGATCCACCCATGTCACGTTTCGGTTCTAAGACTGTTATTCCTACATAACGGTTCTTCTATTAAGGATCCCACGGACCGTCTCATAGAGAGCCTGGCTTGCTCGGTTTTTGAGGCCTCAGGATCAGTCCTCACTCCCTCATTTGCGGCAACTTGGGTGGCTAAACCCATGATTTCCTGGTCAGAATCATTAAATCATTAAATAGAGCCCTGCAGGGCATGGACCTGCCATCAGAAGTGGCTCAAATTTCGAATCCGATCGCTCTGGCAGGAGACTCTGACTAATGCATCTTTGGATGCTGCAAATGCAGTTTCCAGCAGGAGAGCTCTGTGGTTGAGGACATGGCGGGCAGACGCCTTCTTTGCCCTATCAGAGCGGCCGGTTATTCGGTAAGAAGCTAGACCAGCTTATCTCCGACACCACAGGGGGAAAAGCAACTTTCTCCCTCAAAGAGGTGAAGCAGCCATTCCGTCACCAGCTTCAGGCATGGTTTTGGGTCGTGGCGGCCAACCTCGCCGGTGTGGGTTGGCCCAGTCAGGACAGACATCGTCAGGTCTCATGCACAGCCAACCCTTTGGGAAACATACGGTCTCACCAGTCAAAATTGAAGGGATTTAGGTCCCACAGATTTTCAGCCAAATGACTAGCAGTCACCTCCTCTGGTTTCAACACGTCTGGCTCACCATCATACAAGACGCATGGATAAGAGAGCTGGTGTCTTCGGGATACAAGATCAAATTTATTAGCCACGCCTCAGGACTATTTTTTTTTTTTTTTTTTTTTTGTGTGTGTGTCCCCCCCCAGATCGGAAACACGTGCACGCGCCCTGTTCATGGCCATCGAAACTCTCCGGCGCAGCAGAGTTATCATCCCCATACCAGGAAACGAGAGACTTCAGGGTTTCTATTCCACCTTATTTGTTGTCCCCAAGAAGAACGGGACAGTAAGGCCCAGTCTGGACCTGAAACTGCTGAACGAATTTGTCAAGCTCAGGCATTTCCGGAGGGAGTCCCTTCGCTCGGTCATATCTGCCATGGAAAGGAGGGAATATTTGGCCTCTGACATCCAAGACGCCTACCTACACATCCCCATCTTTACGTCACATGAAGGGTTCCTAAGGTCGCAGTCAGCGACCTACATTACCAGTTCACAGCCTTACCCTTCGGCCTAGCCATCGCCCCCAGAGTATTCTCAAGGGGTCATTGCAACGGTCATGTCCATTCCACATTCCTGGGGCTTAGTCGTCTTGCCATATCTGGACGACCTCCTGGTCAGGGGCCTGTCTTTCCGGGATTGTGAGGAAAGCGTAAGCATCACGCTGATTACTCTTCCCTGATTAGGGTGGCTGGTGAATTTTGAAAAAGTCAACCCCTGTTCCAGCTCAGGAGATTGCCTTTCTGGGGATGATCTTCGGCACCTCCTGGTGGTTGGTGATTCTCCCTCGGGACATGGCCGTAGGCCTCCGGCAGGGGGTCCAGGCACTTCACTAGCCGTTCTCTCATACCATCCGGTTTGGCATGAAGGTCTTGGGGGAGAATGGTGGGAAATGGAGGCAATTCCGTTTGCCCAACTTCATCTTCGCCCTCTTGGCGGCTTGGGACAAGAACCCATTCTCTTGAACACCGGTGCCAGTTGTCTGCGCAGGTCAAGCAGTCACTCAGATGGTGGACAAAGAGTTCTTCCCTTCTGCAGGGGAAATCTTTTCTCCCGGTCCATTGGCTGGTGGTCACGGCCGACGCCAGTCCCTCTCGGTTGGGAATCGGTGTTTTCGCCATCACACAGCCCAGTGACGTTGGTCACCATGGGAATCATGCCTCCCGATCAGCCTTCTAGAGATACAAGCGATCCGGCTGGCTCTACAGCACTTTTCATCGTTTCCTAGCAGGTCGTCCTATCCGGATTCAGACACACTACCATGGCATACATAAACCATCGGGGGCACCCGCAGCAAGACTGCCATGCTCGAGGTAAAGCATATCCTTTGCTGGGCCGAAAGAATCCTCTCTGTGATCTCGGCAGTCCACATTCCAGGCATAGAGAACTGGGTGGCAGACTTCCTCAGCCGGCCGGGTCTTGCGTCCAGGGAATGGTCACTCCACCATGAGGTTTTCCATCAGATTTGCCAACGCTGGGGGACTCCAGATGTGGACCTGATGGCCTCCAGGTTGAACGCCAAAGTGCCCACGTTTGTCGCTCGGTGCCGGGATCCCCAGGCAATCGCTGTGGACTTGTTGGTTCTGCCATGGAACCAGTTTTGCCTCCCGTACCGGTTTCCTCCGCTACCACTGCTTCCAATGGATATCCCGAAGGTCAAGGCAGAGGTTGTCCCAGTAATACTGATTGCCCCAGATTGTCCTCATCGGGCATGGTACGCAGATCTAGTGCAGCTACTCGCCAACATCCCCTGGTGCTGCCAGAGTGCACAGACCTACTTCCCAGGGCCGGATCTACCACCATAACTCAGGGACCCTGTGTTTGACGGCTTGACCGTTGAATCTTGGATCCTGACCAAGGCTGGGTTCGGCCGGAATTTGTTTGCTACAATGGTTAGCACCCGGAAGCCCGCCTCTGCACGTATTTACCTCCACATCTGGAAGGTTTCCTTCACATGGTGTATTGACCGCGATTATTTTCCTCTGAGATTCTCCTTTCCCAATATTTTAGCCTTTTCTCCAGTCTGGCCTAGACTCAGGTTTAGCTCCAAGTTCTCTCAGGAGACAGATATCGGCCTTATCCGTGCTGTTCCAGCGCAGGATTGCTACCAATCTGCAGGTAAAGACCTTCCAGGGAGTCTCCCACTTGGTACCTCCCTATAGTGCCCCTCTGGACGCCTGGGACCTTAACCTGATCCTAGGCGATCTGCAGGAAGCTCCATTTGAACCACTACAGGATGCCTCTTTGACATACCTTTCCTGAAAGGTGGTGTTCCTTGTAGCTATAACATCAATCAGGCGGGTCTCGGAGCTGGCAGCTCTATCCTGTTGAGCCCCGTTTCTGATTTTCCACAAGGATAAGGTGGTTCTCAGGCCAGCTGCTCCTTTTCTGCCAAAGGTCGTTTCCTCGTTTCACATTAATGAGGATATATTGTCTTGCCCTCTTTTTTGCCCAGTACCGGTGCACTGTGTGGAAGAGGCTCTTCATATGTTGGAGCTCTCAGGAGGTACGTGTCACGGACGGCATCATTTTGTCAGACAGACACGCTGTTCGTGCTTCCCGAGGGTCGCAGGAAGGGACTTGCTGCCTCAAGATCGACCATAGCCAGGTGGATTCGTTTGACTATTCAGGAGTCCTACTGCATCAGAAGCGCACCTGTTCCAGCGGGGATCAGAGCACACTCCGCTCGGGCGGTAGGTGCCTCTTGGGCTCTTCTGCACCAGGCATCGGCGGAACAGGTCTGCAAGGCGGCAACTTTGTCCAGTCTGCACACATTCTCCAAGCGCTACAATATCCATACTCAGGCTTCAGCAGACGCGAGCCTGGGTAGAAGAATACTCCAAGCAGCGGTGGCGCACCTTGAGACAGGAGGTGCGTATAGCTTGGACCGGTGAGTCAACTTCCCACCCAGGGTCTGCTTTAGGATGTCCCACAGTCCTGTGTCCCCCAATGAAGCGAAGGAGAAACATGGATTTTTGTGATACTCACCGTAAAATCCTTTTCTCGGAGACTCTCATTGGGGG
Organism: Dendrobates tinctorius; assembly: GCF_039654945.1. NCBI lineage: Eukaryota > Metazoa > Chordata > Amphibia > Anura > Dendrobatidae > Dendrobates > Dendrobates tinctorius. Next base: position 11,223,792 of record NW_027361694.1, read on the forward strand.
ACACAGCACCCACCCTGTTAGCCAATTGGCTCTTTTTTTTGTGTTGGTTATTATGTATTTACACTACTAGGTGAGTTTTCTAGACATGTTTACTGCATTAAGGTTGATTTTGTCTATTTTGATCTACTGCTTTTGCACCGAACTGGTCTCGTCGGCAACCAGGGCGAGGGTGTATACTGTGGAGGAGGAGCTAACCTTTTTTCATTACTTAGTGTCAGCCTCCTGGCGGCAGTAGCATACACCCCACAGTCCTTTGTCCCCTAATGAGCCTCTCGGAGAAAAGGATCCATGTTTAATTGTTTGCAGGAGATGAGGGTATCAGGGATTAGGCGTTTATTAGGAGTCTGTGAGCATTTCAAATAAAGGACTTTATTTTGGGTGTCTTTTTTTTTTTTTTTTAAATCCAATATCTCTATGGGGTTAGTAAGCGATATATGTCTTAGGCTAGTTTCACACTAGCGCTTTTGAGCGCAGCGACGGCCTGTGCACGGCCGCCGCTAAGCCCCGCCCCCTGCCGTGCCTCCGCCGGTAGCTCCGCCTACCGGCGCATGACGCTGCATGCGTCCTGCGTCCCCTATCTTTATCACTGGGGGCGCAGCCCGTGCGCAATATGCGTTTGGCGGCGCATGCGTCCTTTTGACGGTGCGCCGACCTGCGGCAAACCCAACCTGCTGCAGTTTGGTTGCGCTCGGCGCACCGTCAAAAAGGCGCATGCGCCGCCAAACGCATATTGCGCACGGCCTGCGCACCCAGTGATAAAGATAGGGGGCGCAGGACGCATGCAGTGTCATGCGCCGGTAGGCGGAGCTACCGGCGGAGGCGCAGCAGGGGGCGGGGCTTAGCGGCGGCCGTGCGCAGGCCGTCGCTGCGCTCAAAAGCGCTAGTGTGAAACTAGCCTTAGATGCCTCTCCATTACTAACCTTTGGGCTTGATTTCACCTGACAATACAATGGTGACATCAACCCCACAAATATGAACCCCACTTGCCACCAATACAGGGCAAGTGGGAAGAGCGAGGCTAAGTGCCAGAATTGGCGCATCTATAAGATGCGCCATCTCTGAGGAGACTGATAGCTTATATGTTTAGCCTGGGGGGCACCAATATCCATGGCCCCTTCCCAGGCTATTAATATCAGCCCACAGCTGTCTAGCCTTTGCTGGTTCGATTTTATAGGGGGACCCCATGTCAATCTTTTTCTGGGGTTCCCCTGTAAACTAGCCAGTAAAGGCTAAGCAAACATCTGTGAGCTGATATTAATAGCCTGGGAACTTTTAAGTCTATTGGCTGCTTCCCAGAATATGAACATCAGCCCTTAGCCGTCTGCTTTCCCTCTGCTGGTTATGAAAATTATGTAGAAGCCCACGCAATTTTTTTTTTTTTTTAAATAGTGCATTTCACGCAGATTTCTGACAGTTGCTGTTTATTTACTGCGTATGTAGGTTAATTGTTAATGCTCCTACATAGGATTTGTGATTGTGTGTGTCTTTATTTAGCTCTTTATGTACTGTTTTATTAATAAGCGTATCTGGCTGACACCTGTTCATTACTAAACCTCATAAGTTGAGGATCCAAGAAAAGCACTTCTGAGCATCCGCGCTGCTTTAGTGATAAGAATTCTTCAGAAATCCATATAAATCCATATAAATCTTTCAACTCTGTACTGTAACCTGAAGAAGAGGTGCGGATTGTCACCTCGAAACGCGTAGTTTCTGTAGTACATATAATAAAGAACTTGAAAGATTTATATGGATTTCTGAAGAATTCTTATCACTAAAGCAGCGCGGATGCTCAGAAGTGCTTTTCTTGGATCCTCAACTTATGATACCTAGTGGACGCTGTCCACCTGCACGAGCTCTGCAGGAGCTATATGACTGCAACAAACGTTGAGAGTGGTTGTGTCTGAACACAACCCATAAAGGGTGAGTACTCCAGAGTACTTTTATATTTTAATTGATTTATACCAGGTGAAGCCCTATGTCTGCGCCCCCGCCCTTGTTTTCTCTCATTACTAATCCTCGGGCTTGGTTAGATAGAGATATATTGTGTATATATAGATATACTCACTTATATTTGTGTGTGTGTAAACAATATAAATTTGAGCATTGTATGTAATGACATTATGGTCTTCAATTCCATATTGGAGAATGAAAAAGAAGGGGTTGAACAAGGAAATTACATCAGTTTTTTTTTTTTTTTTAAACAATTATTTAGCTCTATGGATTGACAGAAATGCATAAAAAATGCACTGATTTTCCACTGCATTTTTCTGCCAAGAGATGCAGAAACCTTGCTAAATTTCTGCAAGCAAATACGCAACGTCTGCATATAGCCTTAGGCTGTGTTCACACACTGCTTTTTTTTAGTGGTTTTTACCGCGGTTTTCACTATAAAACCGCTATAAAACCGCTAAAAATAAGCTGCACGGTCATTTCTATGCATTTTGCACTTTGTGTGCACATTGATGCGTTTTGTACCGCGAAAAAACCGCATCGCGGTAAAAACCGCAGCATGCACATTAATTTTGCGTTTTTTTCCGCGGTTTAGGCTTCTCCCATGCTTTTAGAAACCGCTGCAGTAAAAAACGCATCAAAACCGCGCAAAAAACCGCTGCGGGAAAATAGGTGCGGTTTCTGGGAAGGGATTCAGGTTTTTGTGCAGAAATTTTCTGCAGCGTGTGCACATACCCTTAAGATCTTGCACAGGTGTCTTTATTCTCGGGGGGGGCAGCACATGTACAGATCAATAGTATTGCTCTCGCAATGTCATCTTGACCTTACTGCACAAACACCACACCCAAGAATGATGATGTATGTGCGACCGCTTGGGCAGGGAAGAGGTCACAGAGAAGAGTGACCTGTCCGTCACAGTTGGAAAAATTGTGGCTGTAGTAGACAGGCGAGAGGGCCTTAAGTGAAGGAAAGCCCCTGCACTTGGGAGCTGATTTGCTCACCAATAGATTCCTAGAAAATGGAGGCATGGATTTTTTAGATAAGGCTATGGAGATCATCATCAATATTTCAGACTGTAAAATGCATGCACTTTACGGAAATTGCATCCCAGACTTATTCCGTAAGAAAAAAGTTTTTCCTATTTATTTTCTGCTTTACACACTGCCAGGGAAGTTTTAATTTTATTGCACTATGGTAGAATAGGAAGGTGATAGATGTATATTGTTGTTTCTGCAGCATGTATATTATACACCTCTAGCTTTACAGCATGCACGTTATGTATACAATATACACAACATTGTTTCATTAACAGTACATACATTCAAGTTTGCTGTGTACACACACACACACACACACACACACACACACACACACACACACACACACACACACACACACACACACACACACACACACACGTTCTTTATAGATGTTCAAGTTATTGATTGTGTTATGTCTATAGAGAAATAGGAAAATTAAATAGAGGCCCCGTCCTACCTGTTCCTCTGTTGCTTCTCTTAGAAATGTATAAATAATTTGACTGTGTGTTAGCATTACTATGGTCAAAGTAGTATGTTTTTGCATAGTTTGATGTATTCAGTTCTGATTAGACAATGAGTGCATTTATAGGGACACACTCTCAATTGGTAACATAGAGCTCTCCATTTATTCAAAAATGTCCAAGGAGAATAGCAGAGGAGCAGTACAGCATGGCGTTTTAGTAAATGTTAGAATTTCTAATAACAGTGAAACGGGCACAAGGGAGTTATTAGGAATGTATCAATAAATTGACAACTGGGTGCTACCAGTTAGTGGGTGTGTCCCCTACTCACTGACATTAGCCAATCAGCGCTGTCAGTGTGTTGAGAGACACCCCTTTGACAACTGTGCTACAATTCCCATTGTCAATGTATTTATAAATTTCCATGGGAACATAAGGAAATCTAGATTGCTCTAGATCTGTCTTGTATTGTCTGTTATGTACTAAAGCTGACATGTCAGGAGAGGTAATGGGGCCCTCTTTTTAAAGGAAATCTGTTACCAGGTATTTGCTACTTCATCTGAGTCCAGAATGAGGTAGAGACAGACACCCTGATTCCAGCAATATATCACCTACTGGGATGCATGTTTGTATTTTTTATAAAATCATCGATTTTATCTGCTGTAGATCTACCTGAACCCTGTGTAATTCTGTGTACACTACTGACAGCTTTCTGTGCATAGACAGAAAGCTGCTAATTGATTTGTTGAGGCAGGGTTATACATGACTCATCAATACGGCGTTTATCCCTTGTTGATAAACTAGTAATTTTATTAAAGCTACAGCAAGCAGCCCAGTAAGTGACACATCACTGGAATCAGTGTGTCTTGTCTACATTATACTGCTCTCATATGGATAACACCTGGTGACAGATTCCTTTTTAGGTGAGCAATTGTTTACAAAGCACTGCCCTGGCCTTTTATCATTATTGATAGTAAGCTTGATGTTTCAGATTGTGTTATATTTATTTCTTAAATCTGTTATTCTCCCTTTGCAAGTTACCAACCAAAGTGTTATAGATTGCACGTAGTGTAATAAATAGAAAAAAAGTCTCTAGGTCGGAGATAAGGAGATATATACATGGCATTTACATATAAAATACTAAATATTAGACTTACATTTTTTGCGCAAGTATTACAAAATGGGAATGATATATATTTTTAGAAAAATCAAAGTAGCCAATTTTCTTCCTGCTTTGTACGATGATGGTAATTACTTTTGCTGTGAGCATCTGTCAATGCAGAATTTTTATCTCTTCAGGTTCACGTGAAAATGGCGGATGAAGCTGTCTGTGTTGGCCCTGCTCCCACTAGCAAAAGCTACCTCAACATGGATGCCATCATGGAAGCCATTAGGAAAACGGGGGCCCAAGCTGTGAGTCTGAATGGCTCTATCTGCCGCAGCTGTTTCAGATATAGCAGGCAGAATAGCCAGGATTTGTATTAAAAAAAAATAACAGAAAGGAACTGAATATTGTATTCTTGTTTGGCTCATGTCACATGAGTTAAATGTGGCCGAAATCTCTACTGGAAATCAAAGGCTTTTGAAGCATCTGGCAAGGCTGGTGGCAGTTCCTGCAGGTGGCTGCTGGATTCACAAATCACACCAGGGAGCAGCTTCAGTTCATTCCCAAATATGCTGGGGGGGAAAAATCCCAATTAGCTTTAACCCTTTCCCTGTTTCTTTTAATTCCTTTTTCTTTGCTAAATGATAACCATGAATAAATAAGGATAAATAATTTAATTCCTTTTCACGGATAAGGTCTTTTGCTGCAGTAACAATTAATATTGAATAGTGTTTATAAAAAAAGAAAAAAGTATTAGTTGTAATCTAGTATATCTCTACATGTTTATTTGTTTTAGACACAAAATAGCATTTTATTTGAATAGTTATATTGCAGAGAAAATAAACTTTTTTTTTTTTTTTAAATTGTCTTTTAATACATATCTTTTTATAGCTATATTTTTTGGCAGTTCTTCAATAAACTGACTTAAAATCTTTTTGGCTATGGTGGGGTTAAGAATTGAATCTAAGCAATGACAGAGTGCCTATTATGATAACACCCTCTGTTTTTATTTTCCAGGTCCACCCAGGATATGGGTTTCTTTCTGAAAACAAAGAATTTGCCCGACGTCTGGTAAGTTGAGCTGTATTGTGGTGTCTAATGAATCTTTAGGATAAGCAGTGGAGTAGACTGGTGTAGTGGCTGTGTTCAACAGTGAAAGGTGTCTGATTATGGCCATGGCTAAAAGCCCGGCTGTTAGTGCCCATTTATAGCTTTACCTGCCCTCATTACTAGATATTGTTCTATTAATAATCTGTAAAGTGACATTGCCATAAAATTGTTTTAATATTAGCTGTTCTTCATTGTGCTGCCTATTTTTTTTAATATCATAAGCTTATGTTCCTTAACACTGTAGTATACATCTTTTTTTACGTAATCCAGGTGTTAATTTTTTACTTTGATTTATTTTTATCTTGCATATCCTTATTCTATGCATATTTCCAGTAGAATAAATATCTCCGAATGAATTTTTGGTCCTCAGTTTGGTAATTGCCATCTTTTATTCAGTGCAATCCTCTATCTCGCGTAACTCACAAGTTACCGTACTCGACACAACGTCCAATTGTATTAATGTATGTGACGTAGCATCCAAAAATGATAAATTTCTTTCAAGAGGCAGATCAGGGCACCAACAGATTTTTGACAAGTTTTATT